>NC_136416.1:120585743-121785743 GCF_051521515.1 Lactuca serriola
CTCTCTCTGTATATATATATATATATATATATATATATTCTTTGAATACGGTTCTATTGTAGTAGGAGTATCCACAGTAGTAAATATAGCTTTGGAAATCCTCGATCATTTCGTAATTTTTTTGTAGACGGCACTTAAATAGTCTTTACATTTGAGATGTACCAAGATTTCGTTTCCGACCCTTAGTACGTATCTTTAGGAACTTACCCTCAATTTCTTATCTTTCATTCGTGCTACCTCTTCCCTTTTCAGAATATCTCTTCCAGATTTTGTAGCCAACCTGAAAGTGAGAAAATTATGCCTAATCTCTTCTTTATTAGGCGGCGAATTTGCACTTAGTGCTGACTTAGAACGCGACATAATGATCAATGCATAATTAGTACTCAATGCAATTGGTGCTTCAAAAGAACTTATAACGCTATCTTAAGTCATGAAATCTCTAAGTAGATAATCTTTTTCAACTAGGTCGTCATGGTTAAATCATGATTTCCACGATCCTATTTTCCCACAACCTAGACCGTAGGACTCGAATTAGAGAAACCCTAACTTGATTATAGCTAAATGATTGGACTTTCCCCTGAGAAAATAATCCAATATGATCAAAAGTTTTTTCAAGTCACCACCTCTCCAAGTATATACTTGTATCTGACTAAGTTCTAATTGAATACGACACCGGTTGAATTTCAGGATGAAATTCTTTCAAATGGGGGAGACTGTGACAACCGTCAAAATTTGAGTCGGTTCTAGATTTGACTAAACTTAGTTGGACATATAGGCACGCCACATACCAGACTTGGTAGCTAGAAGCTAAGTCATGACCTACTAAAAACCTGGAAACAATTAGGAATGATGGATAGTGTACTTAGATTTCACATTGATATGTGAATTGTACAACTACTCTAACTATAGTGACTATCAAATTCGGTTCATTCCTTCACTCGAGCATCTTTGTACATTCATGTAGATATATCATACACTTAACTTAGCATTAGAAATTTGTTTAGAGTCTCATAGGAACTAAAGTCAAAGTAAAAAACTAGAACTAATATACTTGATTCTTAAATTTCATTTAATCTCATAATCATTACATAGAAATGCTAATAAACCGACTAAAACAAGTGGTAAGCATTATTAATAACCGTAAAAGAGTTATAAGACTCTAAAATAATTTCAAGTCTCAAAAATTCAAATTATTTTGATGTCAAAAGATTCATTAAATTCAAAAACCCTAAAAAACCCTAAAAACTCAAATTTATAAGCTTTAACACCTAAAACTCCCTAAAATTTGTTATGAACCATATAATATCAATTTAAAATAATTAAATTTAGGAAAATATAAACAATGGAAAATAAAATTTAAGTCATCAACCTTTACCCTTAATTTATAAGTGAAAAATCAAGGTTTATGAATAACAACTAGGTTATGGTGCATTTTATTAAAAAAAATAGACATTTTTATAAAAATAATTGTATTTTATAAAAATGGAAGAGATGGAAACCCTCTCTCTACCTCAAAAATCGGACATCTCCCTCCCCAAGACTTCCTTCCCTCAAAAACTCAATCATTTTACTCACTTTTTCACTCTACCTCTCTACTTCTCTTTATCTAAAATTTTCTCTCTTCCTTCCCTCTACAAATGACGAACTTAGAAGAATAATATATGGGAGAGATTTACCCACTCTATTTTTCATAATTCAATTTACATTTTTGGAGTTTGGTGTGTGATTTTGGTGGAGTAAAACCCCAAAGAGATGACTTGAGAAATGAGATATCCAGAGATACAAAATCTCTCTTTTCTCTCTTTCTTCTCTCTAACCCCCCCCCCCCATTCTTTACCTATATGAATTAGCCCTAAAACTCACGAATGTACAGCAAAATATCCCTTATTTTACTCAAAAATATTCATCATGAAGAGTCATTCATCAAGGTACAATCAAATCCCTTACATTTCCTTCCATTTTCTTTCAAAAATATCAAGTTTTCTTGTATTTTCTTCTTCTCCTACACCTTTCTCTTTGAAAATTCGGGTGCATGTTCATGCACTTCAGTTCTGATTATGATAGTGGTAGGATTTCACCCAAAAACAACATACATGTTGTTAGAAGGTGAAATCCAATGACCAAAACCTAAATCAAATCCATAAACTTGAGTTTTTACAAGTTTTAAAGATCAAAATCTACATGCATCCGAATTTTCTTCTTAGAAACATCATTTTGAACAAATAAATCCATGCATGGTCTTCAAACCATAATGCATGTGATGAACTCGAGCTTAAATGCTTGATGTTCAAAGTTTATTGTTAAAAGCCTTAAAATGTGTTCATCAAGGATTTTATTTACATAAAATTACCCAAAACTCCTTTTCTACCCAAATCCGATTTTTCCCAGAAGCCCAACAACAAAATAAGAAGATCTGGAAATTTTCAGAAACTAATTCATTTTTCTCGAATTATTGTAATGTTTGCAAGAAAATAGAGCAATAATTCACATAAAATACTTTATGATGTCTATAAATCTTAAACAAATTCATGGATGCCCGTAAAGTAAATAAACATCCCCCATGAAGTTTCACCTATTTTTGTCACTGTTTTCTGTGACTTCTAATTTTCTTTGTGTTTAAATAAAATAAATCGTAAAACCAAGTTCTAAGATATTAAGTGAATATCTAAGAATTTTCACGGCTTCTATATCTTGTATAACACTCAGATAAATATTTTAAGAATTTTTCATAACTTATTTCTATTTTCCACTATTTTTGTGTATTTTATGAACTAAATCGGGGAAAGATAGTACCTTTTATATTACCGTAGGAACTCAAATAAAATTCTTTAGCAATTTTTCTTTACTTTTTACTATTTATTTGGAATTTTTTGGCATTAAACACATCTAAAATCATAAAATGAGTTTTACAGTTTACAAAGTTCATTGATAATTTTTCCTAGCTTCAAAATATTATAAATAAATTACCCAAAAAGTTTGTGGGTTTATTTGAACTATTTTCTATTTATTTCTAGTTTCCTAAGATTAAACGTTCATAAGTCCAAAAATCGGACTCCACTATTTTAAAATCACTTTTGATATTTTTCCCAACTTATATACATTGTATAATAGTTGTATAAAAAGATTAATAATTTTGCTTAACTTGTTACTATTTTTCCATTAATTTGTGAGGATTCAAGTGGTTAAATATGTGAAAAATAGCTATACATATCTAAAATTCATGAAACACTTTCTAGAAGTCTTTGACTGCAATTGAAACACAAACAAAAAGTTTTGTGATTTTTAATTACTATTTGCTATTTAATTAGAATTTCTTGGTGTAAAACATAATTAAATTACAAAAACCAGGTTTTATTGGTCAAAAGTGGCATTTAATATTTTTCCCAATTTAGGGATACTGTGAATCAGTTATATAAAAATTCTAGGAAATATTCATGATCATTTACTATTTTTCCATGATTTTATGATTATTCAAGGAATTAAATAGTGAAAAATACTTTGGCATATCAACAACTCATGAAATTTTATTTGGCGGTTGTTTATTACAATTAGAACTGAAATATAATGTTTGAAAATTTTTATAATTCATTTGATTTTGAACATTTAGTCATTTGAAACACCTTCCAAAATGTTATATGTACATCACAATTAACATTGCAAAAATGGGATTTTCCATTTGAATTTGTTTTTAAACAAATTGATTCATAGGAATCTAAATTTCACATAAAAATATTTGTAACATAACAACATCAAAAGTATGATACAATATTGGCATTACTCTATTGTAAAAGATAAGTATGATAATATTAGATTTCGATTGGAGACTCACTAGTGTATACCATTATTGTAGAACATTGGTAGTGGTACGAGTGGAACTTAGTTCAATGCATCATTGTACTTATGTTAAATTGTATGAAATGTGATTCCTATGTATGTGTTTGCAATTCTTGATTCATGAGGCTTATATCACGGTTAAGTCCATAGAATCATTTCACACAACTCATTAACTCTTTTGAGCCCATTATCATTATGGATAGCACTATTAGGAGGTAGATAACTCCTCACTCGCACACTCGTAGAGTGCATTTTATCATATTTCTCCCTATGTTAGCGATAGACATAGTATTCAAGAGGGCACCCCTCGGTCTGTAACATCCCAAAAATACAGGTCAAAAGTTTCATTTTAATTATGTTATTACATAAAACCATCAGTATAAAAACATTGATAATAACGTCTCATGTCAAAGCCCAAGTGTCAGTAATCCAAAACATAGTATCATAAAACCATATCAGAGCGTAATCCCCAAGGATCTCATGTGCGGAAAACATACTGTGATGCGCTGCGATCGAGCCGACTCCTTTCCTTTGAAAACGAAGTACCTGAAACCAAAACTGAAAACCGTAAGCACAAAGCTTAGTGAGTTCCCCCATCATACCACATACCATACAATATACTGTCAGGCAATTCTGGGGCGCCTGCCTTACCCAGGTCAAACCATTCTGGGGTGTTTGACATACCCAAGTCAAGCCATTCTGGGGTGCTTGACGTACCCGTCGGTCTATTTCACCCGACTACCGAGGACTATTTCACCCCTTACTACTACCACATAGCATAACATAATGTACTGTCAGACAATTCTGGGGTGTCTGACTTACCCAGGTCAAACCATTCTGGGGTGTTTAACATACCCAGGTCAAGCCATTCTGGGGTGCTTGACGTACCCGTCGGTCTATTTCACCCGACTACCGGGGACTATTTCACCCCCTACTGCTACTATCACATATATCATAACATATCATGCCAGCATATAAACATATCATCACATACTGTCAGACATATCTGGGGTGTCTGACCTACCCTTCGGTCCTAACAACCGAACTCTACTACTATCACATATAACATATCAGGTAGTAGCAAACCTAGATTATATCACAAAGACAATCATCTAACATACAAACTCCTACTGGTGGGCCGGTATTGTGGACGTAGACCCACCGCTACTGGAAGGTAACTCACCTCACACAGCTGAAGTCCCGAAGACACAATCCCACACCTGCTGAAGTCCCGCAGACACAATCCCACACCTGCTGAAGTCCCGCAGACTCGACCCCAGCTGCTAGCTGACAGATTCCCGAACTGTCAACACCAAAATAACACCCAATTAATAATTGGGTCCCAATACATAACCATAAGTACATTCTTTGGGTAATTACTACATTACCCCTAGCTTGGCTTATTCAAGCCCAAGGCCCAATCCATAGGCCCAAAGTCAACTAGGAATCAAAGCCCAACACATGGCCCAATTTTCCAAATTGGGCCTAGGCCTATACATGGTCTCATTCGAAGGCCCAACATCATATAATCATTAAGGCCTAAACTATGGCCCATCTATGGCCCAATTTTCCAAATTGGGCCCAAGTCCCTTACATGGGCCTTACCCTAGGCCCATTAAATTACTCTAGACCATTTGCTTGATCTTGGATAGCCCATTTAATAACCCAATCATCAAGGCCCAATAGAAAGGCCCAACAATAAACCCAAGTGAAATTAGGGTTTCTCATAAAATGATGATTAGGGTTAAGATTCCTACTTAACCCATTAAAGGACTTAATCCATTAAGTCCAATATTGCTTAGATTAATCTTTGCCAATGATTATTATTTAATATCTCAAGTTATTAAATAATTCTCGTGTGTGTGACACGATTAATTCTTAAAGTTAGGTTTTCATTGGCATTAGGGTGTTCCAATCCAAATATTAGCCCATTTATCAATTTGTTGGCCTTTTATGACAATTAGGGCTTTATTGGGACTAAAAAGCCCATTAAAATCTTATTAAGCCCATATGGGTTTTATTGGGTCTATTAGAGTCCATTAAGCTTCATTGGGTCCATTAGAGCTCCTTTGAGCCCATTAGGGTTTCTAGCACCCCAAACGAATCTATCACAAGAGGCAAAGCACACCGCTACTCGACACGGCGGCCGGTGGCGGCAAGAGGCGGCAGCCACCACCCTAAGGTGGTGGTTTTCAATTTCTTTTATTATTCCGTTTACAATTTACAATGAAAAATACCAAAAATAAACACACCCACCCACTACACTAAAATAAACACACACAGGCGGCACACGGTGGTGGCAGTGGCGGTTCTCGGCTTTCCAGCTTGACAAACACACACAACACACTTTTTGGAAAGTAGTTCACACACCAGCCACCCACTTGAAGGCTCCCGGCGGCGGAAACAACAAATCTGAGATGGCAGCCTACACCCACGAGTTCACCACTAAGCAAGCACCTTCCTCAGCCACTTCGGGTGGCAGGCGGCAACCGGAGCACAAAGGCAGTCGTGGCTGAGACGTTGCACCAAGGAACCGAGAAGGAGAAAGGTGGCGACGTCGAGTCCGAGAAGGGCAGCACCTAGCCCCGACATCGTCTTTAACCCTTTTGGCGTCGTTTGGAATTCATCCGATCGGAATACAAAAAGGGAAACGGTGGCTGCGACTTCGATACCGGCTAGAAAGCGGCGACGTTGGATAACCCTAGCGACGTCAGCGACGTCAATGGCGAAGGAGCGGCGGCAGCAGGCTCATCCACATAACGGCGGTTGGGATTGGCGATGCTGGAAACTGAAGAGATGGAAATGACGGTCGAAGCATCCCGGCGAACAACAACGGCGATCCACAGCAGCACCCTCCGACGTAATTGGGTTGGCTCCGACGGCTGGAAGGGAGCGGGAGGTATAAGGGTGGAGGGGGGGGGGGTGACGGCTGCACATGTCTTTAGGGTTAGGGGTTGCTTAAACCTTTATACCCAAGTTCCCTCAAGAATTTGCCATAATGACAAGATAGGTCCCTCCTATCCAAGTTCCTTTCAATATTAGGCCATAATTTACCATTTGAACCCTCACCATAAAAATACCTTACAACTTAGGTACACAATTTACCAAACATTCCCCTAATGTCTTAATTATAACATATTCAGCCCTTCCACTTCATTCCTTTTTAAAATAAATCTCGATAATTACCACGGAGCCCTTGTCTTCATAAATATTTATAAAGTGAGTCCTAAACTCATTCTTTTAACCCCTGACTTCTAAAAATGTGATAATTAACTCCTCAAACCCAACACACTGCATATATAATTATTTATTTATTTATCTAATAAATAAACGAGTGTTACACAGTCATTAGGTTTGGGTGGTGAACTCATGGTTTGATCACTTTGCACATACAGACTTTGTTTTATACCTTGGTATCGATCTTTGTTTCTCATGATAGTACAAATTTTATACTCATTTTAACAACGAACTTTATTACAACATTTTAGCAACAAACTTAATTGCTCATGTTAGCAACGTACTTTTGTTATGGAAACCTTTATCAATATTTTGGACTTCCATGATTTTAAAATGATGTTATATTATAAACCTGTGAACTCACCAACTATTTCCATAATTGACCCTCATTTTAAATGTATTGTAATTCTTTTTAAAGTTATTCAAAACTTGTTATAAATTGTAAAGCTTTCTAATACTATGGTTGGTGTTGTCTTTTAACTTTTGAAATGCGACATGTTATACTGTCGCACCTTGTGTTTTCGCTTTAGCGGGGTGTGACATCTTGGGACTCAGGAGAGTCATAAAGTTGCCAACTTTATGAGTTTCTTCCTTCAAATTTGCTCAAACATGAAGAATGTGGACAATATTCTAGATCTAGCCACCTTAAGCCAAAAAGATTGAGCCTTTGACACTTATAAAGGTCCAAAAGCTATGTAATATAATGATGGTGCTGCTTCCTTGGAAGATTCAACAATAGAGCACTGTCTTCCTTTCTTCTCTTCTTCTCCTAGTTATCAAATGCTCCTAAAAGGCCACATATCTCTAAGTGAATGGGGCTAGGGTTTCGCTGAGGTATAAAGGGGGGGGGGGGGGCTAGACGCTGGAAATGAACCCTAGAGATGGCTTCGAGAAGCTTAAATATGAAGGAAACCTAGAAGATAATGAGCTCGGGTCAGAACAGTTGCCACATCGTGGCCTTCCTTGGCCACGTTGTGGCGGTCCAATAAAACACACAGTCATTTAATTATTGCCATGTCATTAGCATCCTTGCCCAACATGGTGGCACAAAGTTTCCTCCAAAACTCCATCCTTGGTCCTTGATAGAAATAAGTTTAACCATTGTGGAACACGGTGTTACATCTAGTAGACGTTGGATAACCACAAAATCGGACTGATTTGGGAGTCGGTAGGATTTAATAATTTTAAAATAGACGAATACCTTATCGTCAAATGTGTTGATCAGAATGTCGAGACCGGAATACAAGTATCGCAGAGTAAGAGCCTAAAATTGTGGTGAGGGGATCTTGTTGTCTTTTCGTCTCTTTGTGAACTTGTAAAAGTCATCCCACGTGACTTTTGGAAGATCAACAGTTGCAGTAGATCCTGAAAAAATGTTGTATGCGAGGTTAAACCATTTATTGCTTATGGAATCAACTCCT
The DNA here is from genome assembly GCF_051521515.1 of Lactuca serriola. Classification (NCBI taxonomy): domain Eukaryota; kingdom Viridiplantae; phylum Streptophyta; class Magnoliopsida; order Asterales; family Asteraceae; genus Lactuca; species Lactuca serriola. The sequence continues at coordinate 120,594,236 of NC_136416.1, forward strand.
CCATGTTTTCCCATAGACCTTCATGATTATGTGCAACAACACAGTCGATAGTCTAGGAACATCAGTTTTCTTGAAATCCTTGGCAAAGTAAGTTCCTTTAAACCCAATCATGTGAAGAAAGGCTTGAAATTGATCCGCAATGATTTCTGCAGTGACAAAGCCTTCTTGGTTTTTTGATACACCAATCACCTTAAAAATTATGGATCTGGTAATGGATCCAATCTAGTTATCGATGAGCAAAACCTTCATGCAATTGTCTTTCATTTGACATGTTTAACAGATAGTTCAAGGAGTCGTAGAGATAATTTAGAGTTGGGAATTTTTGTGAGAGGAATGAGAATGGGAAGGAGAGATATGAGCTCAATCATAACCCTAACTGATTTGTTAAAGTCATTGGGATTAAGAGAAAAAAGTTGGAATATGTCTTTAAGAGTCATCTTTGAGGAGGACGATTACACTGAACCCTTGAAGATTTCTTGCCTTCGATGATCTTGAAGCTTTGGTTGCCATTTGTTGAGATTTTAAGAACTATGAGCAAAATGAGAGCAAGCCTGAAAGGACGAAGGTATGTTGACTCTATTGACAAGCCTATATCATAAGGTTATAGTATATTTCTTAGTAATTTGTTATTAGGAGATAGCTTTTCATTTTTTTCGCCTACATATTTTAATGTGCTTTGCTAGAACTTAAATAGTAAGATCCCTTTCATTGTTCTTTTAATTTGTATATTTTTACTTGCTTTATTGTTTAGTTGTATAATTAGGTTTTAAGAAAAATAGATTTGAAAATAAAACTATAATTGGAAAAGTAAAACACAGATTATAGTTTGTTTTTCCAAAAAGAAAATATGCAAAAACTGTCTGTCAAACGTACTTGTTCATTAAGTTTATGGATGGAATGTTGAAAACCATGAATGGAATAGGATTTGTCAATCCATATCAAGTTGTAACAAATAAAAGTAATAGAATTGAATTCCAATTCCAGCCAAATCACATAGAATCAGCCAAACCACATATTAACAACAGCTCATGATTCAACTATTACAGAACCACATAATAGTCATAGATCACACCAAGTGTTGGAATATTACAATACTCACCCTTTATATTACAACACATCACCATACAAACAAACACATCCAAATAGAATCTCTAATTCCATTCCAGAGTTTTAGATTCATCGTAAAGCCACCATAGGCCAGGGTGCAATTCCAGCACCAGGTAACGTGGGTCGAATGAGGGGGGCCCGCTTCACTACTGAGAATGCTTCATTCAGTCTTGCAGCCCGACTCATAAACTGAGACACCTTCTGCATATACACACATGTATATACACATATCTATCAACTATGCTTATAAAATTGATAACAACAAAACAATACACACATCTTCAAATTTGTGTATAATTTTGGATTCATAAAACAAGCAATGAAAACCCAATTAGGGAATCATAGTCATATTAAATTTACCTAGATTTCTTACCTTATTTATGTTGTTCCTACCAGTTATGTTTGAAGTTTATCAATCAAAGATACTATATTAAACTAGATTTCATACGGATGGTTACTTCTTGTGTTCTGATCTATAGACTTTATGCAAGGAAATATAGAAAAGTTAACTAATGAAATTTGTATCACAACTGAATTCATGATTTTAAGATTATGATATTTCAGGGGTACAGGTGGGGAGTAATATACTGAATACCAATCAAAAAGGGTACTGACCTTATCATCCATGGTGACCTTAAGCTGCAAAGTTCTGCTCTTTTGCTTCATTTTATACAATCTGCGTCCTAAAAGTACAGCACCCATCATTGCAGCTGCCATGGAGAGTGTCCATACAGGGCTAGCCTTGAATAAACAATATTTCAACAAATCCAATGGAAGCTTCCACAAAACCGCTACTCTGTTCCTTTCTTCACCATTTACTTTCCTACTTTCACTCGACACATCTTCATTCGCTCCTTGCCCTCTTGCTTCTACGATCTCCTCTTCTCTACAAGCCTCAGACTCCTCACCACCACCATCAATTTCCCCCAATTTTCTTGTTTTTGAATCCATTTCGTCAGACTCGTCAATATCAACAGAAGCAATTCCATCAAAAGCTACTTTCCTTGTTTCGGTTTCAACAATATCTACTATGGTGTTGCTCGCTTCGGATTCAACGTATTTACCATCATCGGAACCATCGCTGCTCCAAGGTTCCCCCACCGCTTTAGTTGCCGGATAACCGGTGTCACATACAGGATCAATCCAACTAGGATTGTCCGACTCGACAGAAACAGCGTCGATAACGTCTTCAGCCTGAGTTGCCGAATACTTGGTATGAGAATCAAGGGAAAAGTAATCAGATCTTATTATACCTTCAGAGTCGCGTTCGATTCCCTCTAAAAAGCTGGTATTCTGGACGGAGGTGGAGTCATCGGAATCGGGGAGCACCTCCCAATCGTGTAATTCGACGTCCATGATGAATTTTGGTGTTTGGGAATTGAATTGGAACCCTAGGAGTTGTGGAGGAAAAGAGAAGAATGAGTGGTAATCTGAAAACAAAAGAGCCTTTGGGCTGCTATCCTTCCAGACAAGGTAAAGGATGGATTGCCCACCCCACATACGTTAATAATATAATATTTTAAATGTGTAGAGTGTCAACTATAGTCTACATACACATTTTTAACTATTTTCTCGATTTAATTATTTTTTTAATCAAAAAAATATATTATTTTGTAATCACAATAACTGATTATATCCATAACAATTACTTATTTGTTAAATAAGACAAAAAAAATTAATCAGTATCAACTTATCTGATGGTTACGCACTAAATTGACAAAATCACATAAGTATAAGTTTATATAAATTAAATAAAGTATAATAGTTTATTTACTACAAATATTAGTCAAGTATCTACTTGAATGAAGTCGTAATAATTCTTTTTACCAAAATAAAGAATATGACTCTTTGACAAGAATGCACTAGGGACACATAAAGCACGTTAGCAAGTAGGAACATAGGTAACACTTTGCGACTTCAAAGACAAGTGGATTGATTCTGATATAAAATATCTGATTTTATGTGAAATTAATATTTAAAACTATATTGTCGTATTATTAACTAGATGTGAGTCCAGTGTATTACACGAGTTTACTAAAAATAAAAATTTAATATCAATATATTATGAATATGAAATATTTTATAATGTAATACTTTACATAACAGAATGTAATCTTCTGAAAACTTGCGAAAGAAATTAAATCGTTTGAAGTATTTATGAGAATTTATTACCAAATTAATAGGATGATTTTATTTCTTTATAAAACCCATTATAATTTTATGGAATTTTATTTTAAGAAAATGGAAATCTATAAAAAAATGACAAGTGGAAAATAAAATTTCTAAAATTCTCACAAAATGACAAGTGTCAAAATGAAGAAGAAGATGACATGTGACAAAAAAAACTTTCATTTATTAACGAGGATTATAAAATAAATAGAAACCAAATCTAACATCAAGGCGTATGCTTCGTTGGATTGTGGAAAAAAAAAACTAAAACCCAATAAAAAAAACTGAAATTGAATAAACTGATTGAACCGAATAAATTTTGTTTATTCGGTTGATCTTAAGTGATTTTTGGTTCAATTTCTGTTTTAACAAATTAAATAAATGAAATATTTGGTTTGGCTTTGAGTTTTGTTTTTCACAATTCGGTTTAAGCGAATAATAATTTATGTTTTTCTTTGTAGTATTTATTTTTAATCTCCATCTTTATGAAGTTGGAAATTATAGTCGGATTGGCTAGTTTCTTATTATTTCACATTGATTGAGGAAAAAACATTTAGTGATTTTATAATTTTTTCTCTTGATAGGCCTTTAGAGACTATAAGTTGATCCAGAGATGGGTCAAGCTGTAACACTCATAAAATCACAATAAATTTAAACTTTTTTAAACAATCTAAATTCATAAATTGTTTATAATCATTGTTTTTAAAACATTTTTAAACATTAGAGTCTCCCAAAATCATAAGACATAAACCAAGAGGTTGTGTACAGTCACGCCTTCGCCTTCTCACTGTCATCCGAAGTACCTTAAGCATAACCCAAAACTGTAAGCCAACGTTTAGTAAGTTCCCCAAAAATATAATAACAAACATCACGTATACAGAGTCTTCAGCCTGACTGGAACGTCGCACCACCCTACAGATTATCTGGTACGCTCACAGAACCTTCAGCATGACTGGTACAACTTACTGGACCTTTAGCATATCTGGAACGTTCTTCGGGCCTTCAGCCTGATTGGTACGCCCCTCGGGCCTGGATTTTGTCAGGGACACCCTAGGTCTCTTAGCCTTCAGTCTAAATTGGTCCGCCTCAACCCCCACACACATAACCATGTCGACATACACATAACAGATAAGCATACATATAACCAGTTCATATACAATCAAACAGATCTTACAGATCACTAAGCATAACATCATCCTATATACCAGGATACCACTCTGACAGATTACCGCACCATAAAACATACTATCACATAACATGATATGGAATCTAATGGGCCGACCTTGGTTCCTTCGACCCACAACTACAGTGAGGAAAACTCAACTCACAGACTGTATAGTAGCTGATGAGGTCCCGACTCTGAATCTCAGCTCAAACTGTCACCTATCTAACCAAATGACCAATCATAAGCAAAATCCGAAAATACCTAAAATACCCTTAAGTCAAACTTGGTTAAAGTTAAAGTCAAACTGGTCAAACCCACTGAGTCAATCGAGTCAACCTAGCCGAGTCACATCAGAATGAGTACGTATGGCGTACTCCGAGGGTACGCTGGGCGTACTCCCTCCTCGCATGTTGACCACCATCAGGGTGGTTAACCTCGTACGCAGGGCATACTCCCAAAAGCTCCAAAACTCAATAAGTGCTTAATGGCTTAAGCACTCACGTCTATATTTCAAATCTGTGGCTAAAATAGACTTTAAGAGTCATAAAGTTTCCAACTTTATGACTTTACATTCCTATTAAGTGCTTATCAAAATTTCTTAATCCATTAAGACATTCTATGAGATGCATGGAGCAAAACCAACCATTTAAAACTACCCATTTTTATGACTGAAGACCCTCCCAAGGGTCTGAAAAGGACAACTTAATGGGTCAAGAACATGCTTTGTTCATGAAACACCACACTTAGGACAAAAAGAACCTAAAACTAACCCACAACAAGATGTACAAGAAACAATACCAAGTTCAAAACTTGATACCTCAGAATGTTACCAAAAGGTGGTGTGATCCTTGATCTAGAGAGTCCACTCCTTCAAGGTGGTCTCTTCTTCCTTCCTTCTTCTTCAAGACTACCAAAACACGCACACATATTATTAGAAATGGCTCCTCAAGGTGATACTAGGGTTACGAACACGTATGCGAGGGTGGAGGTTGATAAGGTAAGGGAAAATGAGGCTATAATGGGGTTTAAATTTGAGCGAAACCTTAAAGATTAAGGTTTTCATGCTGGGCACGTAAGCCCCGTGTACCTATGTACGCCCTACGTACTAAGGTGCGCCTTAGTACGCTAAGCGTACACACGTACGCATGGCATACTCCCAATCCTCCCAAATTATGAAATTTCCACTAGGGATTCCCATGCATACTTCCTTCTACTTAGGGACCTAAAATGCAACATAATAAAATTATAGGGTTAAATTTAGAACTACCTTATCATCGGGATGTTACCATTCTCCCCCACTTGAACTAGACTTCGTCCTCGAAGTCTGTCATGGCGAATAACTTAGGATCATGCTCCTACATCTTAGCCTCCGACTCCCAGGTCCACTCGGAGCCTCTCCTATGTTGCCACTGTACCTTTACCAAACGTATCTCCTTGTTGTGCATTACCTTCATCTTCCTTTCTAGAATAGCCACCGGTCTCTCAATGTAGTTCAGGCGCTCATCGACCTGAATATCATCCAAGGAAACCACTGCCTCATCATCCAATATGCATTTTTGCAATTGCGGAACATGGAAAGTGTTGTGAATCTGACTGAGCTACTCAGGTAGATCTAACTTGTACGATACCTTGCCAACCCTAGCAATCACCCGAAAAGGCCCAATATATCGGGATGCGAACTTCCCCTTCTTCTTGAAGCGTATCACACCCTTCCAAGGTGAGACCTTCAGTAATACCATATCACTGACCTGAAATTCCAACTTCGATAAGTCGTCGGTTGGCATAGCTCTTTTGTCGACTCTGTGCTATCTTCAGCCTCTGCTTGATCTGCTACATAAGCTCTATGGTCTAAAGTACTACTTCGGTCCTTCCCATGACCCTATGACCAACCTCCCCCCAACAAACCAGGGTACGACATCTCCGACCATACAAGAGCTCAAAAGGCAGAGCACCAATGCTTGAGTGATAACTATTGTTGTAAGAAAACTCCACAATATGTAGGTAGGAGTCCCAAATCCCACCAAAATCAATAACGTAGCTCCGCAACATATCCTCAAGGGTCTGTATCATCCGCTCGCTTTGGTCGTCGGTCTATGGATGCTATGCAGTGTTGAAGTGTAGCCTCGTGGAACTTCTGTCATAATCGAGAAGTGAACCGAACGTCTTAGTCATGAATAATGGAAACCGGAACCCCATGGCAAGCAACAACCTTGTAGACATAAACATCGGCCAACTTTTCAGCCGAAGAGCTCTCCCAGATGGCCAAAAAGTGGGCACTCTTGGTCAATCAATCCACGATGACCCATATAGCATCAAAACCCTTTGTCGTCTTCAGAAACTTGGTGATAAAATCCATGGTGATCTGCTCCCACTTCCATATGGGAACCTTCAGAGGCTGCAGTTTGCCATGAGGCCTCTGGTGCTCAGCCTTGACCATCCTGCAGGTCAAGCATCTCTCAACATACTAGACTATCTCCCTCTTCATACATGGCTACCAGTAGCTCAATCTTAAATCATCATACATCTTGGTGGCCCCTAGGTGTATAGAAAAGTGAGACTTATGAGTCTCCTCTAAGACAATCTATCTAACCCCACCAGAAACTGGAACCCAGACCCGACCACACCAAGTCAATAACCCTCTACTATCTGTTACAAATATGACAATCTCACCTTTGATCCTTTCTTGTTTCCAATTCTATTTCCGAACTCCCTCTACCTGGGCCTCTCTTATTAATCCTAAAAGTAGAGAATCCACAGATACCCTCATACACATCTCCCTGACTAAAGACCCAGCTGACTTGTGGCTCAAAGCATCTGCCACCACATTCGCTTTACCCGGATGGTAAAGGATCTCGCAGTCATAATCCTTGACCACGTCTAGCCACCTGCTCTGCCTCATGTTCAGGTTCGGCTGGTCCATCAAATATCTCAAACTCTTGTGATCCGTGTTGACAGTAAAATGGACACCATATAGATAATGTCTCCAAATCTTGAGGGAGCACCACAATCCCCAACTCCAGGTCATGCATGGGATATCACGTCTCATAAGCAATCACTCGTCCTCTTTACATGAGGACCGCCCCCAAACCGATAATGGATGCATCACAAAATACCACAAAATCCTCGACCCCCTCCGGGAGGGTCAATACCGGGGCCTCACATAACCTCTGTTGAAGAGTCTCAAATGCTGACTGCTGCTCAGGGCCCCATCGGAAATCCACCCCTTCCTTTTCAGACCAGTGAGGGGTACCACAATCTTGGAGAAGTCATTAATGAATCTCTGATAGTACCCTGTCAAGCCCAAGAAACTCCTAATCTCTGAAGGAGATTTTGGAACCTCCCACTACATCACCGCCTTGATCTGGGCCGGATCGACCAAGATCCCATCCTGGTTAACGAGGTTCCCAAGGAACTAAACCTCTCGTAACTAGAACTCGCACTTTGAGAACTTTGCATAAAGTCATTTTCACCTCAAAACCCCCAAAAGCTCTCGAAGGTGCTCCTCATGTTGCTCTCTGGTCTTGGAATACACCAAGATATCATTAATAAACACAATAACCAATCGGTTGAGCATCGGCCTGCATACCCGATTCATCAGATCCATAAATATAACAGACGCATTGGTGAGCCTAAATGGAATCACCACGAACTCGTAATGCCCACAACGAGTCCGGAACACGGTCTTCTCCATGTACTCCTCTCTCAGTCTCACCTGATGATACCCAAACATCAGATCGATCTTGGAGAACAAAGATGCACCCTGCAACTGATCAAAGAGGTCGTCAATCTGTTGAAGGGGATAACGGTTCTTCACCGTTAACTTGTTCAACTCCCGATAATCAATGCACGTCCGGTGTGAACCATCCTTCTTCTTGACGAATAGTATCAGGATTCCCTATGGAGAACTGCTCGGTCTGATAAACTGCTTGCCTAGCAACTCCTACAGCTGAGATAACAGCTCCTGCATCTCAAGAAGTGCCAAGCAGTACAACGCCTTGGCAATTGGGGCCTCACCTGGCACAAGATAAATCCTGAACTCAACCTGCCTCTTAGGAGGCACACTGGGTAACTCCTACGGGAACACATCAACGAAATTCTCTGACAAATGGAACCTCTAAAATAGAAATCTGATCCCCAACCGGAGTATTAACCACATAAGCCAAATAAACTGCACACCCGTGTTCAATATAACGATGAGCCCTGGCTGCTGCAAAAAACCCCGAACCAACCCTAGTGCCCTCTCCATAGATGACCAGTTCTCCCCTACTTGGGGTTTGAACTACCACTCGCTGGCCCTTATAATGAATCATGGCACCAAACCTACTCAGCTAATCCATACCCACTATCACACATACATCCCCCATGGGGATAGGAATCAGATCAATCAGATAAGGCACCCCGCAAATCACTAATCTACAACCCTGATACACTGCGGATGCAGAACCCCCATGTTCATTGGCGATTGAAACCCACAATGAACACTCTAACTCCCAAATAGGCATATCAAACTCCCTACTAAATGATTGGGATACAAAGGACCGACTCGTGCCCGAGTCAAATAACAAAAGAGCAGGCAAATAATTCACTAAGAACATACTTATTAGGAGCATATACATGAGCATAACATAAAACATAATCAACAGAATGATAAATACAGACATACTAGTGATGACATCTAGAGATGCTCTGGCCTCCTCGGTAGTAAACTAAAAAGCACGACCCTGAGCCCTCGGGGGCTCTGCCCTCCCCTGTTGCCCATCGGTGATTCTCAAAGTAGTTGGCGTCGGTGCCTGCATTGGCTTAGCAGCGAGAAAAGGACAATTGACCTTCACACGACCAACCTGATCACAGTGATAACAAATCCTGGAACTCGAACTGGATCCGAGCATTGACAATCCCTCACATAGTGCCCTTCCTTGCCACATTTGTAGCATACTCCACCTAATCAATAGGCCACCTCATGACCCTTGCCGCACTTCCCACAAGTGTTACCCCTCTGACTACCAGATCTAGCATCAATGACCTTGAACCACTTTGACATAGGCTGTGACTGCGCTCCCTCGTCTGGAGCTCCATCTCCATCTCATGGCTCCTAGCGGCCTTCTACAACTCCAAAAAAGAACCATAACGTTGATTTGATACAAACTGACGGGTATCCATCTTGAGCACGCTCAAGTAATGGGGTCATCTGAGCTTTCTCATAAGTAGCAAAATCATGGAAAAACATGGCCCTCTCCATGAACATCTTGGTGATCTCCATCACCGACTCGGTCCCCTATTTCAAATCCAAGTACTCCTAGGCCAACCTCTCACACTCCACCAGTGGAACATATCTAGAATGGAACATCTCCGAGAACTGCTCCTAGGTCACAGTAGCTCTCTGCTCAGAGGACTACGAGCTAGTAACAAGTCTCCACCAATCCTTCGTTGCAGACCGCAGAAGGTTTAGAGCCCACTTGACCCTCTGGTCAGCTGGGCAAGAGCAAGTGAAGAGACATACCTTGATGTCAGACAGCCACCTCATGGCTATGATCGGATCTTGAACTCCACAAAATGTTAAGGGATTTGTATTGTAAAAGTCCCAATACTGAAAGGTCCTCCTAGCACCAATCCCGACAACAACAACGGCTGCGGTGGCTGCAATAATAGCCGCCTCAGACAATGCATCGTATCACTCATCAAAGTAATCCACCATAGCGGTCTTAATAGACCCAAACATCTCTGGAATCTATAACCGTAAGAGGGAAATGACCTCCTCCTGAAGGATCTCCCTAACCCGATCCTCAGACTAAGTTGGCCTATCCTAGCTATCAACTCCTGATCCCGATCCAAATCCTGTCTTAGATCATCTCTTCGTCACCATACTAAAAATAAACCAGAGAGATATCAGATAAAACACATATCATATTTGGGAACCGACTCCCAACAAAGCCCTAGGGATTGTGACTTCCCTGCTACACATACGAGTCCTATGCTTCTAGTAGTATGGGTCCATACTACCTTCCACACCTACCCGTATTTGTATTAGAGGATCATTACAACAACTCTAACCAAACATACTAGCATACGCATATACTTTATCCTCACTATCTAGAGGAAGGCCAAACATTACGTGACTGGCCGACAGACCCCACAAAACCCATCCATGAAACTTCCACCAACCCTGCAGCTCTCGTGCATGCTAATCATACATAACACTGAAACCTATATATAGTCAAATACCTGATTCTACCCTAATCCCTTCATCAAACAAGAACAAGAAGTAAGTCCAAATCAAACATTTTCAGGCTATAGAATCTTACTTATGTACAACTATGATGCATACACTAAGAAACTACAATCATGATGTCAATTCCATATAAAGAAGAATCCCTAGGCTACCAGGCATCATATAACCAGACAATTCTATCAACTAATTCCAGAAGTTCCCTATCCCTAGCCTATCACTAGCATGTTGTGCTAACATATCACAATATCAATAACAATGTGGTAATTTGGGGTATACTTATTGGCTCCGGCTGATCGTATACATCGCATCCTCCTTGATTACTTTGAAAACAATTTGGAAATCATTTTAAAAATCTTTTACCTTAGTTTGAGACTGGATTCACACAAGTGTTCCCCCAACTCACTCAAACCAAGGCTCTAATACCAACTTGTAACACTCATAAAAATCATAATAAATTTAAACTATTTAAAGTTCATAAAATTTTACAATCATTGTTTTTAAAACATTTTCAAACATCAAAGTCTCCCAAAATCATAAGACATAAACCAAGAGGTGTGTACGGTCACGCCTTCACCTTCATGCGGTCATCCAAAGTACCTGAAATATAACCCAAAACTATAACCGAACGCTTAGTGAGTTCCCCCAAAGTATCAACAAATAACAAAAGCATAATAACAAACAACATGCATATGGAGCCTTCAGCATGACTTGAACACCACACCGGCCTACAGACTATCTGCTACACTCACAGAAGCTTCAAGATGGCTGGTACGCCTTACCTGGCCTTTAGCCTATCTGGAGCGTTCTTCGGGCCTTCAGCCTGACTAGTGCACCCCTCGGGCCTGCATTTTGTCCAGGACACCCTCGGTCTCTTAGCCTTCAGTCTAAACTGGCCCGCCTCAACCCACCCACACATAACCATGTCGACGTACACATAACATATAAACATACATATAACCAGTCCATAGACAATCAAACAGATCTTAGAGATCACTAAGCATAACATCATCCTATATACCAGGATACCGCTCTGACAGATCACCACAACATAAAACATACTATCACATAACATGATATGTAATCTAATGAGCCGGCCTTGGTTCCTTCGACCCACAACTACAATGAGGAAAACTCACCTCACAGACTGAACGGTAGATGATGAGGTCCCGACTCCGAATCTCAGCTCAAACTGCCACCTATCTAACTAAATTACCAATCATAAGCAAAATCCCAAAATACCCAAAGTACCCTTAAGTCAAACTTGGTCAAATTCAAACTGCTCAAACCTACTAAGTCAACTGAGTCAACCCAGCCGAGTCACCTCAAAATGAGTACGCGGGGCATACTCCGAGGGTATGTTGGACATACTCCCTCCTCGCACGGTGACCACCATCGGGGTGGTTGACCTGGTACGCAGGGCGTACTCCGATTACGCGATGCGTACTCCCAAAAACTCCAAAACTCACTAAGTGCTTAATGGCTTAAGAGCTCATATCCATATTTCAGATCTAGGGATAAAATACACTTAAGAGTCATAAAGTTTCCAAATTTATGACTTTACATGCCCATTAAGTGCTTATCTTCACTTCTTATACCATTAAGAGATTCTACAAGATGCATGGAGTAAAACCAACCATTTGAAACCCATTTTTATGACTCAAGACCCTCCTAAGGGTATGAAATGATAGCTTAATGCGTCAAGAGCATGCTTTTTTCATGAAGCACCACATTTAGGACAAAAGGAACTTAAAACTAACCCAAAACAAGATCTACAAGAAACAACAACAAGTTTAGAATTTGATTTATCAAAATGGTGCCAAAAGGTGGTGTGATCCTGGATCTAGAGAGCTTCAATCCTTTAAGGTGGTCTCCTCTTCCTTCCTTCTTCTTCAAGAGAACCAAAACACACACACACGCAAAATGTTAGAAATGGCTCCTCAAGATGATATTAGGGTTGCAAACACGTATGAGACGGTGGAGGCTTATAAGGTGAGGGAAAATGAGGCTATAATGGGGTTTAAATATGAGCCAAACCCTAAAAATTAGGGTTTGCATGTTAGGCACATACGCCCTGGGTACTAATGTTTGCCTTAGTACGCTAAGTGTACATACGTACGCATGGCATACTCCCAATCCTCCTAAATTAGGAAATTGCCACTAGGGCTTCCCATGCACACTTCCTTCTACTTAGGGACCCAAAATGCATCATAATAAATTTTAGGGTTAAATTTAGAAGTACCTTATCATCCGAATGTTACATAAGCACACACAAGTACGCCTAACCTGGATGATGAATCGAATGTGCGAAATGGTACGTTTAGGCATACTTGGCACTTGGTACGATGCATCGGTTGCTGTGTAGAAACAATAAATATGATCGATAGATTTTATAGTAAATAACATGAATTAAATGACAAGAACAATGATCAAAATAGTGACGAATGCTTTGATTGTTATAACTCTAGAATATTGCAATGAGAACTTCTCTGTAAGAGCTAAGTAGGGAGACTAAACGTTAACCCTAATCGATACATGCATGTAATATTTATACGCTAGAAGATAAGCATAAACACGAGATTGGACAGGCCCACCTCGAGATAAATTAACCTATACAAAACATATTTGACACAATACTAATAAGCTCAACAATCTCCCCGTTTATGTCAAATAAGGAAGGAGAGTATTCACTAATGTTTCTTTTATACTTTGAGCAATCTCCACATCAAATTCAGAATTGTATTTTAGAAGACTAGGTACCACTTGATAATATTAGAGAAGCATCTTTGATCAGCGATGGTGTTTTCTTTGCAAGCTTCAATTAATCCTATGATGGAGTTCACAACAACAGTTAAGTATAAGTGTTGATCTATCAAGAAGAACATACTCTTATGAACCTTTTGACCATCCTTTCATTGGTACACCAGACTTCAATTATCTTTATGAATTTTCCCAACTTAAGCTTGTGCAGATCCTTCGGTTCCTCTTTAGGTTTCAGAACCCAACTTTTCTTTAGAACGAATGCTATTTCTACATCCATCTTCACAATCTCATGAATGTAACAAATAAGCATCCTCTTCAAATGAGAAACGATTGGCTTATACTTCTGTTCATCTTTCGACAAAATCAGGAACAAAGAAATCCAATCGCATGGATTCATGGAAGGTAGGTCAGTAAGAGTGAATTCACCTTCGGTACGACTTGCTCCTCAGAATCCTTTAAACTTGACATTTATGAAGTTTTCAGTCAATATAGGTGCATAAACCCTTACAACAACAATCTTCTGTAGACTCCATGTTTTGAATTGAGGCTTTCCATACTTAAGATAGAAAGAGAAGAGATGATGATTAACATCATAGTCAGAAAGTGGAGCTCTCTCAAACATCTCGAAGTATCGAAACAAAAAAGCCCTGGGAGTGATCGGAAAGTTAGATTGTGAGTCAACAATATTATTCAGATCGAAAGATACTTAAGGCTCCAACCAGTGAATACTTGGATCATCAATAGTTTCACTTTGTATTCTTCTAATGGCCAAGGCAGAAAGAGTGACTTATGAGTTTTAAGTGTGACTTTTGCAGCTTTAGTTTCAGCCTCCTTTGCTTCTAACTCCTTTTGAAGATGCAAAAGATTATCATGTTCCTGGTCGGGTTTCTTTCTGACTAGCTTTTCGCCTTTAGACAGTTCTTCTTCGTCTTCTTCATCATCAAAAACTTTTTCTTTTCCTTTTGATCCAGAAGCTTCATTAACCTTCTGATTAATCTTTGGTTTTTGTTCGTGATGTTCATCAGTCGTTTGCTTTGCTTGGGGTTCCTCCTTGTAAGTTTCATCTTCGTCTACTTTGTCTCTCCCTTATTTCGGAAGAGCATCACTACCCGAAACACCTTATAACTGATTTAGCATTGCAAAGACGGGTTTGAGTTTTTCCAAAAGGTGTTGTCGAACAAAGACGACAAGCATGGAGTCACGAGTCTCTACTAGCATGCGCAAATATTAGTTAATCCCAGAAGCTCAACTTTTAAACACTATTTTCTCAGATTCCAAATCATCAAGTCTCTTGTTGGTGTAGTGTAGCTTTACCGAAAGAACCTTGGCTTTCTTTGTCTTTTCAGCCAGTTTATACATGAGATTGTTTTTGGCAGCAAGGTCTTTCTAAAGTTGTTCAATCTTAGACACAACAGAGGCATTGAGCTCGATATTATCAACCTTGATTTCAGATCGAACACAAGAAAGTTCTTCCTTCTCAAATTGTAGAGTGAAGCTAAGACATGCAATAACTTTATTGATAACTTCGGTATTGTCATTTGAATAGTGTCTGAAGTTAGCCATGAATTTCATTACTTCATCATGTAGTTTTTCGACTCTTGCGGTCGTTTCTAAAATGGTTTTCTCTGAATCTTGAATTTCCTTGGTCGAGTCTTCAAGGAATTTCGCATTTGCCTTCGTGAGCCTCTCTACCGTTGCTCGGTGGGACTTCAACATAAACTCATAATTAGATGAGGATATGGATGACTCCAAAATAGAATACAACTTTTCATTGAGATGTTTAAATCGAACTTTAGTCATCAGTGCTTCATCATCATCATTGGTTTGATTGATGGTGAAGGAGCTGAAAACAAAGTTTGTGAAGTTTTATTGATCATCCCCAAAAAGAATATCAGGATCGGAATTAAAGGTGGAATAAGCTGTAAAAGTGGATGGTTCCTTTGTCACACCAATGTTGACATCTTCCCCCATATTGGATACGTTTACATGAATATTTGAAGTGTATACCTCCTTCGAAATGGACTTAGTGACAGTGACTTCTGGTATACTTGTAGAAGTAGGAGGAATAGCGGAATCGGTAAAAATAGGTTTAAAGATTTGTGGAAGAGAAACACCCACATAAATCTTTGATAGAGGGGAGCAATGGTGATTGGAATTGTAGAAGTGATAGGAGAGGATGGTGGAGTGTTCATCTGAAAGAAATCAGAAGAAGGAGTAGAAGAGGTAGGTGGAGTGGATACCTTTGGAATTGGTATGGCTATAGGTGGTTTTGAAGTTGTAGTTGTATCTTCTTCAACATTCTGAACTGAATCCTCTTGAATATCAATGTGAGTTCTAGACTCCGAAGCCTCCTGAACAACTGGAGACGGAGATCTCAGTTTACGAGCTTGCTTCTTGGTCTTCTTCTTTGGAGTTTTGACAACTTCAGAAGGACCAAGTTTTCCTGTTCTCTTTTCACCCCTCTTCGGTTTGTTGGCCTTCTCAATTGCCTTTCGCAAGTCATATGACATAGGGTGAGAACCACATGGAGGTAATTTCCGATATTCATTCACTATAACAATGTCTTGAGGCACCTTCGCTAGCATCTCCTCAGGAATCGAACCAACGAAACAAAACTTGCTTGGGTCAAACATTGTGACAACCCGTTGTTTTAGGTCAAAAAAGGTCAATCTTGGTCAACACAAGTCAAACTTCTTACTTTTGATCTATCTTAATTAAGAAGATTTAAATTCTAGATGGGATCAAAATCCTTTAAATTAGAAGTGTTGCATGAATTTGGGGTGAAATGCATGAAAACCAAGAACTTTGTCCAAGCCGCAACCCCCTCGTAGCTGTGAACACTTTGGAGCCGTAAACCCCTTCGGAGCCGTGAACCTCTTCGGACAGTGATCAAGATTCGGACCGTGAACCCTCGGTTCACGTCCGTGAACTCCTTGGCCGCAAACACCTCCCTATATGTAAGTGTTTGATCAAATTTATCTTCATTTCTTCACTTTTGGCCATGATCTCTTCCATTCTCTCTCAAGTATCATCCTCAAGAACACCCTCTTCTTCCCTTAAACAACCCCTTTCCTTTTATATTTATTTGATATGCCACAAAAGGGCTTTGAAACACCCACCAATCCAAAAGATCTTCAAGTGTTCTTCACATCTTTGGGCCGTGAACCACACATAGGGCCATGAACCCTTCAACATGGGCCGTGAACACTCATGTGTTCTTGGGCCCTGAACCCTCCTTAGGACCGTAAACATCATTTCAGCCTCCTAACTTGCTTCTAACACTCTTTTGGTGAGTTATTCTTGCATTTTTGGTTGTTTCCCAAACACCTTTGTAGTTATATTCACTAACTATATGCATATATGTGTAATAATATGCTAATTAGCACTCATTTGTGTCTCGGGACTTCGTTCGTGGAACTTATCATCCTATACGAGTCTTCAAATTGAATCACCACATAAGGTGAGTTCATACCCCCATATCTTTTTCCAACTTTTTAATGTTTTAGGGGGGGGGGATACAAGTATTACACATTAAATTTTGTGTTTAAAATATAAATTACTTATTATGTGTTACTTATCATTATTATGTATGAAAACATGAAACTGTTAATAATCGTGGAAATGAACATATAAACTATAATAGGTATAGTTTATGGATCAAATGATTCTTTTTACAAAATTTCTTGTTATTTAAAAAGAAGTTGTTATTCCTTTATGTAACTAATTAATACAAGATTATGAATCATTCGATGTACCTTTCATGGTACCCGCTAGAAACTTAATTATAACCAGAGTCTCTTAAAAGGAGAGCGTGAGTTGGGGTATATATCTATACGGTACTAACTATGTGTTAGTATGGTTAAAATGAATATTCACAATAAGTATTAACTAATTATTTACTTAAAGATATACTTTTCTTAGAACTTTCCGAAGGGATATTAACTATATGATACTCAGTATATACAATTGGGTTAGATAAAACTGAAGTCCGATACACAGTGGAATGTGTGTTTTCCGCCTTACTTCCTGTTCCTTGTTTGGTTGTGGGCTTTGGGCAAATTCACTCATTCAACTATTTGTTAGATCTCGGTTATATACAACTTGTATGTATTAAGCGATCATAGGAGGGTAGTATCGTCGCATCAGGTATCTAGAACAACCAAGTCTATGTTTAGTTTAACGTATCAACAAAACTAGACATCATTGTAGTAAGTATATTAGGTATACTTGTGCTTTTCAATCTTAGAACAACGTAGACATCTAGTCGGTTTTATAGAAAATATAGGATTTTCTATGGTAAACATCATTCTTTTAAGGTAAACAGTTTTCGATGGATCTTTCTGAAAACAATAAACATTTATTACTGAAAACAACATTTCACAATAAAGTTAGTGAAATTAGAAACTTGTCTGTAAAAGGTTTATGTATTATTGAACTAGTATAGCATAAAGGACCTTAAATGGTTAATTGTATAATTCTTTAGTTTATACATCAGGGTTATATATAATTAATATCTGATAGGCAGTGGAATTGGCGACTTCCGCCTTACTTCCTGTGCCTTGTTTGGTTTTGGGCTTAAGGAAAATTTACTCATTTAACTGTCCGTTCGATATTAGATTATATATAACTAGTATAAACTAAGTGATTATAGAAGGAACTATTGTGGTTACCATTTTACTAAAGAAAATATATGATTTTCTTAAGGAATATTTTCATCAAATATAAAAGAACTAATACAGTTAACTCCGTAAGCACCTAGTTGATATGCCAGGGTTATATACAATGAATATCTAACAAACAATGGGATGTGTGACTTCCGCCTCATTTCCTGTTCCTTGTTTGGTTATGGGCTTAGGACAGATTTACACAATCGATTGTTTGTTTACTCTGTATTGTATATAACTCGTATCTATTAAGTACTCATATAAGGAATTGTAAGAGTCATTTTTTACTTATTTTTCATCACATCAAAAGATATAGGATTTTCTGGAGGAACAGACGATCTTTTCAAAAAGAACTTAGAGTATACTTTTTATTACAAAAATGCCTATGAACTCGCCAGCTTAAATGCTGATCTACTCTTTCAAAATAACTTGTATTCTCAGGAAACTAGTAGACATGTACATTCTCAGGGATTCAGAAGATGGAGCATACTAGCTTCATGTCTTTGTTTTGTTAATTACTTTTAGAGTCTATCTTTTGTGAATCAAATACAGGTAAACACTTCGATATTAATGCAATGGTTGTTTGTTACTTTGATTATTATGATGCATGTGTTGTGATACTGAGTATGACGTCCTCCACCCCCAAAACTTTTCTGCCGTTCCGGTTTAGGGGTGTGACAGATTGGTATTAGAGCATTGTTTATAGTGAACAAGTATATATATATATATATATATATATATATATATATATATATATATATATATATATATATATATATATATATATTCATACCAGAACAAGTATCCCAAGAAGAACAAAAAAAAAGTATTTAAAGGTTGGACACTACGGTCAAACCTGGAAAATTATGTAATCATATATGGGATCAATATAGCCTGATCAACTATATTTATTTATGATATGACCAACATGTGTTTGGGAGTGATGTGGTGTTGCAACAGACTTAAAACTTACCTAACTCTCTACAAAAAGGATTTCTAGATCAGAACATAAAAGTTAAAATACTATAGTAGTATTTTAGGCACTATAAATAACATATGTGAAAATTAAAAAGACCTTGACTGGTAGGTCTATAATTCCGGAGTGTATACTCCTAAGCTTTTATATAATTAAGATTTTATAGACTTAGAATTGGTGATCCATGCTTTATTTCCTATTCCTTGTTTGGTTGTGGTCTTAGAGTAGGATCACTTATTCGAAGATCTATTTAATCTTAAATTATATACAACTTGTATACAGTGCGCAATTATAGGAGGACCCGGTAAGGATCACCCCATAATGTTTCAGTTAATCTCATAGATTCTTTAGATACTTTCATTCTCGCACGACAAACCTAGATAGATGTAACCACTCCATCATAGCAGTCAGTAGAGGAGCCAAGGAGGAACAAAAAGAGATTTGCGAGGAGTTTTCCAAGGAGGGATTAGCCGAAGAAACCAAACATCTTATACGTCACACCAATAAGTAATAACCTAAAATGACTTAGTGAGCTAGTGAATACACTACTCACACTATGTGTTAGGATTATTTCATCTTTCGTGAACAACTTGTATCAGTTATGCAATTCATAGAAATTCATTCGAGGGTAGCCACCACAATTTCATAAAGTTTATTTTATATAGACTTCCATTATGAATTGTTTTTCAGAACCTTATGAAAGTCAGAACCGGATACACTCAGAACCAGGATAACTTAGTTATTTATCATTCAGATTATAACCACTTCTATAGACTTATAACCATTTCATCTGGTATTCATTATAGAAAAAAGATGCCTCGCGGTAGAACTGCAAGGCGCGTAGTCAATAACACAACATAAAATCCTCCACCTCCTTCACCACCACTTTACGATCCTACTGCTTTCCAAGCAGCGGTAACAGCCACAACAACGACTGCTATAGCTCAAATCCGCGCAAGTGGTACCAGAGGATCTGGTAGCGGTACACACCTATCTAACCCCGGAGTTACCCACGGATACCCACGGGAGTCTTCGTACAAGGAATTCAAGAACTGCAAACCCAAATCCTTTAATGGAAATGGGGGAGTCATTACTCTGATGTAGTGGTTCGAGAAAACATAATCAGTTTTCGAAATTTGTTTGTGCCTAGAAGGGAGCAAAGTGAAATTTGCTGCATGCACATTCTCTGACAGAGCCCTAACATGGTAGAATGGCCATGTTAAGTCACCGACCCTAACAATGGCTAAATCGATGGGTTGGGAGAACTTGAAAGAAATGATTAGGGAAGAATACTGCCCAAGAGGTGAAATTTAAATGCTGGAACAAGAGCTATGGGGTCATACCATGGTTGGCTCAGATATAGTAGCCTACATTGATAGGTTTAGCGACCTAGCAGCGCTATGCCCCGGGATGGTTACCCCGAAGAGTAAGAAGATAGAAAGGTACATCTAGGGGTTATCTCCCCAGATTCAAGGGAATGTACTGTCTTCTAACCCAACTACCTTTGATAACGCCAAACGCCTGGCCTAGAGACTCATTGACCATGGAGTCTGCCATGGCGTGGTGGTCCCCGTTCCCGAGCCAACAAAGGGAGGGGACTATAAACGGAAGTTGGGGAACAAGAGAAAGGAATAGACAACACATGAACCCCCCACAGGAGTAACAAATAGTTACTGTACACACCTCCACAACACCTACCACGCCAACGCCAAAACGACAATATGCCGGGATTTGCCCAAAATGCAACATGTGTAACTTCCATCATTATGGAGCTTGTCGAGAGTTACACTGCAGAAATTGTAACAGGAAGAGGCACACTACCTTTTTCTACAGGGCGCCGACACAACCGATCTCCCAAGTCCCTGGAGTAGAAGTAAACCAGGCCTGCTATGGTTGTGGTGAGACTGGGCACTACAAGAGGGTATGCCCGATAACGAAGAACTCGGACGGGGAAGGGTAAATACTGATGATCACCGCAGGAGAGACTGCCCTGGAACCACCAACGAACAATGGTGCATCTTCTAAATAAAAATTACTTTAAAGATTTAAGTTTATATTAATATTAAAACTTAGAGAAAATTTAAAAGTAATTATAAATTATTAATTCGTCCGAACAAGTCACATCATTCATAAGAGCACTAAAGATCCGTACAGGTGAGCTATGATGGCTTAGTATGTACATCAGGGTCATGTATAACTAAGATTTTGCAGGCTTAGAGTGAGTGATTCCGCCTCATTTTATGTTCCTTGTCTGGTTGTGGATTTAGGGCAGAGTCACTCAGTCGACCGTCTTATTTATCTTAATTATACATAACTTGCATATGCCAAGTGATTATAGAAGTACCGAGGAGGATCATAAAATAAAGTATCGACACTAGTTATCAAAGTACCTTCACTGCTAGTACTCATTTAGTGCGGTACGTTTTGTGGCAGTGGTAATATCGAGTAAGCACTGGGAAGCCTCCACATAATACATTGTCGAGTACACTCGGGATACACCATCGTATAACAAACGTTTCTTTCAGATTGGCCTAACACTTGTTTCTATAAGGAGTTCCGACACTGTCATTCGTCATGGATTTGCGTGGTCCTCACCATCCCAATTTTCATGTGCTCTGAAAATTTTTTGCCGTAACCGACCGACTAACAAAATCCTCATCATTCGTAATGACAACCCGACATCGAGCTCATAATCGCCTCTCTTGTATTCTCGACCCCGAAGTACTCATATGAGGAGTACCTTGACCTACGAAACCTTTCCAATGTATACCCAACAAACCTTCCAAAAACTACCACTCGTCCAGCAGGACAAGTTCAAGCACAGAGGTTAAGGACGAATACGGTTAACCTATCACTACTACATGTATGCGCGAGAGTCGTATATAATTAGGATTCTGCAAACTGAGAATGTATGCTTCCGCCCTATCTCCTGTTCCTTGTTTGGTTGTGGACAAGGGCAGAGTCGCACATCCGACCGTCTTACTAATCTTAATTATCTAAAACTTGTATACACAAGGTAATGATAGATGGGCAAGGTATGAATCCTATCATGAACTTCAGGTAAAAGTTGCCCAGGTCTACGAGTAGGTATTCTACCATTCAGAGGAGCACGACCCCAAGAGTACTGCTAAGAAAGCTAATTTCAGGATGAAATTCCCTCTAACGAGGGGATGATGTGACAACCCGTTGTTCCAGGTCAATAAAAGGTCAATCTTGGTCAATAAAAGTCAAAATTCTTACCTTTGATCTATCTTAATTAAGAAGAATTAAATTCTAGATGGGTCCAAAATCCTTTAAATTGGAAGTGTTGCATGAATTTGGGGTGAAATGCATGAAAACCAACAACTTTTTCCGACTCGCTAACCCCCTCACAGCCGTGAACACTTCGAAGCTGCAAACCCCTTCGGAGCCGTGAACCTCTTCGGACCGCAATCATGCTTTGGACTGTGAACCCTCGGTTCACGGCTGTGAACTCCTCGGCCGCAAACACCTCCCTATATATAAGTGTTTGATCGATTTTATCTTCATTTCGTCACTTCTGGCCGTGATCTCTCCCATTCTCTCTAAAGTATCATCCTCAAGAACACCCTCTTCTTCCCTTAAATACCCCTTTCCTTTTATATCTCTTTGATATACCACAAAAGGGACTTCAAACACTCATCAATCCACAAGATCTTCAAGTGTTCTTCACATCTTTGGGCCGTGAACCACTCATAGGGTCGTGAACCCTTCAGCATGGGCCGTGAACCCTCCTTAGGGCTATGAACACCATTTCAGCCTCCTAAATTGCTTCTAACACTCTTTTGGTGAGTTATTCTTGCATTTTTGGTTGTTTACCATACACCTTTGTAGTTATATTCACTAACTATATACATATATGTGTAATAATATGCTAATTAGGACTCATTTTTATCTTAGGACTTCGTTCCTGGAACTTATCATCCTATATCGCATCTTCAAATTGAATCACCACATAAGGTGAGTTCATACTCCCATATCTTTTTCCAACTTTTTAATGTCTCTTTTTTTTTTTTTTTGGGGGGGGGGGGAGGGGATAAAAGTATAACACATTAAATTTTGGGTTTAAAATATAAATTACTTATTATGTGTTACTTATCATTATTATGTATGAAAACATGAAACTGTTAATAATCGTGGAAACGAACATATAAACTATAATAGGTATAGTTTATGGATCAAAGGATTCTTTTTACAAAATTTCTTGTTATTTAAAAAGAAATTTTTATTCCTTTATGTAACTAATTAATACAGGATTGTGAATCGTTAAATGTACCGTTCATGGTACCCGCTGGAAACTTAATTATAACGAGAGTCTCCTAAAAGGAGAGCATGAGTTGGGGTATAGATCTATACAATACTAACTATGTGTTAGTATGGTTATAATGAGTATTCACAATACGTATTAACTAATTAGGGAAAATGACATAAATGCCCTATGAAGTTTTTAGGGTTACTCCATTTAGCCCCTAAAGTATTTTCATTGCTTTATGAGGGCATAAACTATTTTTTGTCGGGTCTATTAAGTCTTTTTGCAGGAATTGAGGGGGTAAACCGGTTACCCCTTGCCAGATAAGCATTTCTTAGGATCCCATTTCCATTGACCCAAGTATGTTGACCCAGGTATCTTTCCAGATAAACATTTCTTAGGACCCATTTCCCTTGACCCAGGTATGTTGACCTATGTATCTAATAAATCATCTTCTGTTCATTCTTCAAATATCTAGAAGTTAGATCTTACGCAAATCCACGACAACGTTTTCCTGGTTCTTCAAATATGTATCTACCAAAGTCCCTAATCATCGCAAACTCTTGGCATGGTGTTCGAGGAAGTAGGGAACCATTTGTGTGATCTATCTAGTAATGGATGTAGCGGTGGTTGAAGCTTTTGGTTTTAGACCGGAGAGGTATCTCTTCATGAGAGTCGTGAGGTTTTCACTCTGGTATTTTCTTACAAGCTGAAGTAGCAATCCTCATTGTCATCTAGGAAATTAGGGCTCCCTAATTTGACAACTCAATCCCAGTTATAGTTTTCAACAAGGGCA
The DNA here is from genome assembly GCF_051521515.1 of Lactuca serriola. Taxonomy (NCBI): domain Eukaryota; kingdom Viridiplantae; phylum Streptophyta; class Magnoliopsida; order Asterales; family Asteraceae; genus Lactuca; species Lactuca serriola. The sequence continues at coordinate 120,618,369 of NC_136416.1, forward strand.
TCCAAACACAGTTATGAATTCGGTATGTTAAGAGGATGGAAGGATTCAGGTAGTTAAGAAAAGAGAATAGATACAGAAATGGAAGAGGAGGGAAGGATTCAGATTTGATGGTGAATAAGAGAGAAGAAATCAAAGAATGAATTTGTGTTACATACATTTAACTGATTATATTCTTTCTGTTTGAGATTTGATATGGAGATTAATTACTTGATTATCTTTTTGATGATCTTGATAGACTTGGATTTGCAACAGTAACACAGGGGAGAGTTTCCATAAGCATAAGGGTAAGTGGAGCTGTAGTGATGCAGAAAGGAGGTGATGACTCAAAGAAATAGAGTACTCCATGGATTCCAGATCCAATTACAAGTTACTACAAGCCAGAGGAACAAACAAACCAGGTTGACACTGCTGACCACTGTGACAGATGTTGAAGCACAAAACCCATGGATAGTAGAGCAAAGTCATTAAAATTCATCTCTAGAAAGGAGAATGGATTTGGAAATGGAAGAGGAGGGAAGGATGCTTCAGGAGGGAGATGGCGATCTGGTAACAAAGAAATAGTCAAAATGTGATGTTGACTTTTCAATGGCTGGTGTGGTAAAAATAGTTGACTTGACATTAAAATCGGCTAAACCGGCTAAAATAAGTTATGGTGACTAAAAAAGCAGGTTGTTTCCAACATTATGCCCCTATAAAGTAACGAAAATACTTTAATGACTAAATAAACCAACCCTAATAACTTTGTAGGGCATTTATGTCATTTTCCCCACTAATTATTTACATAAAGATATACTTTTACTATAACTATCCCAAGGGATATTAACTATATGATACTGAGTATATACAATTGGGTTAGATAAAACTAATGTCTGATAGATAGTGTAATGTGTGTTTTCCGCCTTACTTCCTGTTCCTTGTTTGGTTGTGGGCTTTGGGCAGATGCACTCATTCAACTGTTTGTTCGATCTCAGTTATATACAACTCGTATGTATTAAGTGATCATAGGAGGGTAGTATCGTCGCATTAGGTATCCAGAACAACCAAGTCTTTATTCAGTTTAACGTATCAACAAAACTAGACATCATTGTAGTAAGTATATTAGGTATACTTGTGCTTTTCAATCTTAGAACAACGTAGACATCTAGTCGGTTTTATAGAAAATATAGGATTTTCTATGGTAAACATCATTCTTTTCATGTAAAAAGTTTTCGATGGATCTTTCTGAAAACAAACAACATTTATTACTGAAAACAATATTTCACAATAGAGTTAGTGAAATTAGAAACTTGTCTGTAAAAGGGTTAATATGTATTATTAAACTAGTATAACATAAAGGACCTTAAAAGGTTAATTCTATAATTCTTTAGTTTATACATCAGGGTTATATATAACTAATATCCGATAGGTAGTGGAATGGGTGACTTCCGCATTACTTCCTGTTCCTTGTTTGGTTGTGGGTTTAGGGCAGATTTACACATTTAACTGTCCTTTCGATATTAAATTATATATAACTAGTATAAACTAAGTGATTAGAGAAGGAACTATTGTGGTTACCATTTTACTAAAGAAAATATATGATTTCCTAAGTAATATTTTCATCAAATATAAAAGAACTAATACAGTTAACTCCGCAAGCACCTAGTGGATACGCCAATGTTATATACGATGAATATCTAACAAACAATGGGATGTGTGACTTCCACCTCATTTCTTGTTCCTTGGTTGGTTGTGGGCTTAGGGAAGATTTACAAAATCGATTGTTTGTTTACTCTGGATTGTATATAACTCATATCCATTAAGTACTCATAGAAGGAATTGTAACAGTCATATTTTACTTATTTTTCATCACATCAGAAGATATAGGATTTTCTGGAGGAACAATTGAACTTTTCAAAAAGAACTTAGAGTATAGTTTCTATAACAAAAATGCTTATGAACTCACTAGCTTAAATGCATATCTACTCTTTCAAAATAACTTGTATTCTCAGGAAACTAGTAGACTGGCACACACTCAGGGATTCAGAAGATGGAGCATAGTAGCTTCATGTCTTTGTTTTGTTAATTAATTTTGGAGTCAAACTTTTGTGAATCAAATACATGTAAACACTTTGATATTAATGAAATGGTTGTTTGTTTCTTTGATTACTATGATGCATGTGTTCTGATACTAAGCATGACGTCCTCCGCCCCTAAACGTTTCTACCGTTCCGGTTTGGGGTTGTGACATACATCATAAATATCAATGTCTGAAGAATCGAAATTGCAGCAACAACAAAATCATTCACCATAGGAACCTTGAAGTGAACTAGGGCTCGTTTGATGACGATCGACCGAAAAAAAGCACAGGAGATCTCGTTGTTGCGAATAGTAGAGGCTGTGCTCGGAATGAGCTGTGTCTATAGGATAGAACCATAATCCAAATTGATTCCATGTTAGAGGCCATAGATAATGGTATATAAAAGTTTACTTGTGCTATCAGAGCCTGCAACACGTTTAGAAAAGCTCTTGAACAGCAACGTGAACTGACCGTTCCATATTGGCGGAAGATTGGGCTTCATGAACTTGGACAACAATGAGCTATCCCCAATGTAACCCATATGGTAAAACATGCCAATGAGATCAATGGAGGAAATCGAGTCTGGATCACAAGGCCTTCAGATGATTCAAACCCTAACATTATGCAAAAACAGGCTTTGTTGATCGAGGTCTATTAGTGGCAACCTCGAAGGTTATGATGAATGTAGGTGGCAGAAGAATACGCCTTAGAAAGATGGACCAGTGGAACAAATTCTTCCATGGTAAGAGCTTGAGCCCATGGAAGGAACCTCAAGCATTAAATCATCAACCTTAGGGTTTCATTGTATCAAGATGAGTCAAGATCGAGAATGAGATTTTGTCTGGGCTTTAATTCAGCATGATGACAGATATTGATTGATCAGCAAAAGATATAGTTTCAGATGATCCAACCAGGGTAGCAATGAAGAAGATGATGAATAGTAGAGAGAGAAAGGGGTTTTTTCCTTGAGAGTTTTGAATACTTTGTGAGTGGTGAGAGAAAATGAATCGTCGAAAACCCTTTTATATGTCATGAGTGGTGAGAGAAAATCACCGTTGGACGTTCCCATATCACGTAATAGTAGCCTGGGATAGCGTGGCAGCTCATTATGTGTCAGATCTATTGTAACATACATGCTTGATGTCAGGCATTTGAAAAATACGCGCCTACTTTAAATCCTTATCTCTAAGAAATCGCCGTTTCAGTTTTGACTTGTTCGGAATAAAATGTCAATCCACCATAACATGTTCTCTGAATAACAGTAATCAATCAGAATTAGAACCAGACTTGGAAAAATCATAAAGATTTTTGTGCAAGAGTGTGACAAAGAAAAAGAAATAAAGCAAATTAAATTTCTGGGATCTTGTTATGTCATATAATAATGACATGAAATTCAGATGGATCCCGGGCAACGATATCTTCTTTCTGAGTCAAGAGACTCGAAAGTACGTGTGTGGCATTTTGTTGAATTACGATCATCTATTTGTGAAGAAATTGTGAAAGGCTTCTTTTAAGTAGGCGGCAAGGGTGGCTTAAGCTTCAAACAAATTCCAAAACTTAACATAAGTCTGAAACTCTGAGAGAAGTACTTGTTTCCAGTGTACCCATAAGAACAAGTATGCTTTGTATATTCTTTAAGTGACAGGATAGTACGGAAATCTTAAGAAAAAAAAATTGGATCTTTTGGGAAGAAACGTCTTAGGCCAAGTACATTTCATTGAGATCAACCAAAAAGAAAAAAGAGATTTCACAGGTTAATGGTACAAACCAATAATTTTTTAACCATCAATTCATTGGTGAAAATGCTATAACATTTAATTTTTCATCGTCAATTCAGAAATGGGTTTTGGATTTTGGGTCTCACTCAAATCATTGTGATAACAAATTCAAGATCATGAACACAAATGTTGTGTAACCATAAACCTTAGTGGTAATTTTTGGGAGTCTTAAGGGTTAAATTTATGAATGCAAAATCGATGGAGAAATAGGAGGTTGGTTCCGAAAGAGAAAGTGTACCTTTGCTATAAATTAGTGACAAAGTAGTCAACTCTTAACTGAGTGTGAGAAGAATAAGGTAGCTCAATGACTTATGTGAATTATCAGCCTGATTGGGAAGAAACGATTGGAATGAAAGTTTCATTAAGGCTTCTAACATAGAGTTTCAGAGGCTTGGGACAACATGCAACAACACGCTTTTAGGGACACTTAGCTAGTACATAGATTCAGAATTATACATAGCCCATCGTTCTGAATTGAGACAATGAAGAATATGTACCTGAAAAGTGAACAACTATATCTCAAAAGTAATTTTTTTTGGGTATTTTAGATTTTCTGGAAAAGATAAAATAGAAATAAAGGAGAATATTTTTGCTATTTTTGGATTTTTCTGAAAACAAACGAAAAATAGAAATTAAAGAAAAATATTTATATGACTTTGGGTTTTCTGAAAACAACTGAAAAACAGAAATTAAAGAAAAATATTAAAGAAAATAAATTCAGAAGCACAAATGAACAGTAAATTCCGAACCATTCCGAAGCTCGAAATGAACTCGAAGATACTTAATATACAAAGGATACATAAATTTCCGAAACCCTGATGAATAATAGATTCCAAACAATTTTGAAGATTGGAATCAATCGGAATTTTGAAAAGGAATTCTGAATCATTCGAAAGCTCGGAACCATTCAGAACATGAATAGTAATTTATGATTACGAAAGGGATTTCAGAATTGAGGTCGCTTCAATCATGCCCAGTCCTTGTAATATTCAATTGAACATCGTTTTAGGTAAGACCTTAGTGAAGATATCACCAAGTTGATAAGAGGATCTAACAAAGTATACTTCAACGTTTCCATCCTTTACATGACCCCTTATAAAATGATATCTCAGTGCAATATGTTTCGTCTTTGAGTGTTGCATTGGATTATGGTGGATTCTGATTGCACTTTATGAATCACAATATAGTGGAATCCTTTTGATGTTGATCCCATAATCCCTTAGTGGATTCTAAATTCACACAACTTGGGAAGTGCACGATGCAGCTGCAATGTATTCAGCTTCTATAGTAGATAAAGAGATACAAATCTGCCATCCAGAAACTGACATCCCCTAGAAGTGCTTTTGCGATCATGTCCACATCCACCAAGATCAACATCGAAATATGCTTGCTCAAAGAATTTAGAATTTGAAGGATACTATATTTCGAGAGAGGTAGTTCTTTTGAGGTATCAGAATATGTTCTTCACAGCAATCATATGTGCTTCATGAGGATTCGCCTGACATAATAACATACAACAAACATAATATCATGACGACTCGATGTTAGATGCATTAAAGATCCAATCAACTGGCGATAAAGAGTGATATATGCTACTAGTTTGTCCAAGGATGGTGTAATCTTCGTTCCGAACGCCATTGGAACCTTGACCATTGAATCACCCACCAAACCAAATTTCGCTAGCAAGGTCTTCGTGTAAGCTTTTGATAAATATACACTCTGAACTCTGTCTAATGTTTAAACCAAGGAAAAAGTTAATAGGACCCATTGAACTCATTTCAAATTTAGTTTCCATTAGTTTTTAGAATTCAGCAGTTAATATAGGATTAGTAGATCCGAAAATGTTGTCATCAACGTAAAATTCGAACGATCATTAAGTGGTCACCATCTTTCTTGCAAAAGAAGGTTGGGTCAACTGAACCTTGTTTAAATTTTGATTGTTTCAGAAAATGAGTAAGGGTTTCATACCATGCACGAGGTGCTTGCTTCAGAACATACACAACCTTATCCAATATATAACAATGATTTGGATGTTTTTCATTAACGAAACCTAGTGGTTGTTCCACCTAAACTGTCTCCTCGAGTTCACTGTTTAGAAATGAACACTTCACATCCATCTGAAAGACTTCAAAATTATTATGAGCGACATATGCAAGAAAGATCTGAACTGATTCAAGTCTTGTAATTGGTGTGAACGTCTCTTCGTAGTCTATACCTTCCTCTTGGCAATATCCTTTCAGAACCAGTCGTGCCTTGTTACGAATCACATTTCCTTCCTTATCCAATTTGTTCGGAAACACCCATTTCATTCTGAAGAATGAGGCATCCTTTGGAGTGGGAACTAGTGTCCAAACCTTGTTTCTCTCAAATTCATTGAGTTCTTCCTGCATAGCTTGAACCCAATCTACATGATCAAGAGCAATCCTTACAGTTTTAGACTCAATTTTAGAAATGAACGAATTGAACATGAAAAATTCCATTTTTGAAAATAATGCAGTTTGTTTCGCTAGTTTTTGTGCCCTTGTAAGAACTCCTGAAGATGATTCTCCGATCACTTGATATTTTGGATGATCTTTAGTCCATTTTGTCATAGGTGGATAATGTGGATAATAGGTTGGATCGACTTCGGCAAAAACTTCCTCATATTCCAGTTGCACATCAGAATCATTATTTTCATTCTCCTCATGGAATTTATATTTGACCCGTTATATGGAATAAGATCCTCCCCCTAGAAATGAGTATCGGTATTGGTACTCGAAGATGAGCTCTCCCCCTGGAATGGAGCATCAGAAGGTTTTGGTGGAATGGGGAATTTTGAAGCATTCGAAATTGGTGACTTGTGAGAGGTTTCGATATTTGGAATGGCTTTATTAGGTTCGTCGAACTAATTTAGAAATTCTTCATATAGATTAGAGAGAGGAATAGTTATCAGATTCGTTAACAAAAAGATTTCCTCTGATTGACAATCTACTTTTTGATACTTCTTCACATAGCTATCATCAAAGGGGACATAATAGGTTTCTTCAATCTTTCGTGACTTCTTTTTCAGAACCCTATATGCTTTCAAAGTTAACGAATACCCCAGAAAAATGCCCTCATCAGCTTTCGCATCAAATTTGTTCCTTTGTTCTTTAGAATTGAATATAAAACACCTGAAACCAAACACATGAAAGAATCTTTCGTTAGCTTTTCTATTGTTTAGAATGTCATAAGGTGTAATTAGGAATATTTTGTTGATGAATGAACGGTTCTGCATGAAACAAGCAGTTACAATAGCATCAGCCCAGAAGTAGAGAGGAAGATTCGCAAGTGATAACATTGTCTTTGCAGCTTCACAAAGAGAGCGATTTCGTCTTTCAATGACACCGTTCTGCTGTGGAGTGTAAGTAGTGGAGAAATTTTGAGCTATCCCTTTGTCAATTAAGACTTCTTCAAACGCTTGGTTTTTGAATTCTGAACCATTGTCACTACAAAATTTCTGAACATGCTTTAGTAATTGAAGCTCTATCTGCTTGATGAAATCTGTCAGCTTCGGAGTGACATCTGATTTTTGTCTAAGAAAGAAAACCCGGATAAATCTAGAAAACTCATCGACAACAACCAAAATATATTGAGTACCACCAATACTTTCGATGGTAGATGGACCACACATATCAATCTGCGTTAATTCCAGTGGCTTAATAATCTTATTGTTGATGATGGGTGAGTGACTCTTCCTACTTTGCTTTCCAAGCTCACAGGCAGCACACAAAAATTCCTAGTCAAACTTCAGAAGAGGTAGACAATGTACAAGATCACCCAGTATGAGTTTGTTGATACCCTTGAAATTCAGATGGGAGACCTTCGGTGCCATAGCCAACTATCATCCGAAGATGCTTTTGTACGAAGGCAAATGGGTGGCTTCCCTTTGATAGGTTTCAAATTCAGAGGATACATTTCTCCCTTTCTTTTATACTTCAGAAGCACTGTAACATTGTAAATTTTCAAACAAAAATTTCATTTTAAAATCACATAGTTCTCATAACACATTTCAAAAAAAATCCCAATTTTTTAATTAACAAAACGCAACTCCATAATTGTTTGATTAATAATCCAGGATCCTCAAAACATAACTCTTTCTCTTGTGTGTACAATCAAGCCGACGCCTTCTCGCAATCCTGAGAAGAACTTGAAAAACATATCACATAACACGGTCAGCACGAAACATAGTGAGTTCCCCAAAATACCACACATATCTCATTATCTTCTCTTGGCTATACTCAGATAAGACCAACCGGTTAATGTTGAAGCGTTTTGAGCATTCTAACACTCCTAAGGTGTACATGCAACCCTAGAAACCTTGGATCTATGTTTTACTAAGATACATGTAAAATTGTTTTCCAAGGTTCTTAACTTATCTAGCATAGCATGAAGAACTTTTAAACATAAATGCTAGAAGAAGAACATACCTTTTGTTGTTTGGATTCTTTGAGAACGTTGTGAGCAGAGCACCTCAAGTGTGATGCCTCAAATGTCTCACACAACACCACAACACTTGGAATAACCTCGAGAGAAGTTCACTAACACCTCAAAATCGGCTAGCCCTCTTTACCTAATACAAGTAGTGCTAATTTTTCTAGTCTAGGGGTCTTTATATAGTTGTGGCACAAGTAGGGTTACACCATGTAAATCCTAATTATCATGGCTTTCCATATTCCATGATCCATGGGTAACCTCCATGGACTATCCGTGGAACAACTTATGGGTTTCAGCCCAATCCATACATACCATGGATCATTAGCCCACTATACAAGAATATATGATTTACACAATCAAACCCATATATTTAATTAGTCTCTTTTTGATCACTTAATTAATTCCAAATTAATTTTCTGATCAATACTAATTATATAATATTATTAATATATTAGAACTTATAATATATTAATAATCCTTAAGTGTCCTTTCTCTCATTTAGTCTATCCAGTTGTTGCAATTCCAAGCAACCCAAATGGACCATGCTAATTAGGTCAAGCACATTTCAGAAATAGTTATGAACTTAGACACCTAATCCATCAAATGTGTCTCAGTGGGACCCTCCGGTCCGACAACTCGGGTGGACCCTCCGGTCCTAACTCAGTAAGATCATAATAATACACAACATAAATCACAAAGACATAATGCATGATATCACAATACTCAATTTAACCACATAAGACCCTCCAGTCTCACAAAGATTACAACTCTAGGTAAAGTATAGTGAGAAGACTCACCTCATAAGTAAGTAAAGAAAACTAGATACCCCTCAAACAGCCTAATCTCCGCCTACACGTAATAAGCATCTTTAATTAACTCCTAAAGATCACAATGTCATATAACTCACGCTAAAGTCTTTCTAACTCTTGAGATGGGTAAAAGACCATTTTACCACCCCCATGGACCCTATAAACCCTGTATTGACCAAACCCTAAAGTCAACAGAAGTCGACACTCGAATCAACTACCCATGTTGATCCAACTCGCCGAGTGCACCTATGTGAGTCGCCGAGTCCCCGCTATTCCTCAGAATATCGCAAAATCCAATGTAACTCGTCAAGTTGTCTCATCAACTCGCCGAATCACCCTTGTCCAGACTCATCGGGGAAAACCCTAGCCGACTCATCGAGTCAGCTCGTTGACTCGGCGAGTCCCTTCAGTCTAAATTCTCATTCAGACGTGTGTGGATCTTTCGTGGTCCATTGGTTCATTGGCTAAGGCAACCGCACTTTCACTATCATAGAAAATCTCTATAGGCTACTTTATAGCAGGTACAACTCCAAGGTCTCCAATGAAGTTCTTCAGCCATATGACCTCCTTTGCTACCTCGCTTGTAGCTATATACTCTGATTCGCAAGTTGAATAAGCCACCGTCTCCTGCTTGGAAATTTTCCAAGAAATTGCTCTTCCATTTAAGGTAAAGACCCAGCCTGACTAAGAGAGAAAATTATCCCTATTAGTCTGAAAGCTAGCGTCACTGTACCCTACTACTCTCAATTCATCTCTCCTACCGAGGGTAAGGACCCAGTCCTTAGTCCTCCGCAGGTACTTGAGAATGTTCTTTACCGCAGTCCAGTGAGCCTTGTCAGGGTTCCCCTGATATTTTCTGAGCATGCTCAATGCAAAGGCCACATCAAGACGAGTACAAGTCATAGTATACATGATCGAGCCTACAACAGAAGCATATGGTACTCGAATCATCTCTACTATCTCAGCCTCTATACTCGGGCTCTGAGTCTTACTCAGTCTGGTGTTACTTTAGATCATTAACTCTCCTTTCTTGGAATTTTGCATGCTGAACCTATTAAACACTTTCTCCAAGTAGGTACTCTGACTAAGTCCAATTAGTCTTTTACTCCTTTCTCTCAAAATCCTTATCCCTAGGATACATGTAGCTTCTCCAAGGTCCTTCATAGCGAAACACTTCCTAAGACAGGACTTCACTTCCTGCAGAGTTGGGATGTCATTTCCTATGATTAGTATGTCATCCACATACAATACCAAAAAGCTAAATATACTCCTACTAGCCTTGACAAATACACAAGATTCATCTTCTCTCCTCGAAAAGCCAAACTCTTTGACTTTCTCATCGAAAAAAAGATTCCATCTGCGAGGTGCTTGTTTCAATCCATAGATGGATTTCTCAATCTTACACACTCTATTATGGTACTCTCTACTAACAAAACCCTCTGGCTGACTCATGTAAACAACCTCAGCCAACTTTCCATTAATGAATTTGGTTTTGACATCTATTTTCCATATTTCAAAATCATGAAATGCAGCAATGGCTAACAATAGCCTAATAGACTTAATCTTTGCTACTGGTGAAAAGGTCTCATCATAATCAACTCCCGATGTTTCAAAAAATCCCTTTGCAACCAGTCGTGCCTTATAAGTGCGTACATTACCATTCATGTCGGTCTTCTTCTTGAAGATCCATTTGCACCCAACTGTCTTACGACCCGGTACATTGTCAACCAAGTTCCAAACTTGATTTTCATACATGGATTGTATCTCGCTGTCCATAGCCTCTTTCCATTTAGCAGCCTCAAGGGCTGCCATGGCTTCCGTGTAGCTGTTAGGTTCATCCAAAATTACCAGTGTGCTATCACTGATAAGTGTATAAGCTTCCGAAGTAATATGGAAACCATAGTAATGCTCATGTGCATTCCTAACTCTCATGGAATGCCTCAGAGGTACAGACTCTTCTGTCGGATCAACTTGAGTTTCCTCCTCAGGTTGATTTCTAGGGTTTGAGGTTCCTTCATCACTTGACTCTTGAATTTCTTCAAGGTCAATTTACCTCCCACTGTTGCCTTGGCTCATGAACTCTCTTCCGCGAAAGACTCCTCTCCTTGCTACAAACACCACATTATCACTAGGTCTGTAGAAGAGGTAACCAAAGGATCTCTGTGGGTAGCATGAGGTGTTTTGGCAACCTTCTTTGTAGGGACTAGTTTAAGGATATGGGCGGAAGTCTCTAAGGCATACCCCCAGAATGAGATTGGTAGCAAAGCTCGACTCATCATGGAGCGGACCATATCTAATAAGCTTCGATTATGCCTCTCAGCCACACCATTAAGCTGTGGTGTCCTGGGAGGTGTCAATTGTGAGATTATCCTACATTCCTTAAGATAGTCAAGGAACTCTGTACTAAGATACTCACTACCTCGGTCGGATCGAAGCATCTTAATGTTCCTGCCCAACTGATTCTCCACTTCCTGTTTAAACTCGTTGAATCTTTTAAAGGTCTCTGACTTATGCTTGATTAAGTAGACATATCCATATCTACTAAAATCATCAGTAGAAGTCACATAGAAGCGGTTAGCATCTCTTGTGGTGGTTCTGAAGGGTCCACACAAATCAGTATGTATGAGGTCCAACAAACCCTCACCCTAGCACAAGTACCAATGAAGGATGACTTTGTCATTTTCCCAAGCAAACAAGATTCACAACTATCATCTGATTTTAGGTCAAATGAGTCCAAGACTCCATCCTTTTGGTGTTGGCCTATGCGTTTCTTGCTTACATGTCCAAGATGACAATGCCATAATGATGCTTTATCCAAACTAGTGGAAGAATCGATACACAACACATTATTTCCTAGGTTATCTACAACCGACACAGTTTCATACACACCATCAAAAGGTAATGCTTTAATATTGAGAACATTATTAAAGAAAGCATTAATACCACCACTTTCATTATCAAACAAAAAGGTAAAACCTTGTTTATACAAACCATGAAAGGAAATAATATTTCTCACCATTTCAGACGAGTAACAACACTTACTTAAATCTAACACTAATCCACTACTTAGCAACAAAGAATAAACTCCAATCCTAGTGACAGGTGAAGATTTCCTATTCCCCATGATCAAGTTTATCTTCCCATGCTCCACATTCTCACTTCTTCTTAGTCCCTGCAAGTCAGTGCATATGTGAATACCAGAACCTATATCAAGGACCTAAGAATTAGAATGGGGTGAATTATTAGAAAATATAGTGTATATACCTGCATGGTTGGGTTTCACTTTCCCATCCTTCACATCTTGTTGGTACTTTGGGCAGTTTCGCTTCAAGTGGGACTTTTCATAGCAATAGAAGCATTCAGCCTCTTTAGGGTTAGCAGAAGGAGTGACGAAACCTTTCTTGGTTCCAATTGAAGAGGATCCATCAAGGGACTTTTCCTTGGTACCCTTCGAAGGGATCTTCTTCCTCTTTCCTTTTCCTTGCCCGATTTCCAAGACAGGGGCGACGGTAGGAGTAGGAGTGGTAACAACCGATTTACTCTTAAGACCAGTTTCTATGGTCTTCAAGAGTTCGTGAAGTTTGCTAAGTGTAACTTCCTCCTTGTTAATGTGGTATGTCATATGGAATTGATCATAACAGAAAGGTAAGGAGTGCAAAATGATGTCAATTGCCAACTCCTCGGGGAAGTTCACATTCAGTTTCAGCAAACGGTCCACATATCTTTGCATTTTCTGCATATGGCCCGTGATGGGTTCGCCATCGTTCATCCGGGTTGTTATCATAGAGGAGATGATTTCATATTGCTCTTGACGAGAACTCTGATGGTAATGGTCTATCAAATCCGGGTGCATCTCAAAAGGATAGTAGTCCTCATAGGAATTTTGGAGCTCGACCGTCATTGTGGCCAACATGATACATGACACTTTGGTAGAATCTCTTTCATGTGCCTGGTATTTAGGTATCTCCTCAGGAGTAGCTGACGACTCAAGTTCCTTAAGCTCCTTGCGAGGACATATTCCTTGTCCTCATACTGAGTAACCATCATGATGTTTCGTATCCAATCCATAAAGTTGGATCCATCAAATATGACTCTCCCACAAAGGTTCATGAGAGAGAAGGAGCCGATAGGGTTTGATCTAGAAGCAACATTGTTGGAAGACATCTGAAAAGAAGAAAGACAAGTTTAGATTAGATATAAAGATAGTCCTTAATAAGACACCCAAATGTAATATTAAAGGTAGGACCCAACACAATATTTTATAACTTAGAAGTGGGATGCCGTAATCCAAGCTATAAAATATTTGAAGGTAGGTGAATGACGATTCACCAATTTCCACCAAGATAAACGAAATGTATTATTAGGTTTTAATTGGTTTTAAAACTCCTAGAGTCTTTTGAGATTCATTGAACTTTTCAATGGCATGTTTCAATCTCGAGTGTGCCCTTCAGGTTTTGTGGATGGGATGCCGAGGATCACAAAACAAGGTGTGAAGTAACCATGCAAATATACTTGGTACCCTTAATATTTACCCCTCAATCGATGTGCCGGCTAACCAGACACGCTCCACCGATACTATGATAAATATTAAGTTACCCTTTGCCTACCTTATTAAGTCTAGGTTAGTGTGCCAATTAACCACACACGCTCCAATAACGACTTAATAATAGTGCAAAGTGTAATTCATGGGTTAAGTACCTTATGCACATTTTCCTAATGTAACTAAGATTGAGAATTTATAAAAAACATTTAGTTACTTTACATTCATCATACTTTTAATGAAGATTTAAAGTCCTTGTCTTAACCCTTCGGCTAACGTTCCTCCACTGGTCAAGGAAACGGTCAGTGAGAGTGGACACCCATTAAGCTGCCATTTTATAGGCAACAACCTTATACCCCCCTTATAGATCGACTTCGTGAATCAAGCCTACTAACGGTAAAACGACTTGTTCTTATATATATACATATATATATATATATATTATTAAACTTATAATATTATAAAGTATAAGGGTTGAATTTTAACTTTTAAAATTCTAGGGGTTCGAACTAAAGTTTTTTAAAGTAACTTTACATGTTCCAAAACATGAGGGCAAGTTTTGTAACTTTCAATACTTTTCATCTTTCATAACTTATGAGTTAAATGGTTTATTAAAATGAGAGACTTTTCATTTTATGTAACCTATATGTTTCTTTAATGGACTTTAAAAGAGTGACTTTTGGTAATCCACAACTTGAGGAAAAATTATGGATTCCATTAAAACATATAATGATCAAGAATTAAACTAACAAGCAAGTTACAAATAATTCCTATGATCTTCTAAACTCATAAGATCATGAACATGTATATCAACAATTTCAAGAATCATAAATAATCCATATAAAACTTGAAATTTTGATTATAGCCATTGAAAACTGCTCACTGGATGACAAACTAGTCGAGTTCATCAAGGAACTCGTCGAGTTCATATAATAACACATAAACTCGGCGAGGTTTTGGCTAGAACTCATCGAGTTTCCTTGTCTGGGCAGTTTTTGGCTTTTGAAAAACAAGTTTGCATCATGTATCAAATAAACAAGCCTAGGCTCTGATACCACTGAAGGTTTTTTAGGATTCTAACACTCCTAAGGTATACATGCAGCCCTAGAAACCTTGGATCTATGTTTTACTAAGATACATGCAAAATTGTTTTCAAGGTTCTTAACTTATCAAGCATAGCATGAAGAAGTTTTAAACATAAATGCTATAAGAAGAACATAAATTTTGTTGTTTGGATTCCTTGAGAACCTTGTGAGCCTAGCACCTCAAGTGTGATGCCTCAAATGTCTCACACAACACCAAAACACTTGGAATAACCTTTAGAGAAGTTCACTAACACCTCAAAATCGGCTAGCCCCCTTCACCTTGTAAAAGTAGTGGGAATTTTTCTGGTCTAGGGGTCTTTATATAGTTGTGGCACAAGTAGGGTTACACCATGTAAACCCTAATTGTCATGGCTTTCCATATTCTAGGAACCATGGGTTTGTAACCTCCATGGACTATCCATGGAGCACCTTATGGGTTTTATCCCAATCCATACAAAACCATGGATCATTAGCCCACTATACAAGAATAGATGATTTACACAATCAACCCCATATATTTAATTGGTCTCTTTTTGATCACTTAATTAATTCCAAATTAATTCTTTGATCAACACTGTCACACCCCAAAACCATGAACGGCCGAAACGTTCTGGGGCGGAGGACGTCATGTACAGTATCACAACAATGAAAAGTAGTAAACAAGCAACAACATCATCCATTGCATTAATAATATAATTTTAATACAAGTGTGTTCTGTCAAATTATAATAGACACTAAAGTATAAACAAAATGAAAGATGAGTCTTGAACGAGCTTCATCTTCTCTAAACCTTGCATCGGTACCTGTCTATGGTTGACCTGAGGATACAAGTTATTTTGAAAGAGAGTATCAACTTTAAAGCTGGTGAGATCATAAGTATTTTAGTGTCTTAATTTGTATGTAAGTATTTGTATGTATATGAACTGTAAGTATTGAAAATGTATATGAATTTTAATTATTGAAAATGTATATGAACTGTAAGTATTAAAAATGTATATAAATTGTAAGTATGAAAATGTTTTGTATGATCCTAGGAAGCCCTATGTTTCCTACTAATCGTATCCTTCTACCAAGACATCTAGTGTCTGTGTGTGTGGCTCTTGTAAGAGTGTGTATTTTCCCAAGTCTGACTATCATTAACCAAAAATATAGTGTCTACATTACCGTGCGTCATGTGGATGATCACGAAGTGAATGTAATGGGAAAATGAAATAGGACTATGGTGTAGTGTCGAACTACAACCGTACCAATTACCTTAAGTCTAGAGTAATTCTTCTAAGTACTATAGTTTTGTAATAAATAACTACTTCTGTACTCCTATTACCTTATTGTAGGGATAAGGTATAATGTGATGGCTAGATCCTAAGCTAGGTGCTCCCCTGTTAAAGGGATTTTCAGACCTTTACACGCCCATTCATATATGAACGCCATGAACATCCACATTACTATGATCATGTATACCCGATATAACTATCACAATGCGTTGCGATTCATCGATATAGTTAGATCCTGAACTTGTTCTGTGCTATAGCACCTAGTGATGTCTGTCCTATCATCGTATATGTAAACGTACTCATGTAAGTGTAATCATGTAAACATATCTATGTAATAGTATAGTAATGTACTGTAATGTTCTACGTGTGCTAGCTGTAATGTGTGTTCTCTCTCTATCTAGCATGTATAGTAATGTACTGTAATGTTCTACGTCTGCTAGATATAATGGGTGTTCTTTCTCTCTCTCTCTCTCTCTCTCTCTCTCTCTCTCCCCCTCTATCTAGCATGTATAGTAATGTACTGTGTGTACTAGCTGTAATGTATGTTCTCTCTATCTAGCAAGTATTGAATCATCAATGAACTGACTCATTGTATGATATCGCGTTCTAGTAAAAGTTCTAGTATCTTCCTAAACTATGCATATGGTAGCTTACTAGTAATTTAACTGGTACGTATGAACATGGATGTATACCCTTGCTACCCAAGGGCATTGGATGAACTGGAAGGAACTTTATGACTATATATGTACATATGATATATAACTAATATTTAAACAACCTTCGGACGGATACCCGATGTCCCACTAGACCACATCTCAAGCGCAAAAAGGAAATAGGGTGGATAGCTTTCCTAAGTCTTTTAAACATTTCTTATATAACTATACATATATAGGCATGAAATTGATAATATAAAAGCATAAAATAAGTTTTGTAAAACCTTTGAACATAATTATTATCTAAGAAAAGATCGACTTTATGTCAATCTATAAAACGGGTTGGAAGCATGGGTTTGATAAAACAGATTAAGTATAAAGAAAAATTTGTTTGAAACAAAATTGTAAATGAGATTGAAATGAAACATACAAAGTAAAATATACAGTTTAATAAGTAGTTTTAAACATATAAAGTGTTTATGAAAAACATTTGAAGGAAACTGTTTGGTAAAACGGCTAATGAGTAGCCAATCATTTGAATGCTGCTTATTAATCACATGTGATTGATATAATAATTAGCATGATTCTACTTGTATCCCCCAATAAAGTATTTAAAAGCATTTAAAAGGTTGATTAAGGGGTATGAACTCACCTGTTGCGAGTGGATCAGATGGAAGTGCCGGATAAGTGCTTGGTGTCAAGTGAAGACTTAGACACGCACAAAGATCCTAATTACATATGAGGACATATGTATATAAACAATTAGTCTTTAAACAACTAATAAACAAGTCAAAACACTCTAGGACATGACAAACACCTTGTATAAGTATTATAAGTGCTAAGGAGTGCATCTAAGTGTTGTAGGGAAAGGCTAGTATGTTTGGGGTTCAAGGAACACTCCTAAAATGAGTTTACTCCCTAAAGACCAACACCCCATGAGTTTACGGTTGTAAACTCTTGAGTTTATGGTCGTAAACTCCTAACCTTTTGACCATTTGCTGTTTTGAAGTCATCTAAGCTATTCCAAACATTCCTACTTCATGTTTAAACCTTAGAAAGTGTTGTGTGGCATCAAAACACTCCTAAATGGAGTTTACAGTCTAAGGACCATTTCTCCATGAGTTTACTACCTTAAACTTATAAGTTTGGTATTTTGGGGGTTTTCAAGTCCTTAGCTCAATCATGGCACTAGGCTAGGTTGGATTTAGACATAAGGAACAACTATGGGACATTTATTGGACTTTTACACACCTTTTGGGGTGTTTACGGTTTTGGGAGATCCCCAAACCGTAAACACATAAAAATGTAAGATTTTGGTGCTTTTTGTGTGATAAACTCATCAAGGATGAATCTAGACAAGTCCCTAAGGCATGGTGAAGCATCTAGGCACCCTAACACACCACTTTGGCCCTATTCTTGGTGTTTATGGTTTTAGGACCTCCCAAAACCGTGAACACCTTTATCTTAGTGTTCTTGGGACTTTTCCTTGGTATAAACATGTATAGCTAGCTTTAAACGACTCTAGGATAGAAGTACTTACGTTGTCGAAGCTTGAAATGAACTTATAGTCCAAGAACACTAGTGTGTGTTCTTGGTGTTTTGGAAAAACTAGTCAAAACACATAAATGGATGGATTAAAGGATGTACAATCACTAGATTAAGTGATATACTAACTTGAAAGGGCTAGAAATACTTACTAGATTGAAGAGATTTGAACTAAACTTGGATGATAGTTGAGAGGATTTTTGGAGTTTACTCTTTTGGTAAATGGGGAGTAAACACAAAATGACTAGTTTTTGGGGAGTAAACTCATGCTTAAGGCATGAGTTTATGTTTTTGGATGATTTTCCGACCCAAACATAAAAGTTTGGTCGTGAACTTCTAAGACACGAGGTGTTTGCGGTTTTTAAATTTCAAAATTCGAGACGGCACTTTCTTTCACCCGTTCGCTTAAAGATTAATTATAAAATAATCAAATGAACTTATTTTTACCAAAAACAAGTAAAAGTGAACTTGACTTATAATATGAAGTGATTGACTGCTAGGGTTTTACCGAATGAAAATTTCGAGTTGTCACAAATACTAATTAAATAATATTATTAATATATTAGAACTTATAATATATTAATAATCCTTAAGTGTCCTTTCTCTCATTTAGTCTATCCAAGTGTTGCAAAGCCATGCAACCCAAATGGACCATGCTAATCGGGTGAAGTACATTCCAGAAATAGTTATGAACTTAGGCTCCTAATCCAACAAAAGTATCTTAGTAGGACCCTCCGGTCCCACAACTCGGGTGGACCCTCCGATCCTAACTCAGTAAGCTCAGAATAATACACAACATAAATCACAAATACATAATGCATGATATCACAATACTCAATATAAGCACATAAGACCCTCCGGTCACTCAAAGATTTCCACTCTAGGTAAAGTATATTGAGAAGACTCACCTCATAAGTAAGAAAAGAAAACTGGATACCCCTTGAACAACCTAATCTCCATCTACATGTAATAAGCATCTCTAATTAACTCATAAAGATCACAATGTCATATAAGTCACGCTAAACTCTTTCTAACTCTTGAGATGGGTAAAATACCATTTTACCACCCCTCATGGCCCCCATAAACCTGTTGGGTTTTGAGCAGTCTAACATTCCTATGGTGTACATGCAACCCTATAAACCTTGGATCTATGTTTTCTCTATTATACATGCAAATATTCAATATTCCAAGGTTTCATCCTAACTAGCATATTATGAAGCACCTATACTAAAAAGGTCTTGTTAGATGACATACCTTTTGATGTAGCTTGATGTCTTCAAGCTTTAAGAGCCTAGCCCCAAGCCCCCAATAGTGTGGAAGCCTCAAGTGGAATCACAAATCACCAAAACACCTTGTAAGAACTTGAGAGAATATGTATGCACACTAAAATCGGCCCACTCTTATATTCTCACACACTAGTGCCATTTCTTCTGCCAAAGACCTCTTTATATAGTATGGAGGATTAGGGTTATATTCATGTACACCCTAATACCCATGACCTTTCATTTCATAGGATCCATAGGTTAAAACTCCATGGACTATCCATGATAGCTTAGCCCAACCTAAATGAACTTGGCCCATTATATATATATATACACACACACACATATATATATATATATATATATATATATATATATATATATATATATAAGAGTCTATATTTAATTAGTTCCTTTTGATCACTTAATTAATACTAAATTAATTCTTGATCAATACTAATTAAATAATATGATTCCATCTTAATATATTAGAACTTATAATATATTAATATAAATCATAAAGATACTATTCTCAAAAGACTAACCATATAAATTGTGTCGGTAAAGTGCAACCCAAATGGACCATGCCGGGTCGGGTCAAGTACATATCAAATATAGTTATGGACTTAGACATTAGTCCAACAGTCTCCCACTTGGATAAGTCTAAAACTATTATTGAATATGACTTGAAAACCTAACTGGCAATCGTAGCTCTTAAAGCTGTTGTCGAACTCTGACCATGTCAATGAACTATGACCTTCGTCACTAACTTGTCCATTAGATAAGGTATCATATATTCCCTCATTCTAGATATCATATGGACTGAGACATGGATTATAATCATTCTCTCTATCCATTTGTTGTTTCCTAATTTTCGATTTATGATGACTGACTGATTGAATAGATCAAATCAGTCCTGGATTGGCCAAGCACTCATATGTGTCATCATTAAATCATCGAGGGGCCCATATATATCGCTTTTATCCCGAAGGTAAAAGGAATGGATGAACTTCGGCCCATATGGCTTGTTCTATTACTTGTTGAATCATACACAAAGGCACGTTTTATAACATTGAGTTACCGAATGCATTTTCGCGCAATCAATGCACAACCAACTCATAGTAACAACTCATACCTCTAGGTTTGAAGAATGTAAGATATTATCGTCTCATGATCACTCATGATAAAATCCATGAAGTGATTCAAATGAGCGCGGGTTGAATCCAATACTCAGAACTTATGAGCACTCATGAGTGTTGTAGCACAACTTTGTCCACCAACTTGGACCTCTACAAGCCAACCCATGGCAGTCTTGATTCATATCTACTTCCAACATATGACCGACTGTGGATGGTTTGAATAACTTAGTCATTCCGGAAGAATAACCTAATTATTATGGAAGTCAAAACATGCAAAGTGAAACACAAGAATAAATGAATCAAATATGGTATCAAACCCTATGAATATAAATAGACCACTTTTATTTATCACCATACTGATTACTCATTATTCATTGTTTCGGTTTTATCAACTTTATACTTGAATTAAAAACACTAGTTGTCCCATGCTCGAAGCATGTACACTATGTTTTTTCTAAACAATAGCTTTGCCATACACTAAGTATGCACTCTATGTTTATCTATGATCCTTACTTTGTGAACTAGATCGATTGAACATAATTTCAATGATTCTCTTTTTACACTTCCAAATCCTTGTCGTAAATGTAAGAATTCCTAAAATTTATCAAAATCTGTTTAGATTTTAAACTTATATGCACTGTTCCTCTTCTAATGATTATGCACAAAGCCTTAAGGACTTGGCAACAATCATTACAAAGTATTCCAATGGAGAGTAATTCCATGGAAACGATGTCTCAAATTCAAAGCGCATTGCCTTGAACATGCTTCTTGCATTAAGTTTCTTTAACCTTATAGAGATTGCTTCTACCTATGAAGCCAACTCTATATTCCCATTCACAATACCACTTCTAAAGAAGAGTTGCCTTTTTTCAGACTATGTTAATATGATCCTTCCAATATTAATGGTATACTTCCAACTGTCCTTAAGCAACCAATCTTTGGTAAACCTTAGATTGCCCTCAACAATTGCTTAATCACTTTAGTCATATCCAATTCTAGTCATTGTTCCCCTTAATGCCCTAAGGCATTTGGAAAATTCAGAAAGGATAAATATTATAACACATGTAATCGATTTTGTACCCAAAGTAAATGGGACAAGATTCATGATGTTTCACATAAATACATGGTTCTTGACCATGCTTTTGCCATAATAATTTTTGTTTGCCATATTCTCAAAATTTGACTATGAAAAGGGATGTCGTAATCATACTCGAATTGTAACACCGTAAAAATTAAAACAATTTTTCGCATTTTCAAACACATTTTTACAAACCCATTCATTCATAAAATGTCATAGTATCATGTCTTTGTTTCACAAAAAATCTCCCAAGATCAAAATACATAAAATCCCATGTGTGTGTACGAATCAAGCCGGTGCCTTCCCGCGGTCATCATTGGTACCTGAAACACATAACACGTAACACTGTAAGCATAAGCTTAGCGAGTTCCCAAAAATACCACTCACAACACATATTAGCCACTCGTGGCTATAACTCTGTTTCACCCTCTGGTCAAAGTGTATCAGTGGGACCCTCCAATCCCATAACTCTGTGGGCCCTCTAGCCCCAACTCTATGGACCTTCCGGTCCTAACTCTGAAAACTCTGGCATATACATAGCATAAGTGACATAGAAATCACATCATGCAAAAGCATACAAAGTACTCTATCACATAACTCTAATTACCACTCTAGGTAAAGTATAGTGAGAAGACTCACCTCAGGCGTCTCGGTAAATCTCTGACTCAGTAGAAATATTGCCTAGCCTCTGCCTATTCACATAAAGTAAATATTCTTATAAATATAACTCTCGAGACTAGACTCAACTTGCCACTGGCACCCTCAGAAGGGTAAAAGACTATTTTACCCCCTCTTGACACAAGTACTCCATTGTTGACCAAACCCTAAAAGTCAACAAAAGTCAACGGTCACACTTTGACCCTACTCGCCGAGTGCACTCTGGCGACTCGGCGAGTTCACTCATGTCCTCTAACTCTTTGTCCCGCTTGGCATGCCGAGTCCCTCCCTATGCTCGACGAGTCATACTAGGCACGAATCGCGGGGCCAGCCCGACTCAACTCGCCGAGTCTCAAGAACAACTCGGCGAGTACCACCTTGAACTCCAGTCCTCTAACCCCCTCCTGACTCACTGAGTCCTCCCCCAATTCGGCAAGTCTAGTCACTAAGCAATTTATGTGAAACCCTAACCCTACTCGCCGAGTCTCAAGAACAACTCGGCGAGTTCATGCCATGCACAATCTCTACTGAGCTCCAGAGGTCAGATCTGTTTCCCCAAACCATAGATCTGGCCTCCCCAAACATGAATGTCACGTAAAGTCCGAAAGTTGATGCTTTTATAACAACAAAAAGGCATCAAAAGGATATTTAGTCCCAAAAATGGCAACCTAAGTCCAATAACCCCAAACTGATCCATAAAGCTCCAAGGGTTAAGGTCTCTGGACCTCTTTGAGTCAAGATCCAAGGGACAAACTCGAAGAGGGACCATTTGCTCCAGATAATCACTCTCCAAAGGGGTTAGAAAACCCTAACTCTAATGATCAACACCAAAACTGAAGGAGGTTTGAACTATTACCTCAAAAATGAAGTCTCTGAACTCCGGAATTGCTAGAATCGCACCTCCTCTTTGCTCTTGGTCACCTCCTTCTTGCTAAACCAAAGGTACAAGGATCAGAAGTAACTTCTTGTCCCTCACAACGATTTGACTCACTTAGGGTTCTCTCAAGGGACTGGTAGCCGCAATGGGAGGATATAAGTGCCCTTAAATAGGCTCCAAACCCGGGGGATTAGGGTTTCATTAAACAGCGTGGACTCGCCGGGTCCGGACATGAACCCGGATGAACATCCACGACCCTACTCGGCGAGTCTAGGCTCCAACTCGCCGAGTTCCTCCACAAACTCCAAAATAATTAAATAAAACAATATACCTGGGAATCAGGATGTTACAATTCTCCCCCACTAGAATCAGACTTCGCCCTCGAAGTCTTACTCTGGAAACAACTCCGGATGCTGCTCACGCATCTCACGCTCCGGCTCCCAAGTAAGCCCTGACCCTTTCCGGTGTTGCCACTGGACCTTCACCAGAGTCACTTCTTTGTTCCTCAGAACCTTGATCTTTCGATCCCGAATAGCCACCGGTCTCTCAACGTAGTTCAGGCCCACATCCACCAGAATATCCTCTAGTGGCACTACTGCCGAGTCATCAGCTATGCACTTTCGCAACTGCGACACATGGAAAGTGTCATGAATCTGACCTAGCTCTGCAGGTAGCTCCAACGGGTAGGCTACCCTACCTACCCTCGCGATCACCTGAAAAGGACCGATATATCGGGGGCCCAACTTGCTCCTCTTCCTGAATCGGATCACTCCTTTCCAAGGAGAGACCTTCCGGAGTACAAAGTCGCCGACCTGGAACTCGAGCTCGGACCGCCGCCTATCCGCATAACTCTTCTGACGACTCTGAGCAGTCAATAACCTCTGCCTGACCTGCTATATCTGCTCAGTCGTCTGAAGCACGATATCGGTACTACCCATCACACGCTGCCCGACTCTCCCCAGCAAATGGGGGTCCGACACCTTCTCTCATACAACAGCTCAAAGGGTGGCATACCAATGCTCGATTGATTGCTGTTGTTGTAGGAAAACTCTGCCAAGGGAAAATACGTGTCCCAACTCCTGCCGAAATCCAAAACACATGCCCGGAGCATATCCTCTAGCGTCTGAATCGTCCGCTCGCTCTGTCCGTCAGTCTGGGGGTGGTATGCGGTACTAAAATGCAGCTTAGTACCCAATTCCTCATGAAATTTCTTCCAGAATCTGGAAGTGAAACACACATCTCGGTCCGAGACAATCGAGATCGGCACTCCATGCCACGATTCCACCTCCCGCACGTACATCTCTGCCAACTTCTCCGCGGAAGAGCCCTCACTGATAGCAAGGAAGTGGGCGCTCTTTGTCAACCTGTCCACAATCACCCAAATTGCATCGACTCCCCTAGCAGTCCTTGGCAATTTGGTGATAAAATCCATGGTATCTGTTCCCACTTCCACTCGGGAACCTCAAACGGCTGCAACTTACTATGCGGTCTCTGGTGCTCAGCCTTAACCCTACGACAGTTTAAGCACCTCTCAAAAAACCACACGACATCCCTCTTGATATAGGGCCACCAATACTCCGTCTTCAGGTCTAAATACATCTTAGTGGCCCCAGGATGGATCAAGAACTTCGACCAATAAGCCTCTTCCGTCAAAATGGTACGCATCCCTCCCACAAATGGTACCCAGATTCGACCTTGGAATGTCATAATCCCCCGACTATCGGTAATGAACTCCGATACCATCCCGACAATTTGCTCTCTCTTCTGGTTTTTTGATCTCACGGCCTCAGCCTGGGCCCCACGAATGGTATCCAACATCGGAGCCATCACGGTCATTCTCAAACAAACATCTCGCATCGGGGCGCTCTCCGCCCTTCGGCTCAGTGCATCAGCTACAACATTAGCCTTACCCGGGTGGTACAGGATCTCACAGTCGTAATCATTTACCACATCCAACCATCTCCTCTCGCGCATATTCAGGTTGGGATGATCCATCAAGTACTTCAAGCTCTTGTGGTCCGTGTATATGGTACACCGAACCCCATACAAATAGTGATGCCAGATCTTGAGGGCAAACACCACTGCCCCCAACTCTAGATCGTGGGTGGGATACCTTGTCTCATGAGGCTTCAGCTGCCTCGATGCGTATGCTATCACATGCCCTCTCTGCATCAGCACCACTCCCAACCCCAAGACCGACGGATCACAATACACCACAAAGTCCTCCATTCCCTCCGGAAGGGCTAACACCGGGGCTTCGCATAGTCTCGGGCAAAGTGTCTCGAAGGAGGCCTGCTGCTCGGGGCCCATGAAAAAGCGACACCCTTTCGGGTCAACCTGGTGAGTGGCACGACGATCTTGGAGAAATCCCTGATAAATCTCCGATAATAGCCTGCCAACTCTAAGAAACTCTTGATCTCGATGTGTGACCCTGGCACCTCCCAACTCATCATTGCCTCAACCTTGGCCGGGTTGACCAACACCCCCCCTCTGGTTAACGAGGTGTCCTAGGAACTGGACCTCTCGCAACCAGAAATCGCACTTGGAGAATTTGGCATAAAGCCTCTCCGATATCAGAACCCCGAGGATCTCCCTCAAATGCTTCTCATGCTGCTCTCTGGATCTCGAATACACCAAAATGTCATCGATGAATACGATCACCGAGCAATCCAACATCGGCCTGCACACTCTGTTCATGAGATCCATGAACACCGCCGGTGCATTGGTGAGTCCGAAAGGCATCACCACAAACTTGTAATATCCATAACGAGTCTTGGACGCTGTCTTCTGGATGTCCTCATCTCGCACCCTTACCTGATGATACCCAGGCCTCAAATCAATCTTGGAGAACCAAGATGCTCCCTGCAACTGATCAAACAAATCGTCGATCCTCGGCAACGGGTAACGGTTCTTGACCGTCAGCTTGTTCAACTCCTGGTAATCAATGCACATCTGGTGTGAACCATCCTTTTTCTTGACAAAAAGGATAGGCGCTCCCCACGACGAGCTGCTCGGACGAATAAACCCCTTCCCCAGTAACTCCTGAAGCTGCTAGGATAACTCCTGCATCTCTGGAGGTGCAAGCCGATAGGGCACCTTGGCGAGAGGCGCAGCCCCCGGAACCAAATCGATAATGAACTCCACCTGCCTCATGGGAGGCACACCCGACAACTCCTCCAGAAATACGTCCGGTAACTCACGCACTATCGGAACCTCATCAACTGACTTCTCTCTCTTTGAATCAACCCTCGTATCCATCATATATGCTACAAAGCCCTTACAGCCCTACTGTAGACACTGTCTCGCCCTAGCGGCCGAAAAAATGCTGACCCAGAATGTGTACCCTCGCAATACACCATAAGAACTCCCCCACTAGGGTCTCGTATGGTCACCAGCTGTCGCTCGTAGTCGATAACCGCTCCGAATCTGCTCAACCAGTCCATGCCCACGATGACACATACATCTCCCATCGTAATAGGAACTAAATCAATTGGGAACTCAACACCGAAAATCTCGAGTACACACCCTCGGATCACCTATGTGGCATATACCGCCCTCTCGTTAGCTATGGAAACTCTCAGAGGTCGACTCAAAGCCTCACGACTAACACTGATGTGTTGACTAAAAGCCAAAGATAGGAAAGACCGACTCGCACCCGAGTCAAATAACACCAAGGTGAGTACAGAACTCACAAGAAAAGTACCTATACATAACATAATATAAACACAATATCTCAACATCAAAATAAATATACGAAAGAATACATACCAGCCACGACATCGGGCACTGCGCGGACTTCCTCCGCGGTCAACTGAAAGGCTCTCCCTCGTGCCTTCAGTGCCTCGGCCTTCACTGGCTGGCTCTCAGTAGCTTTGATAGCAGCAGGGGCAGATCCCTGAGATGCTCCCTGTGTTGATCGCCGCAGCTGCGGACACTCTGCCTTCCGGTGTCCGGTCTGGTTGCAGTGAAAACATACTACAAACCCCTTGGGGCAATTGTTGGCCAGATGCCCCTCCTTGCCACATTTGTAGCAAGTCCCTGCTCTGCACACCCCATCGTGGCTCTTGCTGCACTTGCCACAAGTGCGGCCCCTTTGGTTCCCTGATCTCAAATAAGCGGGCTTGGCCCACTTGGCTACCGCCTGAGTCTGTACCGGTTGCCGATCCCTCCCCTGAGACTCAGCCTCCTCCCTAGCCTGGGTCTCCAGCTCTATCTCCCTCTTCCGGGCATTTGCCTGAAGCTCGGCAAATGTCCGGTACGTTGAGTTCGCCACGAACTCTCATATATCCCTCCTCAAAATGCTCAGATATCGGCTCATACGTGCCTACTCGGAGGACACGTGCTCTGGGCAGAACATCGCCCACTCATGAAACATCCTCGTAATCACTGTAACAGACTCAGTGCCCTGCTTGAGGGTCAGAAACTCCTGGGCCAAACGCTCCCTCTCCACCTGGGGAACGTACTCATCTCGGAACATAGCAGTGAACCTCTCCCAGGTCACTACAGCAAGCTCAGCAGGCGTATAGTGTGCCGTCACAAACTTCCACCAATCCTTCGCTCCCAAGCGAAGCTGGTTCAGCGCGAACCGAACTCTCAAATACTCTCGAGATGAGCAAGTAAAGAAGAACCCCTCTATGTCTGAAATCCACCTCCTCGCCGCAATCGGATCCTGGGTCCCATCAAACTCCAGTGGTTTTGTGTTGCTGAACTCTCGGAACAGCAACGCATCACCACCCTGCGGCCTAGTCGCAACTATAGCTGCAGTGGCCGTAGCAACAGCAGCCTCAAAAAGAGCAGCGTACTTCTCATCAAATGTCTCTATCAGTGTGGTCTTGATAGACCTGAACATCTCTGGTATCTCTGCTCTGATGGCTGCAGCCACCTCCTCCTAGATGATCCTACGGATCTCCTCATCACTCGTACCGCTGCTCCCTGGTGTGTGGCGCGTCCCAACCATGGTCTCCCTCTCTCTGAAATACAACACAAGAATAAATATCAGGGACTCGCTCGAGTATGCTCACACTCGAATACTCCACCCTACTTGTCCTTTGGTACTCTAAGGATTCTTACTTGGACTGTGCACTGACCTGATGTCTTCAATAGTATGGGCCCAATACTACCATCCACACCGTATCAGCATTCACCCCAAGTCCTCCTCCTAGAGTCCTAAATCACAAGTACTCTACTCTCTCTAATCATGTGATACTCTCTAGCAGATCTCTCATAACCTCCTCGCTGTTACCTAAACACTCTGAAATATCCCTAGCAGCAAGACTCCTAGACTCAGGCATCACATATCAGGCCACTCTAGTCCTAATAAGAATACCTAGTCTACTCTAGCATGCATAGTATAGCTCATCATATAACATATCATATCATATCTTATAACACTTATCGTAATGGTATTTTGGGAAATCACCGTTCGAGAGCTGGCTGTTCGTACACACGACTCTGCTCTGTTTGTCTCATAAGTTCTTCTTTTGAAAACATATTTTATTATCGAAATTTCCTCAAATCCTCAGTTTGAGTTCAGATACGCCCGAAGGTACACCCGAATCCCTCAAACCAAGGCTCTGATACCAACTTGTAACACCGTAAAAATTAAAACAATTTTTCGCATTTTCAAACACATTTTTACAAACTCATTCATTCATAAAATGTCATAGTATCATGTCTTTGTTTCATAAAACATCTCCCAAGATCAAAATACATAAAATCCCATATGTGTGTACGAATCAAGCCGGCGCCTTCCTGCGGTCATCACTGGTACCTGAAACACATAACACGTAACACTGTAAGCATAAGCTTAGTGAGTTCCTCAAAATACCACTCACAACACATATTAGCCACTCGAGGCTATAACTCTTTTTGACCCTCTAGTCAAAGTGTCTCAGTGGGACCCTCGAGTCCCATAACTCTGTGGACCCTCTGGCCCTAACTCTGTGGACCTTCCGGTCCTAACTCTGAAAACTCTGGCATATACATAGCATAAGTCACATAGAAATCACATCATGCAAAAGCATACAAAGTACTCTATCACATAACTCTAATTACCACTCTAAGTAAAGTATAGTGAGAAGACTCACCTCAGGCGTCTCGGTAAATCTCTGACTCGGTAGAAATATTGCCTAGCCTCCGTCTATTCACATAAAGTAAATACTCTTATAAATATAACTCTCGAGACTAGACTCAACTTGCCATTGGCACCCTTAGAAGGGTAAAAGACTATTTTACCCCCCTCTTGACACAAGTACTCCATTGTTGACCAAACCGTAAAAGTCAACAAAAGTCAACGGTCACACTTTGACCCTACGCGCTGAGTGCACTCTGGTGACTCGGCGAGTTCACTCATGTCCTCTAACTCTTTGTCCCGCTTGGCACGCCGAGTTCCTCCCTATGCTCGACGAGTCATACCAGGCACGAATCGCGGGGCCACCCCGACTCAACTCGCCGAGTCTTAAGAACAACTCGGCGAGTACCACCTTGAACTCCACTCCTCTAACCCCCTCCTGACTCACTGAGTCCTCCCCCAACTCGGCAAGTCTACTTACTGAGCAATTTACGTGAAACCCTAACCCTACTCGCCGAGTCTCAACAACAACTCGGCGAGTTTATGCCATGCACAAAATCTACTGACCTCCTGAGGTCAGATCTGTTTCCCCAAACCATAGATCTGGCCTCCCCAAGCATGAATGTCATGTAAAGTCCGAAACTTGATGCTTGTATAACAACAACAAGGCATCAAAAGGAGATTTAGTCCCGAAAATGGAAACCTAAGTCCAATAACCCCAAACTGATCCATAAAGCTCCAAGGGTTAAGGTCTCTGGACCTCTTTGAGTCCAGATCCAAGGCACAAACTCGAAGAGGGGCCATTTGCTCCACATAATCACTCTCCAAAGGGGTTAGAAAACCCTAACTCTAATGATCAACACCAAAACTGAAGGAGGTTCGAACTATTACCTCAAAAATGAAGTCTATGAACTCTGGAACTGCTAGAATCGCACCTCCTCTTTGCTCTTGGTCACCTCCTTCTTGCTAAAACAAAGGTACAAGGATCAAAAGTGACTTCTTCTCCCTCACAACGATTTGGATCACTTAGGGTTCTCTCAATGGAACGGTAGCCGCAATGGGAGGCTATAAGTGACCTTAAATAGGCTCCAAACCCGGGGGATTAGGGTTTCATTAAACAGCGTGGACTCGCCGAGTCCATGAATGGACTCGCCGAGTCCGGACGTGAACCCGGATGAACCTCCGCGACCCTACTCGGCGAGTCTTGGCTCCAACTCGCCAAGTTCCTCCACAAAGTCCAAAATAATTAAATAAAATAATATACCTGGGAATCAGGATGTTACACGAATTTTGAGAACACAATATATAGAATTTTCTTAAGTTGAACCAATCCAACATGAAATTCATATATATATATATATATATATATATATATATATATATATATATATATATATATATATATTCTTGACTAAAGGTTACTAAAATCTCAATATAAGCTCTTTAGAATGATTATAAACTCAATCTAAGCTTTTTAGAATTGAAATGAAGTATAATTTCCCCTCCCTTAATTATAGCAAAACAACTTTTTCAACCCCTACAACCTCACAAATTGAAACTTTTGTTTTCTATAATTAACATTGCTAACTTGCAATACTTATCATAATTATCATGCTCCTACTAACATGATGATTATTAGCATAACACTTAATCACCCACTAGCTTTGACATGTTTAGATTTCTGATACTAGATTGCTTTGATAGGACTTTATCAAAATCATACGCCTTATATTAGATAGCTCATAGGTTTGTCTAAAGAATTTTAGAACTATGAAACGGGATGCCATAATCATAGTCTCAATTTTTTAGACTTTTTGCCATTTCTCATAAGTCAATGTTAGTGTGCCGGTTAACCACACACGCTCTACTAACGACTTTGAGAACTGCAAATATCACAATCGCTATCTACTTAAAATCTACTTAGTGAAAGCATTTCTTCACCATCATTTTCATGAATCGGAGAGAAACCTTATGACACTTAGATTGTATGGTGTATGTGTTCTTATCCACGTGAATTTGTCAAAACCATATGTAAGGTCCTGAAACGGATCTTACCAGTGATCAAGCAAACAAAACAATTGATTATAATAAGAATGAAGTAGAAACAGAATTAAGAACAAGCTTGCACACACTTATATTAACGAAAAACGTCTGGTACAACTTGTTTACAGCAACCGTGAACTCTATGACATCAACAACCATTAAATGACCTACATAACCTCTATATATAGTGGACTTGGGCCGACTCTGGGTTTACAGCCGTAAACAGGTTTACGGCCGTAAACACACATCATGGCCGTAAACATACACCAAACTATCAAAAACGCATACAGACTGAAAGAACCTATCACAGTGAAATCCTAGACCAAACCATTAATTAGACCCTTCAAACCCCTTGGTTTGGTGCTAGCTTGAGGTCAATCTTTGTTGACCACCAACACATCCGACTTTCCCATCGCTCCGTTCCACATTCGCTTGTCGATAATCTCCACAACCATAGCTGTAAACTCTTTGGCAGCTGGCTCAAAGATGTTTTCTGCAACCTTAATCTAATGATGGCTCAGCTGATGTATATCCCACCTTCCAAACTGAAGCAATTCTTGGTTGTCATACATGCGGATGCATCCCTTCTCAAGCTTGATGACAGCGAACGCTGTGGTTTCATCAAACACCCAGTACTCCATGGTTTGCAGAGATCCGTCTGGATGATCTTGAAGAATAGGAATTTGCTTTACTTGTTTAGTAGCTAGCCACATCACAGCTCTAAGAGGCTGGTTGGTCTTCGGATCAATTACACTTGGGTATATCTTAATGATTGACTCTGCAGTCTTCATGGAGGGAAAACCCTTATGCATTTGATATTCCAGGAAATGCTTGAACTGCGTAACCTGGGCATTTTTAGATACATTTGAAAAAGGGGCCTTTGATAGTTTTGAGAGATCAACCCTGGTCCAGGAATTGAAATCATGAGCATCTTTATACATCTCAGTTTTACCACTTTTCTGTTTCACGATCCACATATTCAAAGTATCATGAAATCCCCAAGAAATGATCTCTGACCTATCACCATATATATCTGTAAAACGATTTTCTTCAACCTGTGTGAAGGTGATAGTAGGCTGATTTGCAGGAGCATTCTGGTTTGAGTTCCTCTTGAACAAGTATTGACCCTTTTCAGTAGATTTGGCCAGTTTGGCACATTTTAGGGTGACAACACATGGAGCTTGAGCTGGCTCCTCTTCAAACCTATTAACAACGCGAGATGTCGGAGTGGATGTCACAATGGGATGATCATGGATATGCTGATTAATCCTCGACTCATCAGCAAATGTTTTGAACTTGTCACCAAGTTGCTCCTCTAACTTCTTCAAATCAAAGTAACTTGAAGTAAGAAGATTAATGTGCTTCTGTAAGTTAGAGATCAGCTTAGTCTTCAAATCTTATCCTCTTGAAGATCAGAAACTTGAATTTTCAGGTTTGCATTCTCGCTCAAAAGATCTTAAACTTGAATGCTGAGCTCTATATTCTTCTGGTCAAGCACATTCACTCTCTTTTGAAGCTCATCAACGATAAAATCATCTTACCTGAATGACCTTCTCTAAAAGCAACTCCTTTAGCTTTAGAAGAAGGCACAACAGTTTGTTCCTGGGCAAGATGCATAGCTAGCCACACAGAGGCATCATCAAGATTTGCCCTAGGAGGAGAGAATCATGGTGGAGCAGACGAGCCACCAACCTCAAAGGTGGTGCTAGGACCTCCACAAAAAGGTTCTGTTGATACAATGGAAGGGGTAGTTGTTGGTTTAATCGGCATGCCATGAGAGAAGTCAAAATCCAGAGGCCCAAATCTAGGATCACGTCTTCTTCTCTTAAATGGAGGCTGTAAGGTCTGGTCTGTTGTATCATCACCCTGAAGTGGTTCAATTGTAGGTGAGGCAACGTCAAGGGGAGGAATCCCTGACATTGTCACAATTGGAGCTGTAGAATCAACCACTTGATCTGTAGTAACGGGTGTTGACTCGAGAACGTCTTCAGAGTCCCTTATCTCCGTTGCTGGGTGAGCAACATCATTGATATTATCAAGCAATGTGTTGAGGTTGACATTCGAAAAAAAGTCATCATTGATTCCAAAGTTGGTTGGAATCTCATCTCTATCAAAACCTGTAAGGTCAAGGTCTTCATACTAATCAGTCTTAGTTGCATTCTTGGAAGACCCTTCATTGTAGTCACTTTCGACTTGGACTGATCGCAGGTCATGCTCCTTAGCTACAAACACATTAGGAGCAACTGTCTCTTCCCCTTCCTGATCTAATACAGTGATCACATCTCCTTCCGAGATCACCCTTTCTGATGAAGTAGGCTTCGAAGATATCTTATCAGAAGATCCGTGGGACTCGGACGCCTCATCCGGCTCAGCAAATCGTCCGAATTTAACCAGTGGATATAGTCCTTGAAAGATAACTTTTCCTTTGCAATTTTTTTTAATGAGCCCAATAGTGTGAGGGCCCAAGGACTTCATATCAAGTGTATCTCCCTCCTTTACCATGTCAGGAAATTGTTTGTTGATGAAGAGCTGAATGAATCTAGGATACACCAAGAAGGTATCCCGTATGATGGCATTGATGTTGACCACAAACTCATCCAGGATAAACCTCGAAAAGTTGAAGCTAATCCCTGCAGCAAGAGACACAATAGCTCCAGTGTTTCTCAGGGATATTTCATCCGCACCAGACCACCTGCTAGAGATGCAGCTCATGAACACATGGGCTAGGAATCTCCTATAGAGTCGCATAAGCTTTTTCACTGTAGGAGGAGAATCGCCTTCATACCCCATCTTCTTCAAAATTTTCTGTGCATCTTCAATTCCAATTTCAGTGGGAAAACTCGGTAGGTCATTGATCAGCAATGTCTCTCTATTGAACTGCTCATCGATCACAACTTTGCATCCTTTGACGATTGCATCTATAGTCACTGCTCCATCATTGTGTCTTCTCATTTTGGCAGTCTGCCATAACTCTCTTATAATTTTCTGATAAACAACGGTGTTCATGGTGATGGCGGAGGCTAAACAACATTCTTTCAGTCCATGAATCATTAACTTGAATTCTCCATGTGCCACCGGAGGATCTGCCAGTACAATTGTCAGATTATGCATGTCTGCGAACTTTAAGCCTTCCATTTGACCTGCACTAAAACATACCAAGTAAGAAAAGAAAGATATTTGAGCAAATAATATTTTTAAATGATTTTAATTGAGCCCAAAAATGAATTATTTTGTCAAGCAATTAAGTTCAAAGTCAACCTGGAGTTTACGGTCAATTTGGAGTTTACAGCCGTAAGCTCGTGATCGTAAGCTTAGGGCCGCAAACGAAGTTTACAGCCGTAAGCTCCTTGCCGTAAGCTTGGACAGTAAGCTCTGACGAATCCTTTTTCGTCGATTTCAGGCTCAAAAAACATCAATATCAAGAAGTGAATACATATCTGTGGACGGAATCACAGTACCTTTGAAGTGATCAGAGCAATTTCACGAAAAAAAATAAAATAATTTTTTTTTCCGAAGAAGAGAGAGAATCAGAGGAGTTTGCGGCCGGAATCCGAAAAGTGAGAGGGTTTCCGGCTGTAAACCGTTTATATACCATTGACCTTTTACCTGCTGTCCACACAGTGTAAGGCATAGTCCAATATTTTCAAAAAATTTTAAAAACAAAACTTTTGAGGATTTAAAAAAATTAAAATAAGACTAAAAATAAAATAAAATAAAAAGAGTAAAAATAAAAATAAAATAACAAATAAAAATAAAATTAAAAATTAAACATTTCAAAAATTTTAACAATAAAAAAAACTTTGATAATTTTTGACAATGTAATAGAAATTAATATTGACATACACAAAAATAAAATTAACGATAAAATAAAATAAAATAAAAAGAATAAAAATAATTTCCAAAATTTAATATTTAAAATATTGATAATTACAAAATAAAATAAAATGAAACAAAAATCAAATTTAAAATAAAATAGACTAAACTTTATCTAAACAAACACTGAGTATAATTTTTGTGACTTAGGGATGAAAGTTGTTAGAGAGGCTTGGTCTACTTATTGACACCTTTACCTACATGTCTATGTCTGATCGATCGCCGGTATTATGGTACACTTAAACACGAAATATTGTGATGAAATTTGGACAAACTAATAAGAACAAGATCCTTTTGATTCTATATTCTTAAATAAATTTCCTAGAGACCATTTATGTGACGACGACCAGGGATATTGTTGTCCACCTAAATTGAGCAACGAGATCTACAGACAATCTGTAAGTGTTTAATTTTAATTGTACTAGAACATGTTTCCTGCTTCCTGGTATGCTCCAGTAATCAAAATTTCCAGAATACTCCTTACATCGGGTGAGCAGACAATTATTAAGAGAGAAGATAGATTTAGAATGCATATGCTATACACACAGGTCGGATCTCTTCCAATCACACAGAGGATGAAACATATGACTAACTGAAGTTTTAGAGGGATTGAGAAAAAATGATCCATATACTGTGTACCAGGTCAGATTGTGAGTCACGTACAGGAGACAGTATATGGCTAACAAATAGAAAGAATTGCATAGAAAGAAGATGTAGATATATAGAATTGAATGTGTTACAGTCCAGGTCTGATCTCTTGATCACGCAGAGGAGGCAACATATGACTAACAGACAGAAAGAAAGAAAATAACCTTCTACAGACCTAATTTTTCGTAATTCCCCAGTCAGCCCATCAATACCGAAATTAAGGACAGAATCCGCACATCGAGGAAAAATTAATCCACAGTTCTAGATATGGGTTCTTTTAATGTGACCAGTAGATTCACATGTGTATCTCCCTACTCAACCTATCCGAGCGCCGTATTATTAGGCTATACGGATCTAACTAGTTCAATATTTGTCAAGTCCTTGAATTCCTTAAGTTCAAATCTTCCTAGTCAAGTCCATTAAAAATCTTCCGTGCCTACCAGCGCATCGAGCAGATAGCGTAGACAATTTAATTTTGGTACGTTACGCAGATTCAGATTGCCCGTTATCACTTGATAGTATCACTTCCCAACACATCACCTACAAGCAAGATAATCAACAACATCTTTTTGATTTTTTGATTTTTATTGTT
This sequence comes from Lactuca serriola, assembly GCF_051521515.1. Lineage (NCBI taxonomy): Eukaryota > Viridiplantae > Streptophyta > Magnoliopsida > Asterales > Asteraceae > Lactuca > Lactuca serriola. Next base: position 120,654,803 of record NC_136416.1, read on the forward strand.
TTTGGATTTTTGGATTTTTAATTTTTATTTAGTTTTTTTGTTTATTTCTCCCCCTAAATTTGTGCATGGGTGAGAATGATATCACGAAAATGCGCAAATTTAAACTAAGCTAACCAAAGATAAAATTGAAAATCAGAATTAAGAAAAATAAAATTAAAAATAACTTAAAATAAGAAAAAAATAGAAAAATAAAATTAATCCTCAAAACGAATCATTTTCAAAAATCCCACAAGTACATCAAATCGAGCTTTGTTAAAAGGCCTGGTGAACAGATCCGCCACATTATTAGCAGTGGGACCTGTCCAGCCGGATGAGTGAACGTTCAAAACAGTCTCTGATAAAATAAAATTTAATATCAATGTGCTTGGTTTTTGAGTGTTGGACATGATTTTTAGCAATTTGATTCGTAGCCCCATTATCACAGTAGATAGGGTTTCTAGATAATTCAAACCGTAATCCAACAGCTGATGTTGGATCCAAATGACTTGAGAGCAACAGGCAGATGCATCAACGTATTCCGCTTCAGCTGTTGAAGTTGAGACAGTGTGTTGCTTCTTGCACTGCCATGACACCAGCCGATCTCCAAGATATTGACACCCTCCTGAAGTAGATTTCCTGTCAAGCTCACAACCTCCATAATTACTGTTAGCAAAAGCATATAAATCAAATTCAGAATTTTTTAGATACCAAAGACCCAATTTTGGGCTGCCCTTAATATATCGAAAAATTCTTTTGACAGCAATAAGATGTGAAAATTTAGGATTAGCCTGATAACGTGCGCATTGACAAAATGCAAACATGATGTCTGGTCGGCTTGCAGTAAGATACATCAACGATCCGATCATCGATCTGTAGTGTGTCTGATCTACAGATTCGCCATCAGTATCTGGAGTCAGAATAGGTCTTTCAGCCATCGGCGTCGATGCAGGTTTAGCGTCTTGAAACCCGAACTTCTCAAGAATATCCTTCACATACTTGGCTTGATGTAGCAGGATTCCGGTTGAATTTTGTTTGACCTGAAGCCCCAGAAACATGGTCATTTCTCCCAACGAACTCATCTCGAACCGCTTTTTCATAATGCCTTCAAACTCCTTGCATAGCTACGGACTGGTAGACCCGAAGATAATGTCATCAACGTAGATTTGAACCGGAATCTGATCATTACCAACATGCTTCATAAACAAAGTTTGATCGATAGTTCCATGAGAGTATCCATGCTCGAGTAAGTGCTTTGTAATAGTCGCATACCATGCTCAAGGAGCATGATGTGGCCCATAGAATGCCTTATGCAACTTGTAGAGATGATTATGAAACTTCGAGTTAACAAACCCAGGGGGCTGATCAACATAGATTTCTTCCTTCAGCTTGCCATAAAAGAAGGCTGTCTTGACGTCCATTTGATAAATCGTGAAGTTCATGTAAGAGGCATATGCAAGGAAGATACGAATAGCCTCCAAGAGAGCTACTGGAGCGTAAACCTCAGTATAATCCAGACCCTCGACTTGTCGAAACCCGCGAACCACCAATCTAGCTTTATTTCACACTATAACCCCTGAGTCAGACTGCTTGTTTCGATAGACCCAGCGTGTGTCAATAGACTTTTCGCCCTTTGGTAACTCAACCAATTTCCAAACCCTGAATTTTTCAAACTGATTCAACTCTTCATGCATAGCATCTACCCAGCTAGGCTCATTCAGAGCCATTTCAACATTCTTGGGCTCTATTTGAGAGATAAAGCAAGAGTAGAGACATGTATTGACATCTCCATTCCGACTTCTTGTTTTAACTCCATCGTCTAGCTGACCAATGATGTTCTCTATCGGATGATCACGTTTAATTATAGAGGGTATCTCCTGGATGATATCATTAAGCGAGACGGGAAGATTGTGAATATTGATACCTCCTTCATTTTCTAATTGTTCCACACCAGATGACTCTGCTACAAACTCATTAGAAATGCCTTCAGGAAAGAGTAGTTCAATAAAAGTTGAAGTGACAGCGGAAGCATCTCTAGACATGAATCTCTTTCAATAGGAGTGAGTGGTGTAGCCTCAGCATTAGGAGTATCATTCTGGATTGGAGATTTTAGACTATCAGGTGGTATAGATGACTCCCCCTCAGGCGAAGTAGAGGACTCCTCCTCAGATGGTGAAGAGGATACCATTGGGGTCTATAGACAACTTCTTCGTCTTCGTCATCAGAAACATTCTTCGAACTAGAGAAAGACCCAAATGAGCTATCCGAAGACACATTTATTGACTTGAAAAATGCTGTGTAATCAAATAACCAATCCGGACCCACTCGAGCATCCATTTTGTTCTCCTCCAACCAGCGCACGTCATAGGATTCCACAATCTGCTTCGTCTTCTTATTTTAGACCCTATATGCGGTGCGTGCAACATACCCTTCGAAGTAACAATCATCAGCTTTGGCATTAAACTTTGGGTTGGACTCTAGGTGAAGAAGTGTTAATCGCCTCGGCCCAAAAGAAAACGGGTAACTTGGAATCACACAACATCGTCCTGGCAGCGACAACTGACTGATTGAGTTAACCTGTTTTGGCAGGTGTGGTTTTCTATGATATTTACCCTGGGCACATGACACATACTTTTCAAACGTTATAAAATCTCTGACAGGTAAACTACGAACCATCTCATTCTTTGCAAGACGATTTAGGTTTTTGGCGTTAGCATGACCGAGTCTTCGGTTCCACAGCATTGCATTTTGTTCTGAGATCTTTGAAAAGAGGCACGCAACTTGTTCTGGAAGGTTGCTATTCATATCAATAATGTAAGCATTTGCATCCCTCTTAGATTTGACAAGAATCCATTCTTCTGGGATGACAATGTCTGGCTTGAGAATCATACATTCCTTGTCAGTGAAATGTGTAGAATAGCCTTTGTCGCATATCTGAGACAAACTCAATAGACTGTGCTTTAACTCGGGAGCAAAGTTGACATTATCGAAACTTAACACTCCATTAGTAACGGTTCCTCTTTGAGTGATCTTGCCACCTTCTCTACCCGCAAAGGAAACATATCCCCCATTAAAAGATTGAATGTTGTTCAGTTGGGAGATATCTCATGTCATATGTCGGGAGCAGCCACTGTCGACGAACAAAGGTCTGACGACATTCCCCCGCAACTGTCCCTGCGAAATGCGCGGGATCATTCAGATTTGGGAACCCAGGTCATCACTTTCCTGGGTTGACCCGTTGCCTTTTCAGATTTATCATTATTTACTAATTTTCCAGAGGATACTGATGATGGTTTGGAACTTATTTTGGGCAGCCATCGATAATTAGGTTTTCTAATAGTTACAGATGATTTTGAAATAGGATTTTTATCAGTTTTCCTTGAGCACTTAGGTTTTCTACCTGAATTGGTTAAAGACCCATACATTCTCCTTGACAAAACCAATCTTGGCTGAGCCATGTTCGGTTTTGGCAAACTGTTCGGGACTTTGTTATGAAAGACCTTTTTATTATTTTGAAAAACTGCCCGTTTTCTACTACGATCATCCTTCCAATCATCATTCCGAGAATGAGTTCTAGAGGACTTTCTAGTTAAAGACATTCCTCTAAATTCGTTCTCTCCTCTTTGTGACATATAATGTACAAACATTCTATTAGGACAATTCCTAGCTATATGACCACCAATACCACAATTGAAACAAATCTGTTTGTTATTGTTAAAACCTGTACTGCTATTTTCAGATTTGTTTTCCATACCGACACCCTTGCTTTTCTCACATGAACATGAACAAGAAGTAACTTGTGAGACAAGTAAGGGTGTATCAGATGGACAAACTTGTGAAAATGGAGGATTTTTATTAGTATCATTACAAACATCAGAATTATCAACCATCTCATCAAACACTTTAAAAACATTCAAACCAGTATCAGAAGGTGTAGAAAAATCAAAAAAAAAATATTGTCACTTTAAACATAAAAAAAATAAAATCTTTATTTAAAACTAAAAATTTAGGTTAAGACTCTGTTTTATTTTCAGAAACAGATCCTTCAACTTCATGCTTTGACTGATTTAAGGATTGATCTGCAGGAGAGTTAGAAATGTTAGTACTTTAAACGTTAATAAATCCTCCCGAAACAAAACCAAATGGTTTGCCATAAACCATGAATGGCTCATTGGCAATTTCTCCCTTCGACAAAGGTTGAAACTGATATGAATGGTTGAAAGGAGGTGGCACTTTATCATACCCTAGACCCTTTGACTGATTATGTTTAAATTGCATGTAGTGGTCTATCATGTTGGCAACTACTTCACTTGATACATCAAATTTTCTAAAATCGAAATCAGCAGTTTCAAATTTGCCCTTTAATGTGTCAAGTTCAGTAATTAACTTAGCGTTCTGTCTCTTTATGTAGTCATAATTTTCACATTTATTACTATAGTCTTCCTGAAGTCTTCTAAAGTCGTTTATTTTAGTTTCTAACTAGGCCTTAAGGGGTTTTTGTCCTTTTCTAAGTTGATAACCCTCATATCTAAGGTCCTCTACTTCTCTACGTAATGTTTCTATTTCTTCATGAAGAATTTTAACATAATCAATACAAGCTTGAGAGCAGGAAGACAAACTTACCTCATTTTTCTTCGGTTCAGGAGTGGAAGATACCATCAACACAAATTGAAGCTCCATTATCTTTTCTTCAACTGCAACACTCTCCACAGACGCTTCATTTTTAACTTGGGCCAGGTGAGCATTTTCAGGTTTTGAAATATTCAAGGCCTGCATCTGGTCCTCCAAATTAAATGACGGAGCAACCATAGCCTTCTCACTGTTGACCTGAGCACCTCCCCGATTGTTTCCCATCACAACCATTGTCCTTTTGTTGTTTAATCTTCGATCCGACATTGGGCACTCATACCCTGGTTGTTCTTCCCGGTCTTATTAGCAAACTGCTTCGCCCTGAACACTGCCTTGGCGATTTGCCATGTAATATCCATTTCTTCTTCGTCTTCTGGATGAATCTGATCTAGATCAGCAAACGACAATTGTGGAGGAAGATATCCAGCCACAAGAGCATTGTAGCAGTTAAGAAGTCATGTGGCGAGAGCAAGATTTTCATCACACTCCTTAGCACTTGAGGAAGATGCCCCATCAGAGGAAGAAGCAACTTGAGAAGCAGCAAATGGTTGTTTCTGAGGAAGAGGCATGGATGATGTAGCAGGAAGTGAAGTAGCTGATGAAGTGGAAAAGGATTGAGTCTGAGCTTGCTGAGCAGCAAAAGGTTGACTTGTAGAGGGAAAGGTGAGAGATGAAAGAGCATTGTTAGATGAAATTCCGAGATTTGCAGTTGAATACGAATTCACATGATTTATCTCCTACTGTTTATCATCAATATCACAAGCCTTGATGATCGCCATCACTTCAGCAAGAGTAAGGCGATTTAGGTCTTTGGCCTTCTTGATAACAACTACATTCATGTCCCATGACTTTGGAATAGCATTAAGTAGCTTCTTGTTTATTTCAGACTTTGTCAAGAAGATTCCAACTATGTTCATCTCAGTGGTCAGAGTTGTGAATCATTTTAGCTGTGCCTCCAGGATCTCACTAGGAATGTAATTGAACATGTTGAATTTTTGGCACATCATGTCCTGGCGACTCTCTTTCATGTCTTCATTCCCTTCATATACCTCAATTAAGGTTTCCCACAAAGCCTTTGCTGAAGTATACTCCCTAAAACCTTGAGCTATATCCGGAGACAGGGCCGTGGTCAGAGTGGCCAAAGCCCGTTTTTGCTCCTCAACCTTCTCAAAATCTTCATCAATGTAATTCTCAACAACTTTGTCAACTACTTGCCCTGCAACAGTTGTGGTTATTCTGACGAGATTCTTGATGAGGCTTCTCCAAATCTTGAAGTCCTTCATTTTAATGTACTTTTCTATCCGGTACTTCCACTCAGGAAAACCATCTGCAAACAAGAGTCTTGGAATGCGAGTAGTTGTGCCCATGACAGAGTCCAACTAATGGTGATGTGTTTGACTTTGTGAATCCATTGATTATTAATCTTATAACACATATTTTATTTTATTTTAAAAAAATTGAGTTTCCGGTCAACACCAGAGTTTACGGTCAAAGATGGGTTTGCGGCCGTAAAATCGGTTTATGGTCGAGATTTTGCGATCCAAATGATTACGGTTTTTGAATCTAAGCTTGCGGTTATTGAAGATACTTGATTTATGGTCTATGAACTGATTTTACGGTCCAAGAAGGTTCTTAAGCATGCAGTCGTAAACTGGGTTTGCTGCCATAAACTCTTGGCAGTAAGCTCCCAGAAGTTCAAGAAATCATGTTTTTTGCATTAAACTTGATTCCCTTTCATAGTAAACACCAACTCCAATCTCAAACAGTGAGGAATATTGCCAAAAACTCGATTGTAAGATGCTTTGACACTGGTTTTGCTCTGATAGCAATTGTAAGGTCATGAAACGGATCTTACCAGTGATCAAGCAAACAAAACATTTGATTATAATAAGAATGAAGTAGAAACAGAATTAAGAACAAGCTTGCACACACTTCTATTAACGAAAAACGTCTGGTACAATTTGTTTACAGTAACCGTGAACTTTATGGCATCAACAACCATTAAATGACCTACATAACCTCTATATATAGTGGACTTGGGCCGACTCTGGGTTTATGGCCGTAAACAGGCTTACGGCCGTAAACTCACATCATGGTCGTAAACACATACCAAACTATCAAAAACACATACAGACTCAAAAGAACCTATCACAATGAAATCCTAGACCAAACCATTAATTAGACCCTTCACCATAATCACAAGACTAGGTTAGTGACAAATCCTAACTCATATGGATTGAACTTGTGCAATCTTAACCTCTTGCCACCTGGCAGCACAAGGACCTGCCATTGCTTCCAAGTACTTATGAAAACAATTGAGAACATGTAGAACTCAAATATATATAGCCAACTTAACTGGAATGAGCAAGGAAATGTCAACACAATAGGTTATAAACCTCTAGTTGGGTGCTAGTGATGAAATACAGGTTTTATTCTTGATTACTTCTTGAAACCCTTTCAGGATCTTTTAGACTCCCACTGTCTCCTTGACCTATAAGACTTTCTTTCCAAATATTCAAGAGATAGTGTGGATTCTAATCAAGACAAACACTTAACACAATTGGGCTTAGTTGGTCTTTATTTTATCTAAAACATCACAACTTACCAATTTCAAATGTACAAGAGTAGAAAATTTTTACTCTTACAGTTGACAGGTGTTTTAAACCTTCTTTAAGTCATGTCACTCAAGTTACAATCTTAGAGTATAACTCTAAGAATTGTTTTTGGAACGATGTATGAATCATCTTCTTGATTTAACCACTTCAACAATTCATAACTCCTATTCTTAACTATCATAATGCACATAGAGGATGAATTGTGATAAGGTCTCAAAATCATTATGATGATCTTAAAACATGATACTAAAGTACTCTCCCATCTTTTCAGATTTGAGAAACCTTTATCCTTCTGCCTAATTTGATTCTTCTTATTCGTTCTGTTATACATTGAAAAATTTCAAATGTCTCAGAATTATACTTAAGCTTGTAAGTATAATCATATTTACTAAACCTTAGTAAATCAAGCCGAATAGTCTTATCCATCTTTTGTTGTGAACTTTGGTTAGTGCACAAGAATGTGTACGTGATCCCTTAGTCCTTCTCTTGAGTCACATATACATTTGAACACGAAACTAGTCTTAATTTTCCAAAGTTGAAAATTCTCATACATCACACTAAACACCTTGTATGATTCCAAATTTCGGTCCAATTGAAACTTGGGTGATGAGAATCTTTCATTATTTGGTAAATTTAGACACTATCACAAATGAAAGAATCAAATTCATATTTCCAATATTGCTATAAACATACAAACATCAAGTTTTCATGAATGCCATTGTAAGGAGATAAAAATAAAGTAAAACAAAATTTTATTTATTTTAAAATGCGGAAAAACTTTTCCTTACAATGCAACTTGAAATGAATACTATGCTATTACATGTTTCCTAGCAATCTATCATCACTCCTAAGAAGTAGCTTAAGAATTCAATCTTCAACCAAGCGAAAGAAATCCATCTTCGTGATCAAATTCAGCATACTCTTTCTTTAAGTTTCCTTCCCTTTGCTTGATCCTGCTAAATATCAAAATGCAACCGAGTCACATTTTGTATTAAGAATCATCAACTGGGAACTTAACAGAGTTAGATAGTGGACTTACCTGAAGTAGAGTCAAACTTTTGATTCTTCTTTCTTTCAGGTAGCTTGGGCAGCTTCGCTTCCAATGCCCTTTTTCTTCACACTAAGAACATATAGACTCTTTGGGAATGGTACATAGGCTATTCCAGACTTAGACTTTCTCTTTACCTTCCGATCAACCGGGTTGAACAAGGTCGATCCATTTCCATTGGGAAGAGAAAGTTTTTATGAACTTCCAATGTCACCATTGTCCATGTCCATGGAAGGTTTGAGAAATAGACCTTCCATCCATATTTGCTTGACTATTGCACCAAATCATTTATGATTCAGCAACAATAAGCAAATAAGAAAGACCCATTAGGGTCATGTCTTGATCTGTCACATAGTAGTCTTTCTATATGACTCAGGAAGTGACTGAAAGACCTAGTCAATAGCCAACTTCCTTGGGACAATGATACCCAACATTCTCAACCTATCACTGTGTGACTCCAGTCCTAAGACATGAGTGCACACAGGACTTCCAATTTTATGTTTTATTGTGAGTAGAGATTGAATGATCTTGAACTTTTTCAAGTCCTTAAACTTGTGGGTCGGGGAGAATAATTAGAGGAGGTGGAGGAAGAGAAGTATGACTTCCATGATCCAAACTCGGGAAGTCATATTCATTAGGAAAGCTTGATTTGGGAAGATCATTGTTGTCTAAACCAGACATCAACAATGGGAGAAATTCCAGTAAAGTTGATTTAAGTCCTTAATATAACACCCAATATGAAATATTAAGGATAGGACCCAACATACTATTTTATAACTTGGAAGAAGGATGCCGTAATCCAAGCTATAAAATATTTGAAGGTAGGTGAATGACGATTCACCAATTTCCACCAAGATAAACGAAATGTATTATTAGGTTTTAATTGGTTTTGGAACTCCTAGATTCTTTTGAGATTCATTGAACTTTTCAATGGCATGTTTCAATCTCGAGTGTGCCCTTCAGGTTTTGTGGCTGGGATGCCGAGGATCACAAAACAAGGTGTGAAGTAACCATGCAAATATACTTGGTACCCTTAATATTTACCCCTCCATCGATGTGCCGACTAACCACACACGCTCCACCGATACTATGATAAATATCAAGTTACCCTTTGCCTACCTTGTTAAATCCATGTTAGTGTGCCGGTTAACCACACATGCTCTACTAACGACTTAAACAAAGTGCAAAGTATAATTTCATGGATTAGCACCTTATTCACATTTTCCTAAGTAACTAAGATTGGGAATTTATAAATTTTTAGTTACTTAGTATTTATCATTAATAATTTTAATGAAAGGAGAATTATAGTCGTTGTCCTACCCGTTCGGCTAATGACCCTCCACCGGTCAAGGAAGCGGAGGGTGAGAGTAGACACCCATTAAACCGCACAAGGTAGATCTGAAGTCTGGACCTCCTAATAAACCCAGTGCGCTCGATGTCCCAACAAAAGGTGGTAAAATCTCGAACTTCCATAATCACGAGATCTAACCAATAAAATCAGAAAGGTGTAGTATTTTTTCCTTCCACAGAAGCTCTGATCGATATAGCACTAGATCCAATAGTTTCACCTCATTCCTTGCTGGATAATCTCATCTTCTCCTCAAAAGATGCACTAGTATACTCCAAAAATTAGCTCTATAACTCTCTTGGCTCGCTACAAACGTTTTGGCTTTCACACAGGGGAGTTGAGCAGCAGGTGAGGTGGAAATGAGGACATAAGTTCTCTTATATAGGCCCCAACCTCGGAGATTTTGGGTTTCACCTCACAGCACGTAGTCGGCGAGTCGACTCTCTGACTCATCGAGTCGGTTTTTAAACCCACGTGCTCAAACCAACTCTACTCGATGAGTCGAAGACCCAACTCGCCGAGTCACTCATTAAACTCCAAAAATAAATATAAAAATATTATACCTGGGTGTCGGGATGTTACAATTCTCCCCCACAAGAATTAGACTTCGCCCTCGAAGTCATGCTCCGGAAACAACTCTGGGTACTGCTCACACATCAAAGACACCGGCTCCTAAGTCTACTCGGATCCTCTGTGGTGCTCCCACTACACCTTAACTAGACGCTCCTCCTTGATCCTCAAGGTCTTTTCTTTTCTATCCGAAAATCGCAACCGACCTCTCATTATAGTTCAGGTGGTCATCAACCTGAATATCCTTCAATAGCACCGCTGCCGTCTTATGCCATACAACAATATCTTTCCCACGACACCCAACACATACAGGAACTCTCTATCCCACAACAGGATGGATCTCTTTGTTGTTGCGGTTCCAGTTCTGACTCTTCAGAACTTGGAAACTCTAGTAGTATGACTCCCTACACGACCGCGCATGAAAGATATCATCATGTCATTCGCTCATCGAATGACCGATCGCAAATTCATACCTCCAGTTCTAGTTATCTTGATGCGACTGATGAAATCAGATCATTGACCATAACACTGTCGAACACTCATACCTAACATATCAGTCGATCCATATCGTACTCTAAAGGAACGAAAGGGTCACTTCTCACCAGAGATCCATCAACTACATTGCTATCAGAACCCATCTGAACAAAACGAACCCCAATACTCTGTACTCAACACAAGAAAATGATCATGCCCGCTCAGAAGTATCCTCGGACCTCTATGAACATAAGCCCCAGCTCCCTCTCAAATATCCCTTCCAACACTGAGCACCAGGTCGGCTCCCGACCTAGCAGTCCAACCTCCAAAGGTTACCCATTGCACCCCCAACAAAACGAGTTTACAAGCTTCCTTCTCAAAATAACTATCTCGGCCCATCATGACACACAAGTCAGGAAGTTCGCTTTACCTCAAGCGAATAATACGAACCCACCTGAAGTAGTCCTATCTCCGACCCATGTCGTCTACTACTCCATAGTTCCATGCATCTCATGATCCTTCCCATACCAACAGACCGACCCACTCAGGTCTAAGACATCAGATGGAAATCAATGCCCCTCAAGATGATCCCCATTTATGAATCCGGAATCTAATCCCGCTTACTCAACACTCAAATTGCCTCAAACTCAAACTCGAGAGTCTAATTCAACAGGAGAATTGGAACCACTCATTTCCAATCTGATACGCAACCCATGACCTGAGATTCGAGAATTCATGCACACACCATCTCTCCAATCCCTTCCAATCGCGATAACCCCACCTCATCTTGAAATATAACGATTACTGACCATCACAGAGACCCTAGTCTTGCCCCTGGTCCGGCTACCAGGTTGCCGAAGACTAAAGTGGTAAGGCTACCCAAGCCTAAGAATTCCTCTGCATCACACCCTGAATAGTAAGGCTACAACTCCCCGTAGTCTTACGATACTCTCTCTCTCTCTCTATCTCTCTCTCTTACTGACTCACGAATGCTACGGATCCCTACAGTCCTACGATACTCTCTCTTTGCCTCACGTATGCTACGACTCCCGGCAGCCACACAATACTTCTCTCTCTGACTCACGGATGTTACGACTCCCCGTAATCGTACGATACTCTCTCTGTTTGTCTCATGTATGTTACGGCTCCCCGTAATCATATGATACTCTCTCTTACTCTCCATGGGTTCTCCCCACGGTCTCCCTTGACAGTCCTAAGTGATTACTCCTACTCGGATTTGTTCACTCTCCTATCACCCCACATTCTCATCCTTAAGTTGTCACCCTACTGAGTCCACTAGCTCCTACTCTGTGGTCCAACCATAGATAGGTACACACACCCATCCAGATTAAACATCTTTACTTCTTATGACAATTTCCACAAAAAGACACTTTCTCCTGCTACAATTCACATTTGGATAGACCCGACCTATGATAATTAGCTGAAGGGTTCCTACTAGAACAATAGTCACTTGGTACTCCACTTGTCATCTCCCAAATCAAGTCTCAAAATAATCCCAAAAGTTTGGGGCGTCATACTCAGATACCCCGGTACACTGTCACAGAACCTCACAATGTCTTTTCTCATTTACGGATTTTCCACTCACACAACTCGCAACCTCGAAATACTCCAACTCACAACTTGAAATACGACAGAATCATCAATGACCAAGAACACGTTGAAGACAATCCTAAATCCCATCTCCTACTGCTCAAAACCCATGTGAGAATACTCATACCGAGTCTAAAGTTGGTTGACAAGCAACTGTTGCCCTCCTTAGAGTGCATATAATAACCCATACATCAAAGAGAAAGTTCTCAACAGCCAACCACCTTGAACTCATCCACTACAACTTGAAGAGTTCCTGATCACTATAAGGCCCCTAGCCAACAGCCACTTGCTGTGGGTGCATTATCTTGCTCTGACATTGTCTCATCCACCAGTGACCCAAATCTTATATATTCGTACCACAGATCTCCATAACCAGTTTTCTAACCGCACTTGAACAAATCTCTGATCCTCTCAATAAAATGCTCAGTTCTCCCCCACTCAGGGTTTGAACCATCACCAATTTGCATACCAATAGTCTACTCCATAGACTGTTTCACCAGGTACATCACACTTGACTCTTGGAACGTACTACATAATCACTCAATGATCTTCCAGATGGAGACCAAGCAACTCCAACTATCCTGAATCTCAGATGAAATCCTCGGTATCCTCCCAATGTGACTGTCTCTAGTCATCCTGAAACCTCGTACCGACACACCGCCGGGTATCACAACTATCCCAAATTAGTCATGGCTCTCAATCCATGATTAATGCACTATCACACAACTCATCTCTGATCCCTCATCCAACATTCCAGCATATGGATCATCATAGAAACAAGGTACTTCACTCTCATAGTCGATACGCACATGCAAGCAACAAGGGCCACTTCCTCTGTGTACTCCTCTTAATCTCCTGGAACTGCTGCTAAAAAGCATGCCTCACTCATTAAGGCACCTTCCTTGTTCTCTTCCATATCAGCCCCCACTATGTACTCCTTCATGGTATAAGAAATACCCCATAGCAGACATACTGCCCAAATACTCTAGTGAAAAGGTCACCACCATATGCTGCCACACAGGGTTTACCTCCAACTTTGAAACCGGAAGCTCGTTATCTTTTTTGCTTCTCCCAGGAAATGGGGACAACGCAACTCTTATCACAGAAGGTGATGTGTCATCTATCAGTCTATTGTTCAACTCAAACTGCGATCCTCCATAAAGCATCATCTCTACTCATCTCTGAGTCTTGCGACTCGAATTGGCATCTCACCAATAAAATCTCTCGAAAAATAACTCAATTTCCCTCTCAAGGTGTGCTGTATTGAAACTCATTCGACATGTCCCTCTGGCCCCACACTCGATCATATCAGTTCTCAGTCTAAACAATCACAATGTGACAACTGGTAAAGTCAGAAGCATTATCTGTTACCAATCATGGTACTCGAACCATGTTATCTCTTCTCAATCTGCTACTTAGAACCTCTGGGATTCTCCCTGCTTTGAGTATGGGTCCTCTGCTTTTAGTAGTATGGGCCCAGACTACCTGCCACATATACCCATACTTTCCAATCGGATCATCCCAGATTACCTAAGTAGCTGCTCCACCTTCTCGATCACTAATCTCGTTATACATGGTCGCTCTTCAGCGAATACTCTCCTATGTCAGCATACTCTACTGACTAAATTCACTCCCTAGGCTCTTCCTAGGTTGTCACACTTCTCTACCATCAGCTGCTGAAGAACTCTTCATGATGCTAGCCATCTACCTCCTGAATATCGTCATATTCACTTGGTAGCTGGCTCCCATCATCAAGAGTTCCACAAAGAACAAAGCAAGCAGCATTCGGGCATCGAATGACCTCTACCTACACGTAATCCATTATGACATATAACTTCTCTCACTCAATCCACAACTCAAAAAGGTATCGCCGACTAAGGCTACCCTACCCCTCATGGCATCCAACTAGCATCTAAGTAGATTCCTTTAAAGCGCATCTAGGTGTCTCTCCTAGATTACTCCACTAATCAAATCTCTCTCTGAAGGATTCCTACTAGGTACTCTTACTTCGCGCATACTCGATGCATGTAATAGACAACAACTCCTAGGCTAAGGCATCACAAATCAGGCAACTCTAGCCCTAAAATATGGAATACCTAGCCTATCCTCTGGCATGTATCACTAATATCTCAATAATAACTCATAACATAAATACGTAAGGGCATTTTGAGAAATCACCGCTTGGGCTCTGGTTGATTGCACACACTGCTCCAACTCGTTTTTCTCTTAAAACTCTTTCTAATTTTTGAAAAAAAATCATTTCTTTTGAATTTTGTTTTTCAAATCCTCAGTTTGAGTCCAGACATACCCCAAAGGTTCGTCCGATTCCGTCAAACCAAAGCTCTAATACCAACTTGTAACACCGTAAATTTTCAAACAAAATTTTCATTTTTAAATCACATAATTCTCATAACACATTTCACAAAAATCCCAATTTTTTAATTAACAAAACACAACTCCATAATTGTTTGATTAATAATCCAGGATCTTCAAAACATAACTCTTTCTCTTGTGTTTACAATCAAGCCGACACCTTCCCGCGATCCTGAGAAGAACCTGAAACACTTATCACATAACTCGGTAAGCATGAAGCTTAGTGAGTTCCCCAAAATCCCACACATATCTCATTATCCTCTCATGGCTATACTCAAATAAGACCCTCCGGTTAATGTATCTCAGTGGGACCCTCCGACCCCATAACTCGGGTGGACCCTCCAGTCCTAACTCAGTAAGCTTAGAATAATACACAACATAAATCACAAAGACATAATGTAGGATATCACAATACTCAACATAAGCACATAATACCCTCCGATCACACAAAGATTTCCACTCTAGGTAAAGTATAGTGAGAAGAATCACCTCATAATTAAGAAAAGAAAACTAGATACCCCTCGAACAGCCTAATATCTGTCTACACGTAATAAGCATCTCTAATTAACTCATAAAGATCACAATGTCATATTAGTCACGCTAATCTCTTTCTAACTCTTGAGATGGGTAAAAGACCATTCCCCCCCCCCCCCCCGACCCCCGCCATGCCCCTCATAAACCCTGTGTTGACCAAACCCTAGAGTCAACAGAAGTCAACACTCGAGTCAACTGCCCATGTTGACCCAACTCGCAGAGTGCACTGCTGTTCCTTAGAATATTGCTAAAACCCAACTTAACTCGTCGGGTTGTCATCAACTCGCCGAGTCACCCTTGTCCAGACTCATCGGGGAAAACCCTAGCCGACTCGTCGAGTCAGCTCGGTGACTCGACGAGTCCCTTCAGTCTGAATTCTCATTCAGGGGTTGGTTGGTAGCATCTAGATGATTCATATATGATTGATGAAAACGTTTGGATGATGTATAGGCTCTATATGAATTTGTATCTGAAAGATAAATTGATGTTTGGTTAAACATCTGAATGTCAGTCTCTTAATGATGAAAATGACCATTTTAACCCCAATTATTTTTGCATACAATTTAAAAATCTTGCAGTATCCAAAATAGTAATCATACAACATCCAAATTCGTAATGTATGGGTCCTTAGATAATAGTATAAGGAGTTTTATAACAATCTCATAATAAATTGGTTCAAAGGGTAACAATCATTGTTAATTAATTAGTGGATCCTTAAACATTATACAACTTCTGAAACAATAGTGGATCTGTTTTCTTGGTTCTATTTTCCAATGAAACTCTTCTTGTTTCAGTGGAATTGGAAAAACCTTTGGGCACACTTCTCTTTCTAGTTGTTTCATCGCATATCAACAAACAAGTTGAGAATCAAACCCAGATAGAGAAGCAAGAACATAGCAGAAAAATGAATTTCATACAAGCCCTAAAAATCGAGTAGCAAGAACATAAATCAAACACCAATTTCATAAAAAACCAAACAGAATATGTTTTAGGGCCTGGAAAAAACGACAAAAAAGATTGGCCTGAAAAATCGACCAAAATGAAAAAAGAATAGAAAACTTATCGGTGAAGGGGAGGCGTCAATGGGGGAGGTGATGAAGGCGAAGGCAACGAAGGTGGAGCTCTACCGAAGGTTGGCCAAGGAAAGTGGTCGGCGCCTCAGGGAGAATGAGGCAGGAGTCTTGTGTAGCGGGGGCAGAAAGAAAAACCAAAGGCAAACATGTTTTTTTTTTCATAGGGCAAAGGGTATTTGTGACATCCCCAATTTCACGGCCATAAAAGACCGATTTTGTTTATGCTTTATAAAAACCAGAGTATCTCTTTTAATAAAAATGTTGCGGAATTTGTTCCCAGAAAAACATGATAATTTCATTATCAAAGCATTTCCGAAGAAAAATATTTTTTATTCATTTTAAAACATTTGGGATGTCATCTTCAATATAGAAACATAAGCATGAACAAAACTTACATTCATTATCACTAGTGATTTATATCTCCTTAATCTCTCAGTGTAATGTGGCTTCATATCAACACCTGTGATATAAATAAACTGAGTGAGTCAGGTTGGGAACCCTGGTGAGTACATAGGGTTTTCAACCCACAATAATATAATTATTGTGTTTAATCATCAAATAGTTAACCCAATTACACATCCCCATTATCTTCTTTACTCTTAAGGATCTACCCTAAGAATCAGTTATTTCTAATTCATTCATTCCTAAGGATTATCCTAAGGAATAGGTACGAAGTCCATCGTTGTCAATGACACAACTGTCAAGCACAGCTGCTAGTTCTATCACTTAGGCGCAATTGCCAGAATTGTGACATTCTATATGAGACACAGCTGCCAGTATTGTCCTTCGAGCACAGCTGCTAGGGTTATCTCGTGTATTGAGAATATCGTTTTCGAGAGTCCACTGACAATACAAGTTAATGGGTTTTTTGAGTACACCGGTGAACACATCGTTCACAACACCAATAGGTTGCGAGCCTGCTAGTGTTCCACTGGACTGTCTAGAATAGTCCGTGGTTGTCATCCATACTCTGCTAGATGACGGGACCAACATTTGGTATCAAGGCTTCTCACATCGTCCACCTCTCACCCTTACCTCATGGTCTATATCACCTCTCAACTCATCATCTAACTCATATTTCATCTACCCATGTTTTACCCAACATATTACGTAGATATAAATACATATACAGTTTAAATTATATAAAACTTGTATAAAATCGTTCATCCATCATAGATAGCAAGTATACAGATAATATACACCCCGTAACTTTCGCATACGAGCTCCGTTTTCAACGTTCTTTATATCCACGCGTATAAATAAGATCTACAACTTTCAATTTGACTCCATCGGCTAATTCTCGACCGATCTTAAATTTAACAGTACGATGAGATTATTTTGTTAAATGTCCGCGTAAAATTCATTACTTCTACATATGAACTCCGTTTTCGTTTGTCTTTTTACCGTTGAGTTCCAATTAATGAGATCTTTTCAATTTTCATTAAGGTCGCATAGGCCAAAAACCGCTCGAACTAAAATTCGAGTTTCGAGTCGTGCACTGCTATGCCAAATGTTAGAAAATTCATAACTTCCTCATACGAAGTCAGATTTGAGTGTTCGTTTTTTGTATGTTCTCGGATTAACGTATAATACAAAAAAATTTTAGATCACTAAGGCTAAAAATTCCTCTATTGTAAATTCACTTTTTACGTCTCCTGGTGTCGTGCCGGTTTTGCCGCAAAACTTCGTCGGGCCATAACTTCACGTTATAACTCGGATTTCGGCGTTCTTTATATGTACGGAACCTTTGTAAGATATACTACAACTTGGTTAAGATTAATCCTTCTAATTAATCTTCCATTAAAAACTCATTTTTGACACTCATTGTCTCTAAATTTACTAGCTCGGATCTACGGGTGTTATAATGATCT
Source organism: Lactuca serriola (assembly GCF_051521515.1). Taxonomy (NCBI): domain Eukaryota; kingdom Viridiplantae; phylum Streptophyta; class Magnoliopsida; order Asterales; family Asteraceae; genus Lactuca; species Lactuca serriola. Next base: position 120,672,925 of record NC_136416.1, read on the forward strand.
CCCCCTTAGGATGATTACGTCCCGAAATCATCAATGAAACAGGGCTCACATGATGAATCCATATGTTATCTCTTCATCCTAAGTAATAACCATAAATTTGATGTTTCTTCGAACTAACTCTAAGACTTCCTGATTGCAGGCGGTGCTCGATCTTGCACTTGCTCCCTATCTCACGTTAGACTCCAAATTATGACCTTCAAGTCATAATCTTGATCCTTCCTGGAGACTGCTTCTTCTTCTTTACAAACTTTAGATAAGTTACTTTATTACTACAATGGACCAATGTGTCATATTCTAATTACTTATCATCGTATGTTCCCACACTTAGACTCAAGTCTCTTAGAGTCTTCCAGAACAGACTATACATTTCTTCATGTTCTAATCACATCTTAAAAGTTAGCATTTCTAGCTACAAAGAGCTATCAAAATACCTCTACCGATACCTTTGATTATATTTTATTTCAATTTTCCAGCTTAAGTCAGACGCTACATCAAACTTGGTTCTCTGAACGACGTAACATACTTATCGTAGTCGGACTCAATTCGATATGACCACTAGGGTCGGAATAATAATCATCCTCTTAGTCATTACCGAAACGATGGTAACGACATATTTGAATAAAACGGTATCAATTACTAGCTTCTTCGTAACATTGTGATTTTCCCTGATCCAAGTGTGAATCTGGTGCTTCCGGTAGTATAGGCCTCTACTACCATTCACACCTACTCATACTCGTCCCAAGTATTGTCTCGCAGTTTTCCAAGTCACCATACAAGAAAATCATATAACAGTTTAACACACCAGATAACAAAACAAAGGTTTTATTTTTCTTGAAACTATTACATAGGTGTTCAAGTTCACCCTAGACTATCCCTCTAATAGACTACATCATATGATCCTATCCATTTGGCTACTTCATAACTCGATCTTCGGGTATGAATTCCTCATCCTTGATTCCTTGTGTTGTTCTCTGCTTCGTCGAGGATCATGTGGAATGCTCTTGCTTTCAATTTTGGCGGCACATTTGGCCTTATAGCCCCTTCTCTCTTTGGGCAGTCTTGCTTGAAGTGCCCTTCCTCATTACATTCATAACATACCCTTTTGTTGAATGTACATTTAATGGCGTAATGCCCATGTTTTCCACACTTGAAACAAGTCACCACTTCGCCACATTTTCCTAAGTGTTTCTTCTCGCACTTATCACACCATCTTGCTTCGCCTCTTCCTCCTCCTCCAAACTTCTAGGATTTACTCTCCTTGTTGGGCCTTGAAGATCCTTCAAATTTCCTCTTTTCTCCTGCCTTGTCTTTTTCGAGACCCCTTTCTCTTATCTGGGCCTCTATATTCTTAGCTTCTCTAACGGCTATTTTCAAAGTAGCTGCCATTTTGACCGTTGGGCCAAAGTCTGCAGGCAGTCCGTTAGGGAACCTATATATCTTGGAGAGTTCAGTAGGCACCAAGTAGGGAAATAGCTTCATCTTCTCAGTGAATGCAGTGACATACTCATCAACACTCATCTTATCTCTGAGTAGTACTGCATTTTTAACTACTCCGTGAATGCTTCCCAAGACATTCGTATGGCTTCTCCTTGTGGCATTGTATCTTCCAGCAACTTCCACCAACTTAACACTCTGGTCTTTAGTTGTCTGACTGCAAAGACTGTCTTTTGCTTATCGCTGCAGTTACTTCTCTCAAATACCATCTCCATCTCGGAGACCCAATCCATAATCTCAACCGATTTTGGGCTTCCGGAAAGGCTTGGTGGCTTGGCACCCAAGAAGTTCTTATACATTCATCCATCCTTGTCATTTTCCCTCTCCGGGCCATTCATTGGTTCTCCTTGAGTCCCAACTTGACTTATAGGGTGGCTATAGTTCCCTTCCTCCGATTGCTCGGGAATCAGCTCAAGTTGCTGAATGGGCATGGTAGGTTCATCCCTATTTTCATGCAACATCCTCCTCATTTCTTCCCTTTGTTCAGCTAACATAGCCCGAATCATGGCTTGTACTCCAGCCATGGTGATTTGTTCAGGTGCAGCTTCTAATACAACATGTATTTGTTCAATCACTAGGGGTTGTTGATTCCTATTTCCATTTGTGTTCCCGACTCCACTTCTAGTTCTTGCCATTTCGATCTATACACCAATTCAGACCTTCGGTGTGTAATGATGAGAATTAAGATAGGAAATATTTAATTTACGATCGACTTGTAAATCTCCCTATTACTCTGAAAAGTTACATGCCAGTTCTAATACCGTAATTAAACGTTTAGAAGTCTGAACACATAAAGTTTCCAGATTCGGTCGGCAACAAACCATATATCTAATCATACATTTAGCATCATAAATCATTTAGCACATAAAAGCATGTTAGGCATTTTCCCTAAATAAGCTAGTACTTGTGTCTATTCAGGTGTATTACCTAAGACACACTCCTCACAATCATTGCTTAGCATTCTAAGTTTAAGTCTAGAAATAAATCCATATTCCTAGTTCTCTTAAACTAATGCTTTGATACCAACTGTGACATCCCCAATTTCACGGCCAGAAAAGACCGATTTTGTTTATGCTTTATAAAAATCAGAATATCTTTTTTAATAAAAACGTTGCAGAATTTGTTCCCAAAAAAACATGATAATTTCATTATCAAAGCATTTCCGAAGAAAAATATTTTTTATTCATTTTAAAACATTTGGGATGTCATCGTCAATACAGAAACATAAGCATAAACAAAATTTACATTCATTATCACTAGTGATATATATCTCCTTAAGCTCTCAGTATAATGTGACTTCATATCAACACCTATGATATAAATAAAATGAGTGGGTGAGGTTGGGAAACCTGGTGAGTACATAGGGTTTTCAACCCACAATAATATAATTATTATGTTTAAACATCCAACAGTTAACCTAATTTGTCACACCCCAAAACCATGAACGGCAGAAATGTTCGGAGGTGGAGGACGTCATGTACAGTATCACGACATTGCAAAGTAGTAAACAAGCAACAACATCATCCATTGCATTAATAATATAATTTCATACAAGTGTGTTCTGTCAAATTATATAGACACCAAAAATATACATCAAAATAAAAGAGGAGTCTTGAACGAGCTCCGTCTTCTCAAAAACCTGGCACCGGTACTTGTCTACTTGTGACCTGAGAATACAAGTTATTTTGAAAGAGTTTATCAGCTTTAAAGCTTGTGAGATCATAAGGATATTAGTGTCTGTGTTTGTATGAAAGCAATTGTAAGATGTAAAGTATAAGTCTTGTAAAGTTTGTATTTGTTTGAACACTCCTATAAAACCCTATGTTTCCTACTAAAAGTAGCCTTCTACCAAGGCATCTAGTATCTGTATGCGTGTCTCTTGTAAGAGAGTGTATTTTCCCAAATCCGACAATCATTAACCAAAAATATAGCTTTTACATTCCCATGCATCATGTGAATGTTCACGAAGTGAATGTAATGGGAAAATATTATAGTACTTGTTGGGCTGAATTTTTGTTGAAGATTGCGTTATTTGGGCTCGGCTGTTTATTTATTTAGTTTATATTCCGGTTTGGGCCTGTCCAACCGAGAGCCCTTCTTGTTTATTATATAAGTATATGCTTGCATGCATATTAGGTTAATGATTGAAACGATAGATAAGAGCATAACGATAGAATTTACAGATTTCTTTAATCGTTCTTGTAACCCACCAATCCTCTACAGTTGATGTTCTTAATCGAGCTCTTCTGAGGATTTTGTTTTAATCATTCGACACGATTGATTCACTCTTGCCTTGTTCTTATTTTCGTGTTCTTGCTGTTTTTATAATTAATTACCTGTTTAAGATCTAATCGATCTTCATAGATTAAAGTTTTAATCTCATCAATTGGTATCACAGCGGGAGGCTGTGTAATCGATACACATCTTTTCTGTGAAAAAGTTACAATTAGGGTTTTTCCGCAATTAATAATATTTATTGAGCCGTCATCTCATTATTGACGTATCTTGATATTTATTGTTTTGCCCTAATCTGAGTTATTACAAGTCTGATCTTTTAACAGGCTTTTTCGATCATAATGGACGAATCGCAATCAAATCCTATCAATATTTCCAACAGCATCGGTTCGACGACGAAGATTCCAATCCTATATACCCATGATTATGAAGTCTGGGCGCATCACTTTGAAGATTACGTCATAGGATATGAGGATAATGGATACCTCATATGGGAAGCAATTATTAATGGACCTTTTTCTCATTCTGCAACGTCAAGAATTGTTAAAACTCAAAAGGAGTACAATGAACTGCTGAAGGATGTCAAAGATATTGCACAAGATGAAAAGGATAAATTCCAGTGCAATATCAAGGCGTTAAGATTGATCAGATTCGCCCTTCAGTCCGATACTTTCAGGTTGGTCAGCTCGTGCACGACGGCAAAGGAAGTTTGGGATAGACTTCATGAACTGTACTCTACAGATGAGGATCTGGAACATTCTATCCAAACCTTGCTTTTATCTGAGTTTGGAGAATTCAGGCAAGGAGCCAAAGAAACTGTGACCCAGACGTTCGATCGCTTCAATCATCTTCTCAGCAGGATGATCAAACATGACATTGAAAGGAAGCTTATCGAGCAGAAGGTTACGTTCTTAAATGGTCTAAGGTCTGAATGGACAACAGTGGTGTCAACAGTCAAAGCCCATCATATTCTTTGGCGAAACTGGTGGGTATTCTCAAGTCCCAAGAGAAGATTGTACTGCAGGAGAAGAACATTGTTTCAAGCCTTGGTTCGCTGGCCCTCCTATCAAAAAGTAAAGCTGTGATGGAGGATGAAGACCTTAACTTGGAAGAGTATGATCTCACGTCTGAGGATTATGCTATGATGGTGTCTAACCCCAAGAGGTTCATAAAGAAGAGATTCCCCAGCAATAAAAACTGAAACTGGCAGGGGAGTTATAGTTCAGAAAAGGTTAACAATGAACCAAAGGTTGAAGAGCCCAAGAAGGAACCGAAGGTGGATGGTGATTCTGGAGTAAGCTGTTACTACTGTGGTGGGAAAAACCACTATGCTAAAGATTGTGTCCTGAAGAAGATGGCTGAAAAGGATGATGAAAAGGTTGAGGAAGCTGTGCTGCAGAAAAAGCTCGATGAGATGAGAAAGAAGAAGTCTACCGCTAACCATTCTATGAATGCTCTTATTGTGCAGGGTTCGGTTGCTGATGACGAGTTCGGTAGAGTGGAAGTTTGGTCTACGGACTCAGAAGACGATGAAGTGAGGAAGCCTACTCATGGAAAGGCTTATATGGCAAAGGAGGAGAGCAGTGGAGGAAGATGCTTCATGGTGTCTGATGTATCTCAGATGAGGGGATACAACACCAATAGTGGAAGCAAGGAACCGAAGGTGCAGGAGGACATGTGCTTTACGGCCAAGCCACTCAGCCAGCAGTTCAATGAGCTCGATGAACTGATCAAGAAGGTACAATCGGTTTTTGTTTCATTTAAAGTACCACAATCCTCATATGAGAAAGAACTAAAAAATGTTAATACAAGAATTTCTCATCTAGATAGTAGCTTAACTCAAACTCGAGTCACCAATTCTAACCTAACTGATCAATTAAGCAGGGTGTCGTCGAAGAGTGAGGAGCGGCGCATGTGGATCGAGTTGAAGGAGTCTGAATTAGTTAAAATTAAAGACGAAAACATTTATTTACAAAAAGGCAATTTAAAGTTGTTAAAACAGCGGAATGTTTTTTGTTTAATTGCAAAACCTCTTTATTCTAATATTACTCAGCTTCACTTGGACTGTGAAATAGGTCAAAAGATCCATCGCATGATTTTGCCCTTCCTTGAGTTTAAGGAGGATGAAATTGATGTTGAAGCCTATAACTGTGAGAGTGTGATATCATCTGATGACGTCAATCCGACCTACATGTATGGACTGGACAAAATTGAATCTTTCATTAAATCCAAGGACCACAAGGATATGCTTAAAAACCTTTTGGATGAAAATGATAGACTTAAACTGAGAACCGAAACCATACAAAAATTCGACTCTTTAAACGCCAACGTAAGCTCAGAAAACAAAATTGATGTTGAAAATGCATCTGAGCTTAACGAGGACGACAACATGAGTGAAATTTCTGTAGAGGACACGGTTGACTGCTCAGAATTTGTAAAAAGCAAACCTGAAAACCACAAGAATCTAATTTTTGAAAATTCAGTGGAGTTCGCTCGATTGTCCCAACAAAAGTCCCCGATCTTAGTAGAGAAAGCGGTCGTATATCAAAAGGTCCAGACCACTCCAAATCAAGTGTACAAGGTCACTGGAGTAACCAAACATCAGACGGCTGAACTCACGACTATTGTGAACGAAGACAATACTGAAGGCTATGATGAGTTCTTCTGGACAGCTCCAATCGATAATGCTGATGAAACAGTAGGCCTGTCAGAAAGAACCTCTTGGAAGAGTAAAGGTAGATACATACCTGAACCCTTAAATAAGCCAGATAATTTCGATGAGCCAAGCACCAGCGGTACAAAAGACATTCCTCAGGAGAATGAAAGTTCGGCATCAGAAGACGTTCCCTCTACTTCCTCAGTGCAAAATGAAACTCCTACAGTTCAAAATGAACCAGCCAAGGAGAAACCGAAAATGAAAGCTAATGTTCATCATCAACCAAAGCAGATGAGGAATAAGAAACGAGAAAGGAACCAAAGATACAGGAAGAATCTCTCTGAAAGGAGACAATTCTGGCAATCCCAGAATGCATACTTCTCACATCAAGACAAGAATCTGAAGTATGAAAACAATCCTGCCGGAAAACCTGAAAGTCACAACAACCGAAAGCCAAGGTTCGGTTCACAAGAAAATACCAACCGAAAGCAAAGGTTCGGTTCTGAGAATGACTTCAACCGAAAGCCAAGGTTTGGTTCACAAGAAAATACCAACCGAAAGCAAAGGTTCGGTTCTGAGAATGACTTCAACCGAAAGCAAAGGTTCGGTTCAAATAACGATTCCAACCGAAAGCAAACGTTCGGTTCTGAAGTTAAAAGAGATCAATACTCTAAGGTCAGTCCCTCCAATGATCAAAAGCAAAAGGGTCACCTAGAGTCTCCAGCCAAGAAGTCCTCTCAATCTAAACCCACTCCTTCTAGTTCATCTAATTCTTCTAATTCTTCCAAATCATCTCTATCAAGCTCTAAAGCTAAGTCTGTTCATTCTCAAAAATCTCATTCATCGGCTGAACAAAAAGACAAACAGAAGGTTAATGAATCCACACCAGAGTCTAAACCGAACGCACTCAATCCTAACAAAATAAAATTTTTTACCATTAAAAAGAAAGATGAAACAACACTTATAAAACGAACATATCTTGTTGATATCTCTCTTACTGTTCCTGTTCCGATGAAAAGCTCACGTGGACCCAAGAAACTTTGGGTTCCTAAATCTGCTTAATTTTTGCAGGTTATAAGTGACGAGCAGTTCGACGAAGAATGGTACATCGATAGTGGCTGCTCACGTCACATGACAGGGAGGAAAGAGGAGCTCAGGGAATACAGGTCTCTTGCAAATGGTGGCAATGTCAAGTTTGGAAATAATTCTTTCGGCACCATAAAGGGATACGGGATGATAACAAACGGTGACTTTACTATAAGGAAGGTGGCTTATGTGGAAGGACTCCAACACAACCTCATCAGTGTATCTCAGCTTGTTGGAGGTGCGGGTCTCAAAGTCTCATTTGATGATGAAGGTTCTGAAATTATTAAGAAAAAGACAAAGAAAGTAATTCTCAAGTCGGAGCGAAAGGGTGAAATGTTTCCTCTAAACCTTAAACCCATCAAAGGAAACCCAGCTATATGCCTGTTATCAAAAGCTCAATCTGACGAAAGCTGGTTGTGGCACCGCAGACTCTCTCATCTCAACTTTAAAGATATCAACCGACTTGTCACTGGAGGTCATGTTAGGGGTCTTCCATTGCTCAAGTTCGATAGAGATCATCTGTGTGCTGCATGCGAAATGGGGAAGCAGAGTCGTCAAATTCATCCATCTGTAATTAACACAAAAGTTGTTGAACCACTCGAATTACTTCATATCGATCTGTGTGGTCCTTCATCTATCGAAAGCATCGGTGGTAGCAAGTATATTCTTGTTATTGTTGATGACTTTTCACAATTTACATGGGTGTTCTTTCTAAAGCTCAAATCTGAAGCGACTCATAAGCTGAAAGTGTTCATCAAGCAGATTGAAGTACAGCTCAAGAAGGTCGTTCGCAACATCAGAAGCGACAATGGTCTTGAATTCAAGAACAGGGAGTTTGAAGAATTTCTTGCAGAAAAAGGAATAAGTCACAACTTCTCAGCTCCCTACACACCTCAGCAGAACGGAATTGTCGAAAGACGAAACCGATCTTTGTGTGAAGCTGCCCGAACTATGCTAAGTTTCGCTTCCTTACCTCTTTATTTTTGGGCTGATGCTATTTCTGCTGCTTGTTTTACACAGAACAGGTCCTATCTCAACAAGCGATTCACGCTCACACCTTATGAGATTCTCAACAATAGGAAGCCCAACGTGAAATTTTTCCATGTGTTCGGCTCACGGTGTTTCATCTTTAACTCTAAAGAGCACCGCAACAAGTTCGATGTCAAAGCCGACGAGGGAATCTTTCTGAGTTATTCTCTCACTTCCAAAGCATACAGAGTCCTAAACAAGCGTTCGAGAAAAATTGAAGAGACATATCACGTGACCTTTGACGATGGCTATGTCAAAAAGCTACAAGCTAAAGAAGACACCGCTGGGGAAATCTTTCCTTAAACTGGGCAAGTCACAGTCTCGATCGCTAATTTATACGATAAATTTCTGGAGCTCTTTGACGAACCAGAGAAAGCTTCTCTCTCAGAAGTTGGTGCAACAGACAACAAGGTAGACCACATAAAGCAAATTGTCGAAGATGCTGCCAGGAGAATGAACGAAGGAGGATCGAATTCTGATGAACCTCCATCCAACGATGCTTCAGTCGAGGGGGAGCCAAGCTCTACAACTGAAACCGAAAATGCTTCTCTAACCGAAAGTGCTTCTCCAACCGAAGGTGCATCAACGCCTGCAAGTCCAGCATCACAAGAAACCTCTGAACCTCAAGTTTCTCAAAGCTCATCAATCGAGGGGGAGCATGATGATATGATGCTTGACTATGATAGCCAATCCGAGCCAGAAGAAATGATCAATGCTGAACTAGACCCAACCTTTGATCCAAATTATCCTCCTCTTACCAAATGGACCAGAGATCATCCTATCTCTCAAGTGGTTGGTAATGTCTCTGAAAAGGTTCTGACCCGATCACAACTGAAGGCAAAACAAACATCCTTATTTTCAAAAGTTGAGTTTTGTATGTTTAACTCATTCGTATCTAAAGTTGAACCGAAGACAGTTAACACTGCCCTCGATCACTCTGACTGGGTTCAAGCAATGCAAGACGAACTGAATGAATTTGAAAGGAACAAAGTCTGGCGCCTCATTCCAACTCCTCCAGATGCTTCGGTTGTTGGTCTCAAATGGGTTTTTAGGAACAAAATGGACAAGGAAGGGAATGTTATAAGGAACAAAGCTCGTCTGGTTGTAAAGGGATACTGTCAGGAGGAAGGGATTGATTATGAAGAGACTTTCGCTCCTGTGGCTAGGCTTGAATCTGTAAGAATATTTCTTGCTTATGCTGCCCACAAAAACTTTGAAGTTTCCCAAATGGACGTCAAGTGTGCATTTCTTAATGGAGAACTCGAAGAAACGGTGTATGTGGAGCAACCTCCTGGGTTCGTGAACGAAAAGTATCCAAACCATTGTTATATTCTAGATAAAGCTGTGTATGGCCTTAAACAAGCTCCGAGAGCCTGGTATGAAACGCTAACTAAATTCTTAAAGATGTCTAAATTCAAACAAGGTTCGGTTGACCCAACCTTCTTTCGCAAAAAGGAAGGTAACCACCTTATGATCGTTCAAATTTATGTCGATGACATTATCTTTGGCTCTACTAATCCCAGCCTAACAGCTGAGTTCAGAAAGTTGATGGAGACTAAATTTAAAATGAGCTCAATGGGTCCTATTAACTTTTTCCTTGGTTTAAATATTAGACAGGGACCCGAAGGCATCTTTATCAATCAGGAAGCTTACACGAAGACTCTCCTAGCAAAGTTTGGTATGATGGGAGACTCCAAAGTCAAAGTCCCAATGGCATTCGACACCAAGCTAACTCCATCTTTAGACAAACCGGCTGTTGATATCACGCTCTATCGTCAAATGATTGGCTCACTAATGTATCTTACTGCTAGCAGGCCTGACATCATGTTTTCTGTATGTTATTGTGCTCGATTTCAGGCAAATCCACGCGAACCTCACCTGCTTGTAGTGAAGAACATTTTACGCTATCTGAAGCGAACTGCCTCCTTAGGTCTATGGTATCCTTCCAACTCAGGCTTCTTCATTCAAGCCTATTCTGATGCTGACCTTGGAGGATGTGGACTCGACAGAAAAAGCACTACTGGTGGCTGTCAATTCCTTGACGGGAAGTTGGTCAGCTGGCAATCCAAGAAACAAACATGTGTGTCGTTGTCTACTGCTGAAGCGGAATACATAGCCGCTGCATCCTGCACCTCTCAAGTGATTTGGATCCAGAGTCAACTTCGAGACTATGGACTCAATATGAAGAAGATCCCACTATATTGTGACTCTGAAAGTGCAATTAGGATCTGTCATAACCCAGTGCAACACTCTAAAACTAAACACATAGCACTGAGGTATCACTTCATCAAAGATCACGTGGAAGATGGAAACGTCGAAGTTCATTTCGTAAGAACCACTGATCAATTGGCTGACGTCTTTACCAAAGCTCTTCCTGAAGCATCATTCAATAAAATCTTGCAAGGGCTAGGTATGATGGAATCAGAGTCAGTACCTCACACTACCTCTCAACCTCAAACGTAAGAAGCGAAAACAACCAATTGTTCGGGTTCGGTTAAACCATCTGACTCGCTCATCACTACAAAGGTAGTTTTCTTGGTTGTATACTGCTTGTACAAAGTTTTTTTTTGTTGTTGAATATTTTTTCCAATTGCATGTCTAAATTCCTTGGTTTCTCAAAATTTTCCAAAACCGAAACCTACCGAAGGTTCGGGTTCGGTTTTTCAAAATTTTGTTGAACCGAAACCAACCGAAGGTTCGGGTTCGGTTTTTCAAAATTTTGTTGAACCGAAACCAACCGAACGCTCAGGTTCGGTTTTTCAAAATTTTCTTCAACCGAAACCAACCGAACGCTCGGGTTCGGTTTTTCAAAATTTTCTTCAACCGAAACCAACCGAACGCTCGGGTTCGGTTTTTCAACGTTTTCAAAAGTTTTTTTTTAAGTCTATTCTTTTTCTTGCTTACTTTTTTATCTATTTCAAAAACTCCAAAAATATTTTTCTTTTTTAATTTTACTTGTGCTCGTTCGTTTATGGGGATATCATTGTTGGATTACTTAAGTGTCCCTAGAAGCATGCAGCTGTATGTGTCCCAAGCCTCATAAGATTTTGAATAATAGCCTTCATGACCTGGTATAAACAAACCTTGTCTTCCCAATAAGGCTAACACATTTATTCTAATCGTGAGCTACCTCACTCTCTTTTCACATGAGTTAAGATTTTTTTCTGCTTGGTCCTTAGTTTCGCAGCAGAGGTACTTTATCTTTTTACACCATCTCCATTACACTTCTCCATTACATTCGTTTTATCAACGTAACCCTTGAGACTCTCAGAAATTACCACTGAGGTTTATGGTTACACAACATCTGTGTTTATGATCTTAGTTTCGTGCCACTACGAGCTGAGTGAAACCCAAAATTCAACACCAAATCTGAATTGACGGTGAACAATTAATTTGCTCAAGTTTTCACCAAAGAATTGACGAATATACCTTCATGAAATCTCAACTTTTATTTTGTGTGATTCCTATGATATTGTTAAACACCATAACATTTCTTCCCTTGGGATCCAGGTTTTATTTTTTTTGAGATTTTATCTTTTCCAAGCTATTTAAAATTAATTCCTACCTACTTGTTCAACAGACTACACCGGTCTCACAAGTACTTTGATCACTTTCTTTCTTATTTCAAGATTAGAATTGCTGCATCAAAGCGAAAGCCACCCTAAATTAGCCTAATTAAAAGAAGCCTTTCAACATTTCTTAATAAATGATTGATCGTAATTAAACGGGAATCCACCTTAACACTTTCAGGTCTCTCTTGACCTTGAAGGAAGAGATTCGTGCCCGGGATCATCAGTTTCGTGTCATAATTGACATCACAGAAAATCCTTAAAAGAGTTGCTTTATTTCTTTTCCTTTTACACTCTTTGCACGGAAATCTTTGATTTTCCAAAATTCCGTTACTAATTATTCCAGGCTGTATTATTCCTTTGGTGGTTAATTATGAAGCTGTGGTAAAAAATAATCCACGTGGGTATTTAATTCAAAAGATGCCATTTAAAAAGATAAGACGAAAGGTTGCTGACTCGGCAGGAGTTAAACGGATTGAAATTCAAACGACGGTAAAAAGGGGGCGTGTGTGAATTTGAAACGCCCATACTTTTACTGACATCAGGGACGCGTGTGCACATTTCAAGCGCCATCTTTCTGGCAGTCAACACTCTCATTTACCTTTTTACTGCTTCCGGATTTTCTAGAGAGCAAAAACTCCCAAAAGCTTCACTGTTCATCTTCTTCTTCTACTACATTCAACAATGGCGGAATCATCCTCAGTCCATGCTACCTCACAAATCCTTCCTATTCGTCCACAACAATGCATGGTGATCGATCTCAACCCTCTGGCGTACGACTCCTACATGTCGCCGGTTATCGAGTGCCTGAAGTACTCCCAAATCGCTCCGGCTGTCACACCCCGCTAAAAAGGAAACGCAAGGTATGACAGCGATAACGGTTTCAATGCAAAAGATAAAGATACATCACCATAGCAGTATTTAAAAGTTTACAACCCATAGCTTCAAAAGAAACAAAATACAAGTTTTTCAAAATAACATTGTTCAAAATATAGCTTCATAATAGCTTCAACACGATGCAGCATGCTCTATGATGATGAATCTTTACATCCACTTACTAATTACTTCCTGAAAAAGCATGTAAAATGAGCGTCAACTATGAAAATAGTTGGTGAGTATCACAAGTTTATAAAAATCGAGCGTACAATAAGGCTTTTCGTAAATACGAGTACATTGCTTCAATGATAAACAAGTTGATTGCTATTAATGAATACAAGTTTATTGCTATAACGAGAAACGAGTTTGTATGTGTATGAGCAAACAATGAGTCTCAACCAAACCTATGACTGAAGCCCTATCGAGATCTATGCTTATCGTTCCATAGATGAATATGGTATCATGCACTCCAACGATTCGGGCGAGTGAGGAGTTGTCAATTCCTAATAGCGCTATCCATAACGACCATTGGCTCAAAGAGTTAATGGTTAGAGATAAGGGAAGGGCCTTAGTACGATAAGTTCTCATGTTCCGTGTTGCATAGACATACATAAAGAAACATAGCAATACAATAGCAATCATGTTTGATACAATTCAATTTAAATACAACATGCAAACAGTAGTTTTTCTGGACATGCTTTTCCACCCCAAAACATAAAAACCGAAAATAGGGGAGTGCGTGAATACTCACGATGTTTTGTGTAGACACAAGCGGTACTTCGGGATGCACCAACGTCTTACTACCGGGATCCTACGACATCAAACACACACACTAGTGAGTTTCCATGTCGATATCTAATGCTAATATACTAAATTCTACATATAGGGAAATGCCAATTTATGTTTTAGTATTGGATTTTATATCAATTAGTTACACTTTTTCTGAAGTAATGAAATTCTATATATCGGGCGATTAATTACAACCTTGGAATATAAACTTTCCAAATTTTTAAGTCCTTATTACAACATAAATTCACGAAAATAGCATTCGAGGGATAAAAATTCTCAAACTTTTTATTTAACTGTTATTACACAATACTAAGCTGGGAAAAATATAAAAATGGATTTCCAAGCTGTTTAATTATATTTTATGATTTTTGAGCATTTATTTCAATAAAAATTGAAATAAATAGAAAAAAAGTTTCCAAAATTACCCAAACTTTTTAATTAACTGTTATTGTACATAAATAGGCTGGGAAAAATATAAAAGATATTTTTCAGTGGTTATTTGTATTTTTCCTTGTTTTATTCCATTAAATAGTCATTAATTAAAGAAATAATATTAAACAGTTAAAATAAATCACCATAAATTTTGTAACATCATTTACAGTATAAATATCCTGGGAAAAATATCAAAAGTGGTTTTCATAATGTATAAACTGGTTTTGGGTATTTATGTATATTTAAGTGTATTTTAGTGCAATTAACTTTAGAAAATAAGAGAAAAATAGTTTACAGTAGAGAAAAATATTCAAAATTTTTATGTAACCTCCTACTGTATAATATTATATCCTGGTAAACTTTCATGAATTTTGGATAAACAGAACTATTTTTCCCATTTTTAGACCATTATAATTACCAAGAATTGCGAAAAATAGTAAGACATGATGAAAAATCTTGAAATTATTTTCAGAAGTCACCCATAACAGTTAAGGTATGCGAAAATTTTTAGATACAATTTTCATATCCTCTAAGGTGGTTTTGTAATTTATCATGTCCTAAATAAAAGAAAATTAGAAATCGTATTAAACAGTAACAAAAATTTCTGAAATTTGGTGAGGGGTCATTATTCCCCATAAGTATCATTCATGAATTTATTTAGGATTTATTGACCTCTGGAAGTATTTTATATGATTTATGCCCTTGGTTTTAGCAATAACTCTAATAAATCAAAGAAATAACAAAAGCTCTTGAAATTTTCCAGATTATCTCATGCATGCAAGGGCTTTCAAAAGGAAAAATTTTAAGAATGTATTCTGAAGAGAAATGAGGGTAATGATTCCAAACAATTTAAGAAAAGTTGCATGCAATAATGCATGAAGTGTAGATGTGGCTGAAGTTCATGAATTTGTGTAGCCCATTCAGTGAGGTTTTAAGCCACGAAATTTCAACCATAATTCACTAGATATGTTAAGTTTCTAAGGTATTTTTCCTCAGATTTATGGTTGGGTTTAAGGCCATTTTTTAAGCAAGATAAAAAATAGTGATCACAGAAAAAGAGTTGTATGCGCAACCTTTTTGTAAAATCTGCCAAAAATCGGATATTTAATATTTTACAGTAAGACCAGTTGGGTTTGAAAGTTAATTCGTGGAACTAACCAATACAAAAAGAATATCATGATTTGGTTAAGAAATTACTGAGTTATGACTGTTCAAAGTCGAACAAAGTAATCTGGCAGATTGCATGTTTGCTTGTGTGCATTATTAGGGTATTTCAACAAGAACATCATGCATGGCTTTGGTAAGGCCCGATTTCTAACACATGCATGGAATGAATGAGCATCCAAGATGTACTAGAAATGGTTTAAATGCTTTTGTTCATGCATGAACACAAAAGAAATGGAGAAGAACATGAAATATTAGGTTTTGATGTCACATGATCATATGTGCATCTTTTCCACTCCTTGCATGGGTTTGATCCCGGATTTTCACCATCTCTAACACATGCATTGTGTTATGGTGAGAATCTACAAACCACAAGGGGAGAATAAAGATTTCTAGCCATGGAAAGGCATAGAATCTGAAAAGTAGAGAAGACTAAGAAGAAAAAGAGGTTTAACCATGAAACTATGGAAGAAGATGTTGTTGTTTACCTTGGTTTTGACCTTGAGAGAAGTAAGAACACTTCAAGGGCTTCACAATCTCGAAATTTTGCAGAGAATTGAGAGGATTTTCGTGAGTTTAGAGAGAGGGAAGAAGAGAGTGAAGTGTGTGAAGAGAGTGAAGTGATAGAGTGAAGAGGGAAGAGGTGGAGTGGGGGTTTAAGCTTAATGATTGTGTTTTGGGGAAGAGAGAGGGCATGGGGAGAGGTGATGGCCGGTTTTTGCATGCATTTTGGCCTCCTCTCTCCTAAATTTTAAACTTTATAAAATTCCCTCCTAAATCTTTATAAAAACCCTAATTTTATAAAAGTGTTTATTAAGCAAATTTGGATTTATTTAAAATCTTGTTTTCAACAAATAAATTATGATTAATACTTGGTAATTTAATTTCTATTTCATTGACTATAATTCATAATTTGATTAATAAAAATTTGATATTAGGAAGTTTATAGCCAAATTTTATAAAGTTTTTAAGCTTTATAATTTATAACTTTGGATTTTTGGCTCTTTAGGGTTTTTGGAATATTGTTTGATATTCAACAACATGTTGAAGTATAATTAGAATGTTTTAATTTATTTTTAGAGTTTTATACCCTATTTCAATTATAACAAAGCTTGAAGCTTTATTCTAATTATAGTATTGGCATTTCCTATTGTAGCTAAGCAACTTACTAGAATTGTAAGTATCAAGTATATTAGTCCTAGACCTTAGTTGGATCCTAGTTTATGCAAGATTTTTGACCTAATCTATACTACTAGGTCATGACATGTTGTGCATGAATGGTTTTTATAAAGATGCATGAGTCCGAGAATGACCTGAATTGGCAGTTGTCACAGTATCCCCAACTTAAAAGAATTTCGTCCCGAAATTCATTCTATGTCATCGCTTGTCATCGCAAGGGAATAGTTGCGGATACTTTTCCTTTATGTAGTCCTCGCGCTCCCAGGTGTACTCCGGACCGCGTTTTGAGTTCCATCGAACTTTCACAATCGGGATCTTACTCCGCTTAAGTTGTTTTACCTCCCTGTCAAGGATTTCTATCGGTTCGTCAACGAAGCTCAGCTTATCATTGATCTTAATTTCCTCCAGGGGTACTATCAATGTTTCGTCAGCTAGACATTTCTTAAGGTTGGAGACGTGGAATGTGTCGTGAATGGCGCTTAACTCGTGGGGCAATTGAAGTTTATACGCTACCGGACCAATCCTTTCAAGGATTTCAAAGGGTCCAACATATCTCGGGCTTAGTTTTCCTTTCTTACCAAAACGCACAAGCCCTTTCCAAGGCGACACTTTTAAAAGTACCTTGTCTCCTACTTGGAATTCTAATGGTTTTCGACGATTATCCGCATAAATTTTCTGACGATCTCTAGCAGCTTTAAGCTTATCCTTGATGATAGCAATCTTGTCGGATGTTTCCTGGATAAGTTCGACTCTAGTCAACTGTCTGTCTCCGATTTCTGTCCAGCATAAGGGCGAACGACACTTGCGTCCATACAATGCTTCATATGGAGCACATTGGATACTCGTGTGGTAACTGTTATTGTAGGAAAACTCAATTAGGGGTAAATGAGTATCCCAATTTCCTTTGAACTCAATGACACACGCTCGTAGCATGTCTTCCAATGTTTGTATTGTTCTCTCTGTTTGCCCATCTGTCTGAGGGTGGTAAGTTGTGCTCAAATCTATCTTGGTTCCTAGTGCCCTCTGTAACATCCACCAAAATCGAGATGTAAAACGACTATCTCTATCAGAAATGATAGATAGGGGTACACCATGCAGAGAAACAATTTTGTCGATGTAGATTTGGGCCAATTTTTCCATCTTGAAATCTTCTCAAATGGGGAGAAAGTGAGCAGATTTCGTCAGTCGATCCACTATGACCCAAATTGAGTCGTGACCTCTAGCAGTTCTAGGGAGTTTGGTAACGAAATCCATAGATATTTGCTCCCATTTCCATTGGGGAATTTCAGGTTGTTGCAACAACCCGGATGGTTTCTGATGTTCAGCTTTGACTATTGAGCATGTCAAACACTTCCCAACATACAAGGCAATATCCTTTTTCATTCCAGGCCACCAATAGTACTCTTTAAGATCCTTATACATCTTATCTGCTCTAGGGTGGATGGAGTATTTAGATCGATGAGACTCCTCGAGTACCATGTCTCTCAGGTTGTTAACCCTTGGAATCCAGACCCTGTCTTTAAAATAACGAACTCCATCAGGTTTGGTTTCAAATCTTTCTTCCAAACCATGTAAAGTTTCGCCTAGAAGATTTTCCTTGCATAACGCTTTCTCCTGGGCATTAATGATTTGAGATTTCAAGCTTGTCTGAATTACCATTCCCAAAGCTCTCACATGGGAAGGTTTCACTCTTTCTTTCCTACTAAGAGCGTCGGCTACTACGTTAGCCTTTCCTGGGTGATATCGTATCTCACAATCATAATCACTAAACAACTCTACCCATCTTCTCTGTCGCATGTTTAACATTTTCTGATCCAGGATATGCTGAAGGCTTTTGTGATCAGTATAAATGGTGCACTTGGTTCCGTACAAATAATGCCTCCATATCTTAAGGGCGAAAACTATTGCTCCTAGTTCTAGATCATGGGTGGTATAATTCTTCTCGTGCGGTTTGAGTTGTCTGGAAGCATATGCAATGACCTTATCTTTTTGCATTAGCACACATCCTAATCCTTGATGAGACGCATCACAATACACCACAAAGTTCTCTGATCCTTCTCGTAAAGCCAGAATTGGTGCATTGCACAGCTTGTTTTTCAGGATTTGAAACGCCTCTTCGTGTTTCTCTTCCCAGAGAAATTTTCTATCCTTTTGGGTCAAAGATGTTAATGGTTGAGCAATCCTAGAGAAATTCTCAATGAAGCGTCTGTAGTACCCAGCTAATCCTAGGAATTGTCGTATTTCTGTCGGGGTTTTGGGGGCCTCTCATTTCTTGATTGCCTCTATCTTAGCTGGATCTACATGGATTCCTCTTTCGCCGATCACATGACCAAGAAAATGTACTTCCCGAATCCAAAATTCACACTTAGTGAACTTGGCATACAATTTCTGTTCCTTCAACAGCTCCAACACTAGCTTTAGATGTCTATTGTGATCTTCTTTGGTCCGCGAGTAAACAAGTATGTCATCGATAAATACAATTACAAACCTGTCTAGGTATGGTCTACAGACCCTATTCATCAAATCCATGAATACAGCGGGTGCGTTCGTTAGTCCAAAAGGCATGACTAAGAACTCATAATGTCCATAACGGGTTCTAAATGCTGTTTTGTGAATGTCCTCTTCGTGAATTCTTAGTTGATGATACCCTGACCGAAGGTCGATTTTTGAGAAGTAGGAAGCGCCCTGCAACTGACCGAACAAGTCATCTATTCTAGGGAGGGGATATCGATTCTTGATTGTCAACTTGTTCAATTCTCTATAATCAATGCACATTCGGAACGAACCATCTTTCTTTTTGACGAATAACACTGGGGCTCCCCAAGGTGAAGAACTTGGTCGAATAAACCCTTTGTCTAGAAGTTCTTGAAGTTGTCCGGATAGTTCTTGCATCTCGGATGGTGCAAGGCGATATGGTGCTTTTGCTACCGGTGCCGCTCCGGGAATTAAGTCTCTCCGAAATTCGACCTGTCTATAAGGGGGTAGACCGGGCAATTCCTCCGGAAATACTTCGGGATAGTTTTGAACCACCGGAATCTCCTTGAGTTGCTTAGCTTCTGGTTCTCTTTCTAGCACGTGGGCCATGAATGCAATACAATTCTTCTTCAGGTACTTGTGAACCTTCACGCTTGATACCATGTTTAAACTTCTTCCTGGCTTCTCACCGTGTATGATAAGGGTTTCTCCATTAGGGAGAGGCACTCTAATGACTTTCTCATAACAACCAATGTCCGCTCTATTTTTGGATAACCAATCCATCCCTACTATCACATCAAAACTACCTAGCTCTATAGGAATTAGGTCAATGCTAAAGAGTTTATCAGCTAAATTCAAAGTACAACCAGGAATTATATCACTAGCCCTAATTTCATACCCATCAGCAAGTTCAATAGCATAAGCATTCCTCATCTTTACCGATTTCAAGCCAATTAACGGTCTAAATGCTAAAGAAACAAAACTCCTATCTGCTCCCGCATCGAATATTACTGATGCAAAATGGTTGTTCAGGAGGAACGTACCTGTTATCACTTCAGGGTTCTGACGAGCTTCTTCTGCACCAATCACAAAGGCTACACCTCTTGGCTGTCCAACTTGATTTCCTTGAAAGTTTTGCCTGGCTTGGCCTTGTCCGTTGTTACCAGGTCCATTGTTCAGTTTAGGACATGCTCTACGGAGATGATCAGTACTCCCGCACTCGTAACATGTCCTTTTTCCCTCCTTATTCACCTTACAATACTTCGAGTAATGGCCTGTTTGCTTACAGTTTTGGCACACCGGGCAAGCTCCCTTATGATGGAAGTTACACTTATTGCACTTCGGAAGCGGCCCTGAGTACTGCTTTCGCTCCTGCACTTCTTGTCCTTGAGTTTTCACTGGTTCTTGCTCCTGGGCTCTTACCATAAAGTTTCTTGAGACTTTATGCTTCCTCCCTGACTTGCCTCCATACTTCTTCTCTCCCTGATTTGCTGGCTTCCTCTTGCTACTAGAGCTTTCCTTTGCTGATGCTCCCATCCTTATCACATCATTGGTTAGTCGATTTGCTAGGCTTACTGCACTTTGAATGGTAGTTGGGTTTGCTGAGGTAACCATTCCCCGAATCTCTGGTGCCAGACCCCAGATGTAACGATCTATCCGTTTCTCCTCAGGAGTAACCATGTGAGGTACTAGTTTTGCTAGTTCATGAAATCGGACTGTGTACTTCTCTATTTGTGTTCCAACCATAGAATGGTTCCAGAATTCAGATTCAAGTTTCTGAAGTTCATCCTTGGGACAATACTCCTCTATCAACAGCTTCTTTAGGTCTTCCCAAGTTAGCTGATATGCTGCTGTACGGCCTCGGGTTTGCACTAGAGTATTCCACCAGGTTAATGCCCTATCTTGGAATAGGCAAGATGCATACTCAACTTTTTTGCGCTCGAGGCATTTGCTAATGTGAAGGACCGACTCCATGCTGTCAATCCATTTCAGCAACCCGACCGCACCTTCCTTTCCATAGAACTCCTTAGGTTTACAGGCCATAAAGGACTTGTAGTTACATTCTCTTTCATTGTTTCCCCGGTTTCCTCCACTACTTCCTTGGTTAGCATTAAGTCCTGCAGTTACTTGAGTAACAATGTTTGGGATTGCTTGCATGAGTTGTTGTGCTACCATTTGAGCAACATCGGGTGTTTCGTTCTGTGGGCGCCCGCGATTAGGCCTTCCTGACATGGTTCTATGACACAGGAGAAGAAATACGTATAAATACATAAAATAATGTATAATATGTATTTCACTACCATTTTGAAAACTGTAAGTGTTGTCAAATTAATGGGTTGCATTAATACTATGCATATAGATTTGAGAAAGGAAAGAAAAGAAAAATCTATTTTATTCAACCATTTACCAAATAAATTTTTGGGTTTGACCTCATAGTAAAAGTTTTCAAACATAAAATAAAATTTTTCATTACCATTTGAAATAATCTTAAAACCAAACCAATACGTCAATCCCAAAATAAAGTTTTAAATATTTTTCCCAAAAGACACCCAACATGGGTTTTCATTTCAAAACAAAATAAAACAAAATACTGAAATCAGAACCAAAAGCCAATCGCTATCCCAACAAGAAGCATCAACACCACAATCAGGAACAGCCCACCAAACACATAATATGCTGTCATCGCATGACCTGCCTCTCATCTAGGAGCACTAGCAGTGTCAGTAGTCTCCATCGAATGCTGATACAGGATTTCCATTCCTGCCAAGACTTCATCCAAAACTTCTCGATGCCCAGCTATCACAGCGAGACTGTGACGTAGGCCCGCTGCTATCGACTGCAATCTCCGGGACTCCTCCGGGGTCATACCTGGCTGTCTGACAGGTATCCCTATGACTTGCTGAGGTGAGGGTGCTCTCGGTCCTGCATCGCTGGGTTCTGCTCCGCTAGGTCCTGCCGTGCTGGCGGGTATCCTTCCTGGAATGGGAACACTCTTCCTCGCTGTCCTCCGAATGCGAAGTCCATAAAGCGGTGGCTGTGGCAACACCGATGTCGGTGATGCCTCGCGTCGTTGACTCGGGGCGTTGTCATTGCTGATCTCCACCGAGTTCCCTATATCTTCCGTATCCTCTGATGGGTCTTCTTCTACCGAGGCGGGGGGATTACGTCGAGGGATAACAGTGACGTAGCCGGATTCATCGGCTGAGGCGGTAGCGCGGGAAGATGACGATGTTGACATAATGGACTGTGACATAGTTTCAATGAGATATGAAATAAATGACAATGCATGCCTATAATATGCAATGCTTACACACACCAAAATTAACCTTTTGAAATTTTGAAATAAAGTTTTCTCAAATATTTTTGTTGAACATATTCCCATTATAATTAGCTCAAGCTTTGTATAAATCTTTTCTTAATTAAACATAGGTGATCAGGCTATGTTTAATCGAGGTCCAATAATACAACTCCCGACCTAATTATATTAGTAATATGTTTGATGTAAAAAGAATTTCTTTGTAAGTTTTAGTTATAGGTTGTGTTTTCTTAAAGAAAAACCGATGTTCTCTATAACTTTAGCTCTGATACCACTTCTGTCACACCCCGCTAAAGCGGAAACGCAAGGTATGACAGCGATAACGGTTTCAATGCAAAAGATAAAGATACATCACCATAGCAATATTTAAAAGTTTACAACCCATAGCTTCAAAAGAAACAAAATACAAGTTTTTCAAAATAACATTGTTCAAAATATAGCTTTATAATAGCTTCAACACGATGCAGCATGCTCTATGATGATGAATCTTTACACCCACTTACTAATTACTTCCTGAAAATGCATGTAAAACGAGCGTCAACTATGAAAATAGTTGGTGAGTATCACAAGTTTATAAAAATCGAGCGTACAATAAGGCTTTTCGTAAATACGAGTACATTGCTTCAATGATAAACAAGTTGATTGCTATTAATGAATACAAGTTTATTGCTATAACGAGAAACGAGTTTGTATGTGTATGAGCAAACAATGAGTCTCAACCAAACCTATGACTGAAGCCCTATCGAGATCTATGCTTATCGTTCCATAGATGAATATGGTATCATGCACTCCAGCGATTCGGGCGAGTGAGGAGTTGTCAATTCCTAATAGCGCTATCCATAACGACCATTGGCTCAAAGAGTTAATGGTTAGAGATAAGGGAAGGGCCTTAGTACGATAAGTTCTCATGTTCCGTGTTGCATAGACATACATAAAGAAACATAGCAATACAATAGCAATCATGTTTGATACAATTCAATTTAAATACAACATGCAAACAGTAGTTTTTCTGGACATGCTTTTCCACCCCAAAACATAAAAACCGAAAATAGGGGAGTGCGTGAATACTCACGATGTTTTGTGTAGACACAAGCGGTACTTCGGGATGCACCAACGTCTTACTACCGGGATCCTACGACATCAAACACACGCACTAGTGAGTTTCCATGTCGATATCTAATGCTAATATACTAAATTCTACATATAGGGAAATGCCAATTTATGTTTTAGTATTGGATTTTATATCAATTAGTTACACTTTTTCTGAAGTAATGAAATTCTATATATCGGGCGATTAATTACAACCTTGGAATATAAACTTTCCAAATTTTTAAGTCCTTATTACAACATAAATTCACGAAAATAGCATTCGAGGGATAAAAATTCTCAAACTTTTTATTTAACTGTTATTACACAATACTAAGCTGGGAAAAATATAAAAATGGATTTCCAAGCTGTTTAATTATATTTTATGATTTTTGAGCATTTATTTCAATAAAAATTGAAATAAATAGAAAAAAAGTTTCCAAAATTACCCAAACTTTTTAATTAACTGTTATTGTACATAAATAGGCTGGGAAAAATATAAAAGATATTTTTCAGTGGTTATTTGTATTTTTCCTTGTTTTATTCCATTAAATAGTCATTAATTAAAGAAATAATATTAAACAGTTAAAATAAATCACCATAAATTTTGTAACATCATTTACAGTATAAATATCCTGGGAAAAATATCAAAAGTGGTTTTCATAATGTATAAACTGGTTTTGGGTATTTATGTATATTTAAGTGTATTTTAGTGCAATTAACTTTAGAAAATAAGAGAAAAATAGTTTACAGTAGAGAAAAATATTCAAAATTTTTATGTAACCTCCTACTGTATAATATTATATCCTGGTAAACGTTCATGAATTTTGGATAATCAGAACTATTTTTCCCATTTTTAGACCATTATAATTACCAAGAATTGGTAAAAATAGTAAGACATGATGAAAAATCTTGAAATTATTTTCTGAAGTCAACCATAACAGTTAAGGTATGCGAAAATTGTTAGATACAATTTTCATATCCTCTAAGGTGGTTTTGTAATTTATCATGTCCTAAATAAAAGAAAATTAGAAATCGTATTAAATAGTAACAAAAATTTCTGAAATTTGGTGAGGCGTCATTATTCCCCGTAAGTATCATGCATGAATTTATTTAGAATTTATTGATCTCTGGAAGTATTTTATATGATTTATGCCCTTGGTTTTAGCAATAACTCTAATAAATCAAAGAAATAACAAAAGCTCTTGAAATTTTCCATATTATCTCATGCATGCAAGGGCTTTCAAAAGGAAAAATGTTAAGAATGTATTCTGAAGAGAAATGAGGGTAATGATTCCAAACAATTTAAGAAAAGTTGCATGCAATAATGGTGAGAATCTACAAACCACAAGGGGAGAATAAAGATTTCTAGCCATGGAAAGGCATAGAATCCGAAAAGTAGAGAAGACTAAGAAGAAAAAGAGGTTTAACCATGAAACTATGGAAGAAGATGTTGTTGTTTACCTTGGTTTTGACCTTGAGAGAAGTAAGAACACTTCAAGGGCTTCACAATCTCGAAATTTTGCAGAGAATTGAGAGGATTTTCGTGAGTTTAGAGAGAGGGAAGAAGAGAGTGAAGTGTGTGAAGAGAGTGAAGTGATAGAGTGAAGAGGGAAGAGGTGGAGTGGGGGTTTAAGCTTAATGATTGTGTTTTGGGGAAGAGCGAGGGCATGGGGAGAGGTGATGGCCGGTTTTTGCATGCATTTTGGCCTCCTCTCTCCTAAATTTTAAACTTTATAAAATTCCCTCCTAAATCTTTATAAAAACCCTAATTTTATAAAAGTGTTTATTAAGCAAATTTGGATTTATTTAAAATCTTGTTTTCAACAAATAAATTATGATTAATACTTGGTAATTTAATTTCTATTTCATTGACTATAATTCATAATTTGATTAATAAAAATTTGATATTAGGAAGTTTATAGCCAAATTTTATAAAGTTTTTAAGCTTTATAATTTATAACTTTGGATTTTTGGCTCTTTAGGGTTTTTGGAATATTGTTTGATATTCAACAACATGTTGAAGTATAATTAGAATGTTTTAATTTATTTTTAGATTTTTATACCCTATTTCAATTATAACAAAGCTTGAAGCTTTATTCTAATTATAGTATTGGCATTTCCTATTGTAGCTAAGCAACTTACTAGAATTGTAAGTATCAAGTATATTAGTCCTAGACCTTAGTTGGATCCTAGTTTATGCAAGATTTTTGACCTAATCTATACTACTAGGTCATGGCATGTTGTGCATGAATGGTTTTTATAAAGATGCATGAGTCCGAGAATGACCTGAATTGGCAGTTGTCACACCGGCTCTCTCCAGAATTGAGTCGGTGCCCATGGCAACTCTCTCGCAGGTTTATGCGACTGCCTATTACGATAAAGCAGTCGACCGGGTGTTCTTCGAGGTTGCTGATCACAAGACCTCTATGTCTCAAAAACGTTTCTGCACATTACTGGGGTTGGCTGCTGACCCATCGAGAATTAATCCGGAGACGATTCCGGTTGGGCATCTTTACAGCATGTTCTACAATATGGGGTACACGGAGGTCCTCACCTCCGTCGCAAAGTTCAAGAAATCTTGTTTGCCGCCACAGTGGAACGGCATGTTCACAGTCCTCTTCAAGGGCTTGTCGGAACGGAGCTCAGGGTCCAACGGTGCTAGTCGACTTTTGTTGTCGATCATGTATGCAGTCTACAACGGGGTCAACTTGGATTTTGGGTTGGTCCTCTGGCAACAGCACATCCAGAGCCTTTCTTCATCATCACGACACTCTGAGGTGTCGCTGGCCCAGTTCTGGATTTTAATCACAAAGTAGGCAATGGACAAGTTCGACATTCCCACTCCTGCAGGTGCATCGATGTCTTCTATTGGTACGTTTCATACCAAGAAGATCATCGTCTCTGATGCATCAAAATTCTCGTTCATTGGCTCTATTCCGGAGACAATGTATGGCGACGTTCCCTCTGACAGCAGACTAATTCGGACGATCAAGGAATTCAGGGCAACTGGTCCGAGGGACTTACACCGGAGATGCTAAAGTCAATCCATGATGCTGACAAACCGGTTCCCAGGGGCAAAAAGGCGGACAAAGGGAAGCAAGTGACCAAAGCTGCTAAAGGTCGTTCTCCCAAGAAGAGGAAACAATCGAAACCTGCTCAGTCCTCGCAGCCGAAGAGAAGGAAGACTCAACCAAAGCGAAAGCTTTTTATTCCCTCTTCTTCGAGTGAATCAGAAAACGAGAGTTCGGGTTCGGACGGCTCTCAAGGAGGCGAAACCCCTCAAAGAGGCAACACACCACCTCGATTACCTACCCCAGAGATGGAACCTCATAATTCACCAGTTCCTTCACCTCCTCCAACCATTCCTACTTCCATTCCGACCATAATCCCCACTACCACTATTCCTCCAACCTCTTTCCCTATACCACCACCCATTTTCACAACTGCAACCGAAACACCACCAGTAACCGAAACCCCACCCGTAACCCAACCACCTCAAACCGAAACCCACACTCAACCACCACCCGAAAGTAACCCCACTCCCACTCAACCTGAACCAACCAACACAACCACACCCCCAGCTTCACCACCTCCTCAATCTCCAGATCATGCCTCTGATGGAGATAACCCGTTTCTTGGCAGTGATAACATGAACTTCGATTCGGTCTACTAAAGTCCGTTTCAGGTTCAAAGTGATGAAGAGGACGATGCTCCAGTGACAAAGAAGCATCTTAAGGAGCTCAACGAGAAGGTTGACCTACTTCTCGCCTCATCTTCTAACCAACAGTCCTCTCTCTCTGAAGCTGCACTTCAGAAGATTGTTGATGCCTTCTCCAGGGCTCAACATGATTTGGTAGCCTCAGCCACTGCCTCCATAGACGCCTCAACCAAAGCCTGTGAGGCAGCGACCGAAAAAGTCGATAAACTATTCTCTGACGCTTCTATCCTGTTGAAGTCCTTACAGGAAAGCGCCGACGCCACAAAGACAACTTTGGAACCGATTGTTCAGCAATTGGCAAAGTTTGTTTCTACGGAGTTGACCTCGTTCGCTACACTTCGCCAATCCCTAAGCGACGACAACTCGGCCCTTCATGCCTCCATCGACGAGCGCCTCGCTAAGCTTCAGGAGGATCTCGCAGCTGAAAATTCATTGATGGATGTTTTGGCGAACAAAACAACCGCCCTCAAGATCAAGAGCACGCAGCTTTCAAACTCACAACAACAACTTGAGGCTCTTCGATCCGAAAGGGAAGTCATCAAGACATGTGTTTCGGATGTACACGCTGCCTTATCAAACATCCTAGAAGCACACGATCTCATTCTCAACCATTCAGTGAGGCGAACCCTTGCTGAAAAGCTTTCTCCTGCCATGGACCTTCTCAGCAAAATAGAAAGCTTACCGAGTTTCGTGTCCATTCCGAAACAAGGGGGAGAAGAGAAGCAGACCGGATCGAAACCACCTCCTTCCTCCAAAGCTACTCACACAACCGAACCGCCTCCGACTGGTCAAGCTTCGGGTTCGGGTGTGAAGGAAAAAGGGAAAAACATAGCTGAGGAAGAAGATGAAGATGAAGATGATGAAACCATTGCTGACATGTTGAAACGAAAGAACAGTCGCAATGTGGATGATGATGTTAATCGTGTGGCGCGAGAGGCTGAAGAAGCCGAACGTAAGCAGAAGGAAGCCCACGATCTCCTTGAGAGCAGGAAGACTCTCTTCCCTGCCTGGACTCGGGAGCGCTTGATTAAAGAAGCCATAGATACTCCTAGCATCTTATGGCTCGAGCCAGTGATCTCGTTCGACTGCTTCAACTCTGTCGACTCGCAGTTCGACATGCCGCTGACTCGAAAGGCGTTTATCTTCCACGCCTTCTCAAATATCTTTGAAGTCCCGCATCCAGATGCTGAACTTGATAGGGAGCTCATCGATTTCTATCTGAAGGCTGCTCGTCCTCAGTACTTAACTTGGAGCGCCCAGAAGATAGTGAACGTTCGGGTCTTAAAGCCTTACACCGAAGGAAGGTTCATAAACGTTCGGTTCAAGGTGATTCGAGGATCTGCAAAAACCGCACATCATATCTCCCTGGCAGATCTACCGAACTTAAATCCTCATGATTTGATTGTCTTGCATAATATCCTTTTGACTAATGAAGCCGAATATGGTCCCATTATAGACCATATCAAAAGGATGTTAGTTTGTTACATCATGGAGGTTGCCCTTATGGATCAGGAGGTTGCCACAGTCTTCAAGAAGAAACCGAAGATAGCTCCTGTGGGATCGGCCAGTGATCTCAACCAAATGAAGATGTGCAAGATCGACCCGAGACGCAACTCGGTTATGTTCGCTAGAGCAGAAGGACAGAAATGTCTCTTTGCTTTAGCTGACAAACACCTTTACACCACTGCTTGTCTGGAGCATGTGTTATCGATCATCAAAAGGTGTAAAGAGAATGCAGCGGATGATGTTAAGTACTTCAACGACATGATCCAATGGTACATCAGGTTTAGACAGACAATACTCTCGCTCACCAAATGTCTGTTTAACACCGTGAAGCAGAAGGTACCTGCCTCCGCGGCTGGCCCAAGTAACAAGTGAAGATCTCGCTCCAATTAACGCAAAGGGGGAGATTGTTGGGCTGAAGTTTTGTTGAAGATTGCGTTATTTGGGCTCGGCTGTTTATTTATTTAGTTTATATTCCGGTTTGGGCCTGTCCAACCGAGAGCCCTTCTTGTTTATTATATAAGTATATGCTTGCATGCATATTAGGTTAATGATTGAAACGATAGATCAGAGCATAACGATAGAATTTACAGATTTCTTTAATCGTTCTTGTAACCCACCAATCCTCTACAGTTGATGTTCTTAATCGAGCTCTTCTGAGGATTTTGTTTTAATCATTCGACACGATTGATTCACTCTTGCCTTGTTCTTATTTTCGTCTTCTTGCTGTTTTTATAATTAATTACCTGTTTAAGATCTAATCGATCTTCATAGATTAAAGTTTTAATCTCATCAGTACTGTAGTGTTGTATTAAGTAACTACTGTTGTACTAACTACCTTAAACCAATTGTTATTTAAAGTACCATGTGATCGGCCTGTACCCTGCTACTGACTCAATAGTAAAATGAAGATGTAAGACGCCGTAAGAAATGACATTTGGCACCCGTAGACTTGGAAGTCCCACTGTAGCAAGCAACAAGGTGTAGGATAGTCAATCCAGTATAGATCTATACACAAACTCATATGCTCCCCAATTAAGGAGATTCTGGATACAAAAATGGTCATGGCTCACATAACTGTATTAATGTATTTTTAATGTATGTGCTAGCTGTATTGTGTGTTCTTTCACTGTCTAGCCTGTATGTTTTGTTTCGCAACATAGTATCTATCGTGTGTTTCTCGTTATAGTATCTCTTGTTAGTTTCTAATCATAATATCTATTGTTAGTTTCTCATCATAGTATCTATTGTTAGTTTCTCATCATAGTATTTACTGTTTTTTATTAACTCATGTATGAACTGACTCTTTGTATGTTTCATTGTTCTAGTAATAGTATTTGTATATCTCTAAAATATACCTATTATAGTTTACTAGTAATGTTTGTGTATATGAGCTTGTTTGTATGCCCTTGCTACCCAAAGGTATTGTACTAAATGAAGTAACTTTTTATATCTATATACATATACATAATATATAACTAGGATTCAAACGACCCTCGGACAGATAACCCTGATGCCCTAAGTCCACAACCAAACAAGGAACATGAAGTAAGGTGAGCTATTAGTCCTAAGTCCTTTCAATCCTACTTATATAACTATATCTATATAGATATACTTTTAACAGAATATAAGTTCAAAAGAGTTTAAGAAACAGTATTTGACATGTAAAAGAGTTTGTAAAATAGTTTGATAACACAGTTTGAAAAGTAAGAAAACCACTTGTTTGGTAGTTATTAATCAGATGTGATTGATATAATAACTATAATTGTTCAACTTGTATTCCCCCCCCCCCCCCCGTAAAAGCATTTAAAAACATTTAAAATGTTAATTAAAGGGGTATGAACTCACCTGTAGTGAGTGGTGTGGATGAACGGATTGTATAGAATGCTAGGTGTCAAGTGAAGACTTGAGCACACACGCGGATCCTATTTAAAATATAATGATATATATGAATATAATCAGTGCTTATAACAACTAATTATTGAATTGAAACCACCTTAGAGTCTAGTAAAAAATTATTTTGAAGTGTTACAACCATATATGATTGTATATAAGGGGTATATGGCCATACAAGGGAGTGTATGGTCAAAATACACCCTATTTGTGTGTGTGCGGCTAGGGGGTGTGTCCGGCCGCACACTCCCTATGAAATGTGTCAAAACGTATTTTAAGGCTTTAGGAGTCATCTAGGGAGGTTTCTTACTTCACGCTTTACCCTTACATGAAGTTTATTACCATTTTTGGACCTAAAAAGGGTGTGTGCGGCCATCATGATGTGTACGGCAGCACACCCTTTATGAACATGATAAAATCATGTTTTTCTAGCATATCAACAAGTGTTCTTATCATATAACAAGTTATGATAAGTGTATACACGTTATAGAGGCTTGAAAAGGGTGATTAACGTCTAAAACTAGTGTGTGTTCTTGGTTTTCTTGGTGTTCTTAACTAAAAAGGATGTTTTCATGGATCAAGGCAAGGGGAAAGGCTAGTTAAGGTCACATATTAACTAAACAAAGGATGAATCACTCACTTGATTGAAGTTTGGCGTGAAACTTTGGATGGTACTTGAGAGAAAACGTGATCTAGCTTTGAAGAAGTGAAAAAGTGTTAAAAAATGACAAGTGTAGTATATATATGGGAGAGTGTGCGGCTGGGGATGGGTGTGTGGCCGCACACACCTTGCTTCGTGTGTTTGGCCCGATTTTGTGATGCTACACACATACAAACCCATTCTACGACTGATATCTTGATTATACTAAGTCTCAAGCACTCCTATAGACCCAAAACTTCATTATAAGATAGCAAAACGAGGCTAACTTTGATAAAAATGAAGAATGTATAAGTTAGAAATTTCGGATTGTCACATAATTACCAATCCCCACTATCTTCTTTACTCTTAAGGATCTACCCTAAGAATCAATTATTTCTCATTCATTCATTCCTAAGGATTATCCTAAGGAATAGGTACGAAGTCCATCGTTGTCAATGACACAGCTGTCAAGTACAGCTGCTAGTTCTATCACTTAGGCGCAACTGCCAGAATTATGACATTCTATGTGAGGCGCAGCTGCCAGTATTGTCCTTGGAGCACAGCTGCTAGGGCTATCTCATTTATTGACAGTATCGTTTTCGAGAGTCCACTCACAATACATGTCAATGGGTTTTTAGATTACACCGGTGAACACATCGTTTACAACACCTACATGTTGCGAGCCTGCTAGTGTTCCACTGTCTAGAATAGTCTATGGTTTTCATCCATACTCTGCTGGATGACGGGACCAACATTTGGGAACAAGGCTTCTCATAACATCCACCTCTCACCCTTACCTCATGTCTATATCACCTCTCAACTCATCATCCAACCATATTTCATCTACCCATGTTTTAGCCAACATATTACGTAGATATAAATACATATACAGTTTAAATCATATAACACTTGTATAAAATCGTTCATCCAACATAGATAGCAAGTATACAGATAATATGCACACATAACACGTAGTTTATATAAAATACTTCATATCTATGTGTAAGATGAAAGGGTCCATGCACTCACTTGAAAAGGTGGTGATTCCAAACTCAAACAACGCTTCGCTTCTTAAAAATAATTTCCTTCGACGAAACCTAGTATTATTACCACTAGAGTTTAGTCTATTATTCGTCGAGACTAATTAATAGTCTAGCTATTATTACTGTTATATAAGCGTTAAAAAATACTTATATAACCCATAATAATAGCCCAAGTACTTATTATAAGTTCCTAATAACGTTACTATAATTAAATAAAAGCTATATTAAAAACAGCGTAGACGTAGCTTGTTTACAACGAGTTTTGTAGAAAATCAGGATTTGCTTGGAGCAACGTTTCCAAGCCGAAAATCTCTTCTTCTCGGAGCCGTCGAGCACTATGGGGCTTCCGCCTCGTGCTAGGGAGGTTCCCTAGGCTTTTCAGGGGGTTGCGGGGCTCTAGAGAGGTTCTAGAGAGAGCGTAAAGAGAAGAAAGTAAAGGAAAGATGTGAAGAAAATGAGGGTGGAAGGGGTTGTATTTATAGGGTGAAATGTGGCTGAAATTGGTGTCACATGTCACCATCTAGTGGCAAGCCTTGCGGAGAAAGCAATGGCCAAGATTGTGCCACGTCACCCCTTTTGCAGCAGCACCCTCCCAACTTCTAAACCATGTAACTTTCGCATACAACTCCGTTTTTGAAGTTCTTTATATCCACGCGTAGGTAAAAATAAGATCTACAACTTTCAATTTGACTCTGTTGGCTAATTCTCGACCGATCTTAAATTTAACAATACGCTGAGATTATATGTTAAATGTCTGCGTAAAATTCATAACTTCTATATATGTACTCCGTTTTCGTTTGTCTTTTTACAGTTGAGTTCCTATTAATGAGATCTTCAATTTTCATTAAGGTCGCATAGGCCAAAAACTGCTCGAACTAAAATTCGAGTTTCGAGTCTTGCACTGCTATGTCAAATCTTAGAAAATTCATAACTTCCTCATATGAAGTCAGATTTGAGTTTTTGTTTTTTGTATGTTCTCGGTTTAACATATAATACAAAATTTGTTTAGATCACTAAGGTTAAAAAGTCCTCTATTGTAAATTCACTTGTTACGTCTCTCGGTGTCATGCCGGTTTTACAGCAAAACTTCGTCGGGCCATGATTTCGGCGTTCTTTATATGTACGGAACCTTTGTAACATATACTACAACTTTGTTAAAATTAATCCTTCTAAATAATCATCCATTAAAAACTCATTTTTGATGCTCATTGTCTCTAAATTGATTAGCCCGGATCTACTGGTGTTACAATATTAGAAGTCTTTTTTTTCATTCAGATTCCTGCTAAACTCTTCCCGATTCAGACCGTATTTTGCTACATCTGACCGGTTAAGAGGGTAAAAAAGTTTCAACCAAACACTCTGAATCTGAACGATCCAGAGTGAGCCTCTTGATGGGATGATTAAGAGGAGAAACAAACAACCCCTCAAACGTTTTAAGGTAGATCTACTACTCCACACTCTAGATCTAGGCTCCCAAGGCTTGAATGTCTCGTAAAGCTTGGATCTTTACTTTCATGCATGGCATATTTTACTCTAAAATGACAATACAACTCTAACAAGGGTGTTGAAGCACAATAACTCTTATATGGTTGAATAAAGTTGGGACTTTTGGGCTCGATGGACCTCACAAGGTCCAGATCTGAAGTATAGACCTCCTTATAAACTCAATGTGCTCAATGTCCCAATAAAAGGTGGTAAAAGCCCTAACTTCCATAATCATGAGATGTAACTAATAAAATGAGAAAGGTGTAGGCTTTTTACCTTCCACAGAAGCTCTGATTGATATAGCACTAGATCCAACAGTTTCTCCTTGTTCCTTGCTAGATAATCTCCTCTTCTTCTCAAAAGATGCACTAGAATACTCAAAAATTAGCTCTATAACTCTCTTAGCTCACTACAAACGTTTAGGGTTTCACATAGGGGAGTTGGACAGCTGATGAGGCGAAAATGAGGATATAATTAAGTTCTCTTAAATAGTCCCCAACCCCGGTGATTTAGGGTTTCACCTCACAGCGCCTACTCGGCTAGTCGACTCTCTGACTCGTCGAGTCCGTTTTTAAACCCACGTGCTCAAAGCAACTCTAGTCAATGAGTCGAACATCCAACTCGTTGAGTTACTCATTAAACCCCAAAAATAAATATAAAAATATTATACCTGGGAGTCAAGATATTACAAGCACTACTTTAGATTTCTTTTCTATAATCTCAGAACCCTCCTCATAAAACGACACTTTTAGCCCAATACCTACAACCAATTGTGAAACACTTATTAGATTACGTTGCAGGCCTTCTACATAAGCTACCTTCCAGATGGAGAATTCTCCATTTGTGATCACCCCATATCCTTTTATTTCTCTGGTAGTGTTGTTTCCAAACTTTACTCGTTCGCCACCCTTTAACGATCTGAATTCCCTTAGTTTTTCCCTCCTACCAGTCATGTGACGGGAACAACCATTGTCGGTATACCATTTTGAATCGTATTGTTCATCACGCATAACCTACAAAATTTAGAGAGATTTAGGAACCCAAACCATCTTGGGTCCTTGTGAGGAATTCTTGAAAATAGGAAAAATCGTAGTCTTATCAACACAAAAGATCTTTTTATCAAGACACAAATCTTCTCTTTTATTACTTTGAAAACTTCCATTTTATCATCACAAAGATTAATTTGAACTACATTAGCTTTTCATTGAATAAATTATTTGTGTTTCTGAGCCATGTTTTTCACAAATGCCTTTTCCTCCTTTTTCAAGTTTTCTTCGTATTCCTTGAGAGAAATCTCTGGTTCTGAAACAACTTTACTTATTCCCTTAACATCCTTTGATGTGTTGACAAATTTTGAAAAATGTGTTTTTGGAGGACACTTGGATTTTGGATTTTCTATTGGTTTAGAAACTTAAGATTTAGAAACCTGTGGTTTGGAAAAAGGATTTGATTTTGGTTTCTGAATTAGAGAAGAATTCTTATTTTGAACTGAAAATCTTTCTGAATTAACAGAATTTTGATTGGAAATCTTATTTTCCCAAAAACGCTTTCTTTCTTCTAAGTTCTTCCTATATCTAGCATTAATTTGTCTTTTCTTAGAAATAAGGTCTTTAGGTAACTTATGAATCTTAGATTTAGGTTTCTCTTTTCTAACTGGCGTTTTGTGTTGTTTAGAAGATGTTTCACTAGGAACATCCTTCTTGCGACTTGGCCCTGGCTGATTGTAACACAGTTCTACATGATTTAATGGTTCTGAAATGTATTTCCCTTTTGTTTTCAATGAGGTCAATTCTGAAAGACCTTTGGTTTCATCTACATTATCGATTAGCTTGGACCAAAAAAAAATCATCGCAACCTTTCGCATTATCACTATCGACAAGGGACGTTATTTTGAAGTATCATTCTGTTCGATCCGATTTGACAAAACTTGATTCGGAATACTTTCGAAAAAACCATGGCTTTTTCATTTAACACTTTAGAGCCTTTATTTTCAACAATAGGAATGAATTCGATTGAATTTTCGTAAATAAATTTTTTCTTAGTGTTGGGTCAAAATATGGTTTATACTTTGCTTTTCTAAGCATTTATTATGTTTTTGTCTTGGGCCGAAAATATTATTTGGTGTAATTGTAGCTTGAACCGAAAAATCATGGGTTTCGGTTTGGACCTTGGGTTTTAGTCCATTAGTATAAATATATATGTAAAGGTGAGGAGTAGAAGTTGGCCATATCATTAGTAAGGGAGGGCGTTTTCGGTTGGGAGAGTGGAGGAGGGAAGCCTTTGTTGAGTGAAGCATATTCTAGAGAGAGAAAGTGAGAGAACTTGTATATATGTGTGTGAATCTTGTGTTGGAATATCATACTAATCATATAAACATTGAAGATTCATTAAGTTCTTCATCTCCATCTTCTCATTCTTCTTCATTTTGATCTTGCATCATCCAATTGATTGGTATTCCGCACCATCAATTGGATTTGATTGATACATCAAGCAAAATTTGGGACTTACAGTGGGTATTAGAGCTTGGATTGTATCAATCAAATTGGCAAGATCTTGAGCATTTTTTCACTTTTTCTTGACGGTTTTTTCGCTTTTGGATAGTTTTTTTGAAAATATTGGGCGGCTTTTTCTTTGATCGAGTTTTGGTGCTAAAAAGTTGAAAAAACACGAGTTTTGGCGGCCATTTTCGCACAAATAGCAAGCTTCTGCGAGGGGCGGCGGTGTGTTCGGCCAGCGGCTAGGGTTTGCAGCCGAAATCGCGTTTGCGGTCAGGAGGTGCGTCCGAGTTTTCGGTCCGAAGCTCGTTTACAGGCGAAATCCGTTTTCGGGTGCAAGGGTTTGCGGTGCGAGGTCTCGGACGTTTTCGGCCTTAAAAGTTTTCAGTTGTGCATGTGTTCGGTCGTAGCACGTGTTCGGTCTCACAGACGATCTCAGCCAACAGGTCTTCGGCCTAGCTCGAGTTCGGATTAAGCCTTCGCATTCGCGGCCAGAAACAACTTTATAAAAATTTCGGGATGGAGGAGGATCGAATCCGGGTCTCTCCCACACTCCCCCACCGTCTTACCAATTGGTCTAGGTTGCTACTTGTTATACGACTTCCCCCATTTAATTCAAGAAGCTTCGTTATTTCGTTTCCTATTTTCGGATTTTTTACAAGTTTGGTACAACAATTAATTTTTAAAATTTTAAAATTTCATTTTCAACTCAAAACTTGGACTTTTAACTTTTTACTTCCTAAATTGACTTTTGACCTTAAAAATTTCACTTTCACTTTCATGTCTGACCTTTGACTTTAAACTTTGACTTTCTCGTTTAACCTTCAGATTCTTACTTTTAGCTTTTCGGTTTGACTTTTAAGTTTGACTTTTTAAGCTTGTCTTTTAAGATTTACTTTTGAGGTTTTAAGTCAAAGGGCAATTTAAAAACACAAAAATAAAAACAAAAACAAAAACAATGTGTTCCTCAAACATCCAGGTCAATGAAGTTTCATGTTCTAAATCTTGTGAAGCTACAATTAAATTTCTTCGTGAACAAAATGATTTACTAAAAAGGAAAAATGAGAACCTTAAATATGAAGGATATACTCTTAGGAAGGCCCAAAAACCCTTAAAAACAAAACTAGATGCCAAAACTAAGGATTTTCGAAAACTTCAAGAGGAATATAGCAACAAATGTGAAAACTATGACTATGTTAAGAGACAACTTGCCGAATTAACTGCTGAACTTGATGCATTGAAAGCTAAATATAATGATGCTAAACTCATGTTTAAGAAATTTGATGTATCAACTGAGGTAGTTGCATCCATTATTGAAAAACAATTAAAGGTCAAAGATAATAAAAGTAAGGGTCTAGGGTATATTGGCGTCCCACCTCCCTTTAATGACAACTATAACCTACCCCTTGAGACCAATGAGGAAGAAATTCATGCCCAGTTTGGCCCACTCCCTGAACAAGCTTTAGTTAATACTGAACAATCTGGGTCAAGTGAGAATATTAAGGTGATTGTTTTTAATGATTCTACTTCTTGTGCATGTAAAGTAGCAGAAGATGAGAACAAGGACAACATTATTGAACATAAACATGTCTCCTTGAACTCTGAATCTGTTGCTTCTAACTCAGTTACTTCTGATCAACCGGCTATTGGTAAATACATGCCACCAATTCAAGCTAAACAGAGTGCCTGTTGCAAGTGTGCTTGTGGGAACAATTAGAGACAAGGCAAGGGCACGCCACCAGGAGCAGGAAGAAACGATTTCTACATGAAGAAAAGACATGTTTTCACGGTGGAACACCTGGACACATTGCCAGAAATTGTCCAAATTCTGCATATGTTCCCTACTACACACAAGGATGGCGGAACGCGCCAATAGGGAGATACCCCAAAAGAAGCCCTTCGAGCCCACGTTCAAACAATGGTGATAGGAACGCGTAGAAGGCCAAGAATCAAAATCCTAAAGTCAAGAATGGAATGTCGGCCTAGAAGTCCAATCCAAGAGATGCTCCAGTGAAACCAAGATCAGTTAGATGAAATTCATCTCGAATATCGGCTTCAAGTTCAAAATCAAGTGCCTAGGAACCCATGCGAACAAATAAGAAATGAGTTAAACCCAACTATAGATAGGTACCGAAGGTTCACTCTCCCAAATCACCTAATGATTCTAACATTTCTTCGTCTTCTGTTTGTGATAAACATGACATGTCATGGGAGAGAGTATCGTGAAAAGATGAAAAAGGTCAACCCAGTTTCAAAATGAACTGGGTTCCAAAGACCAACTGATCTCGCTCTATATCAGAACAGCAATGGAGGCATATGATTAGACTTCGATTTGTTGATAGTGGTTGTTCCAGGCACATGATAAGGGGTATCTCTCAATTGCATAACATTCAGAACGTTGTTTGAGAGTATGCATCCTTTGCAGGAAGGGAAGAAAGGAAAGGATCACACATGAGGCTTGTGCTTAAGGATGTGAAGAATTTCCGGATCTGTTCTGACATCGAAATATTTTTGCTGTTCTCAGACCTTCTGGATGCAAACTCAATTGGTGACTTACAGTTTGAGTTTTCATCTCAAATCTTTTGATTTTATCTTAAATTGATTCGTTTTTGAAGAAAAACTTTTATTTTCTTATAGTTTTTTGTTTTTTTGTATTGTTTGTTGGGAAGTGATATGAAGTCTAGTGCTAAAGGGCATTTTGAAAATCATATAATGCACTAAAGACGAATTGTTTAGACTCTGTGTTCAATGTGCTGGTAGGCACAAAGGATTCAAAACGACTAGACATTGATTGAAAAATGAAAATACTAGACAATATGAACTTAGATAGTTTTATTTGGACTAAAAATACGATGCTTGGATAGATTGAGCAGTGAGATAAACATGAGAACCTACAGGATACGCTAAATTCATATGTATCTAGCATTATGGTTTAACATTTCCTTGATGTATGGTCCCATGACCTTAATTCCAACATTGGTAGAGCGATTGGGGGTGTTATGTTAAAGCAGGTCTGTAGGAAATTATTTTCTCGCTTTCTATCTGTTTGTCATATGTTGCCTCTGCGTGATTGCAACATATCCAACCTGGAATGCAACATATGCAACTCTATCTCTTTGCATCTTCTTATCTATGAAAAGGTTTCTATCTGTTAGCCATACGTTGTCCCCTCTACGTGATTGGAAGATCCGACCTGGGACACAACATATATACCCTTATACTTCTTTATCCCTCTATCTATGTTAGTCATATGTTGTTCCCTCTACGTGATTAGAAGACATCTGACCTGGGATACAACATATGTGTTTCTATATCTGACTTCTCTCTAAATGATTTAATCCTCACCTAAATTAAGGAGTTATTTGGAAGTTCTTGATTACCAGGGTATATCGGGAAGTGGGAACACGTTCTAGTGCATCTAAAAGTGAACCATTTAAAAGGTTGTTTGTAGATCTTGCTGTTGAATTTAAGTGGACAACAATATCCGCGGTCGTTGTCAGCCAAATGGTCTATTTAGGAATAAGATCACAACGACTTGTCACATATAATCTGTCCAATTTGTCAATATCCTTTGTGTTTAAGTGGACCACAATACCATTGATTCACCAGATCTAGACATGCAGGCGTGTGCTGATAAACGATATTGAATTGCTTGACAACTTTGATCCGAAAAGTTTTAAATTATGTTATTATTTTTGTTTTTTGTAAATTTGTTCATAGTTTTTCCTGTATGCACAAATTTAGCGGGAGAATAAAAAATTTTAAAAATCAAACAAAAATCAGAAAATTAAAAATCCAAAAATATTGTTATTTCTGTTTTATTTCTTTTTCAGAAAAATATATAAAAAATCCAAAAATATTTTTTGTTTCTGTTTTACTTTTTTAAGAAAATATGAAAAATCCAAAAATATTGTGTGCTAAGTTTAGTTTTTTTTTTTTATCTCAAATTTTCTTTGTCTTGAAAAGTGAATTCAAACATAGATGTGACTCATGGAGACTGTATCGAAAATTTCTGAGCCAAACCTTCATCCATGATCATTGAAGAATTCTCATGTGAAGGAACAAGAAATGAAGATTATTCTTTCAACATTCAATCTTTCAAACCTAGAAGCAAGGTGAAGCTGACTTGAAGACTATGTGACAAATTTCCTTGAAGCCTCCTCAATCAATTTGCTGTTATCTATCTACCTGCTGATGAGATCCAAAAGATTCGTTCTCTCTGATATTTTCTCTGAAGATTCTTAAGCTAAAAGCCCCATTTTTCAAGAATCTCTACATGAAGCCTCCTCACCCAAAGTTCATTCAAAGCCAAATTCTGAAGAAATTCCCATCCGTTAGAGATGAAGTCATTTAGCTAGAAGATTCAGTTTTTCATCTTGAAGTAGTGAAGAAATTGAAGATTAAAGCTGAAGCCAAGCTCCAAATGAAGATTGACAAGAAAAGTCAGCAACATTTTTAGGGGGAGTTTGTTGGGTCAAAGAAAAGAAAACTATAAACCAAGGGGGAGATTGTTGGGTCAAAAATATGGTTTTTACTTTGCTTTTCTAATCATTTAATATTTTTTGTCTTGGGCCGAAAATATTATTTGGTGTAATTATAGCTTGAACCGAAAACTCATGGGTTTTCGGTATGGGCCTTGGGTTTTAGTCCACTAGTATAAATATAGATGTAAAGGTGAGGAGTTGAAGTTGGGAATATCATTAGTAAGGAAGGGGCATTTTTGGTTGGGAGAGTGGTGGATGGAAGCCTTTGTTGAGTGGATCATATTGTAGAGAGAGAAAGTGAGAGAACTTGTATATGTGTGTGTTAATCTTGTGTTGGAACATCATTCTAATCATATAAACATTGAAGATTCATCAAGTTCATCATCTTCTTCTTCTCCTTCTTCTTCATTTTGATCTTGCATCATCCAATTGATTAGGATTCCGCATCAACAATTAGATCTGATTGACACATCAAAAAAAATTTGGGACTTACACTTAGGCTCTTTGGTATTTTGAACAAAAGCAGAACAATCTATTTTATCCTCTATAGAAATTTCACTGATATCGCTTTCATCAAATTCAGAAATGCTTTCGGTATCGAAAGTATTTTCTAAATTTAATTTATTGCATAACGAGTCAAATTTTTGAATAGTATTTGAGTTAATTTTTTTCTTTATCCTTATCATTCAACATTTGTTTTAGCATATTCTTATGGTCTTTGGACTTAATGTATTCTTAGATTTTCTCAAG
This sequence comes from Lactuca serriola, assembly GCF_051521515.1. Classification (NCBI taxonomy): domain Eukaryota; kingdom Viridiplantae; phylum Streptophyta; class Magnoliopsida; order Asterales; family Asteraceae; genus Lactuca; species Lactuca serriola. Next base: position 120,714,325 of record NC_136416.1, read on the forward strand.
TCCAATTATGTATGAGTTAGAAACTTCATTAGAACAAACAATAGATTCACACTTATAACAATCTGCATCGGTTTCATCCTCTTTCAATTCAAGAAAGGGTAGAGTCATTTTCTGCAATCCGTTTCCTATTTCACAATCGAGATGAAATTGAGTAATATTGAAAATATAAACGCTTAGCAATTAAACAAAAAATATTTCTTTGTTTTAAAAAAGCAACATTCTCTCTCTTAAGATAAATAATGCATCGATAGTTCTAGTGAGCTCTACTTCAAACTTCTCAATCCTTAATCTCCTATCTTAACTTTTAAACGTTACCTTGTTGAGTTTGTCAGTTAGATTAGCATTACTAAGACATGTTCTTTTTAAACTATCACTGAAATTAGAAAAAAATATATATTAAATCGTGTAGTTTTGAATCATAATGAGACACAAGAATGTTAAGAGATTTTAGTATAGAGTGTACCTTATCGAGGACCTTTTCACATTCTGTCACCTGCTCCGAAACAGTCTTCGCTGTGAAGCAACTTTTGGAATTTTGACCGTCATTATTTGTGTTTCCTCTCTGTTCCAAAACACCGTTCTCATCATCTTTAGAGTCTGTTGACCACACCTCGACTCTTTCATCTTCATCACTTCCGTCATGCACGATCAACGTCGGCTTTGCACTCTTCTTCCTGAGTTCCTCTATCTTCTGAAGATAGTAGGCTTCATCATTCTCAGATTCTTTCATCTCCTTCATCCTCCTCAGCATGCATTCCTTGGCAAAGTGCTTCTTGCCATGACAATAATTGCATTCATAGCCAGAATCACCCAGCAGTTTTTTTTCCTTTTTATGTTCATCATTTTGAAAGTTCTTGAAACTCTAACCTCTAGTCTTTTCGGAACTGGAATTAGCACCTTGCCTTTATTTATTCCTATAATGAGAGAAGTTTTTCTTATAGAACTTCTTAGGGCTTCAAAGAAACAGTGCCTTGTCTTTAGTGGAGATTTCACTATCTGAGAGATCAGATTCAGATTCATCTTTAGCAGCCTTTTTTCCATTCATAACCAATACTAGCGATCCCATTCCAGAAACAATCTTCATTTCCTCCGTAACTTCATCTTCGTGGGATCTTAGAACTCAGACAAGCTTTGCTAATGAGTAGTTGTTAAACTGTTCATGTGCATTCACAGTGGACATAATAGCTTTCCAGTTGGATTTCAGTTCGTTCATGAATGTGACAGTTGCTTAATTACTTCACGCCTGAGATTGTGTTTCAACATTTTGTGTGACAACTCGAAAGATTTGGATCAAGCAAGGTCCAAAGTGTAACCCTATTACAATAAAACCTTGAAAACCAAAAGGGTATAAGTGCATGTATATGGGTGTATACACTCTGGGAATCATATATAAGATAAACTCTTGAAAGTAAACAAGTTTATCATGGCAAAACTAGAAACATAAATTGGAATAGGAATATGGAATTAAAATATTGTTTATTAGTATTTAGCCTAGTATACCACCCACCCTAGAACATTTGAAATCCATAAGTACATTGATTTACAAGCTAACATATATGGATATACATATGTGTAAATAAGCTTTGTGGAACCATGTTAAAAGCCTCTACTTCTTTCACACCTATTCACACTCATCCCAAGTATTGTCTCGCAGACTTCCAAGTCACCATACAAGAATATTTAACATGTAGGACAACATAACCAAGGTTTATATTATTTCCTGAAACGATTAGATAGGTATTCAAGTTCACCCTACATTATGCCTCTTATGTTAGGCTACACCACATGTTACTATCTATATGGCTACTTCATATCCCGATCTTCGGATATATAGATCTTCACTCCTGATCCATTGCATCGTCACCAGCCACATTAAGGATCATATGAAATGTTCTTTAGTCAGAGAGGCTACACCTTCGTTATCACAAAATATCTCTAATGGATCTTTGTTACTTGGGATAACTCCATGGTCACCTATGAAGTTTCTGATCCATGAAGCTTCCTTAGATGCTTCCCGTGCAACAATATATTCAAACTCAAAGGTAGAGTCTGCCACTATCTCATGTTTGGAACTTTTCTAGGTCACTGCATGTGACATCCCCAAATTCACGATCATTTTAAAAATTTTATTTATGCTTATTTGAAAATCAGAGTATTCATTTTTAAAGAATAATATTGCAGAATTTGTTCCCAGAAAACATGATAAATATATTATCAAAACATTTCCGAAGAAATGTATTTTGTTTGTATTAAAAGTTTCGGATGTCATCGTCAATACATAAACATAAGCTTAAACAGACCTTAAATTTATTTACATTAGTGATCTACATCTCCTTTAAATTGAGTGGGTCCGATTGGGAAACCTAGTGAGTAGATAGGGTTTTGAACCCATAATAGTGAAGTTACTATCTTTCATCATCAACCATTTAACCCAATTACGCATCCCCATTATCTTCGTTATTCTTAAGTATCTTCCCTAAGAATCGTCTATCATTCACTCATTCACTCCTAAGGATTCTCCTAAGGAATAGGTACAAATTCCATCGTTGTCGAGGTTTGTATAACAAACACTAAGTCCATAACTGCAATGTTATTTGTTAGGCATTAAGTCCATAGCTGCTAGGGTTTATCACTTTTATTGACTGTCTAAAATAATTCGTGGTTGTCATCTATACTCTGCTAGATGGCTAGGTCATCGCTTGGTGTGACAACCCAAGTTGTCCCGTTACATTTCCCCGTTACCGTTAACGGAATATTCCATTGTATAAAAGTTCCGTTAATTAGAGGGCGTTAGTTTAATAAACAGTTCCATTTGATTACCTTTAACATGTCGTTAAGTCGTGATAAAAGGAAATAAAAACACAGGACACACATTTTCATTCATTTGGAAAATGTCAAGTTTTATTATTACGACCGCTAAATCGGGTGCGACCAAAAGCCCCGTTTAACGGCAGTATCGGGTAAAATTCCACTGAGCCCCGACTGTGAAACCTATATAAGGGTGAGTGGAGTCCATTGGAGACTTTTTACACTCTCTCTCTATACTATCTCTCTAGACCCGTTTTCGCCCCAAATCTGCAACCAAATGCTCCCAAATTGTAAGTCCGCTTACCCTAGCCTTTTCTAAACGTATTGATTTATGTTTATAGCCCAAAAATCATCCAAGAAGGCATGGTATAAGGAGTTTACGGCCCAGGAACATTCTAGGGCCGTAAACCCCTAAATTGGTGCCAAACATGCCTTTAAATTTGTCCATAAGCTTGGAAATAATTAGGGGATATAGCCTAGGGGTGTTTAAACACTAAAATGCATGGATTTAGGACTCAAAGAAGAGTTTACGGCCCAAGCACAAGCTTAGGCCGTAAACTCCTCAAAATCATGTCAAAAGTGCCCCAAAACACTCCCAAACTCATCATAGGGCTTATTACATAATTTAGGGACTTATCCTCTTGAGTTTAGACCCTTGAAACACTTCAAAATGAATTATCAAAGGGAGTTTACGGCCCAGACAATGGTCAAGGCCGTAAACACCCTTAAACATGCCCAAATTAATTGTTTTGTCCCCCAAATGGCCTTATACACTTACCATAAAATAGTATGAGGGGATTTAAGGGCTTAAACTCAAGAAAATGAGGGATTTCTTGGAGTTTACGGCCCAAGCAATTCTCTAGGCCGTAAACTCCCCAAAACCCCCTCAAATGTTGGTTTTAATCACCCAAAATAGCATCAAACATCATAGAAAAATCCTAGAAAGGCAATAGGGGCTTTAAACTTCCCAAAACTCTAAGGATTAGAGTTTACGGCCGTAAACTCCTTTGGGAGGGGTCCTTTGGCCGTAAACTCATGGAACATACCCTTAGAGGCCTCAAACCCACTCATGCCTTTTAGGAAAAGTGCTTGGAATAATTCTATGAACAAGCTAGAAGCATCAAACACCCAAGAATTTGACCTTGGGAGTTTACGGCCGTAAACTCCCTTAGGTTGGTCCGTAAACTCCTTGTTTGGTCCATATTAATGCTTTAAATCCATTCACATACTTGATATTTGAGTTTAGCAAAGTTCCACAACTGATAGGAGACCCTTAGCACCCTTAAACGCTACCCGGGACCCCAAAAACTCAACCAAAAGTGTTTTCCGCTCCTTTGAGTGTGTATAATTGTTTAATTAGTATATTATATGCTAATTGTATGTGAAAATATTTTATCATATGTTAAAATAGGTCATTGTGTGTGTTCAAGTCCTTGCGTGACACCGAACGCCCAAACGGCACTTTCGTCGGACCTACTTACACCAGGTGAGTTCATACCCCTGAATGAACCTTTTAAATGTTTTTTTAAATGTTTTATAGGGGGGGAGGGGAATACAAGTTAAACATGCCAGTTATCATAACCAATCACATGTGATTGATAACCCGCATGCACAAGAATTTACCACTGTACACTGTTTTACCGAGTAGGACACTATAAATGGCTTTCAAAAAGGGTTTTTCAATTGTTCAAGTTCTTACTTTTATTGCTTATCAAAGATTCATTTTCAAACTGATTTATAAAAGATTCCTAAAGATTTCTAAAGGTTTTCACACTCATTTTATCAAAGAATACAAATGCGATTTCCTGAGTAATAAAGTTTTCAAAGGTTTTCATGAATACTTTTAAATTGTTAGTTACTGCTGCTTCACTTATACTTATTTTATGCTCCTACTCTGTAACGCTTTCACTTATACCTGAAGTCACTTATACCTGATGACGCTTATACTTATTCACGCTCTTACTTAGTGATACGAGTCTACTTCGCTTATACTTGAGATCGACTATACTTCACTTATACTCGATACGTTCTTACTTCACTTGTTGCCATCTCCACTTCGCGATACGCTTATACTTGTTCGACACTTATACTTCACTTGCGACCGCTCTTACTTCACTCGTTAGACACTCCTACTTCACGAGAATCACTTTTACTTGATACCCACTCAAGCATAGTTAGATGTATGTCTGTGCTTGTGTAGACGCATATAAATAATGGTTGAAGGACTTAGGAAGGTTTGTCCGCCCTATTTCCTTTTCTTCGTTGAGATGTGGTCTGGTGGGATCGGATGTCCATCCGAAGGTCGTTTGAATCATTAGTTATATACTATGTATACAAGCTTAGACATACGGGTTACTTCAGTCAATTCAGTTAAGAGTCTCTACCTCTATTTTACACTTTCATTAGAAACCCACTACTGGGAAGTCTCTTCCTCTAGTTCAACACTTTCATTAGAAACCCACTATTTGGGATGCATCTTCAGGACACGACCTTCTCCGTCGTCTAGTTGGTAACCAGAGTCTCCTGTAGGGAGGGCGGACATTGTGTGTATAGGCCTCTACGGGATTGACACCCCCGCACCCTGACTGTTAGCTACAGTCCACGGCTCACCAAGCCAAGGGGTGACAAATGTCACATTATATAGACGCTTGTAGGGCGTCTGGTACTCTAGTGTCGGTTAGTATGGTTACGAGTATCCCGGGTTACCTTATAATTCATGGCCTTAAGGTAACCGTATTTCTCCGGCAGTTTACACTGTATGCTGGTAACTCATTTTCGGAGTCACACTGTTTTGACCCTACAAGACGTATCTTTCATTTGATACTGTCTGGGGTCTGTCTCCTCTGTTTTGACCCTACAAGACATATCCTTCATCTGATGCTGTCTGGGGTCTGTATCCACTGTATTCGCAGAATTCACTGTATTCACTATGTTCACTACTTTAGACCTTGCCAGATGTATCTTTCATTTGATATTGTCTGTGGTCTGTATTCATTGTATTGGACCTTACTCGTTGTACCTTGCATTTGGTACCTTCTGGGGTCTGTGTCTCCACTTGTTAGACTGAACCAGGCGTATCATTTGATTGATACCTTCCTGTAGTATATGGTTTCTTGCCTTAGTCAGCAGTCCTCACTGCTGAGGCATATGACATTCCCTGATGTCGTTTGCTTTCCTCAATATTCAAATTTAGTATTTTGATAATGATAGCAACTCAGGGAAAACTACTTTTTACCACACATCACTGACCAGTCTTGGTAGAAGGCTGCTTTATTTAAAGAAAATATAGGATTTTCTGGAAAAGACTCTAATACTCTGAAACCTCTTAAACTATTACTTTATTAAGTTATTTGAATGAAATGTCACTAAATGCTTATGAACTCACCAACATTTGTAAAAATGCTGATACTCGCTTTTCGAATAACTTGTATTCTCAGGTTAGCATTAGACAGGTACATCCCGGAGCTGTTGATGAAGATAGCTTAGTACCACGCTGTATTTCTTCTATTACTTGTATACTTTGAATTGTTGTAATGTAACCATGTAAAATTATTACTATTAATGCAATGTCTTGTTGTACTTTGATTACTATAATGCATGTGTTGTGATACTTGACATGACGTCATCCACCCCAGAACGTTTCCGCCGTTCCGGTTTTGGGGTGTGACACTTGGGTTAAGGCTTCTCATCGTTAACGTCAAGGCTTCTCATCATCTATATCATCTTTCATATACCCATCATAATTTTAGGTATAAAATACATATACAGTTTAAATCAAATAAAACATGTATATTTTGTTCATCTAACATAGATATCAAGAACACAGATAATATGCACACATAGGACGTAATTTATATTAAATACTTCATATCTAAGTGTAAGATGAAAATATCTATGTACTCACTTGTTAAAGTGATGATTCCAAACTCGGGCAACGCTTTGCTTCTAACAATTCTATTTTCCTTCGAGGAAACCTAGTATCATTACCGCTAGATTTTAGTCTAATATTTATTGCGACTATTTATGAGCGATATTGGTTTATAAGTGTTAAACAATACTTTTCATCCACTATGTACAGAGAGGGGCCAAACATCAAACACCGGAGGGCAAGACCATTTTGACATTATAGCACTTCTGAAATCTTACAACCCTATACGACCTTTCAAACCAGATTCTCCATACCGCGAATAGTTAAAATATATTATAATAACACTTTATATATATATATATATATATATATATATATATATATATATATGTTAAGATTAATTTGAGACCATGCTAATTTTGTGAGACCGTGAGACCAAATCTAAAAATAATTTTAAAATGCAAATTAAAAGGAAAAATCCAAAAATTCTTTTTTTAATTATTATTTTCGGAACTTTAATTATCTAAAAAAAATTACCGTTTTTTTTGAAAAATACGTGAAATATTCTAATAGAATATTACACTATAAATATTTTAATGTGATTTTTAGAATGTCAGAATATTCTACTAGATTTTTTAAATATGTAGAATAATCTAATATTCTCTTGGAATATATAGAAAAATGTATTTTTTTTATTTTTTTATTGTTTTTGGAGAATATAAATTCCGAATATAATATTTGAAATTTTTTTTTCGAAAATTTTCAATTATTTTGCATTTTAAAAATGATTTTTTATCTACTAAATGAGTGGCTAGGATTACATCTCACAGTCTTACAAAATTAGCCGTCTCACATGAACCTAACCCTCTCTCTCTCTCTCTCTCTATATATATATATATATATATATATATATACATATATATATATATATATATATATATATATATATATAGTTTATAAGTTCATAATAGCGATATTGAACTTAAACGTAAGCTATACTTAAAGTAGGGTAAACATAACTCACTTACAAGGAAGGTTGGGTAGGAACCAGGCGCTGCGGGGGCAGAACTTTCGAGCTGAAAACTCTTCTTTTCGGAGCCTTTTGGCACTCCGGGACTCGCCACTTAGCACTTGGGAAGTACTAAAGCTTGGGAGGGGTTTAGAGAGATGTTTGAGAGAGAGAATAGGAGAGGTGTGAAGGAAATCGAAGATTTGCGCCTCTATATATAGGTTGGGAAATGGCCCAACTTGGTGAGTTTTGAGCCTCCAACTCGTCAAGTTGAGTGCGAAGTGTCAGCATCTGGTAGCAAGGCGTGGGGAGGAAGCAATGGTCAGGATTGTGTCACGTTTTACTCAAATATTACTTCAAGAACTAATTATCTTCTAAAATTTGTAACTTTCGCATACGAGCTCAGTTTTCGATGTTCTTTAAATCGACGCATAGGTGGTGACTTACTCTACAACTTTTGTTTATACTCCGTCGGCTAGTTTGGAATTTATTTATAAAGTTATATTTTAACTGGTTTGGACAGTTAAATTTGTTAAATATTCACAACTTTTTCATCCGGCGTTTGTTTTTGACTGTCTTTATATCGTTACGCTTCTATTAATGAGATCTTCAATTCTCATTTATGTGGTGTCGGCTAAAATCGATCGATCTAAATTTGATTTTTGGGTTGTGCACTACTATGCTAAATCTTAGAAAAATTATAACTTTCTCATACGAAGACAGATTTGGACATTCATTTTATGTACGTTCTCGGTTGAATGTATACTACGACTTTTGTTTAGATCGCTAAATCTAAAAATTATTTTATCACCAACTCAATTTTTACGATTCCTCGTGTAGTGCCGGTTTTTACCGAAAAACTTCGACATGTCATAACTTCTTTGTTATAGCTCAGATTTCAACATTCTTTATATATACGGAACCCTCGTGACATATACTATAATTTAGTTAATATTTTTTATTCTAAATAATCTTCTATAAAAAAAGTCATTCCTGACGCTTATTGTCTCTAAATTGACTAGCCTGAATTTGTGGGCATTACAATTATCACCCCCTTAGGATGATTATGTACCAGAATCATCAACGAAACAGGACTTGTATAATGACTCCATACGTTATCTTTTCATCCAAGGTAATAAGCATAACTTCTATGTTACTTCGAATGAGTATCTAAGTCTTAAACTTCTTGAATGCAGGCACCCTCGATCTTGCATCCGCTCTCTATCTCGCGTTGGACTTTCAATTGTAACCTTCGAGTTACAAAATCAATCCTTATTAGAGACTCCTACTTCTTTTTCTTAACATACTTAAGATATGCTCTTTCCTTCATTATTGTAATCGACTGATGGGTCATGTTCTAATGACCTCTCATCATATGATGTAATGCTTAGACTCAAGTCTTTTTTAGTTATTTTCTAGAATGGAATATACCTTCCTTCATGTTCTGATGTGATATAATCACATTATGTCATGCAGCTCTTCTAGCTACAAGCTTTAATGATTGTAATACTTCTATTTCACTTCAGTCTTCTGATTTCCCCTACTCAATTAGTACGGTTACAATATTTATCACATTATACCTTAACTAACGTTTGGTTTATGGTAATAAGTACAACGGTAATTACTATATCATAATACTACAGTACTTCGTTATTTTCCTATTACATCTACTTTGTGATCTTCTCACATATCTAGAAATGAAAGAACTATATTTTATTAAATGATAGTCACTATTGGGAGAAATACTCACTTTTACAATAAACAAACATACAGAACTTGATGCCTTGGTAGAAAACTACTTTTAATAGAAAATATAGATTTTTCTAACGGTTACAAACAATTACTACAAACATTTCTACAAGCTTACACACTCAATATTTACAATCATTTTCTTTCAAACAATGACACTAAAATACTTATGAACTCACCAGCATTAATGCTGATAAACTCTTTCAAAATAACTTGTATCCTCAGGTCATCAGTAGACAGGTACCGATGCCAACTTTTGAGAAGATGAAATGCTTACGAGACTCATCTTTTATTTTGATTCATATTTTTGGTGTCTATAAACTGTACAGAACACACTTGTATTAAAATACATTATTAATGCAATGGATGATGTTTGCTTGTTACTATATTTCTGTGTTGTGATACTGTACATGACGTCATCCACCCCAGAACGTTTCCGTCGTTCTTGGTTTTGGGGTGTGACAGATTGGTATCAAAGCATGGTCTATAGTGAATTGAGTATATCAACCCATAAAATATATACTAACTATAAACACAATGGGATTAAAATACTCTGACCAAGACTATATGCTTTTAAATAATAAAATACTTAACTAAGTATACATACCTGCATTCATACTAAAATCAGTGTCACTAGGACAAAACAAAAGTATTACGACTGTTGAATATCACAAGTAGGCTTGGGAATGTATGGTCAGTTCTGGGAGTGGCATAGCCTGATCAACTATACTGGTCCGAGAAGTGATTAGCATATGCCCAGGAATGGTTGTGATATGGCAACAAGTCTAAAAACTTACCAACACTACTACAATGAAAACATTAGACCAGAACATAAACCTAAAATACTATAGGAGTATTTTGTGTACTATAATTACTTATCTGAGAACTAAAAAGGTCTTTATTGATAGGTCAATAGTTGCTAAGTGCATACGCTGAGGTTATTTGTATCTAGGATGTCATAGAATTAGAATCTGTGATCTTTTCCTTACTCCCTGTTCCTTGTTTGGTTGTGGGTTTAGAGTTAGGGTCCCCTATTCGAAGGTCTATCTTGTTTTGAATACACATAACTGGTATGCACTATGCAAGTATTTAAGTAACTGATAAGGAATTTATTATAATTTTCTTAAATAGTATGCCTATATATATAATATTCTTATACCCTTTTCTCGCATAGATATCGTGGCTGGATTCCATCCTCCTGGCGACCCATACTTCCCAAACCAAGGAAATGTTGGATGGCTTGATTGTGAGCCGGAAGATGAGCATCCAATCCCTTTGGATGATCACCTCGCAGAAGGCTTTTCTGATGGTTTTGACTCCAAGCCAGAAGTCAACAACCTACCCCCTGTGGCCTCGATCCCGAATCCTAACCCCCATCAGGCTTTTCAAGGCCCGACGCCTGCATGGTTTGAATGCATAGAAACATGGGACGAAGAGAAAAATCAGACCATGCCATTTAATGGAGACCGAAGCTTTTATGACAAGAGTGAAGGAGGATCAGCGGACAGAGTCTTGGCAATCCTGGCCCGAAGGGTTGCCCGCAACAAAATCTAGGGTAGGACAGCTTTCCAGCGCATCACGGAGGTGGATGCAAATGCAAGAATGCATTACATTCACACCAGGCACCTAGAACATGCTCTGGAGAGCGATGCAGTGGACCACGAGGCCCTGCTGCAAGCACTAGCTGAGACTCAGGTTGTGTCAGAGAGCTTCGGGTTCGCCAGAGAGTTTATGAGCGACACCTTCTCAAAGTGGAGCGTCAGCTGGCAGACCTTAGGGTTCGCCCGAGGAATGTTCGTCTCCGGTAGAAGATGTTTAGTATATCTTTTCTTTTGACTCAAGGAATAGCCTTCCCTAAATATACTCTATGAAGCTTTTGTCTATAAATTTTCCTACTCTCCAAGTACTCAAACTAGGAATCTAAAAACTGTCAACCTTTTTCCTTATGATATGATGTAATACCTATAGTTAGGTCATTTTTCCCCAAACTTGTTACATCAATAATACCAGTATTATTGACAATTATCTAACCTGTTGGAAGAATTTGAACTCTTGTGTCTCTCTACTCATCTATTGTATTTATATTTCAAAACAAACACTCATTCAACTGTTGGACTATGGCGATTTAGCCCATGGATCACTCTCAGTATGCTGACAATTGATTCTTATTATCGTGTTCATCTTTTAAACTTATAGTTGAAGGATGCCTCTTCGCAAATCAACAAGGCATAATCCTCCACCACCACCACCACCTTCTCCGCAATACGATGCAGCAACTCTAAATGCTGCAGTAGCTGCGACTGTGGCAGCAACCATGGCACAATATCACTCTACTGATGCCAACAGAGGTGGAACCCTTTTTAACTCCACTCAAGGTGATCTCCTTGTGCGCTCGAAGGAGTGATCCTACAAGGACTTCACTAACTATAAGCCAAAGCCCTTCAAAGGGACTGGCGGAGTCATTGTCCTCTCGTAATGGTTCGAAAAGATGGAGTCGATCTTCGAGATTTGCTCCTGCCCTGCCACGAGTAAGGTCAAGTTTGCTGCTTGTACCTTTGAGGAGAAAGACCTGACATGGTGGAATAGCCATGTCAAGTCACTAACTCTTGTAGTGGCTAACGACATGGGTTGGGACACTCTGAAAGACCTCATGATCGAGGAATACTGCCCTAGGGGCGAGATCCAGAAGTTGGAACAGGAGCTGTGGAGCTTAACTATGAAGGGCTCCGACATAGTTTCTTAAACCGCTAGGTTCAGCGAGCTGATGGCCCTCTGTCCCAACATGGTTCCCACAGAGGGAAAGAAGATAAAGATGTATATCTAGGGGCTGTTGGCTCTAGTGCAGGGGAATGTGTTAGCTTTAAACCCCACTACCTTTGACAGTGCCAAGCGATTGGCACAACGTCTTATTGACTATGGGGTCCGTACCCCGTATGCAACAACAACCCTATCCATCCCCAAACCTTCCAAACCCACTGACAACAAGCGGAAGCTCTGGGATAACAAGAAGAACCAGAAAGCTGCGAAAAAGCAGCAGATTGTGGAGGTCCATGCCGCGATAGCACCTGTCGCCGCTGCTCCGGTGAATTTGTGTATAGATCTATATTGGATTGACAATTCTACACCTTACGACTAGCTACAGTGGGATCTGCAGATCCTCGGGTGATAAATGTCATTACTGCTCGCCGTATTACAACTTCTTGATTTCCCCTAGTCAATTAGTACGGTTACAATATTTATCACATTTTACCTTAATTAACGTTTGGTTTAAGGTAATAGGTACAATAGTAATTACTATATCATAATACTACAGTACTTCGTTATTTTCCCATTACATATACTTTGTGATCTTCTCACATATCCAAAAATGAAAGAACTATATTTTAATAAATGATAGTCACTATTGGGAGAAATACTCACTTTTACAATAAACAAACATACAACACTTGTTGCCTTGGTAGAAGGCTACTTTTAATAGAAAATAGAGGTTCTTCTAAGGGTTACAAAAAATTACTACAAACATTTCTACAAGCTTACACACTCAATATTTACAATCATTTTCATTCAAAAAACGATACTAAAATACTTATGAACTCACCAGCGTTAATGCTGATAATCTCTTTCAAAATAGCTTGTATCCTCAGGTCATCAGTAGACAGGTACCGATGCCAGCTTTTGAGAAGATGGAGTGCTTACGAGACTCATCTTTTATTTTGATTCATATTTTTGGTGTCTATAAACTGTACAGAACACACCGGAGGGTCCATCCCGAGCTGTGAGACCGGAGGGTCTTCAATGAGACGCATGACTGGAGGGTCCACACTGATCTGTGAGACCATAAGGTCCACCGAGACACATGATATCGGAGGGTTCATGCCGAGTTATAACCATGTGAGGCTTATTATTTGTGTATGTGGTATTTTGGGGAATTCACTATGCTTCGTGCTTACCTTGTTATGTGGTATGTAATTCAGGTACTTTTCAGGATCGTGGGAAGGCGTCGGCTTGATTATACACACAAGATGGAGTTATGTTTTGAGGATCTAAGACTTTTATTTAACAATTATGGATATATGTTTTGATAAATTAATACCTTGAGGTTTTTGTGAAATGTATTAATAAGAATTATGAGATTTTAAAATGAAAAATTTGCTTGAAAATTTACGGTGTTACAGGTTGGTATGAGTGCCATGGTTTGAGGAATTCGGATGTACCTTCGGGTGTGTCTGGACTCAAACTGAGGATTTAAGAAAAAAATTCATAAATAATGATTTTTTTTTCAAAACAAGAAAGAGTTTTAAGAGAAAAAAAAATGAGTTGGAGCAGTGTGTACAATCAGCCAGAGCCCGAACGGTGTTTTGCCAAAATAACCTTACTTATTTGTGCTATGAGATATTTATGAGATGTTAGGGATGCATGCTTGAGGATAGGCCATGTATTTCATATTTAGGGCTAGAGTTGCCTGATTTGTGATGCCTTAGCCTAGGGAATGATATTGATTGATATTATCTGCTATTTGCTCTGTGTATGTGTTGAGTAAGAGTATCTAGCAGGAATCTTTTAGAGAGAGCATTGAGTAGAGGACTAATATAGGGGAGATACCTAGATGTGCATTTGAGGAATCTACTGAGGGAATAGTGAGATACCAACGAGAGGTAGGGTTGCCTGAGTCGGTAATGCTTTTTAGAGTCGCGGATAGAGCGAGTGGAGTTGTGTACTAGAGGGGTTTTATTTGTCTGTGGAGGTGATTCGATGCCCGAAGGCTGCTTGCTTTGTGTTTTGTGGAACTCTTGATGATGGGAGACAACTACTACGTGAATATGACGATATACAGGAGGTAGATGGCTGGCATTGTGAGGAGTTCTTCAGCAGCTGATGGAAGAGAAGTGTGAGAACCTAGGAAGAGCCTAGGGAGATACCTTAGTCAGATGAGTACGCTGATAGATGAGAGTATTCACTGGAGAGCGACCATGTGTGATGGGATTGGTGATCGAGATGGTTGAGCAACTACTTAGGAAATCTGGGATGATCTGTATGGAAAGTATGGGTAGATGTGGCAGGTTGTATGGGTCGGTACTACTGAAAGCAGAGGACCCATACTCGCAAAGGGTAGGATTCCAAAGGTTCTATATAGCAGGTAGTAGGGAGATAACATGGTTCGAGTACCATGATTAGTAGCAGAGTGTGGTTCCATTTTTACTAGTTATCCGATGATGGGTGTTCAAACTAAGAATGGATATGGTAAACTGTGGGGCTAGAGGGCCATGTCGGTTAAGCTTTGATAGGGTGTACCTTGTGAGGAGATTGAGTTTAGATCCCGGGGAGTTGACTGGTGGACTACCAGTTGGAGACGCAAGACTCGAGGAAAAGTGGATGTGATACGTTGAGGAGGATTGCAGACTGAGTTGAGTGATCGACCGATGGTTGAGATGTCACATCTTGTGACGAGAATTACACTATTTCGCTTCTCGTGTGAAGTGAACGAGATAACGCGTTTCCGATTCCAGAGTTTGGAGGTAACCCTGAGGGGTAGCTAATAATTGCGATATTTTCACCAGAATAATTGTGGTATGTTCGCTGCAAGGTATTTCCTACTCCATGGGAGAGTCATCTGTGAGAACCGAGATGGATGATGACAAGGAGATGCCTCAATTGAGTAAGGTATACTGTTTAGTAGCAGTTCCGGGTGATCATGAGGAGTATACCGGGGCGGCGGCCCTTGTTGCCTTTGCTGTGTATTGACTGTGAGAGTGAGCTCTCTTGCTCCTATGATAATTTCCGCGATTGAATGTTGGTTGAGGAATCAGAGATGAAGTGTGTAATAGTGCATTATTTCCAGGTTGAGAGTCGTGACTAATTCGGGACTGTTGTGATTGATGGGTTTTAAGCATTCTAACACTTCCTAAGTGTACATGCAACCCTAATAACCTTGAATCTATGTTTTCTCTATATACATGCAAATTTCTTTTTCACGGTTATTTCCTACCTAGCATGGCATGGGGAATATATGAAACATAAATTCTAGTAGAAATACATACCTTGTTGTTGCTTGGATTCCTTCAAGACTTTGTGAGCCTAGCACCCCAAATGTTGTGCCTCAAATGCTTCACAAAACACCACAAAACTTGGAATAACTTGAGAGAATACTTCTTGCACTCAAAATCGGTTATGCCCAATCTCGTAACACTAGGTCCGATTTTGCTAGCCAAAGGGTTCCTTTTATAGTGTTGTCACAATTAGGGTTTTCACATGAATACTCTTAATTGTCATGACTCTTCATTTCTCATGACCCATGGTTTGTAACTCCCATGGACTATCCATGGAGCTCCATATGATTATAACCAAACCCATAAACCATGGATCATTAATCCACCATAAAAGAATTGATGATTATCATAATCGACCCTATATATTTAATTAGTCTCACTTTGATCACCAAATTAATACTAGATTAATACTTGATCAAATACTAATTAAATAATATTATTATTAATATGTTAGAACTTATAATATATTAATAATCATAAGTGCCTTATTCTCTCATCTAGTCTATCCAAGTATTGCAATGCCATGCATCCTAAATGGACCATGCTGGGTTGGGTCAAGTTCATACCAAATAAAGTTATGGACTTAGACACTATATCCAACAGTCTCCCACTTGGATAAGTCTAATAACTATATTTGCAAATATGACTTCAAAATCCGACTAGCAATCGTAGCTGTTTCAAAGTCTCTCGGAACTGAGATGATGATGATACACCATTTAAGATAAGTGATCATATAATCCTCTGTTCTCATGATATCAGCCGGACAAACACATGGAACATGGTCTTACTTATTGTCCAGCATTTGTTTCTCGATCTCTGATTTGTTTCAACATAGAACTAAACTGAACACATCAATTAGGTTCTGACTGGGCCTGGTACATAGGTCAAAACCAAATCATTGAGGGGCCCAGATATAGCTTCTATTTCTAGAAGGAACAGATAAACTTCGACTGATATGCTTGTACCAACTACTTGTTGAATTATTCACAAAGGCACGTTTTATAACATCGATTTACCAATGCGTTTTCGTACAATCAATGAATAACCAACTCATAGTCAAGAACTTATATCTCTAGGTTTGAAGATTTATATGATATTACCGTCTCACGATCATTTGAGATAAATTCCATGAAGTGATGCAAGTGGGTGTGGGTTGAATCCAATACTCAGCCCTTATGAGTACTCATGAATGTTGTAGCAACAATTGCATTGTCTAAAGTACTTTAGACAAATCATACAAGCCAAATTCACGACAATCTTAAATCAATACTTACTTCCAAAGTTTGACTGACTGTGGATGGTTTGAATAATAACATAATTATTCTGGAAGTAAAACATGCAAAATTGACACATAGTAAACAATCAACACAAGATAGTAACACCTTACTCATAAATAAATAACAACTTTTATTTATTATCAAATGTCAATTACATTTTACAAGTTTCAGGAATCTAATTATTAAAACTAATATCATCCTTCAGCCCAATGCGCCTCCCATGCTGTAAGTGCTTAACCCTGCTCAGTCCCTTCGTGAGGGGATCTGCCGGGTTCTTATCTGATGATACCCTCTTTGCAACGAGAATTCCCTCTTCTATTCTATGTCTGATGAAATGGTATTTCCTATCAATGTGCGTAGATCTCCCGTGATCTCTTGGTTCTTTAGCTAAAGCAACCGCACTTTCATTGTCACAGAAAATTTCCATTGGCTCCTTTATAGCTGGTACAACTCCAAGGTCTCCGATGAAGTTCTTTAGCCATATCGACTCTTTTGCTGCCTCGCTTGCTGCTATGTACTCTGATTCACAAGTCGAATCAGCTACTGTCTCCTGCTTGGAACTTTTCCAAGTAATTGCTCCTCTATTTAGTATAAATACCCAGCCTGACTGAGAGAGGAAATTATCCCTATCAGTCTGAAAGCTAGCATCACTATATCCTTCCACTCTCAAGTCATCACTAGCCCCGAGGGTAAGGACCCAGTCCATAGTCCTTCGCAGATACTTGAGAATGTTCTTTACCACTGTCTAGTGTGCCCTGCCAGGGTTCCCTTGATATCTACTGACCATGCTCAAAGCAAAGGCCACATCAGGGCGAGCACAAGTCATAGCATAAATGATCAAGCTCACAGCGGAAGCATATGGCATCTGACTCATCTCAGCCTCTGTACTCAGACTTTGAGTCTTACTTAGCTTGGCATTACTCTGGATTGGTAATTCTCCTTTCTTGGAATCTTGCATACTAAACCTCTTCAGTACCTTATCCACATAAGTACTCTGACTAAGTCGAATTAGTCTCTTACTCCTATCTCTAAATATCCTTATCCCTAGGATATAGGCAGCTTCCCCAAGGTCCTTCACATCGAAACACTTCCCAAGCCAGGACTTAACCTCCTGTAAATTTCGGACGTCGTTTCCTATGAGAAGTATGTCATCCATATACAACACCAAGAAGCTAACTATGCTCCCACTAGCCTTGACATACACACAAGACTCATCCTCAGTCCTAGAAAAGCCAAATTCTTTGACTTTCTCATCAAAGAAAAGATTCCATCTGCGAGATGCTTGTTTTCAATCCATAAATGGATTTCTCAAGCTTACACACTCTATTAGGGTAATTTGGATTGACAAAACCCTCTGGCTGAGCCATGTAAACATCCTCAGCCAACTTCCCATTAAGGAAAGCGGTTTTGACATCCATGTGCCATATTTCATAATCATGAAATGAAGCTATGGCTAACAACACTCTAATAGACTTAATCTTATCCACTGGTGAGAAGGTCTCATCAAAGTCAACTCCCGGAGTTTGAGTAAAGCCATTCACAACCAGTCGCGCTTTATAAGTTTGTACTTTCCCGTCCATGTCAGTCTTCTTCTTGAAGATCCATTTGCACCCAACTGTCTTACGACCTGGTACATTGTTAACCAAGTTCCAAACTTGATTGTCATACATGGACTGAATCTCGCTGTTCATAGCCTCCTTCCATTTCGAAGACTCAGGGCCTGCCATGGCTTCCTTATAATTATTAGGTTCATCCAAATCTATCAATGTACTATCACTGATAAATGTATCACCTTCAGTGGTGATGTGATAACCATAATAAAATTCAGGTGCGTTCCTCACCCTAGTGGAATGTCTTGGAGGTACATACTCATCTATCGGCTCAACAGAAGTTTCCTCCTCAGGTTGGGTGACAGCATTTGAGGTTCCCTCACCATTTTACTCTTGAAGCTCTTCAAGGTCAATTTGCCTCGCACTGTCCCCTTGGCTTATGAATTCTCTCTCACAAAAGACTCCTCTTCTTGCTACAAAAACCACATTATCACTGGGTCTGTAAAAGAGGTAACCAAAGGATCTCTGTGGGTAGCCGATGAAAATACACCTCTCGCTTCGGGGTTCAAGCTTGTCATGAGTCTCACGCCTCACAAAAGCTTCACAACCCCAAATCTTGATGTGGTCCAAATTGGGCACTTTCCCAGTCCACATCTTGTGAGTTGTTTTGGCAACCTTTATAGTTGGGACTAGATTAAGGTTATGGGCAGCAGTGTCTAAGGCATACCCCCAGAAAGAGATAGGTAACGAAGCTCGACTCATCATGGAACGAACCATATCCAACAAGGTTCGATTGTGCTTTTCAGCCACACCATTCAACTGTGGTGTCCTGGGAGGTGTCAATAGTGAGACAATCCCACATTCCTTAAGATAGTCAAGGAACTCAATGCTAAGATACTCTCCTCCCCGATCGGATCAAAGCATCCTGATGTTCCTGCCCAATTGATTCTCAACTTCCTGCTTAAACTCTTTGAACTTTTCGAAGGTTTCAGACTTATGATTGATTAAGTAAATATATCCATATCTACTGTAATCGTCATTAAAAGTCACATAATACCGATTAGCATCCCTTGTGGCCACTCTGAAGGGCCCACACACATCCGTGTGTACAAGGTCCAACAAACCTTCACCCCTATCACAAGTACCTGTGAAAGGTGACTTTGTCATTTTTCCAAGCAAACAAGACTCGCGACTATCATCTAACTTGAGGTCAAATGATTCCAAGACTCCAGCCTTTTGGAGTTGGCCTATGTGCTTCTTGTTAACATGTCCAAGACGACAATGCCACAAGGATGCTTTATCCAAGCTATCTGAGGAATCAATATACAACACATTATTTCCTAGATTGTCTACAACATTCACAGCTTCATATACACCATCAGAAGGTAATGATTTAAAGTAAAATACATCATTGTAATAAACATTAATAGCACCATTTTTATTATCAAATGAAAATGAAAAACCTTGTTTGTACAAGCCATGAATAGAAATAATATTTCTCGCCATTTCGGGCGAGTAACAACATTTATTCAAATCTAACATTAACCCATTATTAAGCAATAAAGAATAAACTCCTATCTTGGTAACATGTGATGCTTTCCTGTTGCCCATGACTAAGTTTATCTTCCCGTGCTCCACTTGCTCACTTCTTCTTAGTGCCTGCAAATCAGTACAAATGTGAATACCACAACCTGTATCAAGCACCCAAGAATGAGCATTACATGAGTTGTTAGACAATATTATGTAAATACCTGCATGGGTGGGTTTAACCTTCCCATCCTTTACATCTTGCAGATATTTGGAGCAGCTTCACATGAAGTGTCCCTTATCCTGGCAATAGCAGCACAGTGCTTCCTTTGGTTTGAAGAAGGAGTAATGGGACCTTTCTTTGTCCCACTTGAAGAGGAACCATCAAGAGTCTTACCCTTGGTACCCTTCGAAGGGTTTTTCCACTTCTTACCCTTCCCTTGCCCAATTGCAAGAACAGGGGCTGTTAAAGGAGTAGAAGTAGCAACCGCTTTACCCTTAAGGCCATTTTCAGCTGTCGTTAAGATTCCTTGAAGTTTGCTAAGTGTGACTTCCTCCTTGTTCATGTGATAAGTCATAGGAAACTGATCATAACTTGGAGGTAAGGAATGAAGAATGATGTCAATCGCCAATTCCTCACGGAAGTCAACATTGAGCTTTAGCAACCGGTCAACGAACCTCTGCATCTTCTGCAAGTGACCGATGATGGGTTCACCATCCTTCATACTTGCAGTTATCATGGAGGAATTGATTTCATACCTCTCTTGACGCGCACTCTGATGGTACTTTTCCATCAGATCTGGGTGCATCTCATAGGGGTAGAAATCTTCATAAGACTTTTGGAGTTCCGGAGTCATTGTGGCCATCATGATGCAAGAAACCTTGGTGGCATCCTTCTCAAGTGCAATGAACTCTGCAAACTCTTCAGGGGTAGCAGTGGCTTCATTAACAACCTTATGCTCCCTGTCAAGGAAATATTCTTTTTCCTCATAGCGGGTAATCATCCTGATGTTTCTGATCCACTCATTGAAGTTGGATCCATCAAAGATGACCTTACCACACAAGTTCATTAGGGAAAAGGAGCCTGTAGGGTTTGAGCCAACAATGTTATTGGAAGACATCTGAAAGAAAGACAAGTTTCATTAGATTAAGAGTCCTTAATAAGTCACCCAAATGAAATATTAAGGCTAGGATCCAACAAACTATTTATAGTTGGAAGAGGGATGCCGTAATCCATACTCTAAAATATTTGAAGGTAGATAAATGACGATTTACCAATTTCCACCTTAAGAACGAAATATTTTATATTTTAGGTTTTATTGGTTTTGAAACTCCTAGATCCTTTTGAGATACATTGAACTTTTCAATGGCATGTTTGAATCTCGATTGTTCCCTCTCAAGTTTGTGACTGGGATGCCGAGTATCACAAACAAGGTGTGAATAACCATACAAATTGACTTGGTACCCTCAACAATATTACCTAATCGATGTGCCGGTTAACCACACACGCTCCACCGATCTATAATAAAGTCAAGTTACCCTTTGCCACTCTTACTTGTCCATGTTAGTGTGTCGGTTAACCACACACGCTCCACTAACGACTTGGTAAGGTACAAAGTGTAATTTTATGGGCTAGCACCAATTTCACATTTTCCTAAAGTAACTAAGATTGGGAATTTATAATGTATAATTACTTTATAATTCATTATACTTTTAATGAGTATTTAAAGTCGTATCCTACCAGTTCGGCTAACGACCCTCCACCGATCAAGGAAGCGGTGGGTGAGAGTGGACACCCATTAAGTCACCATTTTATAGGCAACAACCTTATACCCCCCTCACAGATCGACTTTGTGAATGAGGCCTACTAACGATAAGAATGACATATTCTTATACATATCTATATAATAAAATTATAATAATAGTATAAGTGTTGATTTTTAAACTTTTTACAAAAATAAGGTTTAATTTGGAATTAAAGTATTAAAGTGTAAGACTTTTCAAATTCCAAAACTTGAGGGCAAGAATTGAAACTATTCCAATTCTCTTCAATTTGTAACTTATGAGTTTTAATGGTTCATAAAAATGAAGACTCTTCATTTTATGAAACCTCTTTAGTTGTTTAATCACAATTCAAAGAAGTGACTTTTGGTTATCCATAACTTGAGGACAAGTTATGGACACCATCATTGCCATTAAGATCATGAATTAAACACACATGGAGGTTACACATAATTCCTATGATCTTCTAAAAACTCATAAGAACACAAATTCATGCCAAGCAATTTCAAGAAATCATATAAACATAAACAATACTTGAAAATTGATAAAAGTCATGTAAAATGGGTTAACATAATCATTATCATTTTGAAAAACAGATTTTACAAGTCCAAAACAGATTGGGATAATGATTTTAATCCATTTCCAGCAACAAAACTCGAAAAGCTGCCCATCACGCTCCTACTCGTCGAGTGCATGATCCTACTCGACGAGTAGGATAAATTTGTTCATGGACTCGGCGAGTCCGCCCCATGAACTCGGCGAGTCCAGTCGTCAGTGAGCAGATTTTTCAATTTTCAAGCAGTTTTGCACCAAGTATACAGAAAACAATCCTATGCTCTGATACCATTGATGGGTTTTGAGTATTCTAACACTTCCTAGGTGTACATGCAACCCTAATAACCTTGAATCTATGTTTTCTCTATGTACATGCAAATTTCTTTTTCAAGGTTATTTCCTAACTAGCATGGCATGGGGAATATATGAAACATAAAAACTAGTAGAAATACGTTTGTTGTTGTTGCTTGGATTCCTTCAAGACTTTGTGAGCCTAGCACCCCAAATGTTGTGCCTCAAATGCTTCACACAACACCACAAAACTTGGAATAACTTGAGAGAATACTTCTTGCACTCAAAATCAGCTATGCCCTCTCTAGTAACACTAGGTCCAATTTTGCTAGCCAAAGGGTTCCTTTTATAGTGTTGTCACAATTAGGGTTTTCACATGAATACTCTTAATTGTCATGACTCTTCATTTCTCATGACCCATGGGTTTGTAACTCCCATGGACTATCCATGGAGCTCCATATGGTTATAACCAAACCCAAAAACCATGGATCATTAATTCACCATAAAAGAATTGATGATTATAATAATCAACCCTATATATTTAATTAGTCTCACTTTGATCACCAAATTAATACTAGATTAATACTTGATCAAATACTAATAAAATAATACTATTATTAATATATTATAACTTATAATATATTAATAATCATAAGTGCTTTATTCTCTCATCTAGTCTATCCAAGTATTGCAATTCCATGCAACCTAAATGGACCATGTCGGGTCGGGTCAAGTTCATACCAAATAAAGTTATAGACTTAGACACTATATCCAACAGTGATATACCGCGGCGTGTCGATATGGTATTTTAGAATGACTAGAGGATGTCACGTTGGGAGGATTCCGAAGTTTTCATCTGAGATACGAGATACTTAGAGTTATGTGTTCACTATCTGCAAGATCATCGAGTGTTGCGTAGTACATTCCATGAGTCGGAAATGGTACATCTAGCGAGTCATTCTGTAGTGTGGTATGTTTGGCATGTCACTAGATGATGGTTAAAACCCAAAGTGGGTGAGAACTAGGTATTCTGAGAGGGAGGATCCTCACACTGATGTGGAACATAAGTTTAGGTTATGTGGATCTACGGTGCGAGTATATAAGACAGCAGTCATGTGGCAGTTGAGATAGTGTACAACGCAAGATGATGCATGTTGCATATTCTCAGAAGAGACGAGTGACTTCACGACAGGTGGCTGATAGACAGGAATCTGATTATGGTTTGTGTTTCTTCGGGTGTTCCAATGTATGAGTTCGAGATGGTTAGGTTGCCAATTTCAAGATTCCATAGTTCGACGTATGAATTGTTATATTGTACTCTGGGAGGGGAAACAACTTCCAACCAACTATGGGGTCGATACGAGGAGTTCACATGGACTTGACCAGTAGAAAATGAGGCTTGGGATGGTTGTCAACGTGTTCTCAGTCGTGGTGATTCCTTCTTTCTTCCAACTATGAGTTGGAATACTATAAAGTTATGAGTTGTGTAAGTGGAAGACCATATGTCGTGGCAAGACATTATGAGATTCCGTAAGGGTGTATCGAGGTATCCGAGTATGATGCCCTGGGTTATTGGATTATTATGAGACTTGGGGTGTCCAATGGTAGGTGGACCATCAAGGGACTATATTTTCATATGTGAGATCATCAGGTAATGGTCGTCAGGCGGGAATTGTCCAAGACTGGGACTGTACAGAGGGAATTGCCCTATCTACGAGAACATAAGTCAAGAGTAGTGATGCATAATTTGGGTAGGTGTGAGCACCTAACTACGTGGGACAATGGAGTATTCGATAGTGAATTTAGTATGGTGACCACATGACGATGACATTATGGGATGATTAGAGAGTAAGTGAGTTTGGGTGGGAGTAATCGTGGAGGATTGTCAAGGACACCGTAGAGAGAACCCGTGGAGAGTAAGAGAAGGTGTCATAATACTACGGGGTGCCGTAGCATTCACGATCTCAGTATGAGAGAGAGAGAGTATCGTGTGACTGCGGGGAGCCATAACATACGTAAGTTAAAGAGAGAGAGAGAGAGAGAGAGAGAGAGAGTATCGTGTGACTGCAGGGAGCCATAGCATACATGAGTCAAAGAGAGAGAGAGAGAGAGAGAGAGAGAGTATCGTGTGACTGTGGGGAGTCGTAGCATATGTGAGTCAGAGAGAGATAGAGAGAGAGAGATAGTATGACTGCGGGGAGTCGTAGCATACATGAGTCAGATAGAGAGAGTATCGTGTGAGTGCGGAGAGCCGTAGCACACGTGAGTCAGAAAAAGAGTATCGTAAGACTATAGGGAGCGGTAGCGTTCGCAAGGCAATGATAGGGTGTCATAGGACTATGGGGAGTCGTAGCACTTGTTAGTCAGTGAGAGAGTGTTGTTTACCTGCAGGGGTGAGACGGGGGTCTCAGGTCGGAAACCGTTGTGTTTTTAGTTAGAGAAGTGTTGTCTCAAATCGGAAGGATCGAGGTGTAATGCATGTGTATATTCGTGGATCATGGGTCATGAGTTGAGTACTAGGTTGGGACGAGTGGTTCCAACTCTGTGTCGGGCCAGACTCTGGTGGGTGAGTTTGGTTCTATCTATGTGGAGAACGAGCAGGTGGGATTTTAGGTGGATTACATTCTGAGAGAGATGTGTTTACCATTTGATGTTTTAGACTTAGGTGAACATGTTCATTGCTTTGATGGGGACCAAGATATAGATGAGGTAATATGCGGTAGACGACCGAGATCATGTGTGGCGTGCGAATTCAAAATCGGGTGTTGAAATCGCTTGGGTTAAAGCGAACTTCGTGATTGTGGATTTCAGTGTGATTGGATGAGTCAACTCAGTTGACTAGGACTATTGTGAAGTCCTATTGCCGATTGGGCTAGGGTAGCCTCGGAGATTCCATTATTGGGTCGGGACTCAATCTTTTATTCGGATTTGGTGTCTAGCATTGAGAGGCAGCTGGAGTTATGTGTCCGGCTATCAATGGATAGTTCAGTCAAGAATGGACATTGATTTTGGGCCGAAGTTGAATCATCCTGGGGTCGGCAGTGAAATGATTATGTCTGATGGGAGGTCAGACCTAGAGTAGAGTTTCGATTCTCATGTGGATTGGCAAATCTTCATTTAGTGTTGAGGACCAAGTATTGAGCTTCACTCTTCAGATGGGTTCGGATAGCGTTATCGGAGGTTGGGTTTCGGTCGGAGTCAACTAGTGTGTCGGGTATAAGTGTTCTACAGCTAATTATGGTTAACGACTTGTTCCATCAGTCATGACAAGTAATCAGAGTTGGAAATATTTTATCGAGTCTGTTATTCGATGGGCGAATGACATGGGGATATATCGCATGGGCGGTCAGTCGGGGAGACGTACCGCTAAAGATTCCATGTTTTGGAGAGGCAGAGTTGGTTCTACAACGGAGAGAGGTGCATTCTTCTTCGAGTTGGAGGGTTCGGTTTGGTTTCGGTTGTCTTGGAGAGATCGGTTATATTCCGAATAGTCGGTTACACTTCTCGGGCTAATTGATGGGATTTGAGTAATGATAAGGAGCAATTTCGAGGGCGAAATCTAATTCTAGTGGGGGAGAATTGTAACATCCCGACTCCCAAGTATAATATTTATTTTTGGGGTTTACTTAGTGACTTGACGAGTTGTGTGCCCAACTCGTCGAGTAGAGTCGAATTGGCCACGTGGGTTTAATAATCAACTCGACGAGTCAGAGAGTCGACTCGCCGAGTTGGCGCTGTGTGAGGAAACCCTAATTTTCCGGGGTTGAGTCCTATTTAAAGGGCCTTAAGCCCTCATTTCTGCCTCCCTCATCACCCTTGAGCACTATGAAGAACCTTAATCGAATTTTATCTGGTTGTGTGAGAAGGAAAGGCTATCTTGAACATTTTGGTGCACTTTGAGAGAAGAAGAGGAAAGCGTCAAGGATTGGATCAAGGAGGGACATTTGGATCTAGAGATTCTCAGTAGACAGCTTCTATTTGAGGCGGAGGCTAGTTCGGAGATTCATATACGAGATTATTTTCTTGCTTGCTTACGAGGTGAGTCTTCTCACTGTACTTACCTGAGTGGTAATACTGAGTGACCGGAGGGTCTTAGATGAGTTATCGACTGGAGGGTCCTATGTGCTTATTTGAGTTAAATGATGGTATGCATTTTGTCTTTCTGATATATGTTATATTATTCTGTGCCTTACTGAGTAGGGCCGGAGGGTCCAACCCGAGCTGTGAGACCGGAGGGTCTTCAAAGAGACACATGACTGGAGGGTCAACACTGAGCCGTGATACCGGAGGGTCCTCACCGAGATCGGATGGTCCATGCTGATTTATAGCCATGAGAGGCTTATTATTTGTGTATGTGGTATTTTTGGCAACTTACTAAGCTTCATGCTTACCGTGATGTGTGATATATGTTTCAGGTACTTTTTAGTATCACGGGAAGGCGCCATCTTGATTGTACACAAGAGTTGGAGTTATGTTTTGAGGATCCTAGATTTTTATTTAATAATTATGGATATGTGTTTTGATAAATTAATACTTTGGGGTATTTCTAAAATGTGGTAATGAGAATTATGAGATATTAAAATCAAAATTTTGCTTGAAAAATTACGGTGTTACATATTCTAAGTTTATGTCTAGAAATAAATCCTTACTCCTAGTTCGCTTAAACTAATGCTCTGATACTAACTGTGACATCCCCAAATTCACGGTCATTTGAAAATTTTTAATTATGCTTATTTGAAAATCAAAGTACTCATTTTTAAAGAATAATATTGCGGAATTTGTTCCTAGAAAACATGATAAATACCGAAGAAATGTATTTTGTCTGTATTAAAACATTAGGATGTCATCGTCAATACAGAAACATAAGCTTAAACAGACCTTCCATTTATTTACACTAGTGATCTACTTGTCCTTTGATCTCTCAGTGTAATGTAGCTTCGTATCGACACCTGTGATACAAATTAATTGAGTGGGTCTGGTTGGGAAACCTGGTGAGTACATAGGGTTTTCAACCCAGAATAATAAAGTTATTATGTATCATCATCATCAAATAATTAAACCAATTCCCCATCCCTATTATCTTCTTTATATTCTTAAGTATCTTCCCTATGACTCATCTGTCATTCACTCATTCACTCCCAAGGATCGTCCTAAGGAATAGGCAGGAAGTCCATCATTTCCGAGGTTTGTATAACAGCCACTAAGTCCATAGCTACTAATGTTATTTGTTAGGCACTAAGTCCATAGCTGTCAGGGTTTATGTCTATTATTGACAGTCTTATTTTAGGGAGTCCACCCATAATACATGTGAATGGGTTTTTATAGTACATATGATGAACATATCGTTCACAACACCTACAGGTTGCGAGTCCTCTAGTGTTCCACCAGACTGTCTAGAATAGTATGTGGTTGTCATCTATACTCTGCTAGATGATTGGGTCGTCACTTGGGTCAAGGCTTATCATCGTTAAGGTCAAGGCTTCTCTTCATCTTTGACCTCTCATCATCTGTATCATCTTTCATTTACCTATCTTTACCCAAAATAATTATAGGTATAAAATACATATACAGTTTAAATCAAATAAAACATGTATATTTTGTTCATCTAGCATTGATATCAAGAACACATATAATATGCATACATAGGTGTTGGAACCTAAAGGTGAACCTCTAGTAATCACACAAAGAACATCCGAAGTCAGTCTTAGTTCAGAAGTGGAATATGGTCCAGAGTCAGTCTGTGTTCAGATGTGAACATTGTGTCCGGAGTAGAGAGTATGTCCGAAGTGAAGATGCTCCGAAACGGAGTATGGATCCGAATCAGCCTATCCGTATATGTATTAATTGTTCTTGTCCTTTATGTGATGTAACATTACTTACGACTTAGTCTTTTGTTTATTTGGACAATCAGAATGTTAGATGTACTGACATTGTCCGGTCCTATGTTTTGCGGTTTGTAACGAGTTCTTCCTTTTTCTATATAAGGAATGTTTAATGATACGAACATATTTCTCTCAAATCTAAACTCTCTCAAATCTAAACTCTTTCCCTACACGTGCCCCACTGCTAGTTATTGAAGAGTATGATTTTTGGAAAGTTAGAACGGAAACATTTTTACTTGGAAAAGAAAAAGGTGAATCAATGTGGAGGTCAATTAAAAAAGGTCCTCATCTTCCAGTTCAAACCATTGTTAGTGATATTGCTGAAACTCTCATGGGACAGGATGAACAACGTCAAACACCTCTCACTTCTAATAACCTTGAAAAGCTGCATGCAGATCAAGTTGCCTTTTCCGAAATAGTGTTTGGCATTCCACCTTCTCTCTTTGATCACATCAAACTATGCAAATCCGCAAAAGAGATTTGGGACACACTTCAAGATTTGTTCGATGGGTCAAAGAACATGAAGGATAAGCTTCTAACCTCGGTTGTAAACGAGTTCGACACTTTCACTACAACACCTGGTGAATCTATTGCCTCAACCTCAAATAGATACCAAATCGTTGTCAACAACATGATAGCTCATGGGATAGTCTGCACCCCACTTGAATACAACCTCATGTTCATTAACAGCCTCGGAAAGGGATGGGGAAGTATGAAATCCTGTCTTCAGACCAATGGATCAGCAATGGATCTCTAAAAAAGTTGAAGCTCTACCAACTGTTTGATGAGCTTCAAGGTCATGAATAAAATGTTGTACTAACCCTTCGTGAAATCACTGGAGGCCCACTAGCTCTAGTCAGTTCATAAGATCCACATACATCGAACCCTACTGTTTCGGCCCCCCTCTCTGTTGTTGTTCCATATATCCCTCTTGTTCAACCCTCACCTCCGACCATACCTATTTCCACCAACAACAACTGTCAATTAATTGGTGACCTTAATCCTGAAGATATGGACTCCGGACTCCGTTTTCAATAGGATTTTTCCTTACTTTCCATGAAATATAATCGTCCTTATAATAAGCCATATCATAACCTTTTCATGCTCCTCACCAAAATAATCCTCAACCTTTCAACAAACTATTGGAAAACCCACCATCTTACAAACCTAACCTCCCTACACCAAATGACACCTCAGAATCATCATAGACTCCGAAACAAGAAAAACCCAAGACTGTATGTCACAAATGTGGTCATGAAAACCACATTTCCAAGGATTTCTTAGCCGAAGTCCCACAGAAACCCAAGATCAGGGACTATGCTTACTATACACGTCGAGCTCAAGAAATGCCAGAAAGTGAAAAGGCTTTTGTTACCACTATATCAAGTGATGTGGAAGAGTATTGGTCTTCTGGAGATGACGATGACATAACCCCTGGCAAAAACATGTGTCTTATGGCTCGACAAGAAATTGAATGTGATGAAGGCTACTGGTCATTTGGTTCAGAGAGAGATGAAGAAGATGCTGAACCAAACTACTGCTTACATAGCTACCTACGATCCACCTAGCAGAAGTATCATTCAACAGGTAAAGTCTATGATTACAGATAATAATTTTGGCTTATCTCTTTGTGAACCATATCTAACCGAGATCCAATCAGATATGAACATCATTTATAAAGCCTATGACTCAGCCATAGAAGATAGTGAGAAGAAGGAAAGTGAATTAAGTCGTCTTAGATAACATTTTGAGGATAAGAAGTTGAAAATAGAGTCTTTAGAACAAGATCTTGTAATGTCACAAGATGAATGTATCATTCTTAAAGACAAATGTTAAATCACTTACTCTGAAATAAATGTTTTAATTTCTGACAACAAATGTCTCAAAGCTGAAATAGATGATTTGCATAATTCCATTGATATTCTTGAAGCAAATGAATAGATGACTAACAATTTTTTTCATCCTTGGTCAAAAGCTCTTGGTCTTGGAAGCAAGTTTCCGAAACCTATTACTCGTCCCTTGAAGGACTTACGAAATTTAACTTTTATGGTATACATTCCGAACATTAAACATTCTCACACCCCTATCTCATCTTTGTCACCCCTTACTGACATTTCTGACCAATTTGCATCACTAATTCCCGAGTTTCAGCCTATAGTTGTCAAGTATCCCGATACCAAACCTCTTCCACCTCTGACAAGCCTATAGTTGTCAAGAACCCACTTTAGTATTACGAACACTGTCGTTGAAATTCCGAACCACAACCCTCCTAACAACTGTGTTGTTGAGGAAATTTTTCTGCAGACAACTGGACCTGAATTCTATGAGTGTGTTTGGGCATCTTTAGATAATGACGTTGATGATTCGTCAAATTCATGTGATCCTAAACCCTAAGTGATTTCCAAAACAAATCTTGTTCCAATCAAGCCTGTGTTTAACAATCCTTCTGTAGGACAAACTTCCAAATAATCATTTCATTCTAAAAAGAAAGTTATGTTGAATAGGAAAGATGTTGTTGATCTTAAGGTAGAAGCCCATAATGCTCACAAAAAGGAAGTTAAGTCGATACAAAATTCTAGATTCCTTGAGAACTCCAAACAAAGTGTATCTCGGACTGTTAACCCACCAACTAACTGTCACAACACCTTCGCACCCACTAAGATTCTCAAAATGCCACCCAATAATTACAATCCGGTACAAAAAAAGAAAGTGGTCAGTCCTACCCCGAAAAAGTCCATTGCAGGTACTCAATTTATTCGAACTAACTCTCCTCGGACTGTTTCATTTGTTTTCGTACCCAAATCTGATGGTACAATTTTCAACAAAGAATAGCTTTCAAAAATCAAATGTATCATCAACCAAAGAACAAGTTTTAAAGAAAACAGTTTCTCAAAAAACTTCAAAACAAAATCTTGTACGAAAAATAAAAAATAATAAAAATGAAACTACAAATCCGAGAGACATAGTGTTACTGACTGCTTCGGAAGCTACTTGTCCAAGAAAAGTTGTTTTGAACCCTTGTGTCATTGAGTTTGATTACTGGATCGATGAAAGAACCATGGCCTTCTGTTTGTTTCCTAAGGAATCTAGAAACTAACCTTCCAAAACATATGTTGCTCAAAAGTCACAACCGAAGCCCAAGACTCATGGCTTTGTCCTAAAACCTAACTCGAAGCCTAAAAACTCCACAAAACACTAATTTTGCAGCACTCTATGCTTCAGAACAAGAAACAATATGGTATATTGATAATCCTTGCTCCATGCACATGACGGGGCATAAGGACTTTCTGCAAGATCTCAAACTTTCACCAAATGTTGGCTATGTGACGTATGGCAACAACTCCAATTCTCAGATCAGAGGCTATGGAATCCTTACAAATGTCAACTTCTCTATTTCAAACGTGGCGTATGTAGCTGACTTGAAGCATAATTTGATAAGTGTGGCTTAACTCACTTATGCGAATTTACGAGTTGAATTCTGCATGAAACACAACTATATCATGTCAGAAGACCGGAAGGAATATTTAATCAAGTGAAATCGCAACAAGAACATGTATCCTCTTGACATCAACATGATCATTGGCAAGCCCAACTCTGCTTACTCTCAAAAGCTGTTCCTGACGTCAGTTGGTTATGGCATAGGAGACTTGCTCATCTGAACTTTAGATATATGAATGATCTTGTTTCCAGTGAAATAGTAAGAGGCTTTCCACTCCTCAAATTCGATAATGATCATTTGTGTGTTGTGTGCGAATGTGGAAAGCAATCGAAGAAGGGTCATCCCAGTATCATTGAAAAATCTATCTCAGAGCCGTTAGAACTTCTACACATTGATCTGTATGGACCCTCAATAGTAGAGACTTTGCATCACAAAAAATACATTCTTGTGATTGTGGATGACTTTACTAGGTTAACCTGGGTTTTCTTCTTGAGGATTAAGACAAAAACATCCTCCAAACTCATCAGCTTTATCAATGGAATTGAAGTTCTCATCAAAATACCAGTAAGAAGAATATGAAGTGAAAATGGTTCGGCATTCACAAATTCCACCATTGAGAACTTTCTCATGGAGAAGGGTACTGACCACAACTTTTTTGCTCCATACACTCCACAACAGAATGGTGTAGTCGAACGACACAATATAACACTTGTTAAAGCTGCTTGATCCATGCTCAACTCTACAAATCTTCCACTCTTTCTTTGGGCTAGAGCTATCTCAACTACATGGTTTACTCAGAATAGTAGTATCATTAATCGACGCCTCAATAAGATACCATATGAGTCCATGAATGTTCAGCAGCCATGTATCTCTTTTCTTCACGTTTTTGGATGTAGATGCTTCATCAAAAACAATCGTGATCAACTTACAAAATTCCAACCCAAAGCTGATGAAGCTATCTTTCTTGGATACTATGCTAAATCAAAGGCTTATCGAGTTCTTAATCGGTGAACTCGTGTTTTGGAAAAAAGATTTGATGTTACCTTTGGTGACAATTTCATTCGGAATTCTAGCCCGACCCATGTTACAACTCACATCACGGAGTCTGATGCTCCAGCACCAGGATGTCCGAACCAACAAACAAGCTATGAAGTTGACTTTGAAACCATGTTCGGACCCTCAGAAACAGCTCTTGATTTGGAATCTCGAACAACACAAACCTTATCAACCACAACTCCGGTTTCCCATAATGTTTCAGGTCCAACACCCAGTTTTCCTCGATTTGATTCTGAACCATTTCAACCTTCTCAGGTTGAGGGGGAGAATGGTCAACCTTCCCTCGAATTAAATGTGGACGGATTCCAAGATGCAGCTGCTGAATTCGACTCCAATCCTATCAACAACCATGATGATGCAAATTTCTTCGATTTCCCACCTGTTGATGATGTCAACTTATCGTATTCAAAAGTTCAAGGGGAGCATCATCCACAATTTGAAACTATTCTGGGGGAGCAACACAACCCCATTATTGATATAGGATCATCTGTTGTATAAGAGCTTCTGAGACTACATGTTTGGACTAATGATCATCCTCCGAACCAAGTTATTGTAAATCCAAACGCTGGAGTACAAACTCGTTCTTCCACAAGTTTTGAAAATGAATGTCATTTCTCTACATTTATCTCAATGTTTGAACCTAAATCCATCAAAGAAGCATTGGATCATGCTGATTAGATTACAACCATGCGAGAAGAATTGGCAGAATTCGAAAGAAATGAATCATGGACTCTCGTCCCTCCTCCTGAAAATCATCCCATTGTTGGTACTAGATGGGTGTTTTGGAACAAACTGGATGACACATGAGTCATCAATCAGAATAAAGCAAGATTGGTGGCCAAAGGATTCACAAAGATCGAAGGGCTTGACTACGATGAGACCTTTTCTTATGTTGCCCTTCTTGAAGCTATCAGAATCTTTCCTGCTTATGCTGCTCACAAAGGCTTTAAGGTTTACCAGATGGATGTCAAAAGTGTCTTTCTAAATGGTGAACTTGATACTGAAGTGTATCTCCAATAGTCCCCCTGGTTTTGTCAATCACTTATATCCGAACTACTGCTACAAACTCTGAAAAGCTGTTTGTGGCCTAAAGCAAGCTCCTCGCACCTGGTACGAGACCCTCACTGAATTTTTCAAGCGTTCAAGTTTTCAAAGAGGTATTCTTGATCCTACCCTATTCCGATGGTCAAATGGAAAACATCTCATTCTTGTCCAAATTTATGTTGACGACATCATTTTTGGATCCACCGAGTCATCAATGGTTTCTGAATTTGCTAAGTTAGTGGTTAGTCGATTCCAAGTAAGTATGAATCATGAACTAAGCTTATTCCTAGGTCTCCAAGTTAAACAGACCAACAGAGGAATATTCATTCACCGATAGAAGTATATTACGGAACATCTCAAAAGGTACTCAACGGACACAAAATATTTTCGGACCCATCCAGTGTTACCGTTGATGAAAAGAAGTATAGGGAAATGATTGAATCCCTACTCTACCTTACAACAAGTCGTCCGGACAACATTTTTTGACCATGTTTGTGTGCTAGATTTCAGTTCAATCCAAAGATGTCTCATCTCTTGTCCCTTAAACAAATATTCTGATACCTCGAAGGTAAAAAGAATCCCAAAATCTGGTACCCAACAAATGAGAGTTTCCTCATTCAAGCATAATCTGATTCAAACTACAGCGGTCTTCAATTGGACAGAAAAAGCACATCTGGTGGCTGTCAATTTTTAGGTGGTCGATTGGTCAGGTGGTCATTTAGCTGCACATCTCAAGTTCTTTGGATGAAATCATATCTCTTGGATTATGGTTACTGGTTTCAACAAATCCCAATTTATTGTGATTCTCAAAGTTCCATTTCAATTTTGGACAATCCAATTCAGCACTATATGACGAAGCACATCGGCATACGGTACCATTTCATGAAAGATCATGTTTTAAATGGTAACATCCAACTTATTTTTTTTCCATCTGATGATGAAATTGCTGATGTCTTCACTAAGGAATTAGATGAAACCAAATTCAATGGTTTTCTAAACAAAATGGGTATGATGATGCCTGATCCCCAGTTCTTTCAAGAGAATTGTACTCTCTAATGGTAACATCAGAAATAAGATTAGTTCCGGAATTAAAAATTTTCTCTTATCTCGGAACTATTGCCTGTTGGAATTAATAGGCTCATTTCATTTGTCTTTTTATCTAACCAACTCTTGCAGTTTTAAGTTGTACAACTCATCTAATCATGTGAAGTCCATGACCAATATAGTCACATTGGTACTAATCTTACCTCGGAACTTAATTCCTAAGATCATCCTGGAATTCAAGTCCGGAACGATATTGAACTCACTCTGGAATTTCATAAAAAATTTCACTCCGGAATTTCTTCAAAATTTTGCTCCGAAAACTTTTCAAAACTCACTCTGGAATTTCATAAAATTTTTCACTCCGGACTATTGACTCTGGAATTTTTAAAAATTCAATTCGGACCTTATGTCTCAATTTCCTCATTCTGGAACCTATCTCAGACCTTTTTCATGTTCCGAGATCACTCAATTTCTTCCCGGACTCCTCATGATAAGAAACTGTTCTCAAAACATTCTTGAACCATATTGTTCCAAAATCAAATCACATGATGAAGTCCAAAAGGTTTTTAGGTGAAACATTTTTTAACGGTTACTTTTTAATGATGCTTATCTTTTCACCCTTGAAACTCGCTCCATGTTGCACGTCTCCAAAAAGTGAACATCCCATCAACCAAGTAACAATTTCTATTTTGCACTTCAATGCATTGGAATCTTTAGTCACTGCAGGTCAACTCACCTAAATACAAAAACATAATTAATGTGACCCGTTTCCTTTTTCGGTTTTCATCATTACACATCAAACCCGACCAGTTTCCTAAACCTATATAAATCCTCCTCTTCAAACCCTCTTTGACTCTCTACACGCACAAAAAGCTACAATCCTTCTGCTTCTTTTTTTCCTAAATGTGTTCTTCAAGCATTCATCGTCTGCAGCAATGGAGTCTTCATCTCCATCCAAAGTCTCTCAAACCACTCTTGAAATCACTCAAACCGTTCCCCAAGTCCCCAAAACTCCTACGAAGAAGAAATCATCCAAGTGATCATCATCGTCTCAGTCCAATGAACCCTTTCTCAGAGACACAAGGCAATTGTTCTCTCTTGACCCTATGGATTTTGACGAGCCCGTTAGAGTTATGATTGAGTTCATTGCTCAACATCCCATCGCCATTGCACTCACCAAGATACCTGACCCACCAATCCCACTTTGTCTTCTTCATACAACATTCAAACGGATCCAAATCGAGAACGATGTTCTTGAGACTAAGATAACTTGTGATCACATAATTCTTGTCCGCTGGTCCATGTTCCTCAAGGAGATTGGAGTAAAAGAAAACCCTTCAGACTTCAAGGTACAAGAAAAACCAGCAAAATAATTTCAACAGTTTCTCACTTACATTGGCTATGGTCAAGAATACAAAGCCAAGAAGTTCAAGAAATTAGTCATCTCAGGCCTTTGGACCATCTTGATGCACTTCATTGTTAGGGGTTTATCCAGTAAACATGGAGGTACAGATACTCTCAGCAAAGATTGGTTGTATGTAGTCTATAGCATTTTCTCTGGCAAGAGCAACGCTGTAGATCTTCCTAAAGTCTTGTTGCAAGATTTTCGGATATTTTCCGTCAAACAAAAGCCAAATGAGATTTCTAGCCCTAGATTTTGGGCCATGACGATCCAACAATTATACTGTGAGAGGTTCGAACTAATTCTGTTGGATACGATTCCGAGAGAGGTATTTGTGCCTGTCAAAACTGTTAAACATTATCATATTCCGATCCAAACTTCCTTCAAACCGATTAGATGTTTACTGGAACATATGTTGGTCGTCCTACCTTCCAGATCAATTCATTTGAAACATCATATGGAGACCTCGATTGTGTATAGTCCTGCACAATCTGCCCTGGTCCCCATTGAGCCCACTCCGGAACTAGCTAAGGTTGTTCCTTTCTGTGGCAAGAAGAAGAAATCTACCAAGAAGAAAATATCCCCCTCAAATCCAAAAGCCAAAAAGAGAACCAAAGTCGGTTCCTCCTCTCAACAGGAAGGAGCTAAGGACATTCCGGCTGACTCTGGCCATCCACCTACCCCACTTACCCACTCTTCCGAAGTACCCTTCAGAGCTTCAATATCACAAGCACACACACACACACACACCGGGAGTCTCCTCATAATCCACCCTCACCTTCCCAACAAGGTGATGCTGGTGTTAACGATAGTTCCTTGCCCCCTTCAACAAACCCACGAGTCTCATTTGAAATCCCAATTCCTTATACATAAGCATTGTCCGAAACCCTTGTTCTAGACCCCAAGCATTCCAAGGCTGGAGTAGTCCCTCCGACCTTAGGTGCCATAACTTGTCTGATACATGGTAGGGGAACTGGACGACCATGTGCTAATGACCCATTATGGTAAGATTATATTGACAAGGCTCATTCCAGACATCCGGAACTCACCAGCCCTCAATTTGAAGCTACTCTCATCTCTATGAGGAACAGGGCCATTCAAAGCAACCTGCCCTTCATTTCCCCTAGTGATGCGATCACAGATCCAAAGTTTGCTTCCGGAGAAACGCCAAAGACTCATCTCCATGATGTCAACACTGATACCACCCAACCTAGCACATCCAAATAGCTAGTAAACTAGGAAGATGACAAGAGCAAGTCCTAGACTTCCACCTCTGACACTATGAAGAAAGTCGATGCCATTGAGTCCTCCATTTCCGAACTCAATTCCAAGCTTGATGCAAAGATTTTTGGAGTCAATTCTAAACTTGATGCAATTTTTACATCCTTGTCCGATGTCACCAAATCCTCCCCAACGATTGTTGAATGTGAAGCTCAGCTTATCTCTCTTCGTTTGAAGCATACGGTAAAACAAGTGGAAAAGAAGTATAATGAAAGCTTGAATCACTACCTTGACACCATCACCACAATGCTCAAGGTCCATGATGACATGATTGGGGACACCAATGAGCTTATTAAGCAAACTCATTTCTTCATGAGAAACAAATTCAAAGGATGGAGAAGGAGATTAAGAAGAAAGATGAGATGAATCTCATCATGTAGCAGGTTTGCATTTATCTTCTCAGGGCATGCGGAACATCATGGATGTTCCGAATCAAAAGTTCGACGAGATGCTCTCCATTCTCTCAAAGGTATTTAATCATCTCAAAGATCAAGCTCCCACAGCTGAGGCTTATGATTCCCGGACTCTACAGCTCAACACTAGTTTTCAAAAGGTGTTTGACAAGTTTTTGGACCTGCATGAATTAGTTATGCTTGCACTGGTTGTCGGGCCTTCCGTTGCAAGAGGAGGAGAAGGACCCAGTTCAAGAACACAACCATGGAAACTTGTCTCGGAGTTCAGACTCCGAGATGAAAACTCTGATGATTCTTTACAAATCCTTTCAGGTTCTCCAGGTGGTGATGATGATGATAATGACGATGATGATGATGAAAGTGATGGAGATGTGTATGTTAAGAACAGAGTCGTGGGACTTCAAGATCCAAGGAAGTATCCTGTTAAAGTGCTAACGGAGGAAGAGCAAATAATTTGGTCAACATTCTCTTGGCCATCTACCCTGGCTGATGTTCTTAACAGAAGCATAAAAGTGGCAAAGGAAAAAACCAAATTAACAATTGACACCTTCCGATCCACTCCATCATTGCTACCTCCAACTCCCACTCACAAGATTGCTCCTATAGACAAAGGCTCTCCATTCAGGAAGCTATATGATATTCCGAAAGAGCCCCTACCTTCCTTTCCTCTGAGATTCATTGTTCATGAAAATGTGCAACATATTCTTGTTGGATTAATGTCTAAGTCCATAACTATAATTGGTGAGACTTGACCCGACCCGGTATGGTCCATTTGGGTTGCATGGCATCATGCATTTGGATAGACTATAATGAGAGAAATAACACTTAAGGTTTGTTAATATATTATAAGTTCTAATATATTAATAAGATTATTAAATAAGTATTGATCAAGAATTAATCTAGAATTAATGAAGTGATCAAAAGAAGACTAATTAAATATATGGGTTGACTGTGTAAATCATTCATACTTGTATAGTGGGCTAAGACTCCATGGATTATAAAGTTGGGCTTAAACCCATAGGATGCTCCATGGTGTATTTGAACCCATGGATCCAAGGAAATGGAAAGCCATGACAATTAAGGGTTTACCCTAATTGTAACACTATATAAAGATTATATTCTTGAAAAAATCGGCCACTATGTGTGAGAATAGAAACCTGAAGTTCTTCACTAGCACACGACTTGAGGTTCATAACCTATTGTGTTGACATATTCTGTGACCATTCCAATTAACGTTGGATTTGCATATGAGTTCTTAGAGTTCTCAATTGGTTGCACAACAACTTGGAAGCAATGGCAGGCCCTTGAGCTGCTAGGTGGCAAGAAATTAAGATTGATTTCAGTCCATATGAGTTTGGATTTGTCATTATCCTTGTCTTGTGACTATGGTTTTGACAATTCACATGGATAAGAACACATACACCATTAAATCTAAGTGTCATAAGGTTTCTCTCTGATCAATGAAAATGATGGTGAGGAAACACTTTCACTAAGTAGATTTAGCTAGATTGCAATTATGATATTTGCTTTCTCAAAGTCGTTAGTGGAGCGTGTGTGGTTAACCGACACACTAATATGGACTTGTAAGAAGTGGCAAAGGTCTAAACAATCGAGACTATGATTACGACATCCCTTTTCATAGTTCTTAAACTTGTTTAGACACACCTGTGAGCTATCTAAGATAAGGTGTATGATATTGATAAAGTTTTATCAAAGCAATCTAGTATCAGGAATCTAAATTTTGGTAAGAAAGTCAATAAAGTATTGATTTCTAATAATCATCATGTTAGTGGGAGCATGATAATTATGATAAAGGTTGCAAGTTAACAATGTTAATTATAGAAAACAAAAGGTTTCAATTGGGAAAGAGTTGTTTTGCTATAATTAAGGGAGAGGAAATTATACTTCATCTCAAATCTAAAAGCTTAGATTGAGGTTTTAATCGTATTTAGTCAAGTATATATATGAATGTTATGTTGGAATGGCTCAACATAAGAAAATTCTATATATGGGTCCATTATCTGCGTTCAAAAATTCGATTATGATTACGACATCCCTTTTCATAATCTGAATTATGAACTTGGTAAATAGAAACGGAAATATTATAGCAAAAGACTGGTTTAGTCTTTATGTGAGACATCATGAATCGTGTCCCATATGCTTCGGATATAGGATCAATTACATGTGCTATATTCATCATTTCTAAAAATTTTCAAATGCCATGGACATTAAGAAGGGAAACGTCTAGAATTGGATATGACTAAAAGGATTAAACAATTGTCGAGGACAATCTAAGGTTTACCAAAGATTGGTTGCTCAAGGACTGTTGGAAGTATAATGCTAATTCTGGAAGGACCATATTGACATAATCTGTAAGGAGGCAACTCTCGTTCAGAAGTGATAGTCAAAATGGAATAT
Organism: Lactuca serriola; assembly: GCF_051521515.1. NCBI lineage: Eukaryota > Viridiplantae > Streptophyta > Magnoliopsida > Asterales > Asteraceae > Lactuca > Lactuca serriola. The sequence continues at coordinate 120,754,767 of NC_136416.1, forward strand.
GGAAACGTTTAAAAGTTAAAAATTGTTCAATCTCTGTAAGATTAGGAAACTTAATGCAAGAAGGATGTTTCCAAGGCGCTGATCTCCTTTGGAATGCTCTGTAATGGTTGTTGTCAAGTTTTTCTGACTTTGTGCATAATCATTAGAAGAGGATCAATGCATATAAGTTTAGAATCTAACAGATTTCAATAAATGGCATGAATTTCGAATTCTTGCATTTGCAGTAAGGATTTGGGACTGTGAAAAGAGGATCATTGGAGTTATGTTCAATTGACCTAATTCACTAAGTAAAGATCATAGACAAACATAGTATGCATACTTGGTGTATGGCATGACTAGTGTTTAGAGAACATAGTGTACATTCTTGGAGCATGGGATAACTATTGTTTTAAATTCAAGAAGAAAGTTGATAGCTGAAACAGTATACAATAAATAATGTGTAATCATATGGTGATAAATAAAAGGTGTTTTATTTATGTTCATAGGTTTTGATACCATATTATATTCAATTATTCTTGTGTTTCATTTTCCATGTTTTGACTTCCAGAATAAACTAGGTTATTCTTCCGGAATGACTAAGTTATTCAAACCATCCACAGTCGGTCATATGTTGGAAGTAGATATGAATTAAGAATGTCATGGGTTGGCTTGTAGAGGTCTATGATGTTGGACAAAGGGCTACAACACTCATGAGTACTCATAAGTTCTGAGTATTGGATTCAACCCGCGCTCATTGGAATCACTTCATGGATTTTATCACGAGTGATCATGAGACGATAATATCTTATATTCTTCAAAGCTAGAGATATGAGTTGTTACTATGAGTTGGTTGTACATTGATTGCACGAAAACGCATTCGGTAACTCGATGTTATAAAACGTGCCTGTGTGTATGATTCAACAAGTAGTAGAACAAGCCATATGAGTTGAAGTTTATCCATTCCTTTTACCTTCGGGATAAAAGCGATATTTGTGGGCCCTCGATGTTTTGGTGATGACAAATGTAAGTGCTCAGCCGGGCCAGGACTGATTTGATTTGTTCAATTAGTCAGTCATCATAAATCGGAAATCGAGAAACAAAAAATGTACAGAGAGAATGATTATAATCCATGTCTCAGTCCATATGATATCTAGAATAGAGGAATATATGATCCCTTATTTAATGGACAAGTCATTGACAAATGTTAGAGTTCATCTACAGGTTCAAAGTTCGACAGAAGCTTTTGAGAGCTACGATTGCCAGTCGGTTCTTGAAGTCATACACAATAATAGTTTTAGACTTATCCAAGTGGGAAACTGTTGAATTAATGTCTAAGTCCATAACTATAATTGGTGAGACTTGACCCGGCCCGGCATGGTCCATTTGGGTTGCATGTCATCATGCATTTGGATAGACTATAATGAGAGAAATAACACTTAAGGTTTGTTAATATATTATAAGTTCTAATATATTAATAATATTATTTAATTAGTATTGATCAAGAATTAATCTATAATTAATTAAGTGATCAAAAGAAGACTAATTAAATATATGGGTTGATTGTGTAAATCATTCATACTTGTATGGTGGGCTAAGACTCCATGGATTATCAAGTTGGGCTAAAACCCATAAGATGCTCCATGGATGCTCCATTGTGTATTTGAACCCATGGATCCAAGGAAATGGAAAGCCATGAAAATTAAGGGTTTACCCTAATTGTAACACTATATAAAGATCATATTCTTGGGAAAATCGGCCACTATGTGTGAGAATAGAAAGGACTACCCGATTTCATGAAGTGTGTATGTTCTCTCAATCTATTCCAAGTGTATTTGGTGTTGTGCGAACCATTTAAGGTGTCACACTTGGGGCACTAGGCACTCAAGCTTCATGAAGACAATCTACATCAAAGAGGTATGTAATTCTAACTTGATATATTCATTTGAATCAATGTTATTATGCTAGTTAGGATGAATACCTTGGAAAGTTCATATTTTCATGTATAATAGAGAAAACATAGATCCAAGGTACTTAGGGTTGCATGTACACTTAGGAGTGTTAGAATGCTCAAAGCCCAACAATTCTTTCCGTCCTCAACAAACAACAAGACAACGGAAAGAAGCCTATCTCGGAATATCATCAAGTTCACCGCACCGGACCACCACCAAAGCAAAAATTTGGTTGGTCCCAAGAAGAAATCAATCTAGCACTTGAGGAATGTATCCGGTTTAAACCCTTAAAGACAATTCGAATCCGATGCTAGGGCTCTCTCTTCTGTACCAAGAAGGAATCATTCATGATTTAGATATAGTACCGTTCATGTAATATTATATTCCTAACAATGATTTGTACCAAATTGATCTGCCTCTCTCTCCATACAGCAAGTACTACACCAAGTTCACCCCTCTCCACCCTGAAGATGATCCACAATTGATCATCCAGACTGAACGTGAAAGATTAAAGACCTTTTATTCTAAGAATGCACTTCCGCAAAAAGAAATGCGGTCTAGAAAAAGGATATCCAAGATCTCAAGGTTTGGAAGAAAGATCCTGAGAAAGTTCGAACTTAACTGTGTGTTGTTCCGATTCCACAACTTTCGGAACAAACCAACTCAAAGCACTATCTTTGTTGCCAACTTTCCTGCCATCAACCCAAATGACATCCTAACCATTGTTGCACACTTCTGGAGTCATCAAATTGACAGTCTCAACATGGGAGCTTACCACACTGCTTTAAGCTTCCTCAAAGATTATGTTGCTGAATTCTGCCTGTGTGACTATGAACTCGCACATTTTTTCGGAACCAAAAATTAGTATGCCAAAATTAACTTCGTTCTACCGGAAGCTAAGTTATTGGATGAAGGGTCAATCGATGAGCCAGTACTAGGGTTTGTGTACAAGCAAAAGAATACAAACAAGAAGGACTTCTTCCGAGTCGTTGATAAACATCTAGTTCCAACCAAAGCTCTTCAGAAATTCATCAGTCGTGTATCCAAGTCCAATGATCTTGAACTTGTCAAGGAAAAGTTTGTGTGTCAATTGCATTGGTACATTGAGGTCAGATAATGGCTATATCGAGTATACATTTTCATCAAGGAAAAAGCAAACTAAGCTGACATGATTGCTAAGTTCACTAAGGGGGAGATTGTTGGAACCTGAAAGTGAACCTCTATAAATCACACTGAGAAGATCCGAAGTCAGTCTTAGGTCAGAAGTGGAATATGGTACGGAAACAGTCTGTGGTCATATATGAAGATTGTGTCTGGAGTAGAGAGTATGTTCGAAGTGAAGATGTTCCGAAATGGAGTATAAGTTTGAATCAGTCTATCCGTCTATGTATTAATTGTTCTTATCCTTTCTGTGATGTAACGTTACCTAGGACTTAGTCTTTTGTTTATTTTGACAATAATAATGTTAGAAGTAGGGACATTGTCCGGCGATTTTTATGTTTTCCGATTTGTAATGTGTTCCTCCTTTTGCTATATAAGGAGTATTTAATGATAAGAACATACGACGGATTGTTGCTCAAAAGATAGATTTGTTTGAATTTACTTCACTTGCATCTTTCTCTCAAATCAAAACTCTTTCAAACATCGTACTTGTTCATTTATTGTTTTTAATTGATTATACTCGTTACTCCATATTTAATACTTGAAGTACTTTGTTGATTCTCATCTTTTGTCTCTACTGGTCTTGCCATACTTGACTGGAACACATAATCAGAAGCAGATATTGATGTTAAGCATTAACTCAAGGTTTATGTTTTTGAGTCTTGTCCCTACGCAATCAGATCCTTGTTCTCACAATAGCGCGTGATTTATATTAAATACTTAATATCTATGTATGAAAGTAACTATGCACACACTTGTTAAAGTGATGATTCCAAACATGGGCAACGCTTTGCTTCTAACAATTCTATTTTCCTTCGACGAAACCTAGTATCATTGCTGCTAGATTTTAGACAATTATTTATTGTGACTATTTATGAGCGATATTGTTTTATAAGTGTTAAAATATACTTTTCAACCAATATGTACAAACAGGGCCAAACATGAAACACCAGATGGTAGGACCACTTTAACATTATAGCACTTCTGAAATCCAGCAACCCTATGCGGCCCTTCAAACCATATTCTCTGTACCGTAACTAGTTCAAAGATATTATAATAACACTTTGTGTGTGTGTGTGTATATATATATATATATATATCGTTTATAAATTCATAATAACGATATTGAACTTAAACATAAGCTATACTTAAAGTAGGGTAAGCACAACTCATTTACTAGGAGGCTTGGCTAAAAATCGGGCTCTACGGGGCAGAACTTCTGTGCTGAAAGCTCTTCTTCTCGGAGCCTTTAGGCACTCTAGGACTCACCTCTTAGAACTTGGGAAGTACTAAGGCTGGGGAGGGGTTTAGAGAGATGTTTGAGAGAGAAAGAATGGGAGAGGTGTGAAGGAAATGGAAGATTTGTGCCTCTATTTATAGGCTAGGAAATGGCCTAACTCGACGAGATTTGAGCCTCCAACTTGTCGTGTTGAGTGCCAAGTGTCACCATCTGGTGGCAAGGTGGGGGGAGGAAGCAATGGTCAGGATTGTGCCACGTGTCACTCGCAGATTACTCCAAAAACTAATTATCTTCTAAAATCTGTAACTTTCGCATACGAGCTCCTTTTTTGACGTCATTTATATCCACACGTAGGCGGCGATGTACTCTACAGCTTTTGTTTAGTCTCCGTCAGCTAATTTTGACTTTATTTTTAAAGTTATATTTTAACAGGATTTGACATGTAAAATCTGTTAAAAATTCATAACTTTTTCATCTGACGTCCATTTGCGACTATCATTATATCTTCGAGCTCCTATTAAGGACATATTCAATTCTCATTTAGGTTGAGTCGGCTAAAAACCAATCGATCTAAAATTTGATTTCCAGGTTGTGCACTGTTATGCTAAATATTAGAAAAATCATAACTACCTCATACGAAGACAGATTTAGACGTTCTTTTCATGTACGTTCTCGATTTACCGTATACTACAACTTTTGTTTAGATCGCAAAGGCTAAAAAGTATTTTATCGCCAACTCACTTTTTACGATTCCTGGTGTCATGCCGGTTTTGCCGAAAAACTTCGACAGATCATAACTTCTTCGTTATAACTCTGATTTCAGCATTCTTTATATCAAAAAGTCAAAAAGTCATTTCTGACGCTTATTGTCTCTAAATTGACTAGCCCGAATTTGCGGGTGGTACAGTACACCACCGTTCAATACAAATACCCATTCAGATTGTGACTGTGAGTCATCTCTATACCTATGGAAACCTGCATCATTGTATCATTCTTCAACAAGCTCTTGTTCACCACCATACACAAGCAACATGTTTTTAGTATTTCTAAAATACTTTAGAATGTTCTTGATAAATGTTGAATGACTTAGTCCATGGCTTTCTTGATATTAACTTACCGTGCTTAAAGAATATGACACATTAGGTTGAGTACGTTTCATACCGTACATGATAGATCTTATAGCCAAAGCATATGGGACTTGATCCATTCTATCATGTTCATCACTAGAACTAGGACATTTAGGCTTACTTAATCTAACACTATTATGCATAGGAACATTTACTTTCTTGGAAATTTCCTTATTTAATCTTTTCAATACCTTATCTACATATATACTCTGAATAAGGACATATACCACTTCACCTAACTCATTCATCGCAAAACGTTTCCCGAGCCAATATTTTAAACTTTGCAACTTATGGATATCATTTCGTATGAGAAATATGTCATCAACGTATAATACATGGACAAAAACAACATTCCCACTAGCTTTGACGTACACCAAGGACTCATCTGGACTTCCAGAAAAACCATATCGTTTGAGTTTTTCATGGAAGCATAGATTCCAACTTCGTGACATTTTTTTAAGTCTATAGACGAACCTTTCTAGCTTATATACCTTATTCAGATACTTAGGTCAAACGCTTCAAGTTGTGTTATATACACATCCTCTAATAGTTTTATGTTAAGGAAATGTATTTTAACATCTATTTGACATACCTCATAAACATAAAAGGTAGATATAGCAAGTAGTATCCTAATAGACTTTATGTTAGCTACTAGTGAGAATGTTTCCTCATAATCAATTCCTTCAGTTTGAGTGTAACATTTGCCACCAATATAGATTTGAATGTGTGCCACTTCCCAACTATGTTGGTCTTCTTCTACAAGATCCATTTACAAACTACTATCTTAGGAACAGGTGTTGGATCAACCAAATTCTAAACTTGGTTATCCTTCATGGACTAAATTTCATTGCCCGTAGCCTCTTTCCATTGGGAAACCTTAAGGTCTGTCGTTGTTTCTTTTTAGTTAGCTGGCTCATTCATATTGACTAATTTTCTATCATTAATCAACATGTTTCCTTCAATTGTTATATGGAAACCATAGAACTCGGGAGGATTTCTAACTCTACCAAATCTACGAAGATGTAGGCTTACGTCATTTGGCTCAACATATTTCTTAATATTTGGTTTAGTGCTAATTCCAACTAAAGTTTTGATGTTGGTTTACTCATGTATTTCCTCATGGTAAATTTGACTCTCACTAACTTCTTGAGATATATGTTCTTTCTTAAGGAAAAGTCTTTTTCGAGCTACAAACACCATGTTTTCACTGGGTCTGTACAACTAATATCCAAAATCCTTTTATGGATAATCAACAGAATGACACTTAACAGATCTGGATCCACGTTTATATTGGGTTTCATGCCGAGTGAAAACCTCACATCACCATATCATAATTTGATTAAGTGAAGGAACTTTTCCATTCCACATCTCTTGTGGTGTCTTTGAAACCTTCTTAGTTAGTACAAGATTTAATATACAGGTTGTTATTTCAAGTGCATACCCCAAAAATGAAGCCCGAATCATCATAGATCGAACCATCTCTAATATGGTTTGATTTCTCCTTTCAGCAACACCATTAAGTTGTGGTCTTCTCGGAGGAACTAATTGTGGAACGATTCCATAATATCTATGATGATAGCTGAACTAGATACTAAGTTATTATCCTTCCCTTTCAGATTAGAGAACCTTTATCTTCCTACCCAATTGATTCTCTACTTCATTATGATACTCTTCGAACTTTTCAAATGTATCCAACTTATGTTTAATCAAATAAACATAACCATATGTATCGAAATTGTCAATAAATGTAACTTATGTTTAATCAAATAAACATAACCATATGAACGGTTCATACACATTTATGTGTATGAGATCCAACAATCATCCACCGCTTTCACTGGTCCATATGAACGGTGATATAGTCACATTTCCTAACAAATAATATCTACATAGCTCATCCAATTTAAAGTCAAATGATTCCAAGATCTCGTCCGAGTGGAGCTTGACTATGTGTTTCTTATTTATGTGGCCATGGCAACAATTCCATAAGCATGATTTATCTAAGCTATTATAATAACTAATATTTGATGGGTTTTGAGCATTCTAACACTCCTATGGTGTACATGCAACCCTAAAAATCTTGGGTCTATGTTTGACTAAGATACATGCAAATAATTATTTTTCCAAGGTTCTTATCCTATCTAGCATGGCATGCGGAACTAGAATCAAATAAAGCTAGTAGAATTACTTACCTTGTAGTTGTAGTTGATTGCTTGGAGTTTTAGAGCCTAGCACCAATAGTGTGGATGCCTCAAATGGAAATCACAAATCACCACAAACTTTGGAAATTTGAGAGAATAGTAACACCCTTCTTGAAATCGGCCCTCTTAGTATACTCACTACAACTAGTGTGATTTCAAGAATCAAAGCCTCCTTTATATAGTGTGGTGGATTAGGGTTACATCCATGTAAACCCTAATACCCATGTCTTTTCATTTCCATGAGTTCCATGGGTTAAAGCTCCATGGAGTATCCATGGACTTTCCAAGCAACCCTAGCCCATTCCAAATAAGCATTAGCCCACACTATACAAATACAAGAGCCCATATTAATTAGTAATACTTTTGATCTGTAAATTAATTCTAGATTAATTATAGAGCAATACTAATTAAATAATATGATTTTATATTAATATATTAGAACTTATAATATATTAATAAATCATAACTTATACTATTCTCAAAAGATAATCCATAAATTGTTCAGGTGAAGTGCAACCCAAATGGACCATGCCGGGTCAGGTCAAGTACATACCAAATATAGTTATGGACTTAGACACTAAATCCAAAAGTCTCCCACTTGGATAAGTCTAATAACTATAATTGCAAGTATGACTTCAGGAACCGATCAGCAATCGTAGCTCTTTAAACTCTGTTGAACTAGAAGCGCCATTTTAGATAAGTGATCATATAATCCTCTGTTCTAGATATCAGCCAGACAAATACATGGAACATGGTTTTTCTTGTTGTCCAACATTTGTTTCCCGATTTCTGATTTGTTTGACATAGAACATAACTGAACACATCAATTTAGTTCTGACCGGGCCCGGTACATAGGTCAAAACAAAATCATCGAGGGGCCCAAATATCTCTTCTAATCCTAGAAGGAACAGATAAACTTCGACTCATATGTTTGCTCTACTACTTGTTGAATTATACACAAAAGCACGATTTATAACATCGAGTTACCAATGCGTTTTCATGCAATCAATGCATAACCAACTCATAGGAAAAAATCATATCTCTAGGTTTGAAGACTTATATGATATTACCGTCTCACGATCACTCGAGATAAATTCCATGAAGTGATACAAGTGAGCGTGGGTTGAATCCAATACTCAGAACTTATGAGCACTCATGAGTGTTGTAGCCCCGATTTGTCTAACATCTTAGATGTCTACAAGCCGACCCATGACAGTTTTGATTCGTATCTACTTCCAACATATGACCGACTGTGGAGAGTTTGAATAATATGATATAAACCATAACATAATTATTCTGGAAGTCAAAACATGCAAAAATAAATAATAGTAAACGATTGACAAGAGATAGAAACACTTTACTCATAAATAACATCTTTTATTTATCATCAAATGTCAATTACATTTTACAAATTTCAAGATTATCTAACTCCTAAAACTAATATCACCCTTCAACCCTATGCTCCTAACATGCTGGAGATGCTTAGCCCTAGTCAATCCCTTCGTGAGGGGATCTGCTGGGTTCTCATCCGATGATATCCTCTTTTCCACGAGGATTCCTTCTTCTATTCGATGTCTGATGAAGTGATATTTTCTGTCATTGTGTCTGGATCTCCTATGATCTCTTGGTTCCTTGGCTAAGGCAACCACACTATTACTGTCACAGAAAATCTCCATTGACCCCTTTGTAGCTGGTACAACTCCAAGGTCTCCGATCAAGTTCTTTAGCCATATAGCCTCCTTTGCTGCCTCACATGCTGCTATATACTCTGATTCACAAGTGGAATCAGCCACTATCTCCTGCTTGGAACTTTTCCAAGTAATTTCCCCTTCGTTTAGAGTAAAGACCCAGCCCGACTGAGAGCGGAAATTATCCCTGTCAGTCTGAAATATAGCATCACTGTACCCTACAACTCTCAAGTCATCACTCCCACCGAGGGTAAGGACCCAGTCCTTAGTCCTCCGTAGGTACTTAAGGATATTCTTTACCGCAGTCCAGCGTGACTTGCCAGGGTTCCCCTGATATCTGCTAACCATGCTCAAAGAAAAGGCTACATCAGGTCGAGTACACATCATAGCATACATGATCGATCCTACAACTGAAGCATAAGGTATTTGACTCATTTATGCTATCTCAGCCTCAGTACTAGGGCTTTGTGTCTTACTCAATCTGGCATTGCTCTGGATGGGTAACTCACCTTTCTTGGAGTTATGCATGTTGAACCTTTTCAACACTTTGTCCACATAGGTGCTTTAACTAAGTCCAGTTAGTCTTTTACTCGTGTTTCTCAAAATCCTTATCCCTAGGATATAGGCAGCTTCTCCAAGGTCCTTCATAATGAAACACTTCCTAAGCCAGGACTTTACTTCCTGCAGGGTTGGGATATCATTTCCTATGAATAGTATGTCATCCACATACAGTACCAAAAAGCTGACTATACTCCCACTAGCCTTGATATAGACACAAGATTCATCTTCACTCTTTGAAAAGCCAAATTCTTTGACTTTCTCATCAAAGCAAAGATTCCATCTTCGAGGTGCCTGTTTCAATCCATAAATGGATTTCTCGAGCTTACACACTCTACTGGGGTACTCTGTACTAACAAAACCCTCTGGCTGAATCATGTAAACATCTTCAGTCAACTTTCCATTAAGGAAAGCGGTTTTGAAATCCATTTCCCATATTTCATAGTCAAGAAATGCAGCAATGGCTAACAAAACCCTAATAGATTTAATCTTGGCCACTAGTGAAAAGGTCTCATCATAATCAACAACTGGAGTTTGAGAATAACCCTTAGCAACCAGTCTTGCCTTATTAGTGTGTACATTACCATCCATGTCGGTCTTTTTCTTGAAGATCCATTTGCACCAAACTATCTTACGATCAGGTACATTGTCAACCAAGTTCCAAACTTGATTGTCATACATGGACTGTATCTCGCTGTCCATAGCCTCTTTCCATTTAGCAGCCTCAGGGCCTGCCATGGGTTCTGTGTAGTTGTTAGGCTCATCCAGATTTACCAGTGTGTTATCACTGATAAGTGTCTCACCTTCTGTAGTAGTATGAAAACCATAACAATGCTGAGGTTCCTTCACCACTTGAATCTTGAATTTCCTCAATGTTAATTTGCCTCCTACTATCTCCTTGGCTCATGAATTCTCTCTCTCGAAAGAATCCTCTTCTTGCTACAAAGACCACATTATCACTGGGTTTGTAGAATATGTAACCAAAGGATTTTTGTGGGTAGCCGGTGAAAATACACCTTTCGCTTCGGGGTTCGAGCTTATCGTGAGTCTTGCGTCCCACGAAAGCCTCGCAACCCCAAATCTTGATGTGGTCTAGATTGGGAACTTTTCCAGTCCACACCTCATGAGGTGTTTTGGTAACCTTATTTGTAGGGACTAGATTAAGGATATGGGCGGCAGTCTCTAAGGCATACCCCCAAAATGCGATTCGTAGTGAAGCTCGACTTATCATGGAACAAACCATGTCCAACAAGGTCCGATTGCGCCTCTCAGCTACACCATTCAACTGTTATGTCCTAGGAGGTGTCAATTGTGAGACAATCCCACATTCCTTAAGATAGTCAAGGAACTTAGTACTAAGATACTCACCACCACGATCTGATCGAAGCATCTTAATGTTCCTGCCCAACTGATTTTCCACTTCTTGTTTAAACTCTTTGAATTTCTCAAAGGTTTCTGACTTATGCTTGATTAAGTAGACATATCCATATCTATTGAACTCATCAGTAAAAGTCACATAGAACCGATTAGCATCTCTTGTGGCGGTTCTGAAGGGTCCACACACATCCATATGTATAAGGTCCAACAAACCTTCACCCATTGCACAAGTTCCAGTAGAAGGTGACTTTGTCATTTTACCAAGCAAACAAGATTCACAACTATCATCCGACTTTAGGTCAAATGACCCCAAGATTCCATCCTTTTGGATTTGGCATATGCGTTTCTTTCTTACATGTCCAAAACGATAATGCCATAAAGATGCTTTGTCTAAGCTAGTGGAAGAGTCAATACACAATACATTATTTCCTAGATTATCTACAACAGATACAGTTTCATACACGCCATCACAAGATAATGCTTTAAAAAAAAGAACATTATTAAAGAAAGCGTCAATACTACCATTATTATTATCAAAATAAAAGGTAAAACCTTGCCTATACAATGCATGAAAGGAAATAATATTTCTTGCCATTTCTGGCGAATAATAACATTTATTCAAATCTAATGTAATCCCACTATTTAGCACTAAGGAATACATTCCTATCTTGGTGACAGGTGAAGCTTTCCTGTTTCCCATGATCAAGTTTATCTTGTCCTGCTCCACATTCTCACTTCTTTTTAGTCCCTGCAAATCACAACATATGTGAATACCACCTCCTGTATCAAGGACTCAAGACTTAGAATGAGGTGGGTTATTAGACAATATAGTGTATATACCTGCATGGTTGGGTTTTACTTTCCCATCCTTCAAATCTTGTTGGTACTTTGGGTAGTTTCGCTTCCAGTGCGACTTTTCATGGAAATAGAAGCAATTAGCCTCATTAAGGTTAGCAGAAGGAGTGACAAAACCTTTCTTGGTTTTGCTTGAAGAAGAGCCTTTAAGGGTCTTACCCTTGGTACCCTTAGAAAGGTTCTTTCTCTTCTTCCCATTGCCATGCTCGATTGCCAAGACATTGGTCGCAGTTGGAGTCGGAGTAGGAGTAGTAACAACCGACTTACCCTTTAGACCACTTTCGGCGGTCATTAAGAGTCCTTGAAGTTTGCTGAGGGTGACTTCTTCCTTGTTCATATGATATGTCATGCGGAATTGATCATAACACGATGGTAAGGAGTGCAAAATGATGTATATTGCTAACTCCTCAGGGAAGCTCACATTCAGCTTCAATAAACAGTCCACATACCTTTGCATTTTCTACATGTGGCCCGTGATGGGTTCACCATCCTTCATTCAAGTTGTTATCATGGAGGACATTATTTCATATCGCTCTTGACGAGCACTTTGATGGTAGCGGTCCATCAAGTCCTGGAGCATCTCAAAAGGATAATAGTCCTTATAGGACTTTTGGAGCTTGGCTGTCATGGTGGCCATCATGATGCATGCCACTTTTGTAGCATCTCTTTCATGAACCTCATATTCAGCAAGCTCTTCTGGAGTAGTAGTTGGCTCGGGTACCTTCAGTTCCTTGCCGAGAACATATTCTTTGTTCTCATACCGAGTGACCATCCTGATGTTTCTGATCCAATCTGTAAAGTTGGACCCATCAAAGATGACTCTCCCACAAAGATTCATGAGAGAGAACGAGGTAGTAGGGTTTGAGCCAGAAGCATTGTTATTGGAAGACATCTTAAAAGTAGAAGGAACAGATTAGATTAGATATAGAGATAGTCCTTAATAAAACATCCAAATGTAATATTAAGACTAGCACCCAACACAATATTTTATAACTTAGAAGAGGGATTCCGTAATCTAAGCTATAAGATATTTGAAGGTAGGTGTTTGACAACCCAAAATTTTCTTTTGTTTTAACTCCGCAAATCAAGCACTTCAAAAATTAGCCAAATTTATCCCAAAACATTTATGGCCGGATTTAAGCCCGTTTGAATATTTTTATTATAGTTTTTCATCAAACGAGCAATTAAATGGAAGTGTCCGTTAGGTCTGTTGTGTAACGAGTAAACAATAAACACCTTGGCTAGGTGTTTACGGCCAAACAAGGGTGTTTGGGCCATAAAATCCCTTTGGCATGGACTCATGCATATAGCATGAGTTTACACTCCATTCCCTCATTTTCCAACTTCCCACCTCAAGAACACTCAAGATTTTCTCTCAAGTATCATAATTTCATTCTTCCAAATCTGCCAAAAATGTAAGTGTTCATTCCTAGAATCGTTCATATAACACTTAATCTCGTGTTTTTACAACATTTCATCCATAAATTCTTGGTTTTTAACTAGATCTTCAAGTGTTCTTCAAAACACCAAGAACACACACTAGTGCTCTTGGGCTCCAATCACTCATTCGAGCATCCTATGTGTAAGTACACTCCCCCTAGCAAGTTATTCACTTAGAATACATGTTAAGCCCTTGAAGAACATCAAGATCCCCATGAAAACATGAGTTTACGGTTTGGGGAGGCCTCCCAAAACCGTAAACACCTTCTAAGGGTGTTTAAGTGCCCTTAAGACCATCCAATACTTGTATAAGTGACTAGAACCTTGCATGCATGAGATAGAACCACCAAAACTTGAAAGGAATGGACAAACATGGGTTTACGGCTATAAACCCATGTGTTTACGACCGTAAACTCCCAAGGGAGTGGTCCAAGGACCGTAAACTCCAAAAAGTGTCCATTTTGAGCCGTAATCACTTCCTTAGCCTTTGATTCGAGTCTAGCATAATTCCTTGAGTGATATAAGACCTTTGAACACCCAATGACACCACTTCCATGAGTTTACGGTCGTAAACTCATGGGGGAAGTGGTCTTGAAACCGTAAACACCCCTAAGGGCCACCATTTGAAGAGTAAACTCCAATGTGAGTCCATACTCTCCTTATATGCAACCCTTGGTACTCCTAGCAATTGTAGCAAAGTGTTTTCATGTATTAGGACATCCTTACTTGCTATTAAATGACTAATTAGATACTTAAATGTATCATTCCATGTTAAATAGGATTTGCGTATGTGTGCAAGTCCTCACTTGACACTTAGCATCCTATACCGTCCGTTCATCCGAATCACCCACGTCAGGTGAGTTCATACCCCTGAATTAACCTTTTAGATTATTTTAAATGCTTTTATGGGGGGATACAAGTTTAACTATAGAGTTATTATATCAATCACATGTGATTATTAACTGTATAGCAAATGGATTTTTACATGTCAAACTACTTCATCCAGCAAAAGGTTTTCCAATCTCGTTTTCAAATCTTGTTTAAAGTATGAATTTCTCTTTTAGATTATCAAAAGTATTTCAAAGGTTTTCCAAAGGTTCTCAAAGATTTTTTTATAAATTGACATCAAGTATTAAATTCTTATTTGTAAAGATATTCCAAAGGTTTTAACAAAGTTTTCTTCTATGTTGTATTATCGTTAAATGCATGCCTATATTTGTATAGTTATATAAATAATGTTTAAAGGACTTAGAACGGCTAGCTCGCCTTATTTCCTTTTCCACGTTGGGATGTGGTCTGGTGGGTATTAGTTATCCGTCCGAAGGTCGTTTAAATATTAGTTATATATCATGTATACATGTATAGACATAAAGGTTTCCATCAACCAGTTCATTTCCTTTGAGTAGCAAAGGCATCCGTCTATTCATCATTCATATACCTGAAACATTAGTAACTATTATAGGAATAGTTAGGAGATTCTATTTACTCTTTCTAGTATGAATAATTCCACAATAGTCGGTCCATTCGTGAGTCTATACTATTACTATAGTACTTTAAATAGAATGTGACGTTCTATTTCCCGATACGCCGCTTCCAAGCGCCATCGCCATGTAACCAGAGTCTCTTGGAGGGAGAGCGGGCATCATGTGTATAGATCTATGTAGGAAAAACACTCCCACACCTTGACTGCTAGCTACAGTCCGAGCCTGTAAGGCCCAATGGGTGACAGATGTCACTATACATCGCATGACCTGGAGGGTCATCAAGGATTCGATCATCAATCAACATGGTTACATACGAGTTCACATTCACCCTTTTATCCACCCTTTTATTTAGACTGATCCAGGCATATCATTCATTCAATACCCTCCTGGATTCTATGTTTTCCCCTATTTTAGACTTTGCTAGCTGGATCGTTCATTTGATACTATCTGGAGTCTGTGTCTCTTTGTTTTAGACCTTGCTAGCTGTATCATTCATTTCATACTGTCTGGGGTCTATGTGTCATTGTTTTTGACCTTGCTAGTTGTATCGTTCATTTGATACTGTTTGGGGTCTATGTTTCCTTGTTTTAGACTTTGCTAGCTATATCGTTCATTTGATACAGTCTGGAGTCTGTGCTTCCATGTTTTAGACTGAGTCAAGCGTATTGTTCATTCGATACCCTCCTGGAGTCTATGTTTTACTTATTTTTAGACTTTGCAAGGCGTCCTGCCTGAAGTCTATGATTTATTTACCTTTCAGTTTTTCGAGGCGTTCCGCCTGGAGTCTAGGTTTTATTTCCTTTTAGCCATCAGTGTTTCTGCTGAGGAAAGATATGATTTTCCCTTATTATTTTTACTTGAGGCTTTTCTCACAAGTCCTTTAAAGTAAAAACTATATTTTGATAATGATAGTACTTTTGGGGAAATTACTCCTAAAATATAAAACAATTGGGTCTTGGTAGAAGACTCCTTTTATTTAGAAAATATAGGATTTTCTGGAAAGAACCTTAATACTCTGTAGATTCTAAACCACCATCTTTCATGAGGTTATTTTGAATAAAAATGTGTATTTATCTTAATGTCATTAAATTCTTATGAACTCACCAGCATTGTAAAAATATTGATACTCACTTTCAAAATAACTTGTAATCTCAGGTATTTCGCCGTTCTCGGTTTTGGGGTGTGACAGATTGGTATCAGAGCATTGTTTATAGTGAGCTTAGTATATCTAATCATAAACGATATACAACTTATAAGTACATTGGGATAAAACACTCTGACCAAGAATTATACTTTAAAATATAACCATATTTACAAATGTATAAGAACATCCAGAATCTAAATACCCGAACAAAGTATCACAGGAGGAACAAGAATAAAAGTCTTCAGATGTTGAGAATTTCCATCAAACCTGGGCAGTTATGTAATCGTAAGCTGGAATAAATGTAACCTGATTAACTACATTTATTCGAGATGCGATTAACGTGTTCTTGGGAGTGATGGTGGTGCTGCAATGTATCTGAAACTTACCGAATAGGAATTCTAGAGCCAAACATAAAGTTTAAAATACTATAGGAGTATTTTATGATACTAAAAGATTTACAATAAACCTAGAAGCATATTCAGAAGTTAAGAATCAAACATGTAATTAAAATACCGTAGGGGTATTTTAGGAACCATAAATAACCTTGTGTGAAAAACTAAAAGAGATCCCTATTGATAGACCTATGAGTACAGAGTGTATACTTCCAAGGTTATATATAGTAAGGATCCCATAGGCTAAGAATGTGTGGTTTCGCTCTACTTCCTTTTCCTCGTTGGGATGTGGATATAGAGTAGTATCACATATTCGAAGGCATATCGGATCTAAGTTATATATGATTTGTGTACGCTATGTAATTGTAGCAGGACTCAATATGGATCACCCAGTGAAACGTTTAATAATCTCTTAGGATTCTTTAGACATTTCAATTCTCGCACGAACCCTTTAGAGAACCTTATCCACTTCATTGTTCGGCAGAAGAGTTGATTCCAACCCGGAAGGAGTTCATTGAGAAGGTTTCAGATTCAGAAATAAATGAACCGGGACGAGACTATTGAAACCACCAAGTGCCTATACCTTTTAGGAACATCGGTGGGAAATTTGCCTGAACTTCCGAGATCCCAGTCATCCATCCTGAAGTGATGACACTCAGAGTCAGAATCGGAAGTAAGAAGGAGTAGAAATTCAATATGTCTACAAGAGAAGAGAATCTTAGGTAAGTACCAGAAGAAAACCAACGCCGATTCCAGTCGAGGATAAGAGGTGGACAGAGGGAGCCAATACATGAAACCTGAGAAGTGTCCTCTTTCTCGTTATCGTCACCCTAATACATCCATAAAATAATACAATTTAGTGAGTTAGTGATTACACTACTCACACTATGTGTTAGGTAAGTCGTCCTTCCCGTCGCAAGTAATACGAATATATCGGATCTCGAAATCTCGTTTGAGAGTGTTTCGCCATAAGTCTTCCTGAGCGCTTTTCTTCTGTAATCTTCTTTCCGAACTGTCCTCAAATCTTCCCAAAGCCGGAGAGCGGATCTCTATAGTATAAAGATAACTTAGTAGGAACGACTCCAATCTTATGGCTTTCCGATACTCTTACTCCTACCTTGTTACCTGGACTGCATCATAGGGATGTAGGTCGACACTCAGATAACCATAACTCAAGGCGCGGGAAAATTTTGTGCCTATCATAGTAAAGGTAGATACGTCCAGGGTTAACCATCGTCTCTCATCAGCTTGTGTTCCTTTTTCGTGTAGGAAGAACCATGCCTCCGAAGAAACGTAACCAAACCGCTGGTAAGACACCGATTCTCCTAATCGATGAAGCTACTTTTCAAGCTGCAGTCTCAGCAGTTGTAGCAGCTGTCATGGCTCACCTGAATGCTAACAACACCAATGTTAGCAGGAGCCCTATCGAGATTTCCGATCCTAGCAATGGACAGCAGCAACCAACACCTGCGTACCCAGCCACCCAAAAACCCTAACCAACTCCATTGAAGAGAAAGTTCAAGAACGAGGAGGGAAGTACCTCGGTTCAAGGACCTTCCGAAGGAAAACAAGCTGAGGCAGTCAATACCCCTGTCAAGCCTTCCGTCCCGACTTCAGGAAGACCATACCTAGGAAACCTCCCCCGTTGCAGCAAGTGCATCTACCATAACCATGGTATCTGCCGAGAACTCTTTTGTGTTATGTGAAACATGAAGGGGCATATCGCTCGCATCTGTAGAACCCCGGTTGAGTTCACTACATCAACCACCAATGTGGGGACCAGTCCAGTGTGCCACCTATGTGGTGAAATTTGACACTTCAAGAGGGACTGCCCAACTGAAAGAAATGACAAGGGCGCGGGAGGAGTCTTACCCTAATGCCTAGGGAGAAGCATTAAGGAACCCGGTAGAAATATTGGTACGTCTCTCTCTATCCAGAGTAGTTAACCGAAAACATTAAATGATAAATTCTAATGGTAATTACTCTCTCGTTAAGGCGAAAGTCGTAGAATTGTTGTAAAATATCAAAAATCCATCAGTTAAAGCTATAATGGCTCGATATATACGTTAACGCCATGTATAATTAAGATTGATAGACCTCGAGTGAGTGATGCTGCCTTATTTCCTGTTCCTCGTTGGGTTATGGATTTAGGGCAGAGTTGCTCAGTCAACAGTCCTTTCAACCTTAATTATACATGACTAGTGTATACTAAGCAATTATAGAGAAGCCTCTTGAAAAATCGATTCATGAAAAGTACATTATTCTGAAACATCAGGACCCCCTATAGTTCTGCGTCGATTCTATCGGTCAAAGTATCCACGACAGTGATACCATGGATGAAACCCGAGACACTAACAACTTGTGTGCCCAGTACAACACATGGTCCTATCAATTTTCATTCACATCATGTCGATGTTTGTTAGATTCGACACTTCCGTCAATCATGGTCCGACTTTTTGCAACCATGTGAAAATTCCTAGTGTTGTGTAAAGAGAACTTTCACCATAGCCAATTTGTCAAATAAAGGTTCTTCCGAACCTAATAAGAAACCTAATGCGATCCGTGGGTCGTCTCTCTTATCTAAAACCTTCCGAAGTACCCAGGAGAAGGGTGTCGCGCGCTGTTAACGAACCCCTCCTTAGACAGATAGAACCAGAAGCGAAAGGAACCGCAGATTATCCGGAAGACAATCACCGCCCGAGGTCTACTCAGTGGATCCCCCAGAAAGACCAGTAGCACCACGCAACCAGGTTCGTGAATCAAGAGAAAGAACTCATGGGATTAACATCTGTTAATGGGTATATGCATTAGAGTGGTATATAATTCAGATCAATAAGATTTAAGATGTGTGCTTCCTCCTTACTCCCTGTTCCTCGTGGGGTTGTGGGTTTGGGGTGGGGTTGCTCAACCGAACATCCCGTTGATCTCAATTATAAATGGCTTGCATACA
Source organism: Lactuca serriola (assembly GCF_051521515.1). Taxonomy (NCBI): domain Eukaryota; kingdom Viridiplantae; phylum Streptophyta; class Magnoliopsida; order Asterales; family Asteraceae; genus Lactuca; species Lactuca serriola. Next base: position 120,774,312 of record NC_136416.1, read on the forward strand.
CCAAGTATTAGTGATTAAGCCAAGTATGAGCTCTACTACGAACCTTATAGTAAAACCCTTCATCCTATCCCATAGAATAGGAACTGGAGTCATGAGAACCACTGCGGGTTGAGCTGCTAAAACGACCACAAATCCGAAATTTGTTGTCATCCTGGTTAAGCCAACATAGTAGCTAAGACCCTCAGTTGGAAAAGTAACTCAAGTTGTAAGAGTCAAGAACATTGACTGCGACCATCCATTCACGCTTGATCCCATGAATTAAGTATCTCAAAGGAGATCCCAGGAACCTGGAAGTGATGACAGGTTAAACTCTGAGAAGAGTGGACGAGGAAATTAGAAGTTCCGAGTGACGGAACCCTATGCTCTCTAGATTTGATCTAGATCGAGAAAACTCAGAAACACCGGAAGAGTAGTTACAAAAGATACTCTCACTACTCAGGCACTTCGTCCATCCCGTTACACACGAGTAGTGCCTAGGACACACCACCTTCCTCATGCGAGAAAGAAGTCATCGTCGCCCTGTAGACGATAGACTGCATTCTCCGAAGTGAACACTAGAATGCCAAGAACCATAGGATAAACTTCACAACCGATAATACTTGAATAAATTAAAATGGTATGTTGCGTTAAGCCTTATAACCCAGATCCCGAAGAGATCATAGACTCGACACCAGTCTAGGTATTAGTCGATGGGTTATACAAGAACACGCACTTTCTGCAAAAACTAGAATGAGCCTACACCTTGGAGAATAGGGCATGTCTTAGAGATTCGTTGGGCTACTCGGTGTTCCAAAGAATACTAACCCTAAAGAGATAGTAGAACCACCTCCTGAAATAGCCCAACACTTCAGAAAATCTCAACGGGCTAAGTTAGCTCTGATCAGAGACTGCTATCCATGAAACAACGAAGCGGGTAAGAGAATGATTCTTTCCAGTTAGGAATCATACTATGAAAGCATCAATTAGACGATGATGAAAATTTAAAACATTCTAAACATCCTCTGGTAAAACCCTATCTCACTGACTTTGGGAGTTTCAGATAGAAACACCTCGAGAGTAAGAAGTGCAGGTCCATTTTGCACTAAATCGATGTAGATGTCCCGTAACCAGTAGATGCCAGTGTGTAGCCAATACATCCGATGATCCAGAAAGCCTACGAAGGCCAATCAGTAGGGAATATGAATTTGAAGTTAACATGAGTCTTCTAAGAACTAACTCGGGAACTACACCCTCAGTAAGAGAGAACTTTCGGAACTTCAGAATGGCGATCACGCCAAGTGATGATATAACCATAGAAGTACATTATGTTCTAAGTACTGAAACATCCTATCTTCCCAAGAGCTTAGGACCATCCGAGATTCTTTATAAGAATTGGTCCAACCCTCGTCAGACCTTGGCTACTTTTGGAATTCCATAAATTCCACTGTAGTCTATTCGCGTCTCCAGCATGGACAAGATGTTTGTCCGACGTGACTTGTATGATCCCACTCGTCGTGCTAGAAATCATTGGGAACCCTAACTTCGTAGAAGAACCGGTAGAAATCATGGACCAAGAGGCCAAACGAACGAAACAAATCCACATCCTGTTAGTGAAGGTTCGCTGGAATGCCAAGCGAAGCCCAGAGTTCACTTGGGAGTGCGAGGACCAACCTAATAGGAAGTACCCTCATCTCCTTACTCGATTGTTCATGCCTACTTCCTTGCCTAAACCCTAATTTCGGGACGAAATTCCCTCTAACGGGGGATGATGTGACAACTCAAAATTTTCTTTTGTTTTTAACTCCGCAAATCAAGCACTTCAAAAATTAGCCAAATTTATCCCAAAACATTTTTGGCCGGATTTAAGCCCGTTTGAATATTTTAATTATAATTTTTCGTCAAACGAGCAATTAAATGGAAGTGTCCGTTAGGTGTGTTGTGTAACGAATAAACAATAAACACCTTGGCTAGGTGTTTACGGCCAAACAAGGGTGTTTGGGCCGTAAACTCCCTTTGGCATGGACTCATGCATATAGCATGAGTTTACACTCCATTCCCTCATTTTCCAACTTCCCACCTCAAGAACACTCAAGATTTTCTCTCAAGTATCATAATTTCATTCTTCCAAATCTGCCAAAAATGTAAGTGTTCATTCCTAGAATCATTCATATAACACTTAATCTCGTGTTTTTACAACATTTCATCCATAAATTTTTGGTTTTTAACTAGATCTTCAAGTGTTCTTCAAAACACCAAGAACACACACTAGTGTTCTTGGGCTCCAATCACTCATTTGAGCATCCTATGTGTAAGTACACTCCCCCTAGCAAGTTATTCACTTATAATACATGTTAAACCCTTGAAGAACATCAAGATCCCCATGAAAACATGAGTTTACGATTTGGGGAGGCCTCCCAAAACCGTAAACACCTTCTAAGGGTGTTTAAGTGCCCTTAAGACCATCCAATGCTTGTATAAGTGACTAGAACCTTGCATGCATGAGATAGAACCACCAAAACTTGAAAGGAATGGACAAACATGGGTTTACGGCTGTAAACCCATGTGTTTACGACCGTAAACTCCTAAGGGAGTGGTCCAAGGACCGTAAACTCCAAAAAGTGTCCATTTTGAGCCGTAATCACTTCCTTAGCCCTTGATTCGAGTCTAGCATAATTCCTTGAGTGATATAAGACCTTTGAACACCCAATGAAATCACTTCCATGAGTTTACGGACATAAACTCATGGGGGATGTGGTCTTGAAACCGTAAACACCCTAAGGGCCACCATTTGAAGAGTAAACTCCAATGTGTGTTCATACTCTCCTTATATGCAACCCTTGGTACTCCTAGCACTTGTAGCAAAGTGTTTTCATGTGTTAGGACATCCTTACTTGCTTGATTAGTTATTAAATGACTAATTAGATACTTAAATGTATCATTACATGTTAAATAGGATTCGCATGTGTGTCCAAGTCCTCACTTGATACTTAGCATCCTATACCGTCCGTTCATCTGAATCACCCACGTCAGGTGAGTTCATACCCCTGAATTAACCTTTTAAATGATTTTAAATACTTTTATGGGGGGATTACAAGTTTAACTATAAAGTTATTATATCAATCACCTGTGATTATTAACTGTATAGCAAATGGATTTTTACATGTTAAACTGCTTCATCCAGCAAAAGGTTTTCCAATCTCGTTTTCAAATCTTGTTTAAAGTATGAATTTCTCTTTTAGATTATCAAAAGTATTTCAAATGTTTTCAAAGCTTGTTTTATAAATTCACATTAAGTCGTAAATTCCTATTTGTAAAGATTTTCCAAAGGTTTTACCAAAATTTTCTTCTATGTTGTTATATCGTTAACTGCATGCCTATATTTGTATAGTTATATAAATAATGTTTAAAGGACTTAGAACGGCTAGCTCACCTTATTTCCTTTTCCTCGTTGGGATGTGGTCTGGTGGGTATCGGTTATCCGTCCGAAGGTCGTTTAAATATTAGTCATATATCATGTATACATGTATAGACATAAAGGTTTCCATCAACCAGTTCATTTCCTTTGAGTAGCAAAGGCATCCTTCAATTCATCATTCATATACCTGAAACATTAGTAACTATTATAGGAATACTTAGGAGATTCTATTTACTCTTTCTAGTATGAATAATTCCACTAGAGTCAGTTCATTCGTGAGTCTATACTATTACTATACTACTTTAAATAGAATGTGACGTTCTATTTCCCGATACGCCGCATCCAAGCGCCATCGCTGTGTAACCAGAGTCTCCTGGAGGGAGAGCGGGCATCACGTGTATAGATCTATGCACGACAGACACTCTGACACCTTAACTGCTAGCTACAGTCTGAGCCGGTAAGGCCCAATGGGTGACAGATGTCACTATACATCGCATGACCAGGAGGGTCATCAAGGATTCGATCATCAATCAACATGGTTACATACGAGTTCACATTCACCCTTTTATTTAGACTGAGCCAGGTGTATCATTCATTCGATACCCTCCTGGAGTCTATGTTTCCCCTGTTTTAGACTTTGCTAGCTGTATCGTTCATTTGATACTGTCTGGAGTCCGTGTCTCTTTGTTTTAGACCTTGCTAGCTGTATCGTTCATTTGATACTATCTGGGGTCTATGTGTCCTTGTTTTAGACCTTGCTAGTTGTATCATTCATTTGATACTGTCTGGGGTCTATGTTTCCTTGTTTTAGACTTTTCCTAGTTGTACCGTTCATTTGATACTGTCTGGAGTCTATGCTTCCTTGTCTTAGACTGAGCCAGACATATTGTTCATTTGATACCCTCCTAGAGTCTATGTTTTACTTATTTTTAGACTTTGCAAGGCGTCCCGCCTGAAGTCTGTGATTTATTTACCTTTAAGCTTTGCGAGGCGTTCCGCTTGGAGTCTAGGTTTTATTTACTTTTAGCCAGCAGTGTTTCTGCTAAGGAAAGATATGATTTTCCCTTATTATTTTTACTTGAGGCTTTTCTCACAAGTCCTTTAAAGTAAAAACTATATTTTGATAATGATAGTACTTTTGGGGAAATTACTCCTTAAATATAACACAACCGGGTGTTGGTAGAAGACTCCTTTTATTTAGAAAATGTAGGATTTTCTGGAAAGAACTCTAATACTCTGTACATTCTAAACCACCATCTTTCATGAGTGTAAGGTCAAACCTTGAAATATGATAATGTTTAAAACAGACCTCAGCATCAGCGCGTATCTCAGTATCAGCATCAGCGTTTCAGTAGCTCAGTTTGTAATAGTTTAATTTATTCAGTGCATTGTAACAGATCTTATATTTATCTTGTTTCCATAGTTAGCCTAATTAGTTAGCTGGCGTATCCCTAATTTGTAGGGATTGTCTAGAATAGCAGTATATAATCATTTGTATAGGTTTGTGAATTATTACGCCTTTCACAAACCCTAATCGCTGCTTTGTGCACACGATAATCTCTTTGTGAGATTATCTTTCTTAGTGAAAGTTTTTCTTCGTGAATTCCTCTTGTTCTTATTTACTGTCATTGTTTGATATATTGATTGATCTAAAGGCCTCTTCAATGAGGTTATTTTGAATAAAAATGTGTATTTATATTAATGTCATTAAATTCTTATAAACTCACCAGCATTGTAAAAATGTTGATACTCGCTTTCAAAATAACTTGTATTCTCAGGTCATTGATAGACAGGTACATCCCGGGAGCTTTTGTGAAGTCAGCCTAGTACCAAGCTGCATCTATATTATTCTCTGTATTTACTTTGATGTTGCTATGAAATGTAACCTATATAAAATTATTACTATTAATGCAATGGTTGTTGTACTTTGATTACTATACTGCATATGTTGTGATACTTGACATGACGTCCTGCACCCCAGAACGTATTCCGCCGTTCTAGGTTTTGGGGTGTGACAGATTGGTATCAGAACATTGTTTATAGTGAGCTCAGTATATCTAATCATAAAAGATATACAACCTATAAGTACATTGGGATAAAACACTCTGACCAAGAATTATACTTTAAAATATAACCATATTTACAAAAGTATAAGAACATCCATAATCTAAACACCCGAACAAAGTATCACAAGAGGAACAAGAATAAAAGTCTTCGGATGTTGAGCATTTCCGTGAAACCTGGACAATTATGTAATCGTAAGCTAGAATAAATGTAACCTGATCAACTACATTTATTCGAGATGCGACTAACGTGTGCTTGGGAGTGATGGTGGTGCTGCAATGTATCTGAAACTTACCAAATAGGAATTCTAGAGCCAAACATAAAGTTTAAAATACTATAGGAGTATTTTATGATACTAAAAGATTTACAATAAACCTAGAAGCATATTCAGAAGTTAAGAATCTAACATGTAATTAAAATACCATAGGGGTATTTTAGGAACCATAAATAACCTTGCGTGAAAAAATAAAAGAGATCCCTATTGATAGACCTATGAGTACAGAGTGTATACTTCCAAGGTTATATATAGTAAGGATCCCATAGGCTAAGAATGTGTGGTTTTGCTCTACTTCCTTTTCCTCGTTGGGATGTGGATATAGAGTACTATCACATATTCGAAAGCATATCGGATCTAAGTTATATATGATTTGTATACGCTATGTAATTGTAGCAGGACTCAATATGGATCACCCAGTGAAACGTTTAATAATCTCTTAGGATTCTTTAGACATTTCCATTCTCGCACGAACCCTTTAGAGAACCTTATCCACTTCAGTGTTCGGTAGAAGAGTTGATTCCGACCCGGAAGGAGTTCATTGAGAAGGTTTCAGATTCGGGAATAAATGAACCGAGACGAGACTATTGAAACCACCAGGTGCCTATACCTTTTCGGAACATCGGTGGGAAATTCGCCTGAACTTCCGAGATCCCAGTCATCCATCCTGAAGTGATGACACTCAGAGTCAGAATCGGAAGTAAGACAGAGTAGAAATTCAATATGTCTACAAGAGAAGAGAACCTTAGGTAAGTACCCGAAGAAAACCAACGTCGATTCCAGTCGAGGATAAGAGGTGGACAGAGGGAGCCAATACATGGAACCCGAGAAGTGTCCTCTTTCTCGTTATCGTCACGCTAATACATCCATAAAATAATACAATTTAGTGAGTTAGTGATTACACTACTCACACTATGTGTTAGGTAAGTCATCCTTCATGTCGCAAGTAATACGAATAGATCGGATCTCGAAATCTCGATTGACAGTGTTTAGCCATAACTCTTCATGAGCCCTTTTCTTCTATAATCTTCATTCCGAACTGTCCTCAAATATTCCCAAAGCCAGAGAGCGGATCTCTCCAATATAAAGATAACTTAGTAGGAATGACTCCCATCTTATAGCTTTCCGATACTCTTACTCCTACCTTGTTACCTGGACTGCATCATTGGGATGTAGGTCGACACTCAGATAACCATAACTCAAGGCGCAGGAAAATTTTGTGCCTATCATAGTAAAGGTAGATACGTCCAGGGTTAACCATCGTCTCTCATTAGCTTGTGTTCCTTTTTCGTGTAGGAAGAACCATGCCTCCGAAGAAACGTAACCAACCCACTGGTAAGACACCGACTCTCCTGTTCGATGAAGCTACGTTTCAAGTTGCAGTCTCAGCAGCTGTAGAAGCTGTCGTGGCTCACCTGAATCCTAACAACGCCAATGTTAGAAGGATCCCTATCGAGATTTCTGATCCTAGCAATGGATAGCAGCAACCAACACCTGCATACCCAGTGAAACATCCCAAAAATACCACACGGAAATTTCATTTTTAAATATAACAAAAATCATAAAACTGAGTATCACATAATAAAACCATGCATTGTGTATCCCAAAACCATAATAAAATATAGTGAGAAAAACTGTGTCACAACTGTATCAAAACATATCTAAGAAACTGAATCAACTCCCAGGACAAAAACTGAAGTTGTGGTGTGTGCGATGCCATCATCCCGAGCTCTTCCCTTTACTTGCGGAAGTACCTGAAACCAAAAACTGAAACCGTAAGCACGAAGCTTAGTGAGCTCCCCCAAACTACCACGTACCACACAATAACAAATAAAGCACATACTGGGCCTTGCCCACTGCATCGGACCGAAGTCCGGAACTGACTGCATCGGACCGAAGTCCGGAACTAACTGCATCGGACCGAAGTCCGGAACTAGCTGCATCGGACCGAAGTCCAGGAAACTGACTGGGACCTTGTCCCCTGCATCGGACCGGAGTCCGGAACTAACTTCATCGGACCGAAGTCCGAAACTGACCAGGACCTTGTCCCCTGCATCGGACCAGAGTCCGGAACTAACTGCATCGGACCGAAGTCCGGAACTGACTGGGACCTTGTCCCCTGCATCAGACTAGAGTCCGGAACTAACTGTATCGGACCGAAGTCCGGAACTGTCTGAACATAGCATAACATAAACACGTATTTGCTAACATAACACATATACTGCATCGGACTAAAGTCCAGAACACATAACACAAAACATGCTTGAATCACAAAGACATCAAGCACTCTAACTACTGCATCGGACTGAAGTCCGGAACTACTGCTAACTAAACGGGCCGGCATTGTGGCCGTAGACCCGTTCCTACTGGAAGGAAACTCACCTCGTGAACTGGCTGCTGAGTGTATGGCTCTGGAAGCTATCTGCTGCGGCTCCGGTAAAATGACTCTTTTACCCCTGGTCAAAGTCAACTCTCCCGGTCAAAGTCAACCTACAGTTGACCTGACTCGCCGAGTTGGGCCGCCAACTCGCCGAGTCTCTATTCTCACTTCTCAACCCTACTCGTGGCTACTCGTCGAGTATGGCATCAACTCGACGAGTTCCTTTTCGATTCTAAAACTCAGGCTATCTGCATCCGACTCACCGAGTCGTATGAACAACTCGACGAGTTGTTCTAGAGCTAAGAAGATTGCCTTGGACTCGCCGAGTTGTATGAACAACTCGTCGAGTCCCTCCATTACTGAGTCTGACCTCCAACTCACTGAGTCCACTCTACTACTCACTGTTCCCCACTCGGCATCACTCAAAAGGGGAAAAATCGGGGACTCGCGACTCGACTCGCCGAGTCGTTCTTCCGGCTTGCCGAGTCGCATGCATGCAGCTACTCTAAACTCGATTCTGCTTGAATCCAGCGTATAAAACTTATAGATCTGGGCTCCCTTAGCTCGATTAACATGTAAAGATTCTATCTTTACATGCCCATAAGCATCCATGAAGATTAGAAGGCTCAAAAAGCATAATAAAGGCTAGATCTAGGGTTCTCATGCAAAGCAACTACAAAAAGGCAATAGATTAGGGTTCTACAACTCCTAAATGAACATATCTAAGGATATCTCGACCCATCAAGGCATCCATACAACTATAAAGCTTGAAAAATACATTAAACTAGCCTTAAAGGTGTTCCAATGGAGGTTTTAAGCACAAAACAGAAGGATTCGTAGAAATACCTCAATGAACTCTGATTTTGACCTTGGATCTTTGCTCTACACCTCTTCTCTTTGGTCCTTTCATCTTTTTCTTCTTCAAGCCTTCACGAATTCACACAAAAACACTTTAATCAATCAAAGGATGGTTTAGGGTTTCCCACAGCTCTCTGAGGGTGAAGGAGGCGAGTTTGGGGCACATAACATTGCTTAAATAGTGAGCAAACCCGGGGATTTAGGGTTTCTTCCTGGCAGGGAGACTCGCCGAGTCCTGAATATGGACTCGCCGAGTCGCCGACTTACACGTGCTCGAAATCCCGTCCCTACTCGACGAGTCGGGCTATAGACTTGCCGAGTCCCTCTTGAAAACTTCTAAATAAATACCATGGAAGCAACATACAAAAGACGGGTCGTTACACCCAGCCACCCAAAAACCCCAACGAACTCCACTGAAGAGAAAGTTCAAGAACCAGGAGGGAAGTACCCCGGCTCAAGGACCTTCCGAAGGACAACAAGTTGAGGCAGTCAATACCCCTATCAACCCTTCCGTCCTGACTTCAGGAAGACCATATCTAGGAAACCTCCCCCGTTGCAGCAAGTGCAGCTACCATCACAATGGTATCTGCCGAGAACTCTTTTGTGTTAGGTGCAACATGAAGGGGCATATCGCTCGCGTCTGTAGAAACCCGGTTGAGTTCATTACATCAACCACCAATGTGGGGACCAGTCCAGTGTGCCACCTATGTGGTGAAATTGGACACTTCAAGAGGGACTGCCCAACTGAAAGAAATGAAAAGGGCGTAGGAGGAGTCTTACCCTAATGCCTAGGGAGAAGCATCAAGGAACGCGGTAGAATTTTTGGTACGTCTATCTCTCTCTATCCAGAGTAGTTAACCGAAAACATTAAATGATAAATTCTAATGGTAATTACTCTCTCGTTAAGGTGAAAGTCGCATCACTGTTGTAAAATATCAAAAATCCATCAGGTAAAGCATCAAGGACCCAACACAATATTTTATAACTTAGAAGAGGGATGCCTTAATCCAAGCTATAAAATATTTGAAGGTAGGTGAATGACGATTCACCAATTTCCACCAAGATAAACGAAATGTATTATTAGGTTTTATTTTGTTTTGAAACTCCTAGATTCTTTTGAGATTCATTGAACTTTTCAATGACATGTTTCAATCTCGAGTGTGCCCTTCAACTTTTGTGCCTCGGATGCCAAGAATCACAAAACAAGGTGTGAAGTAACCATGCAAATTACTTGGTACCCTTAATGTATTACCCCTCAATCGATGTGCCGGTTAACCACACACGCTCCATCGATACTATGATAAATGTTAAGTCACCCTTTACCTACCTTGTTAATTTCAAGTTAGTGTGTCGGCTAACCACAAACGCTCCACTAACGACTTAAACAAAGTGTAAAGTGTAATTTCATGTATTAGCACCTTATTCACATTTTCCTAAAATAACTAAGATTGGGAATTCAATAAAGTTTAGTTACTTTAGTATTATCATTATACTTTTAGTGAGAATTTATAAGTCCTTGTCCTACCCGTTGGGCTAACCACCCTCCACCGATCAAGGAAGCGGTGGGTGAGAGTGGACACCCATTAAGTTGTCATTTTATAGGCAACAACCTTATACCCCCTTATAGACCGGCTTCATGAATGACGCGTACTAGCGGTAAGACGACTTGATCTTATACATATATATATTATTAACTTATAATATTATAAAGTATAAGGGTTGAATTTTAACTTTTAAAATTCTAAGGGTTGGAACTAAAGTTTTAATCATGACTTTACTTGTTCCAAAACCTGAGGGCGAGTTTTGTAAACTTTCAAAACTTTTCATTTCTTATAACTTATGAATTTAATTGAGTATTTAAAATGAAGACTCTTCATTTTTCTAACTCTTGTGTTCTTTTAATGGATTTTATTAAAGCGTGACCTTTGGTTTTCCTTAACTTGAGGACAAGTTATGGACTCCATTAAAACACATAGCGATCAACAATTAAACTACTAAGTAGGTTACAAATAATTCCTATGATCATCTAATCATCATAAGTTCATGAACATGAATATGAACATTCCAAGAATCATAAATTACTCATAAAACTTGTAATTTGTGATAATAACCATTGTAAATGGATTAGCATAAACATTACACCATCTAAAACAAGTTTTATAACACCAAAACAGTTTAGGGTAATGTTTCTAGTCCATTTCCAGCAGCAAAACTCGAAAAATTGGACACTGCAGCCTCTACTCGTCGAGTGCATGAATAGACTCGACGAGTAGCATGCATTATTCATGGACTCGTCGAGTCCCCCCATGGACTCGGCGAGTTCATACAACAGTGAACAAAAAAATTCGATTTTTGAGCTATTTGCATAGTGTATCAAGTAAACAAAAACCAGTATCTGATACCACTGATGGGTTTTGAGCATTCTAACACTCCTATGGTGTATATGCAACCCTAAAAACCTTGGATCTATGTTTGACTAAGATACACGCAAATAATTATTTTTCCAAGGTTCTTATCCTATCTAGCATGGCATGGGGAACTTGAATCAAATAAAGCTAGTAGAATTACTTACCTTATAGTTGTAGTTGATTGCTTGGAGTTTTAGAGCCTAGCACCAATAGTGTGGATGACTCAAATGGAAATCACAAATCACCAAAAACTTTGGAACTTTGAGAGAATAGTAACACCCTTCTTGAAATCGGCCCTCTTAGTATATTCACTACAACTAGTGTGATTTCAAGAATCAAAGCCTCCTTTATATAGTGTGGTGGATTAGGGTTACATCCATGTAAACCCTAATACCCATGTCTTTTCATTTCCATGAGATCCATGGGTTAAAGCTCCATGGATTATCCATGGACTTTCCAAGAAAGCCTAGCTCATTCCAAATAAGCATTAGCCCACACTATATAAATACAAGAGCCCATATTTAATGAGTAATACTTTTGATCTCTAAATTAATTCTAGATTAATTATAGATCAATACTAATTAAATAACATGATTTTATATTAATATATTAGAACTTACAATATATTAATAAATCATAACTTATACCATTCTCAAAAGATTATCCATAAATTGTTCGGGTGAAGTGCAACCTAAATGGACCAAGACGGGTCGGGTCAAGTACATACCAAATATAGTTATGGACTTAGACACTATATCCAACAATATTCAATTTAACATTGACATTATTGAAAACCTGAATAACACTTTCATATATAAGTGTGAAAAGAAAATCTTTAAACATAAACAACCATCTTTAAAAACCAAAATATCACCTTTCTCATTATCAAATGAAAAACAAAATCCTTGTTTAAATAAAAATTAAATGAAATAATGTTTCTAGTCATCTCAAATGAGTAACAACAATAAAGTAAATCTATAATAAATCCATTACTAAGAATCAAATCAAAATCTCCAATCATTGAGACAGGTGACTTGCGTCTATTCCCCATAATTAGATTTAACTCCCCATGCTTAATATTGTTTCTTTCCTTTAGACCATGCAATACAGTGCATATGTGAGTACCATATTATGTATCAAGAAACCAAAAATTTGAAGTAATAGTATTATGGAGTTTGATCATATAAGTACCTAAAGTAGACCCAATCGCTTTGACATTACCATCCTTGAAATCTTTCTAGTATGTAGGATAACATCATTTCCAATGCTCCTTAACGCCATAGTAATAGAAGTTTGCTTCTTTTAGATCAATGACTGGTGGAATGGAGGATTCACCCTTTCCTTTATCCCCTTGAAAAAGTCCAGTTGGAGCCTTTCGTTTCAAATTAGGATTAGAACGTTTCCTCATCTTTCCACTACCATTTTGAATAGGAGTCGATTCGTACACAACAATTTTTCTATATACACAACAATTTGTGCTTTAAAATGTAATATTTTACAACTTTATAAAGCATAAATTATTGTATATGGAGAAAAACTGTTGTGTACGAATCACTTCCCTTTTAAACGAAAAGAATTGAGACTGAGAATTAATCGGAGTTGTCCTCGGTTCAACATATGCAATTTGGAGTAGGTTGTAGAGTTCCATTGATGTCTTATCCACACAGTTCAAATGATAAGTCATTATTAAGTTACCATATGAACTAGGGAGAGAACCAAGAGCATGATCCAGAACAAGGTTCTTGTAAAAAACAACATCGAGATTCTCAAGTTGGTCTATGTAGGTCTTCATTTGCTGAACATGAGCGCTCACAAAACCTCCTTCCTTCATCTTGAATCATATTAGGGATCTCACAACCCCAAACCATTCTTTCCTTGCCCATTGTTGAAACATTTCAACAAATTGCAAGTTCATCTTATATGCCCAAGTGTTCTCGAAAATCAGTTAGAGATCCGAGCACATAGAGGGGGTCATGATGCAAGAAATGTTGTTTGAGTCTTTAACGTGTTTGTGGCGAGCAACCTTTTCTTCATCAGTGGAGAACTCATCAATATCGACAACAGGATTATGAAGAATGTACGCAGAATCATTGTACCCTAGGGTTATCCGAAGGTTAAACATCTAATTGAGGTAGTTTTCCCCACCAGTGAGTTTTTTTTCCTTTGGAGAACAAAGAATATGGAAGTTTGAATTTGCAGGTGCGGGAGGAGGTGGAAGATGATTTCCATCAAGACCATACATCTAAATTAAGAAAGTTAGTTTCGTTTGTTGAGTCAATCCTTAAACAATTACTCAATTTATTTACAGGCTTGGATCCATATTTTAGATATGTTTTATGAAGAGGGATACTATGATAATATAGTCAATTTTTTTTGGTAGATAAACTATTTATCACTTTCAATCTCTATAAAATTCCTAGATATTTTGAGATACATTAAAACTATATAATGATATGTTAATCTCGCATTTGCACATCTTTTATTTATACCTAGGATATTCAGGTCTCTCAAATAAGATAGTCAACCAAAGATGCAAATACGCATGACACCTTGATTATTTTATGGTTCTCTAATAGATGTGTCAGTTAACCATACACGCTCCACCAACTAACCACAACCAGAAGTGCGACATCATCTTCTTCTTATATCTTAAGTTTATGTGTCGGTTAAATATACACACTCCATAAATAGACAATAAGGAATAATGTGCATTTTTGATGTGTTAGATACTATTCACATTTCCTAATATACCTAAGACTGGAGGTTTGTTTTACTACTTTATGTGTCATACTTTTAATGAGACATTGTCCTATCAAACTCTTTCATCCAATAACAATAAAAAACACAAAGAAGTGGTGAATGAAAAGGACACTCATTAAATAATCATTTTATTGGTCGTTTCCTTGTGTCTCTCTTATAAAATGGGTTCATTAATGAGACATACTATTGATTCGACTACCAATTTATTTTATCTTTTAGTTTTACCTATATTATATATAAATTATTATAATTATATGTAAGATGTATTTTAAACAATTTTAAAATACACGATTTAAGCATATTATCTTTAATTAAATTTTAATTAATTAATATTAAATCAAATATTCATAATTTCAAATTTCTTAGGAACATTTAATCTCCTAGTTTAACTATTTAGGTTTAAAAGATTAAAATAATATTTAAATACAAAGATAAATCATGCAATTCAAAATTATAGGCCAAAATCCGAAAAATGCACAAATCTGGTCGGGGGCATGGCACGTCCTACCTAGGGCAAGCCACATCCTGCGACAAAGAGGGTTTTCCAGGTTTTTTCAAAATTTTCAAGTAGCGATCATAACTAAAACCTAATGGCTATGATACCGCTGATAGGTTTTCCATTTATCTGTAGACTAATATTTGGCAATTGAAGTAATTAAAATAATTGTGAGTGTACATGTAACCTAGGATCTAGGTTTTACTAATTATAGTAACCTACTTTGAAACTACTAAATAATTCTACAAAGAGAGATAGGATTACCATCCTTTAAGCAAAATCGAATTTTCTTATTCAATCCTTATAGATCTCGAAAATCTCTAAAGGATCAGACCCAAACGAATAAACACCATAAAAATAAGAGAGTAGAGAAGATGTTTGGAAAACTCAAAATCTCATAGTGCAATGAATCTAGAATTAAAATTAATGAAGTCTAGGTGTATATATTTATAGTTGAGCAAACTTGTAGAGAAAACATATTTGAATTAATTAAGTAATTAGATTTAATTCCAATTCAAATTCATGCATTATCAATAGCTATGGACGAAAACCAATTTATCCCTTTCAAACTCATCTAAACCATCTATGGATTTAGAACACTCCACTTACTCAACTATTGGACAATTAACTCTAATTAATTCTATTTTTTTCAAACTAGTTTCTAGTTCTTTTTTCAAGCTAATATAAATTAATAAAGTGTCTATCTTACTCTCTTAAGTATTTTTCTAGCTATTTTAACTCTTGAAGACAACCATAAAAGGACATTGTTACTATTCTCAAAGTTATATCAATTAGTTGTGACATTGGACATCCATTTTTAACAAATACTTCAATATATGAGTTATTTAGAGATTATGACATAAATGTAAATGTTTAAGGAAGAAGGGATTCATTAGCTCATATTTATAATTTTTCCATTTTACTTGTTGTTTCAGTTGAGCTGCACTAACATGATTATTATGCTAACTATATATATGTATGTGAACATGATGCTATCTAGAAGAAGCCCTTTTGGAAACCTACACATGGAAAGTATAATGTAGTCTATGAGAAGCCTTTCGAGGAACATGTATAAGAAACATAATCTATCCTAGGAAAATCCCCACGGGGACCTTGGACAAGGAGCAAAATGTAGTTGGTACCAACTATATGTGTTAAGAATTTTTATACTATGTGATTTTTGAATGCACGTGCTTCGATAAGGTATATTACTAAATATAATAGGTAATAAATATGTATGCTCACTAATTGTTTTTGCTTACAGTTGTTTATTAATCTTTTTTACGATCCTCTAAGGTAGAAAAATGGAAGAACTTGGTGTGATTGCAGTCAACATTCGTCTTCTCAAGGATTTTTAGTTAAATTTTATTTATGACATTTAGTTATGTAATCATGGATACGAATTTTGCACATTAGTTCATGAAACTTTTTTAAATATCTGATTTTTTTATGAAATTTTAATGGGATGGTGTAAGGAATATTTTCTTTTACAAATGATTTTTATTTTGATTAAGTTTGAAAGCTATGATTTTGACTATATTCATTTCAAATGAGATGCTTTTATTACTGGTTTTTCCATATTGATTCTTTTAAAATAAAATTTTCAATTAAGACGTTACATCATTTGTGATTAAAATGTAAGTTTATCGGAAATGTTTTATATGAGTAGTTTGGGGATCTTTGACTTCACAAAAGTATAATTTTATTTCTACCATATAATGTCAAGTCGGACCCATTCATTAAACTCGACTTTCTTTTTTCTTCTAATTGTCACTAAATCACAGATGATCTGCAACATTTCCCTCTAACACGTAGAGCTTTGTGTGGGGCTACGTCATATGGTTGCTAGCACCATTGTCGAGATACCACACCTCCTATTCATCTCGACATTGTACCGATGCTAAAAGGATTACACAAATCTTCTTTTTTAGTAACATTTTTCTAGGTACATATGTTTGTGAGATTACCATCATCATAATACACTATTCTTTATTGGCTTGAGTGAGGTTTACATCCTCACTACGATTCTTCTCCATACATTCTATTGCATAATAACCAAACTTTTCAGACTCCAAACATTTAGCACATTGTGTAATTCCTCATTTGCATAGGGTGTTGTTGTTAACAAAGAGAGTGCTTCTAAGATCGTTCGGAGAAACTATTTCCTTTCGTAATCTTTATATTTTACATTGTCTTTTTTGGGTCATTCTAGTTGGCATTGGATTCACGGCCACCTCCACGGTCATGATAACAACCTCTACCTCGTCCATGGCCTTGACCTCAATGGGTTTATGTTTTCTTTAAGGTGTTTGACGATTTTCCAGTGTTGTTTTTCGTAGAACGTAATGCCCACTCAGAATATAAAAGCAACAAAGAAGGTTCATATCATTGTTTTCCATCTCCTCAGAAAAATTTTGACGACCCATAACCTCCTCCACCATGTTGTTATTTAAGTCTCTAAATTCTTCGAATAAATGTTACAGTTTTGAATAAATTATATTTGGACAGATCAAAGAATGTTCTTCACTATCGCAATCTCCTCAACTTTGTTTCACCTAGAAATAAAATACAAGTAGATATGATATTTAATTTCATTAAAAGGTCATCCATGGACTCACCGCCTTTTATTCAGATAGCCTCGAAATCACTTCTCAAGGCTTGTACTTTAGCCACATTTACCCGATCGACTCTTATGCGCATCGTCTTTATCGTTTCACTGCTTCTTTAGTTGTGCCCTTCTTAACTAACATTAGTATATGTTGATGTGGTGTTGATTATGATGGCATGTGCAGAATTAGAAAGATCTAGTGATTCATCATACAAATTCAAGAACACAAGGAGTAAATAAATCTTTGTAAGCTCATATTAGATCTAGAAAGGATATACAAATGGGTTTGTACAAGTTTCTCTCTCTAGTCTAACACTCCAAATGATTCCTTTACATAATGGGAGTCACTCACTTCCTATTTATAGGAAAGACTCAACCCATTTACACATACAAAGAGGAAAGCCTAAAACATTACATCCAAGCGTGACTTTGCACCCTAACATTCTCCCCCTCAAAGTTAGGATTGGATGTCCGACTTTAATCTCCAACGAGCTAGCGCGATCAAGACCAAACTCCCCCTCGAAGTAACACCGGTCTTCAAATCCGCAAATGAATATTCGACAAACCCGAGAAGCTTCGAATACCCATCATTCTCCCCATTTTTATAATCAAAAAATGATTATAAAACCCACTAAGGATGAGAAGCGCCCGAGGAATAGTCTTCACGATACTCCCCCTTGATGTGTACCAAAAATGAATCACCAAAAATCTTGCATGGAAAAACAATCACGAAAAAGCCACAAAAAAAATTCAATTTATGAAAAACTTTGACTTTTTGGGTGAAAGTTGCAAGATTTTTCAAAATCCGGGTAGAAATTGTCACTTTCTGAAACTTGCAGGGACCCGTTGCGTCCAAAACAGCCAAATATGCAAAACTCTCCCCCTTTTTCAAATCTGGGTAGAAAGCGTCAATTTGCACAAACTGCAGGGACCAGAAATGCACAATCTTCAATTTTCAGCAAAACATAGTCCTTTTTCGAATTTGGGTGAAAACAGCCAAAAATTCGAAGTTTCAGGGACTATCTTCGTAAATTCTGCCCTTGTGCACCAAACATACGAAGACCATGCCCAAAAAATGCGAAGTACCAAAACATTTTCAAGTTGGGCGAAAAGTGTCAAACATACGAAACATCCTTTAATTTTCGAAGTGTCACATATTCGAAGGTTCAGGGGCCGTTTTCGAAACTTTGTCATTTGCACATTTTCCGAAGCACGAAGATTTTATCATATGCAAAACTAAGGAAACACCAGGGACCATTTTCGAAACTTCATGTTTTCCTTATAAAATCATCAGCACCCTTCGTTAAATGCAAAGCAACCCTTCGTAAATTTTCGAAACTTCAGGGGCTGTTTTCGAAACTTTGTCATTTGCTCAATTCTTTCGAAGCACGAAGCATACGAAGACTCATTAATGAACAGTAAAAGTCTTCGTATAAATTTCCAAAATACCCCTTCGAAAATTCAGAATATACCCTTCCAATTCACAAACATACGAAGAGTCTCACTTTCTCTCTCCTCTTCGTAAATTCACACCCTTCGAAAAATACACCCAAAAATATAACCCTTTGCTTTTAGACCCTTCGTTCTTGCCTTTTTTTTATTGGTTTTCGTTCCAATTCCAGGAACCCTTCGTTTTTCCCAATTGTACCCAAAACACACGAATGCAAAGCATACGAAGACTCTGAATGTACAGTAACCTGTTAATCGTCCCTCTGAATCAGACTGTCGACAATTGAATCCCGATGCAAACAACATCAAAATCAAATTATCCAATTGTTCGATTTTTCGTCATCTGTTCCCAATCAATCATCGACAATACCAATATCAATAATTGATCCATTGATCATCGATCCAGACCTTCGAAGCTACATCATCAACTGTGACTCACCAACCCTTCGAAAATCGACTTCAAAATCGATCGTATGCCCCAATTCCAAAATCGTTGTCTAGACAAATCGATTCAATCCCAGTTCTTCAACATTTCGACTTTCCAGATCATTTGTTCACAATCAAAGTTTCATTTTTAATTCTATTTCACCTTTCGTTCACAATGACCTTTATACCCCTTCGATTCCTTCATCCAGATCTCGTGAAAAGAGAAAAAAAATCATATAAAGATCCAAAAATCTAGTCTTCGAGCCTTCTTTCTTCATTCCAAATATGTCGATCGAATGATCGATTGGCTCTAACCCATTCGAAATCTTGATCAACACAACCTTCGATCATCAAAATCAAATTAAGACTGTATGACCTTCGAAATCAGAATATGCGAACCCCGGAATCAGTCGATTACACCAACCATTTGCTTCGTTATTAACTTGAGCAACAAATCAACTCCAAATCTACCTTCCCTGTAGACGCGAACAAATACACATACACCATGAAAATCGAACCCCAAAATCTATTTCATTTATCAATCGACTTCTCAAAATCTTCAATCGTATTTATCTTGTTCATCAATCGACACCAAAACACCAACTCGATACCATTCAAAATTGACATTGTTCCCAAATCTTCACTTTTCAGTCAAGATCAACTCGACATCAGTGACTTTTGACTATCCAAGATCAACAATCGAAGGCTGTTTAACGTCACAGCCCTATACACACGAACAAGAACACATCAAATCTTCGAAATTAAATCCCAAATTAAGTATGATGTCGACATCGATAGCACATATTCATCTTGCAACAAACGATTTCAACCTTCAATTCAGCGATTCATAAATTGAAGATCGAGTTTGACTTTTCTTAGGTTTGACTTTTCATAATCAAAGATCAACAAACACTAAATTATGGATTCCAACACCAAATTGTGGATCAAAATACGTTCAAACATCTGTTCTAAACATGTTTTTCACAGAAATTTGAGATTTCTTTGAACAATTTCATGAACCTCAAATACTCAATTGTCGGCTTCACGGTTTGAACAAAATCGATTTCATACTCATATCTTGATCATTATCGATTTTGAAACATAGGAAACAAAATCGATTCACAAGATTAGGATAACACACAAGATTAATCAACTTGTAAGGATGACAAGAATAAACCGATACAAGAACATGGATACTGCGTATGTTGAACAGGTGCATCATATCAAGGCTTACGGAAGAATTAACTCAAGCAGATATATCAATTTGATTTTGGAGAATCTTTGGGCTTGTTTTATTAAGATATTGATCCATGGACTCAAATTTTGGATCGAATAAAATTGTGTAGAGACTTACAATGGGCTTCGAAAATTGTGAATGATGAATAGTGCTTGTTTGGGCTGGGTTTCAAAACATAATACCATTTCCAAAAAAAAATTATTTCAGATTTAAAAAGAAATTGTAAGAGTAGAAATTTGATTTTGTGTTTGATCAAAAAAAATAATTGGATCACACAATGTGATAAAACGGATTAGATCCAATGAAACAAATCGATCAAAATGAAAAACGCAAACTACGAATCGAAATCATGGACGTTTTGGAATCCATTTGAGAATTTGAGATACCTTTTTGACGAATCGAGTTCCGTTTTCAACAAACGAATCAAATTTGGAAGATCTTGGTTCTTTTGTCGGAATGAGAAAATCTCCAAATCGAACATTGTACCACCCACCATGCGAGATGTACAACTCGTTCTTCGTGTTCTTCAACGATCCAAGAACATCTTCAAAAGAACCACCAACACATTTGGCTTCACAAATTTGCTTCACGGATTTGCTTCACAAATTTGCTTCACGGAACCCAAATTTGCTTCACGGATTTTGGCTTCACAACATATGACGATTTTCGTGAGTAAACCCGCTTGTTTTTCCGATTCATCTTCTTTTTTTTTTCTTTCTCATCTTTTTGCATCTTGAAGACTTGACTTCATGAACAAACCCACTTTCAACAACATGAACATTTTGAGTTTGAATCAAATCTTTTGGAGTTTGATACTTGTGATTTTCTTGGATCACCGGCTTCCGATAAGGAATCATTCCTTCAAACGAATCACAAGAACACAAAATATCATCGGTTTGAACTCCAATTGAGCAAAAAACTTTTTCATCATGAGAATCAACTTGAACTCCTTTTTCTTGAACATCAAGAACATCACATTGAACTCCATTATCAAGAACTTCAAGAAATTTAAGAGCATGAAGATCATTTGGGTCTTCAATAAGAGAAACATATTTCTTATTGAACAAATCTCTTTCTTCTCCTTCCTTTTGATTTCTACTACGAACTAATATGGACAAGGCAATTTTATTCAACCATGCAATCTTACAAAGTGGTTGAAATACTAAGCTTCCATGATCATCCTTCAAACCTCCATAAGAAACCATATTCCCCCATGAAATCAATTTGCTTAACACCAACCCATAAAATTGATCTTCATTGACTTTGTATTTCACATCTTTAACGATCACAATCCAAGAATCATATGGCAAACCCACCATGATCACAAAAACTTGAAGAATTCTAGAGAGAGAAAGTGATTTTGAATGGGTTTTCTAGAAAGAGAAAGTGATACAAACAAGTATTCTAGAGAGAGAAAGTCGAATTATGGATCAAATCAAGGTAAAATTCGACTTCTAGAACACAAAAACACTCTCCAAACACGAAGATCAATGAACAATAAGAATCACCAAATCAAAATTGCCATCAAGGATCAATTCTTGATGAAAATCAAGAACACCCGCTCTGATACCAATTGATGTGGTGTTGATTATGATGGCATGTGCGGAATTAGAGAGATCTAGTGATTCATCATACAAATTCAAGAACACAAGGAGTAAATAAATCTTTATAAGCTCATATTAGATCTAGTGATTCATCATACAAATTCAAGAACACAAGGAGTAAATAAATCTTTATAAGCTCATATTAGATCTAGAAAGGATATACAAATGAGTTTGTACAAGTTTCTCTCTCTAGTCTAACACTTCAAATGATTCATTTACATAATGGGAGTCACTCACTTCCTATTTATAGGAAAGACTCAACCCATTTACACATACAAAGAGGAAAGCCTAAAACATTACATCTAAGCATGACTTTGCACCCTAACATATGTCCTCCATAATCACTTAATAAGTAGCTAGCTACAAGAGATATCTAATCTTTTCGTACTTCCACTTTTTAGCTTTGAATTACATCTCACTCTTTGTGCTTGCAAATTCAGTTACGTCTTTATATCCCACTACAAGTAATTTAACGTCGTAATAAATGGAAAATGTAATGTAACACTACCGTTCTCAGATTTTGGATCACTATCACCTTCAATAATTACCACTCTTTATGTACGAATTACCAAGCTCAAAAACCCCTTTCTATAGAGAAATAAATTGGATAAGTAATACTAATGTTTACTCCTCACTAAATGAAAGAAATTATTACAATTGAGATTTATTTCAATGCTTCGAAAACATTTCTATTTATAGCCTAACTTCGTTATTATTAAAATCCTAAAGTCACTATCCCTAAGCATACAATCATTATTATATACATACAAATCTAGAAAATGTCGGGAAACATAATATGACCAATATGTTTTTATTCAAAAGTAATCTATGAAAAATAAAGAGAGAATGATATGAATGTTTTCAAGAAAACATGAAAAGTATATATGGACACTGTCTAGTAAAATAAAGAGGTAATTATATGAATATTTTTTTCTTTAAAAATAAGCTATGGTTCCCTAAGCTATTATGCTTCATAAAGTGAGAAAACTATATATCATATAGAGAAAGCTATCTCCCCCACGTTTATATATTTGACAAACAAATCCTAATATTGTTTAATCAATGGAGATATATACGTTGATATATATAGACCAATATAACCGTAAAACTCGTATTAACCTATCCACACGCGCAGAGACAACACCATGGCCATCTATTTATCTCCGTCTTTATTCCTCCAACGATCCCTTGTTTTATGATATTATGATAACCTCAAAGAAAGATCTCTAACATAATCTTTTAGAATATCCCTAACATTCCGTTCATACATAACTTTGTCTCGTTTATATCACCAATAAGGATTGGATGAGGAAAGAAAGAACAGATCAATCTAGAAGAAGGTTGAGAGAGGTGGTGTACAATTCATTTTAACCATCAAACAATGGATCATTGTGGGCTGGACATTACCGTGATCTCCGCAAGTGCGTTGAAAAATGTTAACTTTTTCATGAAGATGGGTGTGTATGTCGTGGTTTCGATAGTCGCAGGTAATTCGGTAACTAAACAACAAACCCATGTATCTAAAGGTGGCAAAAACCCTATATGGAGCCATCGCATCCAGTTTTTTGTCGAGGAATCCGCTACTAGCACCATCATATTCAGCCTTATGAGCAGACGTGTATTAGGTGATAGAATTATTGGTGAGGTCTCGATCCCTGTGCGTGAACTCCGTGAATGCTTTTCTGGATCTGAAACCAAAGAACATGTGGTTGAATACCAGGTACGCTCCATTAGAGGAAAAGCCAGAGGTACCCTAACATTTTCTCATAAATTTAATGAAAGAAACTCCCAAACAAACAAAATTAATAATAACAACGCGACTAGTAAAGATTCGGTGAACACAAGTTATCCTCCATGTAACGCATACGTCCTGGCGCCGCAGCAAGGTCCACCGTCTTACTCACAGGTACAATACCCTCCTACTCAAGGATACAACTCCTACCATGGACATCATCATTATGGTGGTAGCTTGTATCCGCAACCCTATTCAAACCAACAAGGGTTACGTATATAATAATTCACACCCACCAGATAACTCCTTTTAAACCAACGGATAGGAAGGGCAAGTTTGGTTTTGGATTGGTATTTGGCAGGCGTGTTGATTGGAGGACTACTGGTTGAAAATATGGTGTCGGATGCAGTGGAGTAAGGGGATAATATTGGTTCGGCTTTTGATGCTTTAGAATTTGATCATATTTTCGTTTACGTTCATGCTCGTATAAGCATAACTATTGCGCGCAGATAATCCTCTTTAGAATTTTCCGTTATTTGTATCGATCTGTAATAATTTGGAATATATATATCCTCGCATCTATCTGTAACAATTTGTATATATAACCAGCTTCAGCTAGTCTCTTTTTGTTTACTTAAAGCCTTGCCATTACAAAAAAAAAAAAAAAAAAAAAAAAAAAACATTTATAAAAATTGTGTACAAAGATACAAATAACCTAAGACTCGTTGCTAATATTCGGGTTTACCAAATATTAATGACAACCACAAGTTTTGATTGTAGTGTCAGAAAGCAGGTATCCACGAAAGAGGGTTGTTTGATAATCAAGGAATTCTGAATAGCTCGAGCATTGTGCAAGTTTATTTTTAGTATTGATATTTTCTAGCTAAATGATAAATTATGTATTTGCTCGTCATTGATAATTGCCAACTACAACTACAAGTACATGGTAAAACCTATAATTAAGGGAAGAATATACACAGTATTATCTACATAATAATACAGTATTTTTATCTAAATAATACAATATATTTATAGATAATACGCTGCAGTTTGATGGGGAGGAGGATGTATACACAAGATGTTTTTGAATTTCAAAAAAGGTCGGTGAGGGAAACACTTGCTAAAGATGTATGCTTGCTAGTATGCCTAGGGTATGCGGAGACAAGGGCGGATGCAAGAATGTTTAGTAGCAGTGACATACCTTTTTTCTAATCAAATATAATAACATAGACCTAGAAAATGAGTTAAGTCAGGTTTGTGTCTGTTTGAGAAGTTAATTGGGTTGTGAGTGATCGACCTAAACATGTATATTTAATAAACAAGTTAAAAAAACACGACATACTCACAACACAGATAATCTCATGTCAACCCGACGCAACACGCGATACACATGAAGAGACCAAATTAATGAAACCCTTTAAACTAAAATGAATTTAAACTAAAATGAATTTAAACTAAAAAAAAGTTTTACTAAGATTTAGACTTTGTGCATTGCCTAAGGTTTCAGGTATTATTTGTTAGATAAAAAATTGACAAAATTTAAAGATTTATGCTACCACAGAGTAACTTATATAGGCCTTTTGTATTCATTAAGGTTATTTTGGATTATTATTTTTTAGATCGCATTATAAACCGAAGAGAATGACTGATTGGAATTGGAGTCTTGTCTTTCGGATTTCGGATGATCATTCAACATTTGATTCAATGGAGATTGATCTCTTAAAAAAAGACTAAATTTGACCCTAATGCATGTAAGGACTAATTTCAAGCAAAAAAACTACTAATTTCACCAAAATCAACTAATAAATTCAGAAAAAAATAATAATAATAAATTCAACAAAAAAACAACTAATTTCATATATCGTAAGCCTAATAAAAGATTAAACTTACTTGTTTCATCCTAGGGTTTGGAAAGATCTCTCAAAATCAGATTCAAGAAAGCGTAAATGATCAAAAACATTTTTGCTTGGCTACTTGTAGTTTGGAAGAGTCAAAAATTGGAGATATGAGTTCGATTTTTTCCATCCCTTTGAGCGATACATGTTCTTCTTCTGTTTCTTTTTCTACACTGCCTTTTGTTCTTTTCTCTTCCTGTTGTGCGTTTCCTCTAATAGAAAAAAGATTGGGCTTACTTCCTTTTTCTTATTCCACATAAAACAATTTGTTTTAAATAAAGATTAGGCTTATTTTAACTTGTATTATTTATAGACCATAACTTATGGTTTTGTTGCGCTAATTTTTTAAATTCCATTGACCTCATCTTTTACATGTTTAGGCTAATTTTTTACAAGTTGGTTCATCATATTTGTTAGATGTTGGACCTAATACTAGTTGCATAACTATTTAGTAGTTACACAATAATACAAAAAATACCCTTGGGTGATAAAATTGAGTAGTGGCTCCAGACCCTTGAGACCCATTGTAACATCCCAAAATTCAAAGCCAAAAATTTCATATTTAAAATAAGTTATAACATAAAACCATCGGTATAAAAACATTCATAAGATATCTCATGTCACAACCACTGTCTCAATAATCCAAAACATGTCCCCATAAAAACCATTTTGTCAAAAGTAAAATAAATCAGAGTACATTCCCAGGAAACTCCATGCAGAAAACGTGTGTGTGTGTGTGTGTGTGTGATGCGCTACTACACCGTCGGCTCTTTCCCCTTAGACAAAGAGGTACCTGAAACCAAAACTGAAAATGTAAGAACGAAGTTTAGTGAGTTCCCCCATCATACCCATAGCACATAATCATCGGTATCTTTCAACCGGTATCCGGGAGCTACCCTCCCCTTCAGTATCTTTCAACCGGTAGCCGGGAACTACCCTCCCCTTCGGTATCTTTCAACCGGTATCTGGGAGCTACTCTCCCATTCGGTATCTTTTGACCGGTACCCGGGGACTAACCACCCCTTCGGTATCTTTCAACCGGTATCTAGGGACTATTTCACCCATATCCCTATCACATAATACATGTCATAAACATATTGGTTTCATGATAACATACATAAGCATACTGAGTCAGCTAATGACATATCATATTCATACTACTATACATGCGTGGGTTTTGTTCACCCCTTCGGTAGCTTTCAACCGGTAATCGTTTTCAGTATCTTTCAACCGGTAACCAGGGCTAGCGCGCCCTACTACCACTAGCACGTACTCAGCACAGAAATAGAAACCAGACAATTATCACAAAGATAACCATCTCAACCATAATCACCTACTGGTGGGCCAACATTGGTGCCGTAGACCCACCCCTACTGGAAGGTAACTCACCTTGTAAGGTTGACTGCTGAAAAGCTGATAGACAGATGTCTGGCTGCTGCTCCAGTGATCCTCCGACTATAATTCCCATAAAACACTTAGTCAGACACTAATAACCTTTCTCAAGGGAAAATGACTACTTTACCCCTGACCGAGTCAAATTCAAAGTCAACCTCCAGTTGACTTGACTCGCCGAGTTGGGCCTCCAACTCGTCGAGTCCCTACCCTTCATTTGTCCTTCTTCACGCTTCTACTCGTCGAGTTTAGCAATGACTCAACGAGTTCCCCTTCTAAAACAACTTCGAATGAACCTTCATCCTACTCACCGACTTCTATGAACAACTCGTCGAGTTCACCCTTATCTTACAACCAAATCTTTTCCTTGACTCGCCGAGTTGCAAGAACAACTCGTCGAGTTCATCTTCAAAGTTGGGAGATTGCCTTGGACTCGCCGAGTCTACTCATGTACTCGTTGAGTCCCATGAAGTTCAGGTCTATGGCCAAGTCCAATGCGTTGGGTCACTCCCCCGGACTGTTCTAAGACCATACTAACACTCACTGGGTTACTTTGAACCCCTAACAGAAAAGGAAGTCAAGCCTCGGACTTGCCGAGTCCCAAGAACAACTCGCCGAGTCCAGGTTGTTCAAGTCTCATTTCTCGATTTATGATGTACAACACTTGTCCAAATGATAGATATAGGCCCCTTAGATCGATCTAGCACGTAAAGTTACGAAATTTACGTATGCGCATGGGATTAAGAGCTAAAAAGACCCTAAAAGAAGCTCTTAAAATGCATGGGGCTTTCTAAGGCCCTAAAGTCAGCAACTTTATGTCTTGTAGTCCCCTAAGGACCTTGGATCTGGAGTCTCAGCCTCAACCATGCTTGCATTCATAGTTGGTTACCAAAAATGGCCCCTTAAAACCCTAATTTACTCCAAAAAGGGATCTAGAACATGAATGAGCAAGGTATAAACGTTTTATCTCCAAAAAACTAAAGATGATGCACAACTTTGACTCCCCTGGCCAACTTCTTGATTCCTCAAGCTTCTCCTTCCTTCTTGCCACCACAAACCGGCAAGAATCACCAAAAAGGCCTTGGATCTTCACCAAGAACGATTTGGGTTTGATATGAGGGAGTTCTGAGAGCATAAGGGATGAGGGAGGCTGAATAAGACGTTTAAATAGGGTACAAACCCTTGGATTAGTAAATATCATTTGAGACCATGGCTTTTGTGACGTTGCTGAAAATAGTTTTTGTATCGATGTTGATATCTAAAATGAAAATCATTTTGAAAATAATTTCGGATTTGAGAAAAACTCTTTTGTGCATTGTTCCAAAAATGATTTTTTGAAAAGTTCCTTTGATCGTCTCTTGGGACATGATTTTGTGAAAAATTCTTTTGATCATCTCTTGGAACATAATGTTGTGAAAAAATCTTTTGAGCACTTCGTTGAACAAAATTTGAACCATTAGGTTTTTTTGTCTTTTTTGAATTTTGAACAACATTTTTATTTCGTGAAAAGCCATTTTGATTTTTGTTCACACCATCCTTATTTACAACTTTGGGAACTGTTTTCGAAAGATCTTTTGAAATATGAGTTTTGATGTTTGAGAAAACTTCTTTTCAGGAATTTGTGAAGATTTTTACTCTAATTTCTTTGCCTTTTGACTATCTTTTAGTTTTTTCTAATAATCTTCGTTATGTGCTTTCCTTATAGAAATTTCATCTTTCAAATAAGATGTCTTAACTTCTTTGTCATGATTTTCAATCTTTTCCTTTTGATTTTTGGAATGATTATAAATTGACTTATCACAACTCATCTTAGTTTTACCTTCAATTTTTCCTTTGACTTCAGGCTTTGTGGTTTTCGTAATCGAAATTTCATTTGTGTTCTTTTTATTTTCTTTGGAAAATTATTTTTGACACTTTTGACATTGAAAAACTTTGGACCTTTGATTCAAACCATTTTCATTAACATTTTGGCTAGAATAAAGTCCTTCATCAGTCACTTTTGAATTATCTTTTATTTACAATTAAGTTAATTCATGATTGACTTTATCCCCATTCCCTTTATTTTTGAAAACTTTTTGGAAGTCCTTTACGACTTATATGTTGGACAACGCATCTCCTCGTCATCGGAGCCACATGACCAAATTTGGTATGTCCCTTCATTTTCATCACCACCTTTCTCCATTATTGAAAGATTCTTATACTTTGTGCGAAGTTCTTGGATTTTCATCGTGTAGTAGGCCTCATCCTTTACTTTCTCCTTCTTCTCCTCCTTATTTCTCAACATTCAGTCATTTGCAAGATTATTGTATATGTTACAGTAATTATAGTTGTAACTGAATCACCCTTTAACTTTTTCTCAATCTTTCTTTCTTTTTCCTTCTTTGCGACTTTCTCACCACCTTTTTTACTAGAAAAAGTGTCCGTTATTGGCTTCTTTTCTGAATTGTTCTTGAAATTCCCACTTCCTGATGGTTTGGACGATTATGTGGTTTATTGTGACGCCTCTATATTGGGATTAGGAGTTGTTCTTCTATAGATGGGTCATGTGATTGCTTAAGCTTCGAGGCAACTGAAGCCTCATGAGGTGAACTGCCATACACATGATTTGGAGCTATGGGCCATGGTTTTTTCCCTCAATATTTGGAGACACTATATGTATGGTGTTTAATGTACTATTTACACTGACCACAAGAGTTTCATGTACTAGATGGACTAGCCGAATCTGAATATGCGGCAGCGGAGATGGATGGATGCGGTAAAGGATTATGCTTGTGAGATCTTGTACCCCTATGGGAAGGCCAATATGGTGCCCGATGCTTTGATCTGCAAGGCCATGTGTTCTTCTATCAGGAATATCTGCTTGAGGATTGTTGTCACTTCGCCTTTGTTGGATTTGATCATGGAGGATTAGGTGGAGGGGTTGAAAAAGGAGAATTGGAAGGCCGAGCAGATCAGAGGATAGATTCCCTAATTTTTTAGAGACAGCGGTGGGCTATTAACCTAGTGTTGTAGAGTTTAGGTTCTGAAAACCAGTGGGGTGAGGCAAATAGTTCTGGAGGACGTGCATAAGTCAAAAAAAATTATCCATCCGGTGGCCCACGGAGATGTATAGGGATCTGAGGTTGAGCTATTGGTGGCGATGTATAAAATGGAAATAGATTGGTTTGTTGAGTGGTGCCTGACTTACATGAAATTCAAGGCCATTCACCAGAGACCCCACGGAAGATGCAACCCTTACACATTCACATGTGGAATTAGGCAGAGATTACCATGAATTTCATCACAAAGCTACCAAGCACGACACTTGGAGTTGATTCTATCTGGGTCATTGTTGATACATTAACCAAGGGCATGCATTTCATACAGATTTTCCGAAGCATTTCTGCTGAGAAGTTAGCTGACATCTACGTTCGGGAGGTGGTAGTTCGACACGGGGTACCAGTTTTAATGGTTTCGGACCGAGATGTTCATTTCACCTCCAGGTTTTGGAGGAAGTTACATGAGGAATTGGGTACTCAATAGCATTATAGTACATCATACCACCCCAGACTGATGGCCAAAGTAAGCGGATGATTTAAGCACTCGAGGATATGCTCCAAGCATGGTTACTAGATTTTGGAGGGAGCTGGGATACTTACCTTCCACTGGCCGAGTTCTCCTACAACAACAATTATCATGCAAGTCTGCTTCTTATTTCCTTGTGTAATCATATCTTCAGTAGCTCCTATGTTACCAACAGCTTGAACCAATTTAGCACGATATGGTCCAGTTTCGATAGTTATCTAAAGATCCTCATTGACATCATCGAGATTATCATCCTTACAATCAACCCATTAATCATTGTAATCAGGGATCAATATCAGAACCTTGGTAGCAGATGCAAGTAAGTTCGTGAAATTCATCATGGTGTTAACGTTTAGATTTGCCATTAGATTGAGTTGAATTTGACATAACTGAGGATAAAGATAAAAAAATGAAATCAGGATCTAAACGATTGACAAAATAAACAGGGAATTGATCAATCATAGTGATTAATCAAACAATGATGCCTCTACTTTATGCAAATATTAAATTGGAACAATGAACACAACAATATGGATAAGCGAACGAAATTAATTAATACATATATGTTGATTTATGCTCTGATACCAATTGAAAAGCTTTTTTGATTTGTGTTTTGATCAATCGATATTAAATTAGAGTAAAGAACACGACGATCTAAATAAGATCTGGTTTCAACTCACTATAGTCTGGAATGAGTGCAGAGAAAGTTAGATTAAAAATGTGCTCCAGAAATTATGTGACGACCCAAAAATTTCTAGATTACATTCTTCAATTCTTATCAAAGTTAAACTCATTTTCTTGCTATTTTCTAGCACTATTTAGAGACAAATTGTGACAACCCGAAATTTCCATTCGGTCAAACCCTAAAAGTCAACCACTTCGTATCATAAATTAATGTCATTATTTCTTATTTTTAGGAAGTATAAAGTTTGTTTGATTATTTTAATATTATTTTTAAACGAACGGATGAATGAAAGTGTCGTCTCGGGTATTGAATTTCAAAAACCGCAAACACCTCGCGTCTTAGAAGTTCCCGAACGAACTATTTGGTTTGGGTCGAAAAATCACCCAAAAATCCGTAAACTCATGCATATGCATGAGTTTACTCCCCAAGTCTAAGCCATTTGTGTTTACTCCCCTAATATCAAAAGAGTAAACTCCAAAAAGGCTTTCAAGTATCATCCTAGATTTGATTCCAAATCTTCAAACTTGTAAGTGTTCTAACCATTTCAAGTTAGTAAAACACTTAATCTAGTGTTTGTGCATCTAATCATCCACTCATTTATGCATTTTGTCTAGATTTCCAAAACACCAAGAATATCAAGAACACCAAGAACACACACTAAGTGTTCTTGTCCTTTTAGCTCAAATCAAGCCTCCTAATAGTAAGTACTTCCATCCTTGAGTGTTATTAAGCTAGTATTACATTTAAACATCAAGAAATTATGCCAAGAACACAAGGTTAGAGGTGTTCACAGTCCAAGAATGCTCTTGGGCCGTAAACACCATAAAAGGCACCAAAGTGTGCCTAAGTCCCTAATCTAAGTCCTAGTTTGATGTATAAGCCATTCTTTACATGTTTAAACCTTCCCTTATTGTGTTTAAGCCATGAAAAACATCAAAGACCAACATTTATGGGTTTTTACGGTTTGGGGATCTCCCAAAACCGTAAACACCCTAAAGTGTGTTTAAGTGGGTCATTTTCCTTCCTTAGGCCTAAAAACTAGCTTATACATTTACCTAGTTGTGTTAAGGACTTGAAAACATGGCAATACCCTTTTCCATAAGGGTTTACGGTATTAAACCCAAAGGGAAATGTCCATGAGGCCGTAAACTCCTCCAAGGAGTGTTTTTGTTGCCCTAGTCCCTTCCAAAGGCCAAACCACCTAGTAGAAATGCTTCAAAAGGCTTGTTAATCCACAAAACAACACATAGTCAATAAGAAAAGAGTTTACGACCGTAAACTCTAGAGTTTGCTGCCGTAAACTCCCTAGGATATGACCATCAAAACCGTAAACTACAAGGGAGTTTACCCTTGAACTCCAAACACCCTAGCTTTGCCCTACCAACACTCGGATGCAATCCTTGTGATCCTTAACACTTGAAACAAAGTGTTTTCATGTTCTAGAGTGTCGTAACTTAATTTATTAGTTATAAATTGGCTAATTAGTTATATATATATATATATATATATATATATATATATATATATATATATATATATGTTCATTATATGATAACTAGGCTCGTGCGTGTGTACAAGTCTTCATTTGTCACCTAGCACCGTACCAGACACTTCAATCCAATCCACTCACCACAAGTGAGTTCATACCCCTTTAACTAACCTTTGAAATACCTTTAAATGTTTTAAATGCTTTAATGGGGGGGGGGATCAAAGTTGAATACTTATAGTTATTACATCAATCACATGTGATTAATAACTACAAAACCAATGATTTTATTACTGTTCAAACTGTTTATCAAACTGTTTTACTTCAAACTGCTTTACAAACTCTTTTACTTATCAATTACTTTTACTCAAACTCTTTTATACTTATTATAAATGTTGGGTTTTGAGCATTCTAACACTCCTAAGTGTACATGCAACCCTAAATACCTTGGATCTATGTTTTCTCTATTATACATGCAAATAAGAACTTTCCAAGGTATTATCCTAATCTGGCATACAAAACAATGAGAGTAACAAGATAGAATACATACCTCTTTGATGTAGAAAGCCTTCATGAAGCTTGAGTGCCTAGTGCCCCAAGTGTGACACCTCAAATGGTTCACACAACACCAAATACACTTGGAATAACTTGAGAGAAATCTACACTTCATGAAATCGGCTAGCCCTCTCTAGAATGATACTAGTCGCCGATTTTGTCAACAATAAGATCTTTATATAGTGTTACAATTAGGGTAAACCCTAATTGTCATGACTTTCCATTTCCTTGGATCCATGGGTTCAAATACACCATGGAGCATCCATGGACCATCCTATGGGTTTTAGCCCAACTTGATTACCCATGGAGCATTAGCCCACTATACAAGTATGGATGATTTACACAATCGACCCATATATTTAATTAGTCTTCTTTTGATCACTTAATTAATCCTAGATTAATTCTTGATCAATACTAATTAAATAATCTTATTATTCTTATTATTAATATACTAGAACTTATAATATATTAATAACCATATGTGTCTTATTTCTCTCATTATAGTCTATCCAAGTGCATGATGCCATGCAACCCAAATGGACCATGCCGGGTCGGGTCAAGTCTTACCAATTATAGTTATGGACTTAGACATTAATCCAACAGTCTCCCACTTGGATAAGTCTAAAACTATTATTGCGTATGACTTCAAGAACCGTCCGACAATCGTAGCTCTCAAAAGCTTCTGTCGAACTCTGACCTTGTAGATGAACTCTGACCTTTGTTAGTGACTTGTCCATTAGATAAGGGATCATATATTCCTCCATTCTAGATATCATATGGACTGAGACATGGATTATAATCATTCTCTCTGTCCATTTTTTGTTTCCCGATTTCCGATTTATGACGACTGACTAATTGAACAAATCAAATGAGTCCTGGCCTGGCCGAGCATTTCCATTTGTCATCATCAAATCATCGAGGGGCCCACATATATCGCTTTTATCCCGAAGGTAAAAGGAATGGATAAACTTTGACTCATATGGCTTGTTCTACTACTTGTTGAATCATACACAAACGCACGTTTTATAGCACCGAGTTACCAAATGCGTTTTCGTGCAATCAATGTACAACCAACTCATAGTAACAACTCATATCTCTAGGTTTGAAGAATATAAGATATTATCGTCTCATGATCACTCGTGATAAAATTCATGAAGTGATTCCAATGAGCGCGGGTTGAATCCAATACTCAGAACTTATGAGCACTCATGAGTGTTGTAGCCCTTAGTGCAACACCTTAGACCTCTACAAGCCAACCCATGACAGTCTTAATGCATATCTACTTCCAACATATGACCGACTGTGGATGGTTTGAATAACTTAGTCATTCCGGAAGAATAACCTAGTTTATTCTGGAAGTCAAAACATGCAAAATGAAACACAATAATAATTGAATCCAATATGGTATCAAAACCTATGAACATAAATAAAACACCTTTTATTTATCACCATATGATTACACATTATTCATTGTATACTGTTTCAGCTATCAACTTTATTCTTGACTTTAAAACAATAGTTGTCCCATGCTCCAAGCATGTACACTATGTTTTCTAAACACTAGTCATGCCACACACCAAGTATGCATACTATGTTTGTCTATGATCTTTACTTTGTGAACTAGATCCATTGAATATAACTTCAATGATTCTCTTTTCACACTCCCAAATCCTTACCGCAAATACAAGAATTCCAAATTCATGTCATTTACTGAAATCTGTTAGATTCTAAACTTATATGCATTGATCCTCTTGTAATGATTATGCACAAAGTCAGAAAGACTTGACAACAATCATTATAGAGTATTCCAAAGGAGATCAGCTCCTTGGAAACATCCTTCTTGCATTAAGTTTCCTAATCTTAAATAGATTGTAAAATTCTAACTTTGAAACATTTCCAGATTTCATTTTGACTATCACTTCTGAACAAGAGTTGTCTCCTTACAGATTATGTAAATACGGTCCTTCCAGAATTATCACTATACTTCCAACTGTCCTTGAGCAACCAATCTTTGGTAAACCTTAGATTGTCCTCGACAATTGTTTAATCCTTTTAGTCATATCCAGTTCTAAACCTTTTCCCTTCTTAATGCCCTATGCATTTGGAAAATTTTAGAAAGGATGAATATAGCACATGTAATCGATCCTATATCTGAAGCATATGGGAATCGATTCATGATGTCTCACATAAAGACTAAACCAGTCTTTTGCTATAACATTTCCATTTCAATTTGCTAAGTTCTCATAATTCAGATTATGAAAAGGGATGTCGTAATCATAATCGAATTTTAGGACGCAAATAATGGACTCATATACAAAATTTCCTTATGTTGAGCCATTCCAACATGAAATTCATATATATCCTTGACTAAATGATTAAAACCTCACGATCTAAGCTTATAGATTTGAGATGAAGTATAATTTTCTCTCCCTTAATTATAGCAAAACAACTCTTTCCCAATTGAAACTTTTGTTTTCTATAATTAACATCGCTAACTTGCAATACTTATCATAATTATCATGCTCCCACTAACATGATGATTATTAGCATAAGACTTATGCTCCCACTAGCTTTGAAATGTACTCAGAAATCAGTTGGACTTCTAGAAATCAATACTTCATTGACTTTCTTACCAAAGTTCAGATTTCTGATACTAGATTGTTTTGATAAGACTTTATCAAAATCATACACCTTCCCATAGATAGCACACTTGTGTGTCCAAACAATTATGAAGAGGGATGCCGTAATCATAATGGTTAGACCTTTTTGCCACTTCTCACAAGTCCAAGTTAGTGTGCCGGTAAACCACACACGCTCCACTAACGACTTTAAGAATGCAAATATCACAATTGCTATCTAGCTAAAATCTACTTAGTGAAAGTGTTTCCTCACCATCATTTTCATGAATCGGAGAGAAACCTTATGACCCTTAGATTTAATGGTGTATGTGTTCTTAGCCATGTGAGTTGTCAAAACCATAGACACAAGACAAGGATAATGACAAATTACACTCATATGGATTGAACTCAATCTTAATTTCTTGGCACCTGGCAGCTCAAGGGCCTGCCATTGCTTCCAAGTTGTTGTGCAACTAATTGAGAACTCTAACAACTCATATACAAAGACAACTTTAACTGGAATGGGCACATAATATGTCAACACGATAGGTTATACACCTCAAGTCGTGTGCTAGTGAAGAACTTTAGGTTTTATTCTTGATTAGTTCTTGAGACTTTCAAGACCTTTAAGACTCCTACTGTCCTCTTGACATATAAGACTTTCTTGTCAGATATTCAAGAAATAGTGTGGATTCTAATCAAGACAAACACTTCACACAATTAGCCTAAGTTGGTCTTTGTTTTATCCAAAACATCACAACTTACCAATTTCAAATGTACAAGAGTAGAAAACTTTTACTCTTACATTTGACAAGTGTTTTAAACCTTCTATGAGACATGTCACTAAAGTTACAATCTTGGAGTATGACTATAAGACTTGTATTGGAACGAAGTATGACTCATCTTCTTGATTTAACCACTTCAACAATTCAAGTTCCTCTTCTTAGTCATAAGAATGCACTAAGATTTCCTTAGCGAACTGATTGTGCTATGGTTTCTTAATCATTAAGATGATCACAAAAACTGATACTAAAGTACTCTCCCATCTTTTCAGATTTGAGAAACTTTTATCCTTCTGCCTAAGTTGATTCTTCTTATTCGCTCTGCCATACATTGGAACCTTTTCTAATGTCTCAGAGTTACACTTAAGCTTGTAAGTATAATCATGTTTACTGAGCTTTAGTAAACTATGACGAGTTTTGTGGTAGACTTAATCAGTGCACAAGAATGCGTACTCGATCTCTTAGTCCTTTACTTGACTCACACATACATGTGACCAAGTAATTAGTCTTAATTTTTCCAATACTTGAAAGTTCTCATTCATCATGCTATACAACTTGCATGATTCCAAGTTCCGGTCCAATTGAAACTTGGGTGATGATAATCTTTCCTTATTTGGTAATTTAGACATTACCACAAATGAAAGAATCAATTTCATATTTCCACTCTTGTTATTAATGGAATCATATAAGCAACAATTTTTCCTCAAATGCCATTGTAAGGATATTTTAAAATAAATAAAATCAAAAATTTTCTTTTATTTTAAAACTTTGTGGAAAAACTTATCCTTACAATCCATATGAAAACTTGTTGTTATCTATTCTTAAGCAATATCTCATAACTCCTAAGAAGTAGCTCAAGAATCCGATCTTCAAGCTACGCGATAGAAATCCATCTACGCGATCAGATTCAGCATATTCTTTCTTTAAGTTTCTTTACTTTTTCTTTGATTCTTAAAACATCAACATGTGACCCAGTCACATCATGTATCAAGAATCTCAAATTAGAAACTTAGCAGAGTTAGATAGTGGACTTTACCTGAAGTAGAGTCAAATTTATTGACTTCAACATCCTTAGGTAAATTTGTCAGATTCGTAACCAATGTCCCTTCCTGTGGCAATATAAACATATGGACCCTTTGATAATGGTACACGGGACTATCACAGACTTAGCTTTTCTCTTTACCATTTGGTCAACCGGGTTGACTATGGCCGATCCCTTTCCATTGGGAAGAGAATGCTTTTCTGGATTTCCTGTGTCACTATTGTCAATGTCCATCAAATTTTAAGGAAGTTGATCTTAAAAAATATATAAGATCATTAAGGGTCTTGTCATAGTCTATTTCATAGGTGTCCCAAAGGAACTCACTATGTGACTTAGAAAGTGATTGAACCACCAACTTTCTCAAGACTTTGACACCCAACTCTCCCGGCTTGTCAATATGTGACTACATCTCCAAGATGTAACCACACCTAGACCTTGCCTTACCAATAGGGCTTGAGTGACCTTGAACTTGTGGGTTAGGGAGAATAATTGGAGGAGGTGAAAGAAGTATGATTTCCATGGGACATCATCTTCATTTAGGAAAGCTTGTTTCAAGAGATTTGGGAAGATCATAAATGTCTAAACCAAACATGTTTTGGGAGATATTCAAGATAGTTGATCTAAAGTCCTTAAGATAACACCCAATATGAAATATTAAGGCTAGGACCCAACAAACTATTTTATAACTTCGAAGAGGTATGCCGTAATCCAAGCTATAAAATATTTGAAGGTAGGTGAATGACGATTCACCAATTTCCACCAAGATAAACGAAATGTATTATTAGGTTTTAATTGGTTTTTGAAACTCCTAGATCTTTGAGATTCATTGAACTGTTCAATGGCATGTTTCAATCTTGAGTGTGCCCTTCAGGTTTTGTGACTGGGATGCCGAGGATCACAAAACAAGGTGTGAAGTAACCATGCAAATTACTTGGTACCCTTAAGTGTTTACCCCTCAAGCGATGTGTCGGTTAACCACACACGCTCCATCGATACTATGATAAACATTAAGTTACCCTTTACCTACCTTGTTAAATACGAGTTAGTGTGCCGGTTAACCACACACACTCCACTAACCGGCTTAAACAAAGTGCAAAGTGTAATTTCATGGATTAGCACCTTATTCACATTTTCCTAAGTAACTAAGATTGGGTATTATTAAGAGTTTAGTTACTTGGTATTAATCATTAATACTTTTATTAAAGGGAGAATTATAGTCCTGTCAAACCCGTTCGGCTAACGACCCTCCACCAGTCAAGCAAGCGGTGGGTGAGAGTGGACACCCATTAAGTTGCCATTTTATAGGCAACAACCTTATACCCACCTTATAGACCGGCTTCGTGAATGAGGCGTACTAGCAGTAAGACTGACTTTACTCTTATACATATATATATATATATATATATATATATATATATATATATATTAACTTATAATATTATAAAGTATAAGGGTTGAATTTTAAATTTTAAAATTCTAAGGGCTAACTTGGAATTAAAGTATTCATAAGAGAAAACTTTACAAATTCCAAAACTTGAGGGCAAGTTTTGAAACTATTCAAAACTAATTAATTCCATAAATTATGTGTTTAAAGTAGTTTTAATCCAAAAACTCTTCAAGTTCCATAACTTGAGGACAAGTTATGGAAGACTTTAAACTAATAAAAGAATTAACTTTTTCTTTATTTTATAACTTATGGAATTAATTAAGGTTACACTTTTTGTTAAATTATTATTTAATGAAGAGACTCTTGGTCCTCCATAACTTGAGGACAAGTTATGAAGTCATAAACCCATTTAATTAGAACTAGACTCTTCATTTTTGTAACCTTTGCCAACTATTATGAGTTTTATGAAACTTAAATGTGACTTTTCATATAACTTGAGGACAAGTTACAAAAACACATTTTAGAATCAACTCTTAGATTAATTTGGATTGAAAACAACTATTTCATTCAACTTTCTATTAATCTAAGCAACTCATAAGAACAAGATAATTCAAATCAAACTTTTTCATGTAATCAGTCTAAACCTTAAACTAATACAAAACATGAATCTATTGACAATTAGCTTTGAAATTGGATTAGCATGAACATTACCACATCAAAAACAAGTTTATAAGTTCAAAAACATCTTACGGTAATGTTCCTAGTCCAATCCAGCCAAAAAAGTCGAATTTATGCTGTCTGGGGGTCCAACTCGTCGAGTGCATGAACCAACTCGGCGAGTTGGATCGATTTGATCACTTTTTAGGCATGGACTCGCCGAGTCTCCTGATGGACTCGCCGAGTCTGATGATCAGACAACAACAATTTCGATTTTTTAAGCAGTTTTGCAAGTATAACAAGAAAACAAGCCTAGTCTCTAATACCACTGTTGGGTGATGAGCATTCTAACACTCCTAAGTGTACATGCAACCCTAAATACCTTGGATCTATGTTTTCTCTATTATACATGCAAATAAGAACTTTCCAAGGTATTATCCTAATCTAGCATACAAAACAATGAGAGCAACAAGATAGAATACATACCTCTTTGATGTAGAAAGTCTTCATGAAGCTTGAGTGCCTAGTGCCCCAATTGTGACACCTCAAATGGTTCACACAACACCAAATACACTTGGAATAACTTGAGAGAAATCTACACTTCATGAAATCGGCTAGCCCTCTCTAGAATGATACTAGTCGCCGATTTTGTCAACAATAAGATCTTTATATAGTGTTACAATTAGGGTAAACCCTAATTGTCATGACTTTCCATTTCCTTGGATCCATGGGTTCAAATACACCATGGAGCATCCATGGACCATCCTATGGGTTTTATCCCAACTTGATTATCCATGGAGCATTAGCCCACTATACAAGTATGGATGATTTACACAATCGACCCATATATTTAATTAGTCTTCTTTTGATCACTTAATTAATCCTAGATTAATTCTTGATCAATACTAATTAAATAATCTTATTATTCTTATTATTAATATACTAGAACTTATAATATATTAATAACCATAAGTGTCTTATTTCTCTCATTATAGTCTATCCAAGTGCATGATGCCATGCAACCCAAATGGACCATGCCGGGTCGGGTCAAGTCTTACCAATTATAGTTATGGACTTAGACATTAATCCAAGAATAAATTGCATGCCTGTATATGTATAGTTATATAAGCAATGTTTAAAAGGCTTAGGAAGGCCGCCCGCCCTATTTTCTTTTCGCGCTTGAGATGTGGTTTGGTGGGATATTGGGTAGCCGTCTGAAGGTCGTTTCAATATTAATTATATATCATGTGTACATATATAGTCATAAAAGTTCTTCCATATTCATGCGTACTAGTTACATCATTAGTAAATTACCATCGGGGTAGCACAGGTTAATACTTATACTACTGCTAGATCAATGACTCAGTTCATTCATGAGTCAGTACTTATTACTATGAGTACATATACATTACATTACTATGAGAACATATACAACTATACTAGAAGAATAACATATAAAACTATACTAGAAGAAGAACATATACAATTATACTAGAAAGAGAACATATACAACAATACTAGAACGAGTAACAATACATTACATATACATGATTACCTTAATATTTGTGATCCACTGTATCGGACCATGCCTTCAATGTCATGGCTCGAGTTATAGCCAGAGTCTCTTGGAGGGAGAGCGTGAGTTTGACTATCCTACACCTTGCTGCTAGCTACAGCCGGACCTGCAGGTCTGCGGGTGCCAAATGTCATACCTTTTTACGACCTACATTTGTCGTTGTTACCTAGTCGATAGTATGGTACAATTAATCACATGATACCTTAATATAAATCCGGTTTAAGGTAGTTAGTACAACAGTAGTTCCTATAATACAACACTATAGTACTACAATAATTTACCCCTAACATACTATTAATGATCATTTCACTTAAACATTAATGTACAAACTATATTTTGTTAATGATAGTTACACTTGGGAAAATTACACACTTTTACGATAAACGAACATACAAAACAGTTACGCCTTGGTAGAAGGCTACTTTTAATAGAAAATATAGGTTTTTCTGAGAGAATCAAACGTTTTGATACAAAACACCGACACTAAAATACTTATGAACTCACCAGCTTAATGCTGATAAACTCTTTCAAAATAACTTGTATTCTTAAGTCGTCAGTAGACAGGTACCAAGGCCAACTTTTGAGAAGATGGAGCGCATCCAAGACTCATCTTATTATTTTGATCTACTTTTTGGTGTCTATAATTGTACGGAACACACTTGTATTAAAATTATATATTTAATGCAATGGATGATGTTGCTTGCTTATATACTGTTATACACTGTTGTGATACTTTACATGACGTCCTCCGCCCCAGAACGTTTCCGCCGTTCTTGGTTTTGGGGTGTGACAGATTAGTATCAGAGCATTGTTTATAGTGAATTGAGTATATCAACCCATAAAAGATATACTAACTATAAACCCATTTGGGATTAAAACACTCTGACCAAGAGTCTATACTTTAAATATTAAAATATTTAATTATGTATACTAGTCTGCATTCATACTAAAATCAGTGTTACAATGACAAGAACAAAAGTATTACGATTGTTAAATATCACAAGTGAGCTCGGGGATGTATGGTCAGTCCTGGGAATGGCATAGCCTGATCAACTATGTTGGTTCAAGGAATTATTAGCATATGCCCTAGAATGGTTGTGATATGTTAACAAGTCTAAAAACTTACCAACAATACCATAAGGAGAACAGTAGAACCTTAATATAAAATACTATAGGGGTATTTTGTGCTACTACAAGCTATTTATACACTAGAATCTTATACATCTCCTCGCGCGTAGATTTAAATGGCTGGATTC
The DNA here is from genome assembly GCF_051521515.1 of Lactuca serriola. Classification (NCBI taxonomy): domain Eukaryota; kingdom Viridiplantae; phylum Streptophyta; class Magnoliopsida; order Asterales; family Asteraceae; genus Lactuca; species Lactuca serriola. The sequence continues at coordinate 120,816,897 of NC_136416.1, forward strand.
CATCATGGCGACCCGTACTTCCTAAATGAAGGCAATGCTGGGTGGATCGAAGAAGAGCCCGAAGATGAGCATCCAATCCCTTTGGATGATCACCTCGCAAAAGGCTTTTCTGATGGATCTGACTCTGAGCCTGAAGTCAACAACCTACCGCCAGTAGGTCAAGCCCCAAACAACAACCCCCGACCAGCTTTCCCAGGCCCTACACCCTTGTGGGCAACCAACTTGAATCGTTGGAGCGATGAACAGGGTCAACCCTTACCTTACTTTGGGGACCGAATATTTTACAACCTCAGCGAAGGTGGATCTGCGGATCGAGCTCTGCCCGTCATTATCCGCAAGATAGCTCGTAATAGTGAACAAGGTCGAGCAGCCATTGACTGAGTCATGGAGATTGATGCCAACTCTGGTGTCAACATAGTCCGCATCCGCCGTCTGGAAGAAGAAATGGAACGGACCAGGAGAACCAATGAAACACTGCAGCAACAGCTGGCTGCCTCCCAAGCCGAAGTCATGGAACTTCAAGCCCGTCAGAGGGCTCATGAGCGACACCTTCAAGAGGTGGTCCGTCAAGTGGCAGACCTCAGGGTTCGCCCGAGGAATTCCCATCGCCATTAGAAGATGTATAGTATATCTTTGTCTTTTGGTTAAGGAATAGCCTTTAGTATCTATGCTCTAAGTAGCACTTGTATGTAAAATATTCCTAACTTTCAGTACTCTAACTAGGAATCTAGGAAATGTCAAACTTTCCGTATGGTATGATGTAAGACCTACTGTTAGGTCGATTTTCCCTGAACTTATTACATCAGTAATACCAGTATTATTGACAACTACCTAATTTGTGGGAAAAATCTGTACACTTGTGTTTTTCCTACTAATCTTCCTTGTTTCGATCTTAAACACTCATTCAACTGTTGCGCTATGGTTAGTTAGTCCATGTGTCACTCTCACCCCACTTACAATTGATTCTTACCATTGTGTTTATCTTTATAAACTTATAGCTGAAAGATGCCTCCTCGCAAATCTCCCAGGAATAACCCTGCACCTCAACCACCTCCTCCTCTTCCGGTCATTGATACTGCAGCCCTGAATGTTGTCGTAGCTACAGCAGTGGCAACTGTCATGGCTCAGTATCACTCTACTGATGCCAGCAGAGGTGGAACCCCTGTTGACTCTATTCCTGCTGAAATCCTTGTGCGCTCGAGAGAGTGCTCCTACAAGGATTTCACCAACTGCAAGCCGAAGTCCTTTCAGGGAACCGGCGGAGTCATTGCCCTCTCGCAATGGTTCGAGAAGACTGAATCAGTCTTCGAAATTTGTTCGTGCCCTGCTGCGAGCAAAGTCAAATATGTTGCATGCATCTTTGAAGGAAAAGCCCTGACGTGGTGGAACGGCCACGTTAAAGCACTAACTATCGTAGTGGAGAATGACATGGGTTGGGAAACCATGAAGGACCTCATGATTGAGGAATACTGCCCCAGGGGCGAAATCCAGAAATTGGAGCAGGAGCTGTGGAGCCTAACCATGAAGGGCTCCGACGTAGGCTTGTATACCGCCAGATTCAGCGAACTAGTGGCCCTCTGCCCCAATATGGTTCCCACTAAAGGGAAAAAGATCGAGAGGTATATATCGGGGCTAGTGCCTCCGTATCAGGGGAATGTCCTATCATCAAACCATGCTACCTTCGACAGTGCGAAGCGACAGGCACAACGACTCATAGACCATGGAGTCAAAACCCCTACAGCAACAACAACCCTAACCATCTCGGAACCCTCCAAACCCGCTGACACTAAGCGGAAGTTCTGGGAGGAGAAGAAGAAACAGCGAGCTGCCAAAAAGCAGCAAATTGTGGCAGTGCATGCCGCAATAGCCCCTGCTGCTGCTACTGCTCCGGTGGGGCAATATGTTGGAAGTTTTCCTAAGTGCAACAAATGCAACTACCACCACAACGACCACTGCAGTGAAATGCAGTTCTCTAAACGCAATAGGAAAGGACACACAGTCCGTTTATGTAAATCTTTGGTGTGAGCCAGACCTGCTATGGATGTGGCGAGGTGGGCCACTATAAGAGGGACTGCCCCAAAGCAAAGAATGCTGGCGGAGCAGGGAGAGTACTAGCGATAGGACATGGGGAAGCAGTTGCTGATCCGACAGTGGTGACTGGTACGTTCCTCCTCGATAACTCCTATGCATGCATTTTGTTCGATAGTGGAGCGGAGCGAAGCTTCGTGAACCATAAATTTTCTCACATGCTTAAACAACAACCACACACACTTAAAGAACAATTCACAGTAGAAATGGCTAATGGAAAAACAGAGAGCACAAATAGCATATACTTAGGATGTACCCTAACTCTAGATAACCATTCATTTCCAATCGACCTTATGCCGGTCTCGATTAAAAGCTTCGACGTTATCTTCGGCATGGATTGGTTGAGTATTCATCGCGCCGACATCTTGTGCTTCGAGAAAGCAGTCCGTCTAAACCTCCCGACTAACAAAAATCTTGTCGTCTACGGCGACAAACCCGATACGAGTCTTCGTATTATATCAAGTATTCAAGCACAGAAGTATCTACGTAAAGAATGCCACGCATTCCTTGCTCACGTCGTCGATACGTGCCTCAAAATGAAAGAACTAAAGAACATTCCATTAGTGAGTGACTTTCCCGACATCTTCCCAGAAGAGCTACCAGGATTACCTCCGCAACGACAGGTTGAGTTCATAATCGACTTAGTCCCAGGAGCTACCCCAGTAGCCAAGTCGCCCTACTGATTAGCACTAGCAGAGATGCAGAAACTATCTGGTCAACTTAACGAACTGCTCAGCAAGGGCTTTATAAGACCAAGTTTCTCGCCTTGGGGAGCACCGGTCTTATTCGTTAAGAAGAAAGACGGATCATTCCGTATGTGTATCGACTACAGAGAACTCAAAAAACTGACGTTCAAGAATCGTTACCCTCTGCCTCGCATAGACAATCTATTTGACCAACTGCAAGGGGCGAACTACTTTTCAAAAATTGATCTAAGATCCGGATATCACCAGTTACGAGTTCTAGAGGAGGATGTTCCGAAGACAGCTTTCCGAACTCGTTACAGACTCTACGAGTTCGTGGTGATGTCGTTCGGATTGACCAATGCACCCGCGGTTTTCATGGATCTGATGAATAAAGTATGTCGACCTTACTTGGATCAGTTTGTCATTGTCTTCATCGATGACATCCTAATCTACTCCCGAAGTAAAGAAGAGCATGGCGATCAGCTGCGAAAAGTTCTAGGAACTTTACGAACGGAGAAGCTCTATGTGAAGTTCTCTAAATGTGAATTTTGGATCCGAAGAGTCGAATTCATAGGACACGTGGTAAGCGTAGAGGGAATCCACATGGACCCATCCAAAATTAAGGCCACTGAGAACTGGTCAGCACCGAAGACGCCTAAAGAAATTCGTCAATTTCTAGGTCTCGCTGGTTACTACCGCAGGTTCATACAAAACTTCTCCCGAATTGCGAAACCTCTTACAACACTGACCCAGAAAGGCGTGGCCTTTGACTGGGAAGAGAAACATGAGAGAGTGTTCCAAACGCTCAAGCGAGCTTTGTGCACCGCACTTATACTATCCCTCCCCGAAGGAATAGAAGACTTCGTAGTCTATTGCGATGCATCGAATCAAGGGCTCGGGTGTGTTCTGATGCAGCGAGGTAAGGTCATCACCTACGCCTCGAGACAGTTGAAGACACACGAAGTTAACTACATGACCCACGATCTTGAGCTAGGAGTAGTTGTGCTTGCTCTGAAGATCTGGAGACATTACTTGTACGGAACGAAAAGTACTATCTTTACCGACCACAAGAGTTTACAACACATATTCGATCAGAAGGAGCTCAACATGAGAACACGACGGTGGGTCGAGCTACTCAGTGACTACGAATGCGAAATTCGTTATCATCCGAGTAAAGCCAATGTAGTAGCAGGCGCCCTAAGCCGGAAGGAATATTTTGGTCGAAGAGTCAAGTCGTTGACAATGACTATCCATTCACACTTATCTAAGCAAATTCAGGCGGCCCAGCTTGAAGCCATGAAACCTGAAAACGTGACGAGTGAATCCCTTAGAGGAATGGATAAAAATTTAGAAGCCAAGGATAGCGGAGACTTATATTTCATGAACCGGATCTGGACACCGAAGCACGGTGGTTTCCGAGACGTGGTCATGACCGAGGCCCACAACACTCGATATTCCGTCCACCTGGGTTCAAAAAAGATGTATCTGGATCTTAAAAAGCTATACTGGTGGCCTAATATGAAAGCAGAGATTGCTACCTTCGTAAGTAAATGCCTTACTTGCGCAAAGGTTAAGGTCGAGTACCAGAAGCCCTCCGGTTTACTGCAACAACCAGAGATTCCAGAATGGAAGTGGGAGTGGATCACTATGGATTTCATAACCAAGTTGCCCAAGACAACGAGTGGACTTGATACCATATGGATCACCGTCGATAGATTGACCAAGTCTGCGCACTTCCTGCCTATCAAAGAAACTGACAAGATGGAGAAGCTTACGAGAACATACATTATGGAAATCGTACGAATGCATGGTGTTCCTATATCCATTATCTCCGATAGAGATAGTAGGTTCACCTCAAGATTCTGGAAATCGCTACAACATTCCCTGGGAACAAGGCTGGACATGAGCACAGCCTACCATCCACAGACCGACGAACAAAGTGAGAGGACCATCCAAACACTGGAAGATATGTTGAGAGCCTGTGTGATTGACTTTGGAAAGGCATGGGATACTCATTTACCCCTTGTCGAATTTTTCTACAATAACAGTTATCAGACGAGCATCAAGGCTGCTCCATTTGAAGCCCTCTAAGGCCGAAAGTGCAGATCCCCTCTGTGCTGGGCTGAAGTGGGTGATACCCAATTAGCTAGGGGGCAAGTCTCTAACAGTACTCTCACAGGCCCGGAAATCATTCAGGAAACGACAGAGAAGATCGTTCAGATCCGTGAATGATTGAAAGCCTCTAGAGACCGACAGAAAAGCTACGCTGACAAACGAAGGAAACCTTTGGAATTCCAGGTGGGAGACCAAGTCCTTCTTAAAGTCTCACCCTGGAAAGGCTTGATACGCTTCGGTAAGCGTGGGAAACTTAATCTGAGATATATAGGGCCCTTCGAGATTCTCGCAAGAATCGGCCCTGTAGCTTACAAACTCAATCTACCCGACGAACTTCGTAACGTACATTCTACATTCCACGTATCTAACTTGAAAAAGTGTCTGTCCGACGAGACTCTTGTAATCCCACTCGACGAGATCGAGATCAACAAGAGCCTCAATTTCGTGGAAGAACCGGTAGAGATCATGGACCGAGAAGTCAAGCAGACGAGCAAAGCCGTATCCCGATTGTGAAGGTTCGTTGGAACGCCAAGCGAGGACCTAAATCCACTTGGGAGCGTGAGGATCAGATGAAACTGAAATATCCTCATGTTTTTGCTTAGTTATATATAACTACTTTATTTGTTTAGACTTTAATTTCGGGACGAAATTCCCTTTAACAAGGGGATGATGTGACAACCTGAAATTTCCATTCGGTCAAACCCTAAAAGTCAACCACTTCGTATCATAAATTAATGTCATTATTTCTTATTTTTAGGAAATATAAATTTCGTTTGATTATTTTAATATTATTTTTAAACGAACGGATGAATAAAAGTGTCGTCTCGGGTATTGAATTTCAAAAACTGGAAACACCTCGCGTCTTAGAAGTTCCCGACCGAACTATTTGGTTTGGGTCGAAAAATCACCCAAAAATCCGTAAACTCATGCATATGCATGAGTTTACTCCCCAAGTCTAAGCCATTTGTGTTTACTCCCCTAATATCAAAAGAGTAAACTCCAAAAAGGCTTTCAAGTATCATCCTAGATTTGATTCCAAATCTTCAAACTTGTAAGTGTTCTAACCATTTCAAGTTAGTAAAACACTTAATCTAGTGTTTGTGCATCTAATCATCAACTCATTTATGCATTTTGTCTAGATTTCCAAAACACCAAGAACACACACTAAGTGTTCTTGGCCTTTTAGCTCAAATCAAGCCTCCTAATAGTAAGTACTTCCATCTTTGAGTGTTATTAATATAGTATTACATTTAAACATCAAGAAATTATGCCAAGAACACAAGGTTAGAGGTGTTCACGGTCCAAGAATGTTCTTGGGCCGTAAACACCATAAAAGGTACCAAAGTGTGCCTAAGTCCCTAATCTATGTCCTAGTTTGATGTATAAGCCATCCTTGACATGTTTAAACCTTCCCTTATTGTGTTTAAGCCTTTAAAAACATCAAAGACCAACATTTATAGGTGTTTACAGTTTGGGGATATCCCAAAACCGTAAACACCCTAAAGTGTGTTTAAGTGGGTCATTTTCCTTCCTTAGGCCTAAAAACTAGCTTATACGTTTACCTAGTTGTGTTAAGGACTTGAAAACATGGCAATACCCTTTTCTATAAGGGTTTACGGTAGTAAACCCAAAGGGCAAACCACCTAGTAGAAATGCTTCAAAAGGCTTCTTAATCCACAAAACAACACTTGTTCAATAGGAGAAGAGTTTACGACCATAAACTCTAGAGTTTACTGCAGTAAACTCCCTAGGATATGACCATCAAAACCGTAAACTCCAAGGGAGTTTACCCTTGAACTCCAAACACCCTAGCTTTGCCCTACCAACACTCGGATGCAATCCTTGTGACCCTTAACACTTGAAACAAAGTGTTTTCATGTTCTAGAGTGTCCCAACTTAATTTATTAGTTATAAATTGGCTAATTAGTTATATATATATATATATATATATATATATATATATATATATGTTCATTATATGATAACTAGGCTCGTGCGTGTGTACAAGTCTTCATTTGTCACCTAGCACCGTACCCAACACTTCAATCCAATCCACTCACAACAAGTGAGTTTATACCCCTTTAACTAACCTTTGAAATACTTTTAAATGTTTTAAATGCTTTAATGGGGGGATACAAGTTGAATACTTATAGTTATTACATTAATCACATGTGATTAATAACTACAAAACTAATGATTTTATTACTGTTCAAACTGTTTATCAAACTATTTTACTTCAAACTGCTTTACAAACTCTTTTACTTATCAATTACTTATACTTAAACTCTTTTATACTTATTATAAATTGCATGCCTGTATACGTATAGTTATATAAGAAATGTTTAAAAGGCTTGGGAAGGCCACCCGCCCTATTTCCTTTTCGCGCTTGAGATGTGGTCTGGTGGGATATCGGGTAGCCGTCTGAAGGTCGTTTCAATATTAATTATATATAATGTGTACATATATAGTCATAAAAGTTCTTCCATATTCATGCGTACTAGTTACATCATTAGTAAGTTACCATCGGGGTAGCACAGGTTAATACTTATACTACTGCTATAAGAACATATACATTACATTACTATAAGAACATATACAACTATACTAGAAGAAGAACATATACAACTATACTAGAAGAAGAACATATAAAGCTATACTAGAAAGAGAACATATACAACAATACTAGAACGAGTAACAACACATTCCATATACATGAATACATTAATATTTGTGATCCACTGTATCGGAGCATGCCTTCAATGTTATGGCCCGAATTGTAGCCAGATTCTCTTGGAGGGAGTGCGTGAGTTTGCGTATAGATCTATACTGGATTGTCTATCCTACACCTTGCTGCTAGCTACAGCCGGACCTGCAGGTCTGCGGGTGCCAAACGTCATACCTTTTTACGACCGACATTTGTCGTTGTTACCTAGTCGATAGTATGGTACAATTAATCACATGATACCATAATATAAATCCGGTTTAAGGTAGTTAGTACAGAAGTAGTTCCTATAATACAACACTACAGTACTACAAGAATTTACCCTTTACATACTTTTAGTGATCATTTCACTTAAACATTAATGTACAAACTATATTTTGTTAATGATAGTTACACTTGGGAAAATTACACACTTTTACGATAAACGAACATACAAAACAGTTACGCCTTGGTGAAGGCTACTTTTAATAGAAAATATAGGTTTTTCTGAGAGATTCAAACGTTTTGATACAAACACCGACACTAAAATACTTATGAATTCACCAGCTTAATGCCGATAAACTCTTTCAAAATAACTTGTACTCTCAGATCGTCAGTAGACAGGTACGGAGGCCAACTTTTGAGAAGATGGAGCGCATCCAAGACTCATCTTATTATTTTGATTTACTTTTTGGTGTCTATAATAGTATGGAACACACTTGTATTAAAATTATATATTTAATGCAATGGATGATATTGTTTGCTTATTTACTGTTATACTGTGTTGTGATACTTTACATGACGTCCTCCGCCCCAGAACGTTTCTGCCATTCTTGGTTTTGGGGTGTGACACAAATAGAGTGTTTAAAGCCTAGTATAAGCAAGGTACGAGTCGTGGGATAAGTATTATGGGTGTATCGCCTTACTTTTGAGCCATTCACACCAACACAAGGTGTGTGCGGCCGCACACAGGAGTGTGCGGCCACACACCCATCTCAACCGCACACATCCCTCTATATATTCAAGACTTAGTCATTTTTGAACACATTCTACACTTCTTCAAAGCTAGGACCCGAAATCTTCTCAAGTATCATCCAAATCTCCTTGAGGATCTTCAGAAATGGTAGCATCTTTAGCCAAGAACACCAAGAACACTATGTGTGTACGGCCTCACACACACACTGGCCGCACACACTGGCCGCACACGTCTCCTGGCCGTACACCCTGGCCGCACATACACTTATAGTGTGTGTATTGACCGTACACTCCCTTGTGTAGCCAAATACCCCTTTTATACAATCACGTATGGTTGTAACACTTCAAAATAAGTGTTTACTAGTCCCTAAGGTGGTCCCAATTCAATAATTAGTTGCTTTAAACACTAATTGTATTCATATATGTGTCATATATGTTAAATAGGATCCGTGTGTGTGTTCAAGTCTTCCCTTGACCCTTAGCATCCTATACAATCCGTTCATCCAAACAATTCACTACAAGTGATTTCATACCCCTTAATCAATTCTTTAAATGTTTTTAAATGCTTTTAGGCGGGGGGAATACAAGTTGAATACTTATAGTTATTATATCAATCACATGTGATTAATAATTACCAAACCAGTAGTTTGCTTACTGTTCAAGCTGTTTACCAAACTGTTTTACAAACTCTTTTACTTGTCAACTACTTTTACTTAAACTCTTTTATACTTCGTATCAAATGCATTCCTATGTATGTATAGTTATATAAGCAATGTTTAAAGGGCTTAGGAAGGCCAGCTCTCTTTATCTCCTTTTCCTCGTTGGGATGTGGCTTTAGGGCATCGGTTACCCGTCCAAAGGTCGTCTAAATATTAGTTATATAATATGTATACATATACAGACATAAAAGTTCTTTCAACCAGTTCCATACCTTTGGGTAGAAAGGGTTTCACAAACATGATCATACATTACTAGTAAGCTACCACAGGGGTAGTTTAGGAAGATACTAAAACTATTACTGGAACAATGAAACATACAATGAGTCAGTTCATTCATGAGTCAATACTTGGTAGATAGAGAGAGAGCACACTATACAACTAGTACACACAATACATTACTATACATGCTAGGTAGAGGGAGAACACACAATACAACTAGCACACGCAGAACATTACATTACATACAAGCTAGACAGAGAAATAACACACAATACAGCTAGCACATTTATTACATATACATTTATGCAGTTATGTGAGCCGTTAAACGGGGCATGGCACTACTTGTCATGACCGTTTTTGTATCCAGAATCTCCTTAATTGGGGAGCGTATGAGTTTGCGTATAGATCTATACTGGATTGACTATCCTACACCTTGCTGCTCGCTACAGTGGAACTTGCAAGTCTACGGGTGCCAAATGTCATTTCTTACGGCCTCTTACATCATCATTTTACTAGAGTCGGTAGCAGGATACAGGTCGATCACATGTTAATTTAAACGCCTTTTGTGCTAAGGTAGTTAGTACAGCTGTAGTCACTTATTACAAATACTACAGTACTATGATATTTTCCCATTACATTCACTTCGTGAATATTCACATGATGCACGGTAATGTAAAAACTATATTTTTGGTTAATGATAGTCAGAATTGGGAAAACACACACTCTTACATGAGACACACACACAGATACTAGATGCCTTGGTAGAAGGCTACAGTTAGTAGGAAACATAGGGTTTTTTAGGAGAGTACAAAACATCTTACAAAACATCTTCTAAAACATCTTACAAACATTTTACAAATGCTTTCATACAAACACAGACACTAATATACTTATGATCTCACCAACTTTAAGCTGATACTCGCTTTCAAAATAACTTGTATTCTCAGGGCACCAGACAGGTACATGTGCCATGTTTTAAGAAGATGGAGTTCGTTCAAGACTCATCTTTTATTTTGATATGTATATTTTGGTGTCTATACAACATGATAGAACACAACTGTATGAAATTATATTATTAATTCAATGGATGATGTTGTTGCTTGTTTACTACTATTTATTGTTGTGATATTGCACATGACATCCTCTGCCCCAGAACGTTTCCGTCGTTAATGGTTTTGGGGTGTGACAAATTAAGACTCTCTACAGTACTTACCCTTTTTATAGGGTATTCAAAAAATCAAAAAATAATAGGGCTTAACATTACAATCATATTCAATAAGATTCCTAGTAAATACATTATATGAAGAGTACATGAGACCGCTCGTTATTTACAGACTATTCAATAACCACATAACTACCTATTCAACATATCATAACTAATCCTGGCTCAACATGTCATACGGTTTCCATAGATATATAGAACGCCATAATCTAACATCATATGAGGAAGTTATGCTTCTTCAAAGTTGCGCGATTAAACCGACATGGCTATATGCATCGTAAAATAACAATTGGAGATAGATTACTTATTAACCTTAGTGATCTGAATGAAAGTCGTAGTAATCGTAAAACCGAGAGTGTGCATATAGAGTACTCTCAAATCTTACTTTATGAGAGGATTTTATGAATTTTCAAAGTTTCAGCATAGCATTATACGGCTCAGAAACTGAAATTGAAATCCGTCGATTGCTAGGGAAAACAATCTAAATGAGAGATGAAGATCTCATCAATACCTATACATCGATATAAAGACAGTTGAGAATGGATAACGTATGAAAAGTTATGATTTTTATGCGTAATTTAGCAGTCTAAACCCATTAAAAATATAACTTTAAAGCTAAAGTGAGAATTAGTCGATGCAGTCTAAATGAAAGTTGTAAATCTTATCTATTGTTATACGTGGATATAAAGAACGTCAAAAATGGAGCTCATATGAAGAAGTTACGAATTTTTGAGGTTTCCCGGCTGTACCTCATGAAATAGAGGCATCGTGCGCATGTTCTAGAAGCTACCACACAGGACCAATTAAAAGTTGCCACTTGTCACGCTCTGAGAAGAAGGAGTGTCGAACAAGCTTGGGCGCGGCGTACACTTGGTTGATTGTGGTGCTTGCATGTCTTATAAATACTTGTAGCTGCTCATTTGAGTTCTCACACTCTCCAATTCATCTCTCTTAAGTTTCTCTCCTTACAAACTGCATTTTCTTAATATTAGCGGAATTTTTGTTAGTTTTGAGGTCCCTAACAGCCCAACATCTAGTAGCTATCAGGTTGGAATTCTGCCAGCGCAATATTTGGACTTTTGTCAGGAAAATCTCTATAAGTTAAGCTACTTATGGGAGAGGTGTCTAGAATAGTTATGTTATGTTGGTTATTGGAGTTTATAAAGGCTATATACTAAAATGATCATGCCTCCCAACTGTCTTGCCTGGCTAATTCTTAGTTGATAGAACTCTCGTTATTCATTGGGATTATGAACGATATAGCTTTCATTAACAATTTTTCATAAAAAATGGTAAGCTATAGTATTCTACATTAATACTCATTAGATGTGTTACCCGTTACGCTGGAGGGATCGTTAGAAAGTTTTTAAACTTCTTAGAGACTATCCAGATGAGTTATCCTACTATACCATGTACTACATATATATATATATATATATATATATATATATATATATATATATATATATATATATATATATATATCCATATATATTAAGACATGGAACGTGTAGAGTAGAGCTAGCAATATAATGTTTTTGTACTTAAGTCTAAACTGGTAGAATAGAAAGTATAAAGATGGTTGTATTAGTAGAATCTAGAGTGCAGTCTCTATATGCATAATTGTTGTCATATTAGACTTAGGCAGTTTTTGATGATGGAACGGTTAAAGATGTCAGGAACCTATAGACCCACGTCCATTTAGTTAGGGAATGATCATGGAACGACTAAAGTGGTCGGTAACCTACATACCCATGTATTCCAAGATACACATCTCATTTGCAAATCGTGAGTTATTGTTTGTATTCAAGTATATGTATTGTGGTATACGGTATTTTGAGGAACTCACTAAGCCTAACACTTACCAAGTTGTTGTAAATGTTTTTTTCAGGTACTTCATGAGTAGGGAAATGTTCGACTGTACACACGCGTGTTTGAAACATGTTTTTGCACAATGTAATTATAACTACAATATATTTTAATAAGTAAAAATGTGAAACTTTTTCGATTAAAAATTAGGGACGTTACACAAAGAGGGGATTATGGTGATATTAGATGATCGCTTGGGGGCCTTTCACTCCGAGATCTCAGCGGGCCAGTTAGGGCAGAAACTCTGTCTTTTTCGGAGTTCAAGGTATGTGGAGCCCCAGAGTTATTCTAGAAGAAGGACCCGATTCCTATCCGACAATAGATCGTTGACATGGAGAATGCTAAGTGAACGAGTTTCTGTCGTAAAGGGATCGAAGGTAGGATTTGCATCTTGATTTCTGAGGGATGGAGCCTGTAGTTTATGGGAGGATGTAGGACACTCTGTTGGAGATAAGATCATGGGAACCGTGACCTAAGATGACTTTCTGAAGAGGTACATAATGGAGTCCACATCTGCTATTGAGGTGCAACAGTAGGTGAGGGAGTTTCAGGACATTCACCAGACAATAGAGACTATGGTAGAGATCACCGCCAAGTTCCGGGAAAGAGCATTGTTGTTTCCATAGTATGTCGTGGATGATAAGATGGGAAGAAGAAGTATCATGACTTGCTCATGGATGATATATGGGATTTTGTGAGTATGTCGAGCTGCAAGACTTTGGATGACTCGATAGGTAGAGCTCGAGAGCGGGAGATTGAGTTGCAACTTCAGACAAAGCGCAATCCAGAGCAGATGTAGATAGAAGTGGGCCACGCGAAGATTCACAAGGCTTGTGATTCGTGATCAAGAGAGCTTCAAGGTCAGGGTCGTTTTGTCAAGAGTCGGAGGACTCACGAGGGGAGATGATGTGAGACGGGAGGGGTTGCTTCAATTGTGGCCAGATTGGTCATTTAAGTAGGGATTGCACTTAGGGAGCACTCATATGATTCCATTGCAAATTGAAGGGAAACAAGAAGGTCGATTTATCAAGATTTTGTGGAGGAGCGGTGGAGACGCCTTCACTAGCCACCTTGAGGATTACTCATGGTCGCCAGGTTAATGTTGAGGCTCCTGTGGTGCCAAGAAACGCATTCTAGTTGATATCTGAGGACGCTCGAGTTGCACCATATGTGGTTAACTGTATGTATCTTTACCATGACTTTTACTACTTTCCTTGTTTATGCTTATGTTTTATCTGATTGTGTATATCGACGGTTTTAGTCAATGGTATGATTGCTTGTGTTTTGTTCGATTCGTGTGCTACCCAATCGTTTGTGTCTCTTGTGCTTAACAAGAAGTTTAGCGATGTCCCAGGGGACTTGGATGATCCGATGGAGGTGGAGATTGTTGAGGATCACTCAGTGAGTCCTTCGAGAATTCACCTGGGATCTATTTTGAATATGTTTATCGAGAGAGATTTGATTGAGTTGGTTCTGATTCCTCCTTAAGGGTTGAAGGTTATTATTGGTATGGACCAGTTGGGCCCCAACAAGTCCATAATTTTTTGTGAGCACCAGTTGGTGAGAGCTCGAACCTGAAGTACGGGAGAACTAGTTTTTCATGGCAAGGGTGCTAAGTGTGGACCGACAGTTTGTTCATCTACAATAGCTAGGTAGTATATTGAGCAAGGGGTGCTCTAGATTCCTAGCGTATGTGGTGGATACATGGGTGGAGGGTAAGAATACTGTGGATGACATGCCCATCATTTAGTTTTGTCGGGAGTGCCTCCTGAAAGGCAAGTTGAGTTTTTGATTGAACTGATTCTGGGTGCGGCGCAGAAAGCTAGGGCACCCTAACACTTAGTGCCTCCTGAGATGTATGACTTGTTTATGTTGCTACAGAAGCTATTAGAAAAGGATTCATTAGACCAAGTAGTTCACCTTGGGGAGCACCAATTTTATTCGTGAAAACAAAGGATGGTGTACACGGGACGTGTATTGACTATCGAGAGTTGAATAAGCTAATGGTGAAGTGTCATTATCTACTTTCGAGTATATATGATATGTTTGATCAGCTTTAAGGTATATCATGGTTCTCCAAGATTGAATTTATATTGTGTTATCATCGGATGAGGTTCAAAGATGAGGATGTGAAGAAGACGGCCTTCAGGACTCGTTATGATCATTATGAGTTTATGGTGATGTCATTTGGTTTCACTAATGCATAGACAGTATTCATGGATCTCATAAACTAGGTGTGCAGGCCAAAGTTGGGTCGGTTACTGATAGTATTCATTGCTAATATATTGTTCTATTATTTGACCAAGGAACAATATAGGGAGCATTTGAGTACCTTTTAAAGACCTTGGGGAGGGATAGGCTTGATGCCATGTTCTCCAAATGAATGTTCTAGTTGCTCGAGGTGCAGTTTTGTGGCATGTCGTTAACCAGAAGGGTATATTAGTCGATCTGGCCAAGATCGAGGTAGTGATGCAGTTGGAGATTCCAAGTGTATGGATGATTTTGTTTCTTTTTGCGATGTTTTGATTTTGGGATTAGAAGAAGTGCTTATGTAGATGGGTCATGTGATTGCATACGCTTCAAGGCAGTTAAAGAATCATTAGGCAAATTACCCTCCGCATGATTTGGAGCTAGGAGTTGTGGTTTTTTTTCTTCAGTATTTGGAGACATTATTTGTATGGGGTTAGGTAAACTATTTATATTGATCAAAAAAGTCTGAGGTATCTGATAGACCATCGGAACATGAACATGATGCAACGCAGATGATTGGATGTGGCGAAAGATTAAGACTTTGAGATTTTGTACCATCCTCGGAAGACCAATGTTATGGTTGATGCCTTGAGTCACAAGGTAGTGAGTTTACCATCATGGATCTGTTTTTGGGGATGGTTATCATTTCACCACTATAGGATTTGATCATGAATGCTCAAAGTAGAGGGGTTGAAAAGGAATAATTGGAAGGAAGAGAGGACCAGGGGTCAGATTCCGCTATTTATCAGGGATAGTCGTGGATTGTTAACCAACTTCGAAAGAGTGTGGGTCTCGGTTTCTAGTAGGGTTAGGTAGACGTAAATTTAGCAAGCTCCTAATTCAAAAAATTTGATCATCCAGGGGTTACGAAGATGTATATAGACTTAAGATTGAGCTACTGGTGGCCCTACATGAAGAGAGAGATAGCATGATTTACATACAGGTGCTTGACTTGTAAAAAAGTCAAGGTTGAACACTGGAGGCCCTATATTAAGATGCAGTCGTCACCCACTCCCATGTGGTAGTGGGAAAAGATCACCATGGATTTTACTGTGAAGTTGTCGAGGACCGCGCATCGGGTTGATTCTATAGGGGTCATTGTTGATAGATTGACCAAGAGTGCCATTTTATCTATATTAGTAAGAGCATTTCCAGTAAGAAATTGGTTGATGTGTACATCAAGGAGGTATTCATTTGGCATGGGGTTCTAGGTTTAGTGGTTTCTGATCGGGATGTTCGTTTCACTTCTAGATTTCGGAGAAAGTTCCACAAGGAGCTGAGTACTCAAAGACATTTCAATACTGTATACCACCCTTAGACTGATGGATAGAGCGAGTGGACTATTCATATGCTCGGGGATATGCTCAGTAAACGTGTGTTAAATTTGGAAGGAGTTGGGGTACTTATCTTCCTTTGGGCGAGTTCTCTTAGAACAACAGTTATCATGCAGGTATCAATCGACCTCCCTTCGAGAAGATTTATAGGAGTAAATGTCGGACCCCGTTTTGTTGGGGCATGGTCATGAATTGAGTTATGCGGAGTAGTGAGGTAGTACTTAAGAACATTGAGTTGATACAGCAGGTGCGTCATAGACTATAGACCACATAGAGTCTTTAGTAGAGTTATGTTGATCGGCGATGTAAGTACCTCGAATTTCAGGTCGGAGATTTGGTACTTTTGAAAGTGTCACATTGGAAAGGTGTTATCAGGTTTTAGAAGCGGGGAAAGTTCATGTGCATTGCTCCTTTAAGGATTGCCGAGTTGGGAAAGGTTGTGAATCGATTGGAGAGCCGCAGGGCGGAGAGCACACCACTGCGAGATGTATGTTTGAGGTTGACCGAGATAGCTCCGGTATTGGATGCCATTCATGGGGCACAGGCCGAGGCTGTGCAACCGGGGATGCAGAAGAGGGAACGGGTCGTTAGTTTGGTTTCAGAGTTCGTTATGGATGGTCGAGGGCTTATGACTTTTCAGGGTCGGATCTGGGTACCGTTTGTGGGCGGTATGCGTGCTACTTTGATTGAGGAGGCTCATCGGTCGAAATTTTCGATCCATCCGGGGGCCACGAAGATGTATTTGGATTTGAGGAAAGAGTATTGGTGGCCCTGTATGAAGAGGGACGTCGCCTGGTTTGTTGAGAGGTGCTTGACCTGCCGCAGGGTTAAGGCCGAGCATCAGAGACCGCATGGCAAGTTGCAGCCATTGGAGGTTCCCGAATGGAAGTGGGAGCAGATCACTATGGATTTCATCACCAAATTGCCGAGGACTGCCAGAGGAGTTGATGCAATTTGGGTGATTGTGGACAGGTTGACGAAGAGCGCTCACTTCCTTGCCATCAGTGAGAGTTCTTCAGCGGAGAAGTTGGCGGAGATATATGTGAGAGAAGTGGTATCTCGGCATGGGGTGCCGATCTCGATTGTTTCGGACCGTGATGTGCGTTTCTCTTCCAGATTCTGGAAGACTTCATGAGGAGTTGGGTACTAGATTGCATTTTAGTACCGCATATCATCCCTAGACAGACGGCCAGAGTGATCAGACGATTCAGACGCTTGAGGACATGCTTCGAGCATGTGTGTTAGATTTCGGGGGTAGCTGGGATGCGTATTTACCCTTGGCAGAGTTTTCCCACAACAACAGCCATCATTCGAGCATTGGTATGCCACCCTTTGAGCTGTTGTATGGTAGGAGGTGTCGGGCCTCCATTTGTTGGGGAGAGGTTGGGCAGAGAGTGATGGGCAGTACAGAGATCGTGCTTCAGACGACAGAGCAGATTCAGCAGGTCAGACAGAGGTTATTGACCGCCCAGAGCCAACAGAAGAGTTATGCAGACCGACGCCGGTCCGAGCTTGAGTTTCAGGTCGGCGACTTCGTTCTCCTGAAGGTCTCTCCTTGGAAAGGAGTGATTCGATTCAGGAAGAGGGGCAAGTTGGGACCCCGGTATATTGGGCCATTTCGTGTGATTGCGAGGGTAGGCCGGGTAGCCTATTGTTTGGAGTTGCCAGCAGAGTTGGGGCAGATCCGCGACACTTTTCATGTGTCGCAACCTCCTCTGCTGCTGCGAGGCCGCAAGGTGGTGATGCGTTGCTGTTCCGCGAGTTCAGCAACACGAAACCACCAGAGTTTGATGGGACTCAGGATCCGGTGGCAGCTATGAGGTGGATATCTGATATTGAGGGGTGTTTCTTCACTTGCTCGTCTCCTGAGCATTTGAAGGTTCGGTTCGCGCTGAACCAGCTTCGCTTGGGAGCGAAGGACTGGTGGAAGTTTGTGACGGCGAAGTATACGCCTGCTGAGCTTGCGGCAGTGACCTAGGAGAGGTTCACTGTCATGTTCCGAGATGAGTACGTTCCCCAGGTGGAGAGGGAACGTTTGGCACAGGAGTTTCTGACCCTCAAGCAGGGTACTGAGTCAGTTACAGCGATCACGAGGATGTTCCATGAGAGGGCGATGTTCTGCCCTGAGCACGTGTCCACTAAGCAGGCACGTATGAGCCGCTACTTGAGCATTTTGAGGCGGGATATTCGGGAGTTCCCTGCGAACTCCTCGTACCGGACATTTGCTGAGCTTCAGGCAAATGCCCGGAAGAGGGAGATTGAGCTTGAGACTCAGGCCAGGGAGGAGGCGGAGTCTCAGGGGAGGGATCGGCGACCGACACAGTCTCAGCCGGCAGCCAAGCGGGCCAAGCCCGCTGATCCCAAACCAGGGAGCCAGAAGGGCCGCACTTGCGAGAAGTGCGGCAAGGGTGATGATGGAGTCTGCCGAGCGGGATCTTGCTACAAATGTGGCAAGGAGGGGCATATGGCCAAGGACTGCCCCAAGGGGTTTGCAGTGTGTTTTCACTGCAACCAGACCGGACACCGGAAGGCCGAGTGTCCGCAGTTGCGCGGAGCATCTCAGGGATCTGCTCCTGCCGCCATCAGAGCTACAGAGAGTCGGCCTGTGAAGGTCGAAGCGCCGAGAGCTCGAGGGAGAGCTTTCCAGCTGACTGCGGAGGAGGTTCGCGCTGCGCCCGATGTTGTGGCTGGTATGTTTCCTTTCATGTAATTATTTTGATGTTGAGATATTATGCTTATATTATGTTATGCGTAGGTACTTTTCTTGTGAACTCTGTACCTACTTTAGTGTTATTTGACTCGGGTGCGAGTCGGTCTTTTGTATCTTTGGCCTTTAGTCAGCATATCAGTGTTAGCCGTGAGGCATTGAGTCGGCCTCTGAGAGTTTCCATAGCTGACGATAGAGTGATTTGTGCCACGGGGGTTCTCCAGGGAGGTGTATTAGAGATTTTCGGGGTTGAGTTTCCGATTGATCTGATTCCTATTGCGATGGGTGATGTCTGTGTCATTGTGGGCATGGACTGGTTGAGCCGATTCGGCGCGGTTACCGACTGTGAGCATCAGCTGGTGACCATACGAAACCCTAGTGGGGGAGTTCTTTCAGTGTACGGCGAGGGTACACGTTCAGGATCAGCTTTTTGTTTGGCCGCTAGGGCGAGGCAGTGTCTACAGCAGGGCTGTAAGGATTTTGTGGCGTATGTGATGGATACGTGGGTGGCTTCCGAGAAACCGAGTTTAGTTGAGGAGGTTCCGGTGGTGCGTGAGTTTCCAGATGTTTTTCCCGAGGAGTTACCGGGTGTGCCTCCTGTGAGGCAAGTGGAGTTCAGTATTGATTTGATTTCAGGGGCCACGCCTATCGCTAAGGTGCCTTATCGTCTTGCACCTCCAGAGATGCAAGAGTTATCCTCGCAGCTTCAGGAGCTGCTGGGGAAGGGGTTTATTCGGCCGAGCAGCTCATCGTGGGGAGCGCCTATCCTGTTCGTCAAGAAGAAGGATGGTTCACACCGGATGTGCATTGACTACCGGGAGTTGAACAAGCTGACGGTCAAGAACCGTTACCCGTTACCGAGGATCGACGATTTATTCGATCAGTTGCAGGGAGCATCTTGGTTCTCCAAGATAGATTTGAGGTCGGGATATCATCAGGTGAGAGTGCGGGATGAGGACGTCCAGAAGACAGCATTCAGGACGCGATATGGGCATTACGAGTTTGTGGTGATGCCTTTTGGGCTCACCAGTGCCCCGGCTGTGTTCATGGATCTCATGAACAGGGTATGCAGGCCGATGTTGGATCGGTCGGTGATTGTATTTACCGATGACATTCTGGTATATTCAAGATCTAGAGAGCAGCATGAAGAACATTTGAGGGAGGTCCTTGGGGTTTTGAGATCGGAGAAGCTTTATGCAAAGTTCTCCAAGTGTGATTTCTGGTTGCGGGAGGTCCAATTCCTTGGACATCTTGTTAACCAGGAAGGGATTCTGGTCGATCCGGCCAAGGTTGAGGCAGTGATGAGTTGGGAGGTGCCGAAGTCACCATCTGAGATCAGGAGTTTCCTTGGGTTGGCAGGGTATTATCGGAGATTTATCAAGGATTTCTCCAAGATCGCAGTGCCACTCACCAGATTGACCCGGAAGGGTGTTGCGTTCTCATGGGGTCCCAAGCAGCAGACCTCCTTTGAGACACTTCGCCAAAGGTTGTGCGAAACCCCGGTATTAGCTCTCCCGGAAGGGATGGAGGATTTTGTGGTATATTGTGATGCATCGATTTTGGGGCTGGGTGCGGTGTTGATGCAGAGGGGTCATGTGATAGCATATGCATCGAGGCAGTTGAAGCCTCATGAGACGAGATATCCCACGCATGATCTAGAATTGGGGGCAGTAGTGTTCGCTCTCAAGATTTGGCGTCACTACTTGTATGGGGTTCGGTGTACGATATACACGAACCATAAGAGTTTGAAGTACTTGATGGATCAGCCCAACCTAAATATGCGACAGAGGAGGTGGTTGGATGTGGTCACGGATTATGATTGTGAGATCCTATACCACCCAGGCAAGGCTAATGTGGTAGCCGATGCGTTGAGCCGCAGGGCGGAGAGCACACCACTGCGAGATGTATGTTTGAGGTTGACCGTGATAGCTCCGGTATTGGATGCCATTCGTGGGGCACAGGCCGAGGCTGTGCAACCGGGGATGCAGAAGAGGGAACGGGTCGTTAGTTTGGTTTCAGAGTTCGTTACGGATGGTCGAGGGCTTATGACTTTTCAGGGTCGGATTTGGGTACCGTTTGTGGGCGGTATGCGTCCTACTTTGATGGAGGAGGCTCATCGGTCGAAATTTTCGATCCATCCGGGGGCCACGAAGATGTATTTGGATTTGAGGAAAGAGTATTGGTGGCCCTGTATGAAGAGGGACGTCGCCTGGTTTGTTGAGAGGTGCTTGACCTGCCGCAGGGTTAAGGCCGAGCATCAGAGACCGCATGGCAAGTTGCAGCCATTGGAGGTTCCCGAATGGAAGTGGGAGCAGATCACTATGGATTTCATCACCAAATTGCCGAGGACTGCCAGAGGAGTTGATGCAATTTGGGTGATTGTGGACAGGTTGACGAAGAGCGCTCACTTCCTTGCCATCAGTGAGAGTTCTTCAGCGGAGAAGTTGGCGGAGATATATGTGAGAGAAGTGGTATCTCGGCATGGGGTGCCGATCTCGATCGTTTTGGACCGTGATGTGCGTTTCTCTTCCAGATTCTAGAAGAAATTTCATGAGGAGTTGGGTACTAGATTGCATTTTAGTACCGCATATCATCCCTAGACAGACGGCCAGAGTGAGCGGACGATTCAGACGCTTGAGGACATGCTTCGAGCATGTGTGTTGGATTTCGGGGGTAGCAGGGATGCGTATTTACCCTTGGCAGAGTTTTCCTACAACAACAACCATCATTCGAGCATTGGTATGCCACCCTTTGAGCTGTTGTATGGTAGGAGGTGTCGGACCCCTATTTGTTGGGGAGAGGTTGGGCAGAGAGTGATGGGCAGTACAGAGATCGTGCTTCAGACGACAGAGCAGATTCAGCAGGTCAGACAGAGGTTATTGACCGCCCAGAGCCGACATAAGAGTTATGCAGACCGACGCCGGTCCGAGCTTGAGTTTCAGGTCGGTGACTTCGTTCTCCTGAAGGTCTCTCCTTGGAAAGGAGTGATTCGATTCAGGAAGAGGGGCAAGTTGGGACCCCGGTATATTGGGCCATTTCGTGTGATTGCGAGGGTAGGCCGGGTAGCCTATTGTTTGGAGTTGCCAGCAGAGTTGGGGCAGATCCACGACACTTTTCATGTGTCGCAATTGAGGAAGTGTATAGCCGATGAGTCGGAAGTGGTTCCATTAGAGGATATTCAGGTGGATGCGAGCCTGAATTATGCCGAGAGGCCAGTGGCCATCAGAGATCGGAAGATCAAGGTTCTGAGGAACAAGGAGGTACCTCTGGTGTTGGTTCAGTGGCAACACCGGAAGGGATCAGAGATGACCTGGGAGCCGGAGCGCGAGATGCGTGAGCAGCATTCGGAGCTATTTTCAGAGCGAGACTTCGAGGGCGAAGTCTAGTTCTAGTGGGGGAGAATTGTAACAGCCCGGATTTCCAGGTATCTTTATTGTTTATGATTTTGATGTTTTGAGAGGGGACTCAGCGAGTTGGAGCTCAGACTCGCCGAGTAGGGACGCGATTCTGGACGCGGGATTCGCCTGGACTCGGCGAGTCCAGGATATGGACTCGGCGAGTCCGCGCTGTTTAATGAAACCCTAATTTCTCGGGTTTGGGACCTATTTAAAGGGCCTTATGGCTGTCATTTGTACCCAGCAGTCCATAGAGAGAAAACCTAGAGTGCTTTAGCGATTTGAGAGAGAGTGGAAGCATTTCTTAACCTTTGTGTGTTGTTTAGCAAAGAAGAGGGAGGTTCTAGCCATGAGGTAGCAAAGCAGGTTGCTATTCTGTGGATTTGAAGCTTAGATCATCGATCTAAAGGTATGATTTCGGCTCATCTTCTGTTTTGTGAAGTATATTTGGATTTAGGGTTTCTTGTGGCCTTTGTTGGGTTGATTTGATGGACAAATAGTCCCTTGCTAGTGATGAGGCTTTGGATCTGGATCCATAGAGGTCCAGAGAGCCTCATTCATCAAGCTTTATGAAGAACAACGGAGGTTATGACCTTGAGTTGTGATATTTGGTTATAATTCTTCATATATGGACATATAGAGGTTGTATGTACACCAAGTTTGGGGCTTTACGTGGTGAATCAGTCTAGGAAGGCCAGATCTATGAATTGATGGAACAGATCTGACCTTACAAGCGAGTTTGAGTGATTACATGGCATGGACTCGCCGAGTCCGATGAGCAGACTCGGCGAGTAGCTTGGAAATTGCCTTGGATCGGTCAGTGAGTGGTCCAGTCGAGTCATGGGTTGACTTAGTGAGTCAGGGCGAGTTAGGGAAGGGTGGTCAAGAGGACTGAGTCGAGCTGGGACTCGCCGAGTTGTTCTTGAGACTCGGCGAGTTGAGTCGGGGTGGCCCCGCGATTCTTCCAGGTGAAACTCGTCGAGTCAGGGGGAGTACTCGACATGTAAGAAGGGAATCCTAGAGAGTTAGTGAAAACGTCTAGACTCGCCGAGTTGCCCTCGTGCACTCGCCGAGTCCGGTCAAAGTTGACCGTTGACCGTTGACTGTTGACCAGAGTTGACCTGTGTTGACTTCTTAGGGAGAGTCAACCTTAGAGATAAAAAAATGTTAATTAGAGACATATGATGTTATAGGAGGATTATAGCTCGGAGGATCGGACACGAGGGATTTCAGGATTTGTGAGTCATCGAGATACGCGAGGTGAGTCTTCTCACTATACTTTACCTTGAGTAGGTAACCAGAGTTATGTGACAGAGTATTGTATGCTATATGTTGTACTGCATTATTTCTATGTGAATATGTTGTGCATGTTTACAGAGTTGGAACCGGAAGGTTCCTAGAGTTAGAACCTGAGGGTTCACAGAGTTTGGGTGCACGGACCCATAGAGTTATAGCCTCGAGTGGCTAATATGTGTTTTATGTGTGGTATTTTGGAGAACTCACTAAGCTTTGTGCTTACAGTGTTAGTGTTGTTGTTGTTGGATAAGGTGTCTAAGTCCATAACTATTTCTTGTTCTTATGATGTTTAGATGATCATAGGAATTGTTTGTAACCTATGTGGTAGTTTAATTCTTGATCATAATGTATTTTAATGGAGTCCATAACTTGTCCTCAAGTTATGGAAAAACCAAAAGTCTCTTGGATTAAAAACCATTAAAATAACACAAGAGTTAAGAAAAATGAAAGGTCCTCATTTTATTACTCTATTGAACTCATAAGTTACAAGAAATGAAAAGTTTTGAAAGTTTACAAAACTTGCCCTCAAGTTTTGGAACAAGTAAAGTTAAGTTAAAACTTTAGTTCCAACCCTTAGAATTTTAAAAGTTAAAATTCAACCCTTATACTTATATTATTATGATTTACTCATTATATATATATATATATATATATATATATATATATATATATGTATAAGAACAAAGTCGTCTTACCGCTAGTACGCCTCATTCACGAAGCCGGTCTATAAGGTGGGTATAAGGTTGTTGCCTATAAAATGGTGACTTAATGGGTGTCCACTCTCACCCACCGCTTGCTTGACCGGTGGAGGGTCGTTAGCCGAACGGGTAAGACAAGGACTTATAAATTCTCATTCTAAGTATGATGAATATTATAAAGTAACTTAATGTTTTATTAAATTCCCAATCTTAGTTACTCTAGGAAAAATGTGAATAAGGTGCTATTCCATGAAATTACACTTTACACTTTGATTAAGTCGTTGGTGGAGCGTGTGTGGTTAACAGGCACACTAACTTGGACTTAACAAGGTAGGTAAAGGGTGACTTAGGGTTTATTATAGTATCAATGGAGCGTGTGTGGTTTACCGGCACATCGATTGAGTGATAAACTTTAAGGGTACCAAGTGATTTGCATGGTTACTTCACACCTCGTTTTGTGATCCTCGGTATCCCAGTCACAAAACTTGGAGGGCACACTCGAGATTGAAACATGCCTTTGAAAAGTTCATTGAATCTCAAAGAATCTAGGAATTTCTAAGAACCATTCAAAAACCTAATACTTAAATATTGCGGTTTTCATGGTGGAAATTGGTGAATCGTCATTCACCTACGTTTCAAATATGATATAGCTTAGATTACGGCATACCTCTTCTAAGTTATATTATATTGTGATTGGATCCTAGCCTTAATATTACATTTGGGTGTTTTATTAAGGACTCTCTTATATCTAAACTAATCTTGTCCTTTTTTTTCCTTCAGATGTCTTTCAATAATGCTTCTGGCTCTAATCCTAATGGCTCCTTTACCCTTATGAACTTGTGTGGGAAAGTCACCTTTGATGGATCCAACTTCAATGAGTGGATCAGAAACATCAGAATGATTACCCGCTACGAGGACAAAGAATATGTCCTTGACAAGGAGCTTAAAGAGATTGATGAGACCACTGCAACTCCTCAGGAGATCGCTGACTTTCGGGCACATGAAAGGGATGCTACGAAAGTGGCTTGCATCATGATGGCCACGATGACAGCGGAACTCCAAAAGTCTTATGAGGATTTCTACCCTTATGAAATGCACCAAGATTTGATGGAAAGATACCATCAAAGTGCAAGACAAGAAAGGTATGAAATCATCTGCTCCATGATAACAACCATGATGAAGGACGGGGAACCCGTCACGAGCCACATGCAGAAAATGCAAAGGTATGTGGATCGTTTGCTGAAGCTTAATGTGAACTTCCTGGAGGATCTTGCAATAGATATCATTTTGCACTCCTTACCATCGTGCTATGATCAATTCCGCATGACATATCACATGAACAAGGAAGAAGTCACCCTCAGCAAACTTTAGGGACTTCTCAAGACCGCAGAAACAGGTCTTAAGGGGAAGTCAGTTGCTATCACTCCTACTCCAAACTCAACTCCGGTTTTGGCAATTGGGAAAAGTCGAGGGAGGAAAAGAAAGAGATCTTCGAAGGGTACCAAGGCTCGGACCCTTGATGGCTCTTCTTTAAGTGGAACCAAGAAAGGTTTCATTACTCCTTCTTCTGACCCAAAAGAGGCTGAATGCTTCTATTGCCATGAAAAGGCTCATTGGAAGCGGAACTGCCCAAAGTACCAGCAGGATGTGAAGGATGGGAAAGTTAAACCCAACCATGCAGGTATTTACACTATCATTTCTAATAACTCACCCCATTCTAATTCTTGGGTCCTTGATACCGGTTGTGGTATTCATATTTGTTGTGACTTGCAGGGACTAAGAAGAAGTGAGGATGTGGAGCAAGGAAGAATAAACTTGATCATGGGGAATAGGAAAGCTTTACCTGTCACCAAGATTGGAGTTTATACTTTATCGCTAAGTAGTGGGTTTAGTTTAGATTTGAATAAATGTTGTTACTCGCCAGGAATGGCAAGAAATATTATTTCCTTTCATGCATTGTATAAACAAGGTTTCACCTTTTCGTTTGATAATGAAGTTGGTTCGATTAATGCTTTCTTTAATAATGTTCTTTATTTTAAAGCATTACCTTGTAATGGTGTGTATGAAGCTGTGTCTGTTGTAGATAATTTAGGAAATAATGTTTTGTGTATTGATTCTACTAATAATAATAACTTGGATAAAGCATCATTATGGCATTGTCGTCTTGGACATATAAGCAAGAAGCGCATAGGCCAACTCCAAAAGGATGGAGTCTTGGAGTCGTTTGACCTAAAGTCAGATGATAGTTGCGAATCATGCTTACTTGGAAAAATGACAAAGTCACCCTTCACAGGCTCGTGTGAAAGGGGTGAAGGTTTGTTGGACCTTATACACATGGATGTGTGTGGACCATTCAAACATGCCACAAGGGATGCTAATCGTTATTATTTGACTTTTACTGATGATTATAGTAGATATGGATATGTCTACTTAATCAAGCATAAGTCAGAGACTTTCGAAAGGTTTAAGGAATTTAAATAGGAAGTCGAGAATCAATTGGGCAGGAACATTAAGATGCTTCGATCCGATCGAGGAGGTGAGTATCTTAGTTCAGAGTTCCTCGACTATCTTAGGGAATGTGGGATTGTCTCACAATTGACACCTCCCAGGACACCACAGTTAAATGGTGTGGCCGAGAGGCATAATCGAACCTTGTTAGATATGGTTCGTTCCATGATGAGTCGAGCTACGCTACCAATCTCATTCTGGGGGTATGCCTTAGAGACTGCCGCCCATATTCTTAATCTAGTCCCTACAAAGAAAGTTGCCAAAACTCCTCACGAGATGTGGACTGGTAAAGTACCTAAACTAGACCACATCAAGATTTGGGGTTGTGAGGCTTTCGTGAGACGTGAGACTCATGATAAGCTCGAACCTCGAAGCGAGAGGTGTATTTTCATCGGCTACCCACAACAATCCTTTGGTTACCTCTTTTACAGACCCAGTGACAATGTGGTCTTTGTAGCAAGAAGAGGAGTCTTTCGAGAAAGAGAGTTTATAAGCCAAGGAGACAGTGGGAGGCAAATTGATCTTGAAGAAATTCAAGAATCAAGCGGTGAAGGAACTTCAAACTCTAGCCCTCAACTTGAGGAGGAAACTCCTGTTGAGCCAATTGACAAATCTGTACCTCTGAGGCGTTCCACGAGAGTTAGGAGTGCACCTGAGCATTACTATGGATTCCATATTACTGCAGAAGGTGAGAAACCTATTAGTGATGGGATACTAGTAAGTCAAGATGACCCTAACAGCTACGAGGAAGCCATGGCAGGCCCCGAGTCTGCTAAATGGAAAAAGGCTATGGATAGCGAGATACAATCCATGTATGACAATCAAGTTTGGAACTTGGTTGAAAATGTACCAGGTCGTAAGACGGTAGGGTGCAAATGGGTCTTCAAGAAGAAGACCGACATGGATGGTAAAGTACACACTTATAAGGCTAGACTGGTTGCAAAGGGCTTCTCTCAAATTCCTGGAGTGGATTATGATGAGACCTTTTCTCCGGTAGGCAAGATTAAGTCTATTCTGGTTTTGTTAGCCATAGCTGCATTTCATGACTATGAGATATGGCATATGGATGTCAAAATCGCTTTCCTTAATGGAAAATTGGCTGAAGATGTTTACATGAGTCAGCCAGAAGGTTTTGTCAGCAGCAAGTACCCTAATAGAGTGTGTAAGCTTGAGAAATCCATCTATGGATTAAAGCAAGCACCTCGCAGATGGAATCTTTGCTTTGATGAGAAGGTCAAGGAATTTGGCTTTACTAGGAGTGAAGATGAATCTTGTGTGTATGTCAAGGCTAGTGGGAGTATAGTTAGCTTTTTTGTATTGTATGTGGATGACATACTACTCATAGGAAACGACATTCCAACCCTGCAGGAAGTAAAGTCCTGGCTTGGGAAGTGTTTCGCTATGAAGGACCTTAGTGAAGCTGCCTATATTTTAGGGATAAGGATCTTGAGAGACCGGAGTAAAAGACTAATTGGACTTAGTCAGAGTACCTACTTGGATAAGGTGCTGAAGAGATTCCGCATGCAGGATTCCAAGAAAGGAGAGTTACCCATCCAGAGTAACACCAGATTGAGTAAGACACAAAGCCCTAGCACTGAGGCTGAGATAGCAGAAATGAGTCGAACACCTTATGCTTCGGCTGTAGGATCGATCATGTATGCTATGACGTGTACTCGACCCGATGTAGCCTTTGCCCTGAGTATGGTTAGCAGGTATCAGGCGAACCCTGGCAAGGCACACTGGACTGCAGTAAAGAATATCCTCAAGTACCTACGGAGGACTAAGGACTTGGTCCTTACCCTCGGTGGGAGTGATGACTTGAGAGTAGTAGGGTATAGTGATGCTAGCTTCCAGACTGATAGGGATAATTTCCGCTCTCAGTCGGGCTGGGTCTTTACCCTAAACGGAGGAGCAATTTCTTGGAAGAGTTCCAAGCAAGAGACAGTGGCAGATTCTACTTGTGAATCAGAGTATATTGCAGCTAGCGAGGCAGCAAAGGAGGCGATGTGGCTGAAGAACTTCATTGGAGACCTTGGAGTTGTACCAGCTATTAAAGAGCCAATGGAAATTTTCTGTGATAGTGAAAGTGCTGTTGCCTTAGCCAAGGAACCAAGGGATCACGGGAGATCCAGACACATCAACAGAAAATACCATTTCATCAGACATCGGATCGAAGAAGGACTCCTCGTGGCAAAGAGGGTATCATCAGATGAGAATCCGGCAGATCCCCTCACCAAGGGACTGACTCGGGTTAAGCATCTTCAGCATGCTCGGAGCATAGGGCTGAAGGATGATATTAGATTTAGTAGTTAGATAACCTCGAAATTTGTAAAGTGTAATTGACATTTGATGATAAATAAAAATTGTTTTATTTATGAGTAAGGTGTTGCTATCTCTTGTCGATCGTTTACTATATTTCTTTTGCATGTTTTGACTTCCAGAATAATTTTTGTTTGGTATAACATATTATTCAAACCTCCACAGTCAGTCATATGTCGGAAGTAGGTATGAATCAAGACTGTCATGTTTGGTTGTAGAGGTCTTGGACAAGGCTACAACAATCATGAGTGCTCATAAGTTATGAGCATTGGACACAACCCACGCTCACTGGAATCACTTCATGGAATTCTATCTCGAGTGATCGTGAGACGGTAATATCGTATAAGTCTTCAAACCTAGAGATATGATTTGTTACTTACAAGTTGGTTATGCATTGATTGTACGAAAAAACGCATTGGTAACTCGATGTTATAAATCATGCTCTTGTGTGTAATTCAATGAGTGGTAGAACAAACATATGAGTCGAAGTTTATCTGTTCCTTTTTGGATTAGAAGCTGATATCTGGGCCCCTCGATGATTTTGTTTTGACCCATGTACCGGGCCCGGTCAGAACTAAGTTGATGTGTTCAATTAAGTTCTATGTCAAACAAATCAGAAATCGGGAAACAAATGCTGGACAATAAGCAAGACAGTGTTCCATGTATTTGTCCGGCTGATATCTAGAACAGAGGATTATATGATCACTTATCTTAAATGGCGTAGCATCATCTTCTCAGTTCCGAGAAACCTTGAAAAGAGCTACGATTGCCGATCGGTTTCTGAAGTCATACTTGTAGTAATAGTTATTAGACTTATCCAAGTGGGAGACTGTTGGATAAGGTGTCTAAGTCCATAACTATTTCTGGTATGTACTTGACCCGACCCGGCATGGTCCATTTGGGTTGCATGGCACCATGCAATTGGTTAGACTAAATGAGAGAAATAACATTTGGAGATTATTAATATATTATAAGTTCTAATATATTAATAATAATATTTGATTAGTTTGATCAATAATTAATTTAGAATTAATTAAGTGGTCAAAAGAGAACTAATTAAATATATGGGTTGATTATGTAAATCATCCATATCTTGTATAGTGGGCTAAGAGGCTCCATGGATTATCAAGTTGGGTTCTACCCATAGGATGCTCCATGGATGCTCCATGGGAGTTACAAACCCATGGGTCATGGAAATGAAGAGTCATTACACATTAGGGTTTACATGGTGTAACCCTAGATGTGTCAACACTATATAAGAATCATATTCTCCACCAAAATCGGCTACACTAAGAAACTAGAGGGCTTGGCCGATTTTAAGAAGTGTGTATTCTCTCATAAGTTTTTCCAAGAGCATTTGGTGTTGTGTGAAGCATTTGAGGCATCACACTTGGGGTGCTAGGCTCACAAGGTTTCAAGGAATATAAGCAACAACAAGGTAAGTTATTCTATCTTTCATTCTAGTTAAAATTGTTCCCCATGTATGCTAGATAGGAATATAACCTTGGAAATCCAACTTTGCATGATAATTAGACAAACATAGATCCAAGGTTATTAGGGTTGCATGTACACTTAGGAAGTGTTAGAATGCTCAAAACCCATCAGTTGTTTCAGGTACTAGCGATGACCGTGGGAAGGCGCCGGCTTGATTTGTACACACGCATGGGATTTTGTTATACTTGTGATCTTGGGATTTTGTATAATGTAAATTGGGATTTAAACTTGATGATTTTATGAAAAGTTAATGGGAAATGTTTTTATAAATTGTGAAAAATTATTTTGTAATTTACGGTGTTACAATTATGTAGAGAGACCGATTTCCATTCTCGACAAAAAGATGAAGACCTTCTGCAGCAAGGTAATGTGTATGGTGAAGGTGCAATGGCAACACCGGGAGGATTCTGAGTGGACCTGGAAACCCAAGAGTAGAGGTGGCAAAAATTGACACGACACGAAACCCGACACGAACCCGACACGAAATAAACGGGTTTGGGTAAGATATATCAACCCATTTAAATAAACGAGTTGACACGACACGACACGAAAATTAAATGGGCAAGGTTAGGGTTGAGAATTTCAACTCGAATATGACTCAAAAATGACTCGTTTATTTATATGAAAGTATTTTGAATTCTTTAAATAAACTAGAGAGATACAAAATCAAAACCATATGTAAAAGAAAGCCTTCAAATTAAATTGTTTTGTAATGTTGAAATTGTTGGGTTTTGAGCATTCTAACACTTCCTAAGTGTACATGCAACCCTAATAAACCTTGGATCTATGTTTGTCTAAGATACATGCAAATAATTATTTTTCCAAGGTTCATATCCTAACTAGCATGGCATGGGGAACATGAATCAAATAAAGCTAGTAGAATTACTTACCTTGTAATTGTAGTTGATTGCTTGGAGTTTTAGAGCCTAGCACCAATAATGTGGATGCCTCAAATGAAAGTCACAAATCACCACAAACTTGGAACTTTGAGAGAATAGTCACACTTCTCTTGAAATCGGCCCTCACCTCAACATAAGTCAACTAGTGTTCACTAGATACAACTAGACACAACTAGTGTGATTTCAAGAGCCAAAGCCTCCTTTATATAGTGTGGTTGATTAGGGTTACATCCATGTAAACCCTAATACCCATGTCTCTTCATTTCCATGAGATCCATGGGTTAAAGCTCCATGGAGTATCCATGGACTTCTCCATCCAAGCCTAGCCCATTCCAAACAAGCATAAGCCCACACTATATAAATATAGAAGCCCATATTTAATTAGTAATATCTTTGATCACTAAATTAATCCTAGATTAATTATAGATCACTACTAATTAAATAATATGATCTTATATTAATATATTAGAACTTATAATATATTAATAAATCATAACTTGTACTATTCTCAAATATTATCCATAAATTGTTCGGGTGAAGTGCAACCCAAATGGACCATGCCGGGTCGGGTCAAGTACATACCAAATATAGTTATGGACTTAGACACTACATCCAACAGTCTCCCACTTGGATAAGTCTAGCAACTATATTTGCAAGTATAACTTCAGGAACCGATCAGCACTCGTAGCTCTTTAAACTCTGTAGAACTTGAACGCGCCATTTAGATAAGTGATCATATAATCCTCTGTTCTAGATATCAGCCGGACAAACACATGGAACATTGTCTTACTTATTGTCCAGCATTTGTTTCCCGATTTCCGATTTGTTTGACAAAGAACTTAATTGAACACATCAACTTAGTTCTGACCGGGCCCGGTACATAGGTCAAAACAAAATCATCGAGGGGCCCAGATATCAGCTTCTAATCCAAGAAGGAACAGATAAACTTCGACTCATATGTTTGTTCTACCACTCATTGAATTACACACAAAGGCACGTTTTATAACATCGAGTTACCAATGCGTTTACGTACAATCAATGCATAACCAACTCGTAAGTAACAAATCATATCTCTAGGTTTGAAGACTTATATGATATTACCGTCTCACGATCACTCGAGATAAAATTCCATGAAGTGATTCCAGTGAGCGTGGGTTGAGTCCAATGCTCAGAACTTATGGGCACTCATGATTGTTGTAGCCTTGTCCAACACCTTAGACCTCTACAACCCATCGTGACAGTCTTGATTCATACCTACTTCCGACATATGACCGACTGTGGAGGTTTGAATAATATGTTATACCAAACAAAAATTATTCTGGAAGTCAAAACATGCAAAAGAAATATAGTAAAAGATCGACAAGAGATAGTAACACTTTACTCATAAATAAAACACCTTTTATTCATCATCAAATGTCAATTACACTTTACAAATTTCTGGGTTATCTAACTACTAAAACTTATATCATCATTCAGCCCTATGCTCCGAGCATGCTGGAGATGCTTAACCCTACTCAGTCCCTTCGTGAGGTGATCTGCCGGGTTCTCATCCGATGATACCCTCTTCGCCACGAGGAGTCCTTCTTCAATTCGATGTCTGATAAAATGGTATTTTCTGTCGATGTGCCTGGATCTCCCGTGATCCCTTGGTGCCTTGGCTAAGGCAACCGCACTATTGCTGTCACAGAAAATCTCCATTGGCTCTTTTATAGCTGGTACAACTCCAAGGTCTCCGATGAAGTTCTTTAGCCATATCGCCTCCTTTGCTGCCTCGCTTGCCGCTATATACTCTGATTCACAAGTGGAATCAGCCACTGTCTCCTGCTTGGAACTCTTCCAAGAGATTGCTCCTCCGTTTAAGGTAAAGACCCAGCCTGACTGAGAGCGGAAATTATCCCTATCAGTCTGGAAGCTAGCATCACTATACCCTACAACTCTCAAGTCATCACTCCCACCGAAGGTAAGGACCCAGTCCTTAGTCCTTCGCAGGTACTTGAGGATATTCTTTACCGTTGTCTAGTGTTCCTAGCCAGGGTTTGCCTGATACCTGCTAACCATGCTCAAAGCAAAGGCTACATCAGGTCGAGTGCACGTCATAACATACATGATCGATCCTACAGCTGAAGCATAAGGAAATCGACTCATTTCTGCTATCTCAGCCTCAGTACTAGGGCTTTGTGTCTTACTCAATCTGGCGTTACACTGAATGGGTAATTCACCTTTCTTAGAGTTATGCATGTTGAATCTTTTCAACACTTTGTCCAAGTAGGTACTTTGGCTAAGTCCAATTAGCCTTTTACTCCTGTTTCTCAAAATCTTTATCCCTAGGATATAGGCAGCTTCACCAAGGTCCTTCATAGCGAAACACTTCCCAAGCCAGGACTTTACTTCCTGCAGGGTTGGAATGTCATTTCCTATGAGTAGTATGTCATCCACATACAGTACCAAAAAACTGACTATGCTCCCACTAGCCTTGATATAGAAACAAGATTCATCTTCACTCCTTGAAAAGCCAAATTCCTTGACTTTCTCATCAAAGCAAAGATTCCACCTGCGAGGTGCCTGTTTCAATCCATAAATGGATTTCTCGAGCTTACACACTCTATTAGGGTACTCTTTGCTGACAAAACCCTCTGGCTGACTCATGTAAACATCTTCAGCCAACTTTCCATTAAGGAAAGCGGTTTTGACAATCATTTGCCATATTTCATAATCATGAAATGCAGCTATGGCCAATAGAACCCGAATAGACTTAATCTTGGCTACTGGAGAAAAGGTCTCATCATAGTCCACTCCAGGAATTTGAGAGAAGCCCTTTGCAACCAGTCTAGCCTTATAAGTGTGTACTTTACCATCCATGTCGGTCTTCTTCTTGAAGACCCATTTGCACCCTACAGTCTTACGACCAGGTACATTCTCAACCAAGTTCCAAACTTGATTGTCATACATGGATTGTATCTCGCTATCCATGGCCTCTTTCCATTTAGCAGCCTCAGGGCCTACCATGGCTTCCGTGTAGCTGTTAGGTTCATCCAGACCTACTAGTGTCTCATCATTAATAAGTGTCTCACCTTCCGCAGTAATATGGAAACCATAGTAATGCTCAGGTGCATTCCTAACTCTCGTGGAACGCCTCAGAGGTACAGGCTCATCAACTGGCTCAACAGGAGTTTCCTCCTCAAGTTGAGGGCTAGTGTTTGAAGTTCCTTCACCGCTTGACTCTTGAATTTCTTCAAGATCAATTTGCCTCCCACTGTCTCCTTGGCTTATAAATTCTCTCTCTCGAAAGACTCCTCTTCTTGCTGTGGGTAGCCGATGAAAATACACCTCTCGCTTCGAGGTTCGAGCTTATCATGAGTCTCATGTCTCACGAAAGCCTCACAACCCCAAATCTTGATGTGGTCTAGTTTAGGTACTTTACCAGTCCACATCTCGTGAGGAGTTTTGGCAACTTTCTTTGTAGGGACTAGATTAAGAATATGGGCGGCAGTCTCTAAGGCATACCCCCAGAATGAGATTGGTAGCGTAGCTCGACTCATCATGGAATGAACCATATCCAACAAGGTTCGATTACGCCTCTCAGCTACACCATTCAACTGTGGTGTCCTGGGATGTGTCAATTGTGAGATAATCCCACATTCCCTAAGATAGTCGAGGAACTCTGAACTAAGATACTCACCTCCTCGATCGGATCGTAGCATCTTAATGTTCCTGCCCAATTGATTCTCGACTTCCTGTTTAAATTCCTTAAACTTCTTGAAAGTCTCTGACTTATGCTTGATTAAGTAGACATATCCATATCTACTGTAATCATCAGTGAAAGTCAAATAATAACGATTAGCATCCCTTGTGGCATGTTTGAATGGTCCACACACATCCGTGTGTATAAGGTCCAACAAACCTTCACCCCTCTCACACGAGCCTGTGAAGGGTGACTTTGTCATTTTTCCAAATAAGCATGATTCGCAACTATCATCTGACTTTAGGTCAAACGACTCCAAGACTCCATCCTTTTGGAGTTGGCCTAT
Source organism: Lactuca serriola (assembly GCF_051521515.1). Lineage (NCBI taxonomy): Eukaryota > Viridiplantae > Streptophyta > Magnoliopsida > Asterales > Asteraceae > Lactuca > Lactuca serriola. Next base: position 120,852,419 of record NC_136416.1, read on the forward strand.
GCGTTTCTTGCTTATATGTCCAAGACGACAATGCCATAATGATGCTTTATCCAAGTTATTATTATCAGTAGAATCAATACACAAAACATTATTTCCCAAGTTATCTACAACAGATACAGCTTCATACACACCATCACAAGGTAATGCTTTAAAATAAAAGACATTATTATAGAAAACATCTATAGAACCAACTTCATTATTAAATGAAAAGGTAAACCCTTGTTTGTACAAAGCATGAAAGGAAATAATATTTCTTGCCATTCCTGGCGAATAACAACACTTACTCAAATCTAAATTAAACCCACTACTTAGCGATAAAGTATAAACTCCAATCTTGGTAACAGGTAAAGCTTTCCTATTCCCCATGATCAAGTTTATTCTTCCTTGCTCCACATTCTCACTTCTTCTTAGTCCCTGCAAGTCACAACAAATATGAATACCACAACCAGTATCAAGGACCCAAGACTTAGAATGGGGTGAGTTATTAGAAATGATAGTGTAAATACCTGCATGGTTGGGTTTAACTTTCCCATCCTTCACATCCTGCTGGTACTTTGGGCAGTTCCGCTTCCAATGAGATTTTTCATGACAATAGAAGCATTCAGCCTCTTTTGGGTCAAAAGAAGGAGTGACGAAACCTTTCTTGGTTCCACTTGAAGAAGAGCCATCAAGGGTCCGAGCCTTGGTACCCTTCGAGGACCTCTTTCTCTTCCTCCATCGATTTTTCCCAATTGCCAAAATCGGAGTTGAGTTTGGAGTAGGAGTGATAGCAACCGACTTCCCCTTAAGACCTGATTCTGCGGTCTTGAGAAGTCCCTGAAGTTTGCTGAGTGTGACCTCTTCCTTATTCATGTGATATGTCATGCGGAATTGATCATAGCACGATGGTAAGGAGTGCAAAATGATATCTATTGCAAGATCCTCAGGGAAGTTCACATTAAGCTTCAGCAAACGATCCACATACCTTTGCATTTTCTGCATGTGGTTCGTGACGGATTCCCCGTCCTTCATCATGGTTGTTATCATGGAGCAGATGATTTCATACCTCTCTTGTCTTGCACTTTGATGGTATCTTTCCATCAAATCTTGGTGCATTTCATAAGGGTAGAAATCCTCATAAGACTTTTGGAGTTCCGCTGTCATCGTGGCCATCATGATGCAAGCCACTTTCGTAGCATCCCTTTCATGTGCCCGAAATTCAGCGATCTCCTGAGGAGTTGCAGTGGTCTCATCAATCTCCTTAAGCTCCTTGTCAAGGACATATTCTTTGTCCTCGTAGCGGATAATCATCCTGATGTTTTTGATCCACTCATTGAAGTTGGATCCATCAAAGGTGACTTTCCCACACAAGTTCATAAGGGTAAAGGAGCCATTAGGATTAGAGCCAGAAGCATTGTTGGAAGACATCTGAAGAGTAGAGAACAAGATTAGTTTAGATATAAGAGAGTCCTTAATAAAACACCCAAATGTAATATTAAGGCTAGGATCCAATCACAATATAATATAACTTAGAAGAGGTATGCCGTAATCTAAGCTATACCATATTTGAAAGGTAGGTGAATGACGATTCACCAATTTCCACCATGAAAACCGCAATATTTAAGTATTAGGTTTTTGATTAGAAATTCCTAGATTCTTTGAGATTCAATGAACTTTTTCAAAGGCATGTTTCAATCTCGAGTGTGCCCTCCAGGTTTTGTGACTGGGATGCCAAGGATCACAAAACGAGGTGTGAAGTAACCATGCAAATCACTTGGTACCCTTTAAAGTTTATCACTCAATCGATGTGCCGGTAAACCACACACGCTCCATCGATACTATAATAAACCTGTAAGTTACCCTTTACCTACCTTGTTAAGTCCAAGTTAGTGTGCCGGTTAACCACACACGCTCCACCAACGACTCAAACAAAGTGTAAAGTGTAATTTCATGGATTAGCACCTTATTCACATTTTTCCTAAAGTAACTAAGATTGGGAATTTAATAAAACATTTAGTTAATTTATAATATTCATCATACTTTGAATGAGAATTTATAAGTCCTTGTCTTACCCGTTCGGCTAACGACCCTCCACCAGTCAAGCAAGCGGTGGGTGAGAATAGACACCCATTAAGTCACCATTTTATAGGCAACAACCTTATACCCACCTTATAGACCGGCTTCGTGAATGAGGCGTACTAGCGGTAAGACGACTTTGTTCTTATACATATATATAACTATTAAATCATCATAATATAAGTATAAGGGTTGAATTTTAACTTTTAAAATTCTAGGGGTTGGAACTAAAGTTTAACTTAACTTTACTTGTTCCAAAACTTGAGGGCAAGTTTTGTAAACTTTCAAAACTTTTCATTTCTTGTAACTTATGAGTTTAATAGAGTAATAAAATGAGGACTTTTCATTTTTCTAACTCTTGTGTTCTTTTAATGGTTTTTTTAATCCAAGAGACTTTTGGTTTTCCATAACTTGAGGACAAGTTATGGACTCCATCAAAACACATTATGATCAAGAATTAAACTACCACATAGGATACAAATAATTCCTATGATCATCTAAACTTCATAAGAACAAGAACATGAATATGAACACTTTCAAGAATCAAAATCACATTAAACTTTGTAATTTTGATAACTAGTTGTTGTAAATGAATTAGCAAAAACATTACACCAGCTAAAACAAGTTTTCAAGTACCAAAACAGTTTAGGGTAATGTTTCCAATCCATTTCCAGCAACTAATGTCGAAAATTTGCACTCTGTCGACCCTACTCGCCGAGTTTCATGAACCTACTCGTCGAGTAGGTTGAAGATACACATGAACTCGCCGAGTCCCCCCCATGGACTCGCCGAGTCCATTCGTCAGACAGCAAGTTTTCGACTTTTTTTTTCAACTTTTAATTACAAGTATCAAACAAACAGACCTAGGCTCTGATACCACTGTTGGGTTTTGAGCATTCTAACACTTCCTAAGTGTACATGCAACCCTAATAAACCTTGGATCTATGTTTGTCTAAGATACATGCACATAATTATTTTTCCAAGGTTCATATCCTAACTAGCATGGCATGGGGAACATGAATCAAATAAAGCTAGTAGAAATACTTACCTTGTAATTGTAGTTGATTGCTTGGAGTTTTAGAGCCTAGCAAAAATAATGTGGATGCCTCAAATGAAAGTCACAAATCACCACAAACTTGGAACTTTGAGAGAATAGTCACACTTCTCTTGAAATCGGCCCTCACCTCAACATAAGTCAACTAGTGTTCACTAGATACAACTAGACACAACTAGTGTGATTTCAAGAGCCAAAGCCTCCTTTATATAGTGTGGTTGATTAGGGTTACATCCATGTAAACCCTAATACCCATGTCTCTTCATTTCCATGAGATCCATGGGTTAAAGCTCCATGGAGTATCCATGGAATTCTCCATCCAAGCCTAGCCCATTCCAAACAAGCATAAGCCCACACTATATAAATATAGAAGCCCATATTTAATTAGTAATATCTTTGATCACTAAATTAATCCTAGATTAATTATAGATCACTACTAATTAAATAATATGATCTTATATTAATATATTAGAACTTATAATATATTAATAAATCATAACTTGTACTATTCTCAAATATTATCCATAAATTGTTCGGGTGAAGTGCAACCCAAATGGACCATGCCGGGTCGGGTCAAGTACATACCAAATATAGGTATGGACTTAGACACTATATCCAATAGAAATGACTTAGCCATCTAGATCAATACTTCATTTCAATTTTTCATTCTCTCCCAAACTACCCAGTCTCTTTCACCACTCTCGCATCCTCATGACCTTTGTCATCCACCTCCCCAATTCCCACTCTTTTAATTTTGTCATATGAACTTGCTATGACTTCAACTATTCTACCTCCAAAGTATCAGCTTTTCCTTTCTGCCTGCCTAACTCCTACTCTTTCAACATGCTCACATGACACGACATATTTCGAGCTATAGCCCTAACCCGAAACCCGACACGAACTCGACACGAAAATAAAAGGGTTGACACGAAACGACACGTTAATTAAATGGGTCGGGTTAGAGTCAAGCACTTTCAACCCGTTTAGTGTTTCGACACGACACGAACCCGACACGACACGATACGATTGCCACCTCTACCCAAGAGGAGATAAGGGAGCATTATCCTAAGTTGTTTGTAGCAACATATTTCAAGGATAAAGTTTGATTCAAGTGGGGCAAATATGTAACATCTGATTCCTTGAGGTATGAAATCTGAAGTAAATTAAGATTTTTAGTTAGGTCACAACATGAAGGAAGCACTGTCACGTCGTGACATGGCCATGATAAACTTGAAAGATCATTTATGTGTCAGGACGTGACACTATGTTGGTCACGACATGGCACCAGATCAGGGGCGAAACTAGATTTTGGGACTTACACCCTATTTAAGGATGTGAAGGGCTAGTGTATGCTTCAAACTAAAACTCCATCACCTCCTAAACCCTCTGAAGAAACTCTTATCCATATCCTCCATTATTAGCTCATTTTGGTGCTTTGGATTGTTTTCAAAGGAACAAGAAGGCCTTCGAAGTGATGTGTGTAGTAGTGATTTAATCGACTAATGAAACGAGATCAGAATTGAAATGAATTAAGAACACCGAGAGTAAATATAATCTTGTTTCAGCTCATATAATGCGTTCACGATACAAAGAGTTTTTAGACAAAAGAGTAGCAAAAGTTCTAACTATTGTATCCATCTCTATTTATAGGAGAATAGAAAGCACAAAGAAATACAAAGGACTAAACATTACAGTTTCGAAATCACAATGCCTTTGTAATAAGATTACATCCAATCTCCCCCATTGTAAGCAGTGTCGAAATCAGGTTATCAAAACTTGAGGAGCCATATGCGATGTTCTTTTTATCTCTGCATAGTAGTTCATTACTTTCTTTAATTCTGCTTTATCCCCGTCATTATTCTTCTTACAACTATTCATACGCACAATTAAGTTTGTATATTGAGCAATTATATATCTTTCAACATCACATGATTGGAATAAGAACTTTGTTTTGTTTTCCCTTCTTGCTTTTTCCAACGAAAACGATCCCCAATGGCTTCAGGCATATCTCCCCATCAACATACATCTTTAAATCATCTTGACTCTTTAACACTGACTGAGGAAACATGATTTCTTTTCCCATTGACAATGCTAATTCAACATCAGTCAATGTTAGACAATCATAGTAATTGTCTATGAAAAGCTTGATATGACCTAACCCCAAATGTAGCACTTCTTTACTTGTTCCTTGAAGTTTCGAAGCATCCATGTCTTTGAGAATGTTCACAACTTGAATAAGTTCATTCAAATTCATCAAAGGAAAATCATCGATTGAGAACTCGAAAACAACATTATACGCCCGCACAACACGGTATCAAAAATTTTGCAGCATATTCTCAAACAACACATCCTGAGTTATGCTCAACACTCGAAAAATCTTCACGGGTGACTAAACTTCTTCTTGTTCCTTTCCCAACAAAGCATGGAACCTTGGCTTCATGTGAATAAAATCATCTTTATCCTTAAATTGATCAACAATTTTATACTGAGCTGTAAGAGACATCATCTCATTGATTGGAAAATCAAGCTGATTCATGTCAGAATTCTCGACGACATAACTCTTTCTTGGCTTCTTATCGAACTCATACATTTCATTGTAAGCTACTCTTTCTTTGATATTCTCATAACAGTGTAGTTTTCTTGGATCACCTTTGTTCAAAGTAGGAGGATCATTTTGACGAAGCCTCAAGATACTTTGTAAAACATCCCAAAAATATAAGCCAAAAATTTCGTTTGAAAACATTACTAAAACCATAATATCCAAATATCATATAAGAAAACCATAAGTTGTGTGTCTCAAAATGTCATAAAATATGTCTCATATCAAAACTTATGTCAAGATCATGTCAAAAAGATCAGAGTCTAACTCCTAAGCTAAAACTATGGTGTGTTCCATGCCATCATCCCTAGCCCTTCCCCTTGCTTGCTGAAGTACCTGAAACCAAAACTGAAACTGTAAGCATGAAGCTGAGTGAGCTTCCCCAAACTACCACATACCATGCAATAACATATAAAGCACATACTGGGCCTTGCCCACTGCATCGGACCGAAGTACGAAACTGACTAGGGCCTTGCACACTACATCGGACCGAAGTCTGGAACTAACTAGGGCATTGCCCACTGCATCAGACCAAAGTCTGGAACTAACTAGGGCCTTGCCCACTACATTGGACCGAAGTCCGGAACTAACTAGGGCCTCGCTCTCTGCATCGAACCGGAGTCCGGAACTGACTAAACATAGCATAACATAATCATAACATATAACAATAACACATATACTACACACTGCATCGGACCGCAACCCAGAACACATAACACATAAACATGCCTGAATCACAAAGACATCAAGAATACTGAACTACTACTATCTAAACGGGTCGGCATTGTGGCCGTAGACCCGTTCTTACTGGAAGGAAACTCACCTCGTACTGCTGAAACTGTTGATAACCCTCTGGCTGCTATCCAACAACTCTCCGAACCCTTACTCCTCTAGCTCCCCGAGCTACCAATACCAAATAATAGCAACACTTAGCCTAACTTTCCTCAAGAAGTCAACTAAGTCAACTCTGGTCAAAGTCCTTCTCAAGGTCAAAGTCCTGGTCAAAGTCAACCTTCTGGTTGACTCGACTCGTCGAGTTGTTCTGCCAACTCACCGAGTCCATGCTCCTCAAATCCCAAAACAACACCGACTCCACTTGACGACTCTAGCGAGAACTCAACGAGTTCTCCTTTATCTAACACTTCGGGACTATCTTTAACCGACTCGCTGAGTTCATCCTTGAACTTGTCGAGTTCATTATCATCGCATGAATATCTAGGCCATGACTCGCCGAGTTGTATGAAGAACTCGGCGAGTTCATCTTCATAACTAAGAAGATCGCCTTGGAATCGTCGAGTTCCTCTTCGAACTCATCGAGTACTATGATCTTCATGACCAACACGGACCTAGTCTGGCTGAATCCTTTACTAAATCTACTCACTGATCCGAATCATAAACATAAGGGTTTGGGTTTGCGACCCGACTTGCCGAGTCCATGAACTGACTCACCGAGTCCACCTTGTGACATCTCTACTCTGTCGATTACAGTACATTCTAGTACCTTCAACCCATAGATCTGGACTTCTAATGCTAGCATTGCACATAAAAGTTTCTAACTTTACGTGCATGCAAGGTGTTATGAGGCTAGAACACTTAATCCAAGCTTCAAAGAAGGCCTAGGTCATGAAACAAAGCCATTGTTGGGTAGAGTTGCACCCCTCAGAGTTTCTAAAGCTCAGAAATGCTTAGATCTTAAGTCCCTTTCGTCCTCAATGGCTCAATGTTCGGATTGGCCTTGGAAATGGTCCAAATGTGAAAAAATCTATGCTAGAAAGGGGATCTAAATGATTATTAGTCAAGGTATAAGCTTTTTACCTCTAAGTGGTCTGAAATGCTACCCCACCTCTGGATATATAGCTTCTTCTTGCTCCCCCAAGGCCCTTATTCCTTCTCTAAGCTTCAATTCACTCTCAAGGCAAGAACTAGCTCAACAATGGAGTTGGGTGGATAGGGTTTTGAGTTATGGACAATATGGGCCGCAAATGAGGCCTAAAAAGTGAATAAGATGCTTAAATAGGATACCAAGTCCCCAAATTAGGGGTTCCTAACCCAGACCTGACTCGCCGAGTCAACTTGCTAACTCGTCGAGTCGGTCACTTAATCTTGCACACAGATCCCGCTCCAACTCGTCGAGTTCTTCCCTAGACTCGACGAGTTGACCCCTTTTGACTTAGGCTTTTCTTTTCTTTCTTGGTCTTTCTGATTTTGGGTGTTAGAAGTCTCCCCCACTTAAATTAGACTTCGTCCTCAATGTCCGTTATGGCCAACTGTCCTGAAATCTGCTTTCAACCTTCCTGCCTGATGAATCTAACTCCTGCTGACCACTTCCATTGACCTTCCGCCCAGTCATTCAGACTAACACTAGTCCTTGCAAATAACAATCCTCAAGTGCAATCTGATCCTGTTTATCCTGAGAACACAAATTACTCAACTGACAATCCTTCCGGTACTCCCTGAGTACTTATGCTGGACATCGTAGGGGTTCACCTCCTTTTTCCTTGCGTGTTTACTGGCCTTTCCAAGGCAACATTCCACAACTAACCACCTCCTCTACCACTGTAAAGGACATATCCTTTAGGGTATCCATTATTCCAGCCACTCCCAGTGCTGGTCACTACTGCCGATACTCACTAAATACTTCTTGCTATTATAACTTAGTGTTGAGCACCCAACCCAGCGAATGGATCAGGTAGTCCTTCGAGTAAAAGATTCATCCCTATAATGGTTAGACTCATACAAGAGCTACTCAACAGGGCCAAACCCTTCCCTATGAGATTATTTAACCCGGTTGTGAGAGGCGTAGCACTCCTAGGTCAACTAGCTGTCTCACACCAAACTCCTCTTATCATTACTCCCTCTGACTGAGAACCCTGCTATCTTTTTATCCTCCTTCCGAATAAACTGAGACCACCCTAGTCCCAACTAATCTGCCGGTAACTAGGTTACCGGACTCCCACCGGTTACTACACCCAACACAAATCTCTTAGTCGCTCCCAACGACTTCCGAGGATACTTCGGCTCTCTGAACTGCTCCATCTACTCTGCCACTCTGGCGCTACAAGTCCTGGGATCCTTGATCCCCCATATTAACCCTAAGGTCCCTACCAGGTCCTACCTACGTTGCTATAATCCCACGGGTCTCACCCAAACCATACTATTGAGCAATCTTGCTCCTAGGTCTCACCCATACTGCTACTAACATACGGGCCTCACCCATGGGTCTGACCCAACTGCATCCTGGAGTGGTCTCTCCTAAGGTCTCACCTCTCTAGGGCTATGCAGGCCAACTCCATACTAAACCTCAATGACTTGACTTTTGATGATCCCTACCTTGCTAACTAGGAGATACGGGCCTCCGCCCACACTCCGCTAACTAAACTACTAATGAATGTTACGGCTTACCCGCAGTCTTACATCACTCCCCTCACTAACGTGTTGCTGGGGAAAGTTGCGCCTATCCCGCAGTCCTACTACACTCTCCATGATGTCTCTACCATTGACTACTATTCTGAGGGCATCCTGACTCACCCTAGTCCTGCTAGCGATCCTCCAACCTGATTTCCAAAACCAACCCTCACTCATCCAATGTAACAACGACCTTGTAGTCTTACATCCTTGCTATACTCGCGTCCTGTCGAGAAAATCTTCAGCTTGGTTTCCCCAAACCAATCGTCTAATAATCCCAAATGCATGAACCCGACGTTGGGAAGTTTTCCAAAATTTCCAACTCCTGAACCCACTCACCCCTCGGACTATTTTCGCTTCCTTCTCGGAGGTCCCTAATCCTTCTAAGTCTAGCATGCTACCGACCCTGAATACTTGAAGCGTTCTCCCCCACTTTGATCCTGCTAATACCTTACGGCTCAGTGCTTGAAAAGGATTCTCAATTCTTCCTATCATCCACTGATTGATCTACTGAACACCCCAAGCTTACCACAGCTAGGGATCTAACCGATCTATCCCCAAACGACACCTTCCAGAAAATAGCGAGACACTACCGAGTCTTGCGCGTACATGCTACAGTTACTGCATCCGAAGTAGCCTGTTCTAAAGGGGACGTCCTCAACTATCAATCTAAAATCCAAGGTATGTAGATGGCATATAACTCAATCACAAGGAGGACACAAAATTCTAAAATATCATTATCCTTACAGATGCAGAACCATAACAATATAATCATGAGTAAAAGTTAACTAGGAAATAAAAGATACACACTTGCAACGTCCGGTGCTGCTCACGTCTCCACGGTAGACAACTGAAAAGCCCTGCCTCCTACCGTAGGCGCCTCTGCTCGGCCCTGATGGCCGTCGGTGATCCTCAAAGTCGTAGGGGAAGGTGTTATCATCCGTCCTGCCAGAACCATACTCGAACAGTGGGCCTTCTTGTGGCCCCGCTGACTGCAACGAAAACATATCAGATCTGATCCCTGAGTGGTGGCAGCAGTACAATCTCTGGTAAAATTGTCACACCCCGCTAAAGCGGAAACGCAAGATATGACAGCGATAAAGGTTTCATTGCAAAAGATAAAGATACATCACCATAGCAATATTTGAAAGTTTACAACCCATAGCTTAAACAAAACAAAATACAAGTTTTCCAAAATGACATTGTTCAAAATATAACTTCATAAAATAACTTCCACACGATGCAGTGTGCTCTATGATGATGAATCTTTATATCCAGTTACTAATTATTTCCTGAAAAAGCATGTAAAACGAGCGTCAACTATGAAAATAGTTGGTGGGTTCACAAGTTTATAAAATCAAGATTTGGTATAAGACTTTTCATAAATACAAGTACATTGCTTTAATAAAAAATCAAGTTCATTGCTATAATGAGAAACAAAGTTGATTGCTATAATTGATAAACGAGTTTATTGGCATAATAAATAACAAGTTTGTATGTGTATGAGCAAACAATGAGTTCTCAACCAAACCTATGACTGAAGCCCTATCAAGATCTATGCTTATCATTCCATAGATTATATCGTATCATGCACTCCAGCAATCAGGCGAGTGATGAGTTGTCAATTCCTAATAGCGCTATCCATAATGACCATTGGCTCAAAGAGTTAATGGTTAGAGATAAGGGAAGGGCCTTAATACGATAAGTTCTCATGTTCTGTGTTGCATAGACATACATAGAGAGATATAGCAATAAAATAGCAATCATGTTTGATACAAATCAATTTAAATACAACATTCAAATAATAGTTTTTCGGGACACGCTTTTCCACCCCAAAACATAAAAACTACAAATAAGGGAGTGCGTGAATACTCACAATGTTTCAAGTAGGTACAAGTGGTGCCTCGGAATACACCAATGCCTTACTACCGGGATCCTACGACATCAAACACACATTAGTGAGTTTCCATGTTGAAATCTAAAGCTAATATACTAAACTCTACATATAGAGAAATGCCAAATTTATGTTCTAATATTGGTTTTATATTAATTGGTTACAATTTTTATGAAATGATGAAATTCTATAAGTCATGTGATTAAGACAATTTTGGATATTAATTTTCATGATTTAATTTGAGGGCATTTCAACACATTTAAAGGTGTTTTAAACTCCTAAAAATGTAAAATATTATCAAACAGTTTCCAAAATTTTTCAAATCTTGTATTTTCATTCTAAATACAGTAGAGGTCTTCCAGAAAATTTCCCTTGAATTTTGATATGGTTAACTATTTTTCCAAAATTTTTAAGCCTTCATAGCAATATAAATTCATGAAATACAGCATCCAAAGGATAAAAATTCTCAAACTCTTTAAATTACTGAAAGTAGACATACGTAAGCTGGGAAAAATATAAAAATGGATTTCTAAACTGTTTAACACAATTTTATGATTTTTGAGCATTTATTCTAATAAAAACTAAAATAAATAGAAAACAGTTTCCAAAATTACCCAAAATTTTTGTAACACTGTTACTAGACATATAGAAGCTGTAAAAAATATAAAAGATATTTTTCAATTGCACTTTCTATTTTTATTTGTTTTATCCTTTTAAATAATCATTAATTGGAGAATAAATAAAAAAAAGTTAAAGTAAATTACCAAAAAAAAATTTAACTTTGTTTACAGAGTAAATAATCTGGGAAAAATACCAAAGGTGGTTTTCATATTGTGTAATCCGTGTTTGTGTATTTAAGTGTATTTAATTTTAGAAAATAGGAGAAAAATAGTATACAGAATAGAAAAATCATCAAAAATTTTAGGTAGCCTCCTAATGTAATACAAGGTGTTCTGGTAAATTTTCTTGAATTTTGGATGATCCGAACTACTTCTTCTATTTTTAGGCCATTATAAATACAAAAATTGGGGAAAATAGAAATGCATTATGAAAAATTCTGAAATTACGTTTCTGAGTGTTGCACCTTTGGTAAGTGATGCAAAAATTGTTTGATACCATTTTCACACTATCTAAAGTGGTTTTATGATTTATTGGAACCAAACAAAAAGAAAATCAAAAATCATAATAAACAGCAACATAAATCGATGAAACTTAATGAGGTGTCATTATTTACTTTCGGGGTCATCCATGAACTCATCTAGGATTTATAGACCTAAGAATGTATTTTATGTGATTTATTCCCTTGTTTTCTTGTAACAATTTTAATAAATCAAGGAAATGATAAAAAACTCTTGGGATTTTCCAGATATTCATATCATCTTACTGGAAATCTGGAAATCCGGGGAAGTTTTATTTCGAAATGAAAAGAATTTTTAGATTTTTTTTATAAATAAAATCATTTACATGCACTATTAACAATGTACTTTGATCATGAAGTTCTTTACCTTAGTGTTCATCACATGCATCACTGTTTGAAGACCATGCATGGACATATGTTGGTCGTAGTGATGTTTTCAAAGGAAATACTTGAAAGCATAAGGTATATGAACCTTTAAAACTTGTAAAAATCCGTATTTTAGTGTTTGACATAGGTTTTGGTCCTTGCATTTCACCATTAAACAACATGCATGTTGTTCTTGGGTAAAACCCTACCACCATCATCATCAAACTCGACATTCATGGATATGTTCATGAATGTTCATAAAGAATGGTGTAGAAGAATGAGAAGTGCAAGAAAACTCTTTAAAACAAGAAAGAAAAGTGAGGGAAGATGAAGGATTTTCGTGAATACCTTGAAGAACAACCTTAGAAGATGAAGATTTGAGTGCTCAGAGGTATTCTTGGCTGGAGAATTTCGTGGGTTTGGAGAGAGAAAGAGAGACTTTGATTGTTGTAAAGAGTGGAGTGTGAGAGAGAATGAAGGGGGAAGATGAATTGTAAGAAAGGAATTAATGATTGAAAGTTTTAGGGAAAAGAGAGCATGGGAGAGAGGGTGTAACATCCCGAATTCCCAGGTATTATTTATTATGGTATTTTTGGTGATTTGTGAGGAGACTCGGCGAGTTGGAGCCCAAACTCGCCGAGTATGATCGCGGTTATGGGTGCGGGTTCGCGTCTGGACTCGGCGAGTCCAAAAGTGGACTCGGTGAGTCCACGCTGTTTAATGAAACCCTAATTCCCCAGGTTTGGAGCCTATTTAAGGGAACTTATAGCCTCCCATTGCGGCTACCAGTCCCTTGAGAGAACCCTAAGAGAGCTAAATCGCTTTGAGAGAGAAGAAGTCACTTTTGGATCTTTGTATCCTTTGTTTAGCAAGAAGAGGGTGACAAGAGCAAGGAGGAGGTGAGATTCAAGCAGATCCAGAGTCCAGAGGCTTCCTTTTGAGGTAATAGTTCAAACCTCCTTCAGTTTTAGGGTTGATATTTAGAGTTAGGGTTTTCTAACCCCTTTGGAGAGTGATTATGTGAAGCAAATGGTCCCTCTTCGAGTTTGTGCCTTGGATTTGGACTCAAAGAGGTCCAGAGACCTTAACCCTTGGAGCTTTGGGGGTTAGTATGGAGTTATTGGACTTGGGTTGTCATTTTTGGGACCAAATCTCCTTTTGTTGCCTTGTGGTTATACAAGCATCAAGTTTCGAACTTTACGTGACATTCATGCTTGGGAAGGCCAGATCTATGGTTTGGGGAAACAGATCTGACCTCAGGAGGTCAATAGAGTTTGTACATGGCATGAACTCGCCGAGTTGTTCTTGAGACTCGGCGAGTAGGGTTTGGGTTTCACGTAAACTGTTCAGCAAGTAGACTCGCCGGGTTGGGGGATGACCCAGTGAGTCAGGGAGAGTCAAAGGGGGGCTGAGTCAAGCCGGAACTCGCCGATTTGTTCTTGAGACTCGGCGAGTTGAGTCGTGGTGGCCCCGCGATTCATGCCAGGTGGAACTCGTCGAGTTAGGGAAGTACTCGACGTGTCAAGAGAGGATCCGAGGGAGTCAGTAAACACGTATAGACTCGCCGAGTCGCTCTAGTGCACTCGTCGAGTCTGGTCAAAGTTGACTGTTGACCATTGACCAGAGTTGACCAGTGTTGACTTGATAGGGTTAGTCAACCATAGTTGTGAAAGTGTTAATTAGAGATATATTGTGTTATAGGAGGACTATAGCTTGGGAGATCGAGCGCTAGTGATTTTAGGGATTTGCGAGTTATCGAGATATGTGAGGTGAGTCTTCTCACAATACTTTACCTTTAGTAGGTAATCAGAGTTATGTGACAGAGTATTTGTATGTTATGTGTTGTACTGCATTATTTCTATGTGATTTATGTTATGCATGCTTATAGAGTTGGAACCGGAAGGTTCACAGAGTTAGAACCAAAGGGTTCACAGAGTAGGGTCCACAGACCCACAGAGTTATAGCCTCGAGTGGCTAATATGTGCTATGTGTGATATTTTGGGGAACTCACTAAGCTTTGTGCTTACAGTGTTTGGTCTTATTTGTTTCAGGTACTAGTGATGACCGTGGGAAGGCGTCGGCTTGATCAGTACACACATGGGACTTTTATGTTATGAGATATTGGGATTTTTATATGTCATGGATTGAGTTTCAAACATTGATGTTTTTATGAATATTAAATGAATTATGTTTTAACAAAATGCGAAAAATTGTTTTGAAATTTACGGTGTTATAGAGGGTGGCAGAGTTTATGAGTGTAAGAGAGGCCCTCTCTATCCTAATTCAAACTAAATAAATTTTCCTTGAATTTTTATAAAAATGCATCTTTATGTAATTCTTGATTTATTTAAAAATCTTTGTTTTTAACTAATAAATTATGATTAATGTTTGATAATTTAAATTTTTATGTCTTTGATTATATCCCATAATTTGATTATTAAAATTTGATATTAGGAAGTTCATAGCAAATCTTATAGAGTTTTTAGGTTTTAAAGTCTATAAATTTGGATTTTTGGGCTCTTTAGAGTGTTTTGAACATTGTTTGATATTCACCATCATATTGGAATGAAATTAGAATACTTTAATATATTTTTAGGGTTTTATACCCTTTTTCAATTGTAACAAAGTTTCAAGTTTTATTCTAATTTGGGTATTGGCATTTCCTACAGTAGTTAAACAACTTACTACAATCGTAAGTGTAACGACCAAGAATTTCAACCAATTTAAAATTTTCGTAAACAATCCGATTCCATTAAAGTTATTACAAAAACGTTTTCAATACAATTTATTTTAAGTATTCCCAGAATCTCATCACAATATAAACACGAGGAGCGGTACGATCACGCATTCTCCTTGCCACGGTCTCCTGAAGAACCTAAAAAACATTAAACCACAACTGTAAGCCCGAAAGCTTAGTGAGATATCCCCAAAATACCAACCACATATACCATACATGCATAACATGCCATAACATATCCGATCACAGAACAGCCATGCACTTCGGGTCTACTGTGGGACTGGTCCGCCGCATCGGCCAACAGTCCACCTGGTCCACCCTCTGAGTCTAGCCATATACCTCGACTCTACAGTGTGATTGGTCCGCTCGCACCGGGCCTTCAATCCACCTGGTCCACTCTCCGAATCTAACCACATACATCGAGTCTGCAGTGTGATTGGTCCGCCCGCACCGGGCCTTCAATCCACCTGGTCCACTCTCTGAGTCTACAATATGACTGGTCTGCCCGCACCGGGCCTTCAGTCGGCCTTGTCCACTCTCCGAGCCTCGGCACGTCTGGTCCGCCCTCTTGGGGCCTACAGCCTATCCGGACCGCTCGCTGGGCCTTCGGAACAACCGGTCTACCCTGGGTATCTTGGCCTACAGCACAAAGCAGGACCCGCCTCAACCCAACTCCAGTCCAAACAACCATGTGCACATAAACATACAATCATATAGCAATTTACAGTCAACAAGCCGATCAAACAAATCACATAACATATCATCATCCTAACCAAGATACCGACCTAACCGGTCACTAGCATAGCATCACCCTACATTTCGGGATACCTATCTCAACCAAGTCTCTAACATATACCATCCTAGCTACCAGGATGCAAGCATATCAAAGCAATAACATAACAAAAAATACCTGGATCTCAATCCGATAAGGGCCGGCCTTGGTGCCTTTGACCCTATTGATAAAGTGAGGATAACTCACCTCGAAACTACCGACTGAACAGATAACCCAAGCTGCTCCGATTACTGATATGACCTCCACCACTGGACAACCACCAAGGGACTAAACTCAAGACAATATCCAACAATTACCAAAATGCCCCTGGAAACCACTAGTCAACCCTTAGTCAAAGTCAACCCCTGAATGACTCCACTCGCCGAGTCAACCCGATGACTCGCCGAGTCCCCATGCTCAGAAATTCCCCAAACCGTGACTCAACTTGCCGAGTCACCCCGAGACTCGCTGAGTTCAATAACTATGAGTCCACTCACACACAACTCACCGAGTCATCCCTTTGACTCACCGATTCACGGCTCAACCAGAAAAGAATGGGACTCTTCGACAAGACTCGCCGAGTCCAAGAACAGACTCGTCGAGTCTAAGGCTATCTTCAACCTACTCGCCGAGTTGTTCTTCCAACTCGTCGAGTTCCAGGTCATGTTTATCCAACTCGCCGAGTTGTTCTTCCAACTTGTTGAGTTCCAACCTATCTTCAAGCAACTCGCCGAGTCCACCCATGTGACTCGCCGAGTACCACCGGGTCTAAATCCATACAGAGGCTTTCCAAGCCATGCAGATGATCCAAACCATAGATCTACCCTTCCTAAGGCCATCCATCACGTAATGTGTCAAACTTTACATGAATCCAAGGAGATCTAGGCACTTAACACTCTAGGGCTAGGGTTTGGGACAAGATAGCTCCTTCAATCACTCATAAATAGGGACTTTATGACATATAGGACCATCACAAGCTCAGATCTGAAGTAGCATCCTCATATCCAAGCTTCTATCTCACTTTAGATGCTATACCAACCACCACACATGAACCCATGAATAAAATAGCTTAAGGAAATGGTTCCTTACCCTTGGAATGAGCCCAACCAACTGTAGATTGTTGTTTCCCCCAAGCTTCCTGATACAAGACTTCAATCTTCAAGCTTAAAGCACCATATACCCTTCTCCAAGCTCTAATTCACTCAACAATGGTGTTTTCTCACGAAATCAGGGCTTCTGGAACTCAAGGGGTGATAAGGAGGCTGGGGAGGAGACATAATGTTCTTTATATAGGGCTCAACCTCTGGATTTAGGGTTTTCTCCACTCAGCACCAACTCGCCGAGTCCACCCATGCTACTCGCCGAGTTGGTCATTTAACACGCGACTAGAGTCGTGACCCTACTCGCCGAGTCCACTCGTGGACTCGCCGAGTCCACTCGTGGACTCGCCGAGTCGCTCCTTCCCATTTTACTCTTTTAGCCCTTCAACTTTACTCTTGCTATTCCGAGATGTTACAGTATGAGTCAAGTATATTAGTCCTAGATTTTAGTTGGATCCTAGTTTATGCAAGATTTTGACCTAATTTATACTACTAGGCCATGGCATGTTGTGCATGTATGGTTTTTATAAAAAGATGAATGAGTCCGAGATTGACCTGAATTGACAGTTGTCACAGTATCCCCCACTCAAAAAGAATTTCGTCCCGAAATTCATTCTATGTCATCGTTTGTCATCGCGTAGGAAAAGTTGTGGATACTTTTCCTTCATGAAGTCCTCACGCTCCCAGGTGTACTCCGGCCCGCGTTTTGAGTTCCATCGGACTTTCACAATCGGAATCTTACTCCGCTTAAGTTGTTTCACCTCCCTGTCAAGGATTTCTATCGGTTCCTCAACAATGTTTAGCTTATCATTGATCTTAATTTCCTCCAGAGGTACAATTAATGCTTCGTCGGCTAAACATTTCTTAAGATTGGAGACGTGGAATGTGTCGTGAATGGTGCTTAACTCTTGGGGTAATCGGAGTTTATATGCCACCAGACCAATCCTTTCAATGATCTCAAAGGGTCCCACATATCTTTGGGCTTAGTTTTCCTTTCTTACCAAAATGTACAAGCCCTTTCCAAGGCGACACCTTTATCCGCATAACTTTTCTGACGATCTCTGGCAACTTTAAGCCTATCTTTGATGATAGAAATCTTGTCAGTTGTTTCCTGGATAAGGTCGAGTCTAGTCAATAGTCTCTCTCCGATTTTTGTCCAGCATAAGGGCGAATGACACTTGCGTCCGTACAATGCTTCATATGGAGCACATTGGATACTCGTGTGGTGACTGTTAATGTAGGAAAACTCAATTAGAGGAAAATGAGTATCCTAATTTCCTTTGAACTCGATGACACAAGCCCGTAGCATGTCTTCCAATGTTTTTATTGTTCTCTCTGTCTACCCATCTGTCTGAGGGTGGTAAGCTGTGCTCAAATCTATCTTGGTTCCTAGTGCCTTCTGTAACATCCACCAAAATCGTGATGTAAAACAACTATCTCTATCAGAAATGATAGATAGGGGTACACCATGCAAAGAAACAATTTTGTCGATGTAGATTTGGGCCAATTTTTCCATCTAGAAGTCTTCCCGAATGGGGAGAAACTGAGCAGATTTCGTCAGTCAATCCACTATGACCGAAATTGAGTCGTGACCTTTAGAAGTTCTAAGAAGTTTGGAAACGAAATCCATGGACATCTACTCCCATTTCCATTGGGGAATTTCAGGTTGTTTTAATAAGCCGGATGGTTTTTGATGTTCAGCTTTGACTATTGAGCAAGTTAAACACTTCCCAACATATAAGGTAATATCCCTTTTCATTCCAGGTCACCAATAGTACTCTTTAAGATCCTTGTATATCTTATCCGCTCCAGGGTGGATTGAGTTTTTAGATCGATGAGACTCCTCTAGTACTATGTCTCTCAGATTGTTAACCCTTGGAATCCAGACCCTATCCTTAAAATAACGAACTCCATCAGGTTTGGTTTCAAATCTCACTTCTAAACCATGTAAGGTTTCACCTGGAAGATTTTCCTTGAATAAAGCTTTCTCCTAGGCATCAATGATTTGAGATTTCAAGTTTGTCTGAATTACCATTCCCAAAGCTCTCACATGGGAAGGTTTCACTCTTTCTTCTCTACTAAGAGCGTCGGCTACTACGTTAGCCTTCCCTGGTTAAAGTCGTATCTCACAGTCATAATCACTAAACATCTCTACCCATCTCCTTTGCCGCATGTTAAACATTTTTTGATCTAGGATATGTTGTAGGCTTTTGTGATCGGTATAAATGATGCACTTGGTTCTGTACAAATAATGCCTCCAAATCATAAGATCATGGGTTGTATAATTCTTCTCATGCGGTTTGATTTGTCGGGAAGCATACGCAATGACCTTATCTTTTTGCATTAACACACATCCTAATCCTTGATGAGACGCATCACAATACACTACAAAGTTCTCTGATCCCTTTGGTAAGGCCAGAATTGGTGCATTGCACAGCTTGTTTTTCAGGATTTGAGATGCTTCTTCGTGTTTCCCTTCCCAGAGAAATTTTCTATCCTTTTGGGTCAAAGATGTTAATGGTTGAGAAATCCTAGAGAAATTCTCAATGAAGCGTCTGTAGTACCCAGCTAATCCTAGGAACTGTCGTATTTATGTCGGGGTTTTGGGGGCTTCCTATTTCCTGATTGCCTCGATCTTAGCTGGATCTACATGAATTCCTCTTTCGCCGATCACATGACCAAGGAATACGTCCCTTTATCCAAAATTCACACTTAGTGAACTTGGCATACAATTTCTGCTCCTTCAACAGCTCCAACACTAGCTTCAGATGTCTCTCATGATCTTCTTTGGTTTGCGATTAAACAAGTATGTCATCGATAAATACAATTACAAACTTGTCTAGGTATGGTCTACAGACCCTATTCATCAAATCCATAAAAACAATGGGTGCGTTCGTTAGTCCAAAAGGCATGACTAAGAACTCATAATGGCCATAACGAGTTCTAAATGTTGTTTTGTGAATGTCTCCTTCGTGAACTCTTAGTTGATGATATCCTGATCGGAGGTCGATCTTTGAAAAGTATGAGGGGCCCTGCAACTGATCGAACAAGTCATTTATTCGAGGGAGAGGATGTCGATTCTTGATTGTCAACTTGTTCAGTTCTCTGTAATCAATACACATTCGGAATGACCCGTCTTTCTTTTTGACGAATAACACTGGGGCTCCCCAAGGTGAAGTACTTGGTCATATAAACCCTTTTCCTAGAAGTTCTTGAAGTTGTCCGGATAGTTCTTGCATCTTGGATGACGCGAGGCGATATGGTGCTTTTGCTACCGGTGCTGCTCCGGGAATTAAGTCGATCCGAAATTCGACCTGCCTGTGAGGGGGTAGACCGGGTAATTCCTCCGGAAACACTTCGGGATAGTTTTGAACCACCGGGATCTCCTTGAGTTGCATAGCTTCAGCTTCTCTTTCAAGCACGTGGGCCATGAATGCAATACAATCCTTCTTCAGGTACTTGTGAATCTTCATGCTTGATACAATGTTTAAACTTCTTCTTGGCTTCTCACCGTGTATGATAAGGGTTTCTTCATTAGGGAGAGGTACCCTAATGACTTTCTCGTAACAACCAATGTCAGCTCTATTTTTGGATAACCAATCCATTCCTACTGTTACATCAAAACTACCTAGCTCTATAGGAATTAGGTCAATGCTAAAGAGTTTATCAGCTAAATTCTAAGTACAGCCAGGAATTATTTCATTAGCCCTAATTTCATACCCATCAGCAAGTTCAATAGTATAAGTATTCCTCATCTTTATTGATTTCAAGTCAATTAACGGTCTAAATGCTAAAGAAACAAAACTCCTATCTGCTCCCGCATCGAATATTACTGAAGAAAAATGATTTTTCAGGAGAAACGTACCTGTTATCACTTCAGGGTTCTGATGAGCTTCTTCTACACCAATCACAAAGGCTACACCTCTTGGCTGCCCACCTTGATTTCCTTGGAAATTTTGCCTAGCTTGGCCTTGTCCATTGTTACCAGGTCCCTTGTTCAGTTTGGGACAAGCACTACGGGGATGATCAGTACTCCCACACTCGTAACATGCCCTTTTTACATCCTTATTCAACTTACAATACTTTGGGTAATGGCCTGTCTGTTTACAGTTTTTGTCACACCCCAAAACCAAGAACGGTGGAAAAGTTCCGGGGTGGAGGACGTGATGCGAAGTATCATAACCGTGTAAAGTGGTAAACAAGCAACAACATCATCCATTTGCATTAAAAGTAAATTTTTAATACATGTGTGTTCTTTCATAATGTACAACAATAAAATGAATAATCAAAATAAGACGAGTCTTGTCTGTGCTCCGTCTTCTCAAAACCTGTCCATCGTACCTGTCTAACCGGTGACCTGAGAATACAAGTTATTTTGAAAGCGAGTATCAGCCTAAAGCTAGTGAATTCATAAGTATTTAAGTGTCATTGACGTGTTTTGGAAAGCTGTTATGAATGCCATGTAAATCTTTAAATGAAACAGTTGATACAAGTATGAAAAACCCTAGAAAATCCCATGTTTCCTACTAGTATGAAATGTAGTCTTCTACCAAGACCCGAATGTTTTGTTATGACAATGTAGTCTTCTACCAAGACCCGAATGTTTTGTTATGACAATGTAGTCTTTACCAAGACCCGAATGTTTTGTTATGACAATGTAGTCTTCTACCAAGACCAGAATGTTTTGTTATGACAATGTAGTCTTCTACCGAGACCCGAATGTTTTGCTATGATAATGATAGTTTTTCCTTTTTTTTTACTATTACAAACAGTACTTAGTCTAACTCATCGTTTATGTGAATGTATCAAAAAATAAAGTAAATAGGAAAAGAATATAATAGTCTTCTACCAAGACTCGAATGTTTTGCTATGATATTGATAGTTTTTCCTTCTTTTTGACTATTACAAACAGTACTTAGTCTAACTCGTCGTTTATGTGAATGTGTCACAAAATAAAGTAATAGGAATAATATAATCATGTAAGTGTTATCCTTTGGTACTAGGACTAACACGACATCGCGATTAGCGAAATGTATAACCTTTGAACATCCGTAGATTGTTCAATTATCCTCTATAGCTACAGTAGGGGGAAGGAAGGGTTAGTCTCGTAATTGATTTCCTAATATAAGTATTAACCGTAGGCATCCGTAGATGTTCATCAACCTCTGTAGCGAACAGTAGGCCCGAGGAATGGTTAGTCCCGTAATCGTATTCTAATGTAAAAATCAACTGTAGGCATCCGTAGATGTTCATCATGATGGGTTTTGAGCATTCTAACACTTCTTAAGTGTACATGCAACCCTAATAACCTTGGATCTATGTTTGTCTAATTATCATGCAAAGTTGAATTCCAAGGTTATATTCCTATCTAGCATACATGGGGAACAATTTCTAACTTGAATGAAAGATAGAATAACTTACATTGTTGTTGCTTATGTTCCTTGAAACCTTGTGAGCCTAGCACCCCAAGTGTGATGCCTCAAATGCTTCACACAACACCAAATGCTCTTGGAAATACTTTTTGAGAGAATACACACTTCTTGAAATCGGCCTAGCCCTCTAGTTTCTTATGTGTAGCCGATTTTGGTGGAGAATGGGATCCTTATATGGTGTTGACACATCTAGGGTTACACCATGTAAACCCTAATGTGTCATGACTCTTCATTTCCATGAACCATGGGTTTGTAACTCCCATGGA
Source organism: Lactuca serriola (assembly GCF_051521515.1). Classification (NCBI taxonomy): domain Eukaryota; kingdom Viridiplantae; phylum Streptophyta; class Magnoliopsida; order Asterales; family Asteraceae; genus Lactuca; species Lactuca serriola. The sequence continues at coordinate 120,875,237 of NC_136416.1, forward strand.
GCATCCATGGAGCATCCTATGGGTAGAACCCAACTTGATAATCCACGGGGCCTCTTAGCCCACTATACAAGATACGAATGATTTACATAATCAACCCATATATTTAATTAGTTATCTTTTGAACACTTAATTAATTCCAAATTAATTCTTTGATCAAACTAATCAAATAATATTATTAATATATTAGAACTTATAATATATTAATAATCTCCAAGTGTTATTCCTCTCATTTAGTCTATCCAATTTCATGGTTCCATGCAACCCCAAATGGACCATGCCGGGTCGGGTCAAGTACTGACCAGAAATAGTTATGGACTTAGACACCTTATCCAACAGTCTCCCACTTGGATAAGTCTAATAACTATAACTCCAGTACTTCAGGAACCGACCGACAATCGTAGCTCTTTCAAGGTCTCTCGGAACTGAGAAGATGTTGATACGCCTTTTAAGATAAGGGATCATATAATCCTCTGTTCTGGATATTAGCCGGACAAATACATGGAACAATGTCTTACTTCTTGTCCAGCAGTTTGTTTCCCGATTTCCGATTTGTTTGACAAAGAACTTAATTGAACACATCAACTTAGTTCTGACCGGGCCCGGTACATAGGTCAAAACAAAATCATCGAGGGGACCAGATATCAGCTTCTAATCCAAGAAGGAACAGATAAACTTCGACTCATATGTTTGTTCTACCACTCATTGAATTATACACAAAAGCACGTTTTATAACATCGAGTTACCAATGCGTTTTCGTACAATCAATGCATAACCAACTTGTAAGTAACAAATCATATCTCTAGGTTTGAAGACTTATATGATATTACCGTCTCACGACCACTCGAGATAGAATTCCATAAAGTGATTCCAATGAGCGTGGGTTGAGTCCAATGCTCAGAACTTATGAGCACTCATGATTGTTGTAGCCTTGTCCAACACCTTAGACCTCTACAACTAATCATGACAGTCTTGATTCATACCTACTTCCGACATATGACCGACTGTGGAGGTTTGAATAATATGTTATACCAAAAAAAATTATTCTGGAAGTCAAAACATGCAAAAGAAATATAGTAAACGATCGACAAGAGATAGCAACACTTTACTCATAAATAAAACACCTTTTATTCATCATTTAATGTCAATTACAGTTTATAAATTTCGAGGTTATCTAACTAATAAATCTAATATCATCCTTCAGCCCTATGCTCCGAGCATGCTGGAGATGCTTAACCCGAGTCAGTCCCTTCGTGAGGGGATCTGCTGTGTTCTCATCCGATGATACCCTCTTTGCCACGAGGAGTCCTTCTTCTATTCGATGTCTGATAAAATGGTATTTTCTGTCGATGTGTCTGGATCTCCCGTGATCCCTTGGTTCCTTGGCTAAGGCAACAACACTTTCACTATCACAGAAAATTTCCATTGGCTCTTTAATAGCTGGTACAACTCCAAGGTCTCCAATGAAGTTCTTCAGCCATATCGCCTCCTTTGCCGCCTCGCTAGCTGCAATATACTCTGATTCACAAGTTCAATTAGCCACTGTCTCTTGCTTGGAACTCTTCCAAGATATTGCTCCTCCATTTAGGGTAAAGACCCAGCCCGACTGAGAGCGGAAATTATCCCTATCAGTTTGAAAGCTAGCATCACTATACCCTACAACTCTCAAGTTATCACTCCCACCGAGGGTAAGGACCCAGTCCTTAGTCCTCCGTAGGTACTTGAGGATATTCTTTACCGCAGTCCAGTGTGCCTTGCCAGGGTTCGCCTGATACCTGCTAACCATGCTCAGGGCAAAGGCTACATCAGGTCGAGTACACGTCATAGCATACATGATCGATCCTACTGCCAAAGCATAAGGTATTCGACTCATTTCTGATATCTCAGCCTCAGTGCTAGGGCTTTGTGTCTTACTCAATCTGGCGTTACTCTGAATGGGTAACTCTCCTTTCTTGGAGTCCTGCATGTTGAATCTCTTCAGCACCTTATCCAAGTAGGTACTCTGACTAAGTGCAATTAGTCTTTTACTCCGATCTCTCAAGATCCTTATCCCTGGAATATAGGCTGCTTCTCCTAGGTCCTTCATAGAGAAACACTTCCCAAGCCAGGACTTAACTTCATGCAGAGTTGGGATGTCATTTCCTATGAGTAGTATGTCATCCACATACAACACCAAAAAGCTAACTATACTCCCACTAGACTTGACATACACGCAAGACTCATCTTCACTCCTAGAAAAGCCAAATTCCTTGACCTTTTCATCAAAGCAAAGATTCTATCTGCGAGGTGCTTGTTTCAAACCATAAATGGATTTCTCAAGCTTACACACTCTATTAGGGTACTCGTTGCTGACAAAACCCTCTGGCTGACTCATGTAAACATCTTCAGCCAACTTTCCATTAAGGAAAGCGGTTTTGACATCCATTTGCCATATTTCATAGTCATGAAATGCAGCTATGGCCAACAGGACCTGAATAGACTTAATCTTGGCTACTGGAGAAAAGGTCTCATCATAGTTCACTCCAGGAATTTGAGAGAAGCCCTTTGCAACCAGTCTAGCCTTATAAGTGTGTACTTTACCATCCATGTCGGTCTTCTTCTTGAAGACCCATTTGCACCCCACTGTCTTACGACCTGGTACATTCTCAACCAAGTTCCAAACTTGATTGTCATACATCGACTGTATTTCGTTGTCCATTGCCTCTTTCCATTTGGCTGACTCAGGGCCTGCCATGGCTTCCGCGTAACTGTTAGGTTCATCCAGACCTATCAGTGTCTCATCACTGATAAGTGTATCTCCTTCTGCAGTAATATGGAATCCATAGTAATGCTCAGGAGCATTCCTAACCCTTGTGGAACGCCTCTGAGGTACAGACTTGTCAATTGGCTCAACAGGAGTTTCCTCCTCAAGTTGAGTGCTAGGGTTTGAAGTTCCTTCACCGCTTGACTCTTGAATTTCCTCAAGATCAACTTGCCTCCCACTATTTCCTTGGCTTATGAACTCTCTCTCTCTCTCTCTCTCTCTCTCTCTCTCTCTAAAGAAAGCCCTCCTAGCTACAAAGACCACATTTTCACTAGGTCTGTAGAAGAGGTAACCAAAGGATTGCTGTGGGTAGCCGATGAAAATACACCTCTCGCTTCGGGGTTCGAGCTTATCATGAGTCTCGCGTCTCACGAAAGCCTCACAACCCCAAATCTTGATGTGGTCTAGTTTGGGTAATTTACCAGTCCACATCTCGTGAGGAGTTTTGGCAACTTTCTTTGTAGGGACTAGATTAAGGATATGGGCGGCAGTCTCTAAGGCATACCCCCAGAATGAGATTGGTAGCGAAGCTCGACTCATCATGGAACGAACCATATCGAACAAGGTTTTATTACGCCTCTCAGCCACACCATTCAAATGTGGTGTCCTGGGAGGTGTCAATTGTGAGACTATCACACATTCCCTTAGATAGTCAAGGAACTCTGAAGTAAGATACTCACCACCACGATCGGATCGAAGCATCTTAATGTTCCTGCCCAATTGATTCTCGACTTCCTGTTTAAATTCCTTAAACCTTTCGAAAGTCTCTGACTTATGCTTGATCAAGTAGACATATCCATATCTATTGTAATCATCAATAAAAGTCAAATAATAACGATTAGCATCCCTTGTGGCATGTTTGAATGGTCCACACACATCTGTGTGTACAAGGTCCAACAAACCTTCACCCCTCTCACACGAGCCTGTGAAGGGTGACTTTGTCATTTTTCCAAGTAAGCATGATTCGCAACTGTCATCTGACTTTAGGTCAAATGACTCCAAGACTCCATCCTTTTGGAGTTGGCCTATGCGTTTCTTGCTTATATGACCAAGACGACAATGCCATAATGACGCTTTATCCAAGTTATTATTATTTACAGAATCAATACACAATACATTATTTCCTAAGTTATCAACCACATATACTGTTTCATACACGCCATCACAAGGTAATGCTTTAAAATAAAGAACATTATTAAAGAAAGCATTAATCAAACTAACTTCATTATCAAACGAAAAGGTGAAACCTTGTTTATACAATGCATGAAAGGAAATAATATTTCTTGCCATTTCTGGCGAATAACAACACTTATTCAAATCTAAACTAAACCCACTACTTAGCGATAAAGTATAAACTCCAATCTTGGTGACAGGTAAAGCTTTCCTATTCCCCATGATTAAGTTTATTCTTCCTTGCTCCACATTCTCACTTCTTCTTAGTCCCTGCAAGTCACAACAAATATGAATACCACAATCGGTATCAAGGACCCAAGATTTAGAATGGGGTGAGTTATTAGAAATGATAGTGTAAATACCTGCATGGTTGGGTTTAACTTTCCCATCCTTCACATCTTGCTGGTATTTTGGGCAGTTCTGCTTCCAATGTGATTTTTTCATGGCAATAGAAGCATTCAGCCTCTTTTGGGTCAGAAGAAGGAGTGACGAAACCTTTATTGGTTCCACTTGAAGAAGAGCCATCAAGGGTCCGAGCCTTGGTACCCTTAGAAGAGCTCTTTCTCTTCTTCCCTCGACTTTTCCCGATTGCCAAAACCGGAGTAGAATTTGGAGTAGGAGTGTTAACAACCGACTTCCCCTTAAGACCTGTTTCTGCGGTCTTGAGAAGTCCCTGAAGTTTGCTGAGTGTGACCTCTTCCTTATTCATGTGATATGTCATACAGAATTGATCATAGCACGATGGTAAGGAGTGCAAAATGATATCTATTGCAAGCTCCTCAGGGAAGTTCACATTAAGCTTCAACAATCGATCCACATACCTTTGCATTTTCTGCATGTGGCTCGTGACGGATTCCCCGTCCTTCATCATGGTTGTTATCATGGAGCAGATGATTTCATATCTCTCTTGTCGTGCACTTTGATGGTATCTTTCGATCAGATCTTGGTGCATTTCATAAGGGTAGAAATCCTCGTAAGACTTTTGGAGTTCCGCTGTCATCGTGGCCATCATGATGCATGCCACTTTCGTAGCATCCCTTTCATGTGCCTGAAAGTCAGCGATCTCCTGAGGAGTTGCAGTGGTCTCATCAATCTCCTTAAGCTCCTTGTCAAGGACATATTATTTGTCGTCGTAGCGGGTAATCATCCTGATGTTTCTGATCCACTCACTGAAGTTGGATCCATCAAAGGTGACTTTCCCACACAGGTTCATAAGGGTAAAGGAGCCCTTAGGGTTAGAGACAGAAGCAGCATTGTTTGAAGACATCTGAAGGAAAAGGACAAGATTAGTTTAGATATTTACAGAGTCCTTAATAAAACACCCAAATGTAATATTAAGGCTAGGATCCAATCATAATATATTATAACTTAGAAGAGGTATGTCGTAATCCAAGCTATAACATATTTGAAAGGTAGGTGAATGACGATTCACCAATTTCCACCGTGAAAACCGAAATATTAAATATTAGGTTTTTGATTGGTTCTTAGAAATTCCTAGATTCTTTGAGATTCAATGAACTTTTCAAAGGCATGTTTCAATCTCGAGTGTGCCCTCCAAGTTTTGTGACTGGGATACCGAGGATCACAAAACGAGGTATGAAGTAACCATGCAAATCACTTGGTACCCTTAAATTTTATCACTCAATCGATGTGCTGGTAAACCACACACGCTCCACCGATACTATAATAAACCTTAAGTCACCCTATACCTACCTTGTTAAGTCCAAGTTAGTGTGCCGGTTAACCACACACGCTCCACCAACGACTTAAACAAAGTGTAAAGTGTAATTTCATGGATTAGCACCTTATTCACATTTTTCCTAAAGTAACTAGGATTGGGAATTTAATAAAACATTTAGTTACTTTATAATATTCATCATACTTTTAATGAGAATTTATAAGTCCTTGTCTTACCCGTTCGGCTAACGACCCTCCACCGGTCAAGCAAGCGGTGGGTGAGAGTGGACACCCATTAAGTTGCCATTTTATAGGCAACAACCTTATACCCACCTTATAGACCGGCTTTGTGAATGAGGCGTACTAGCGGTAATACGACTTTGTTCTTATACATATATATATACATATATATATATATATATATATATATATATATATTAAATCATAATAATATAAGTATAAGGGTTGAATTTTAACTTTTAAAATTCTAAGGGTTGGAACTAAAGTTTTTTTTAACATGACTTTACTTGTTCCAAAACTTGAGGGCAAGTTTTGTAAGCTTTCAAAACTTTTCATTTCTTTTAACTTATGAGTTTATTAGAGTAATAAAATGAAGACTCTTCATTTTTCTAACTCTTGTGTTCTTTTAATGGTTTTTAACTCAAGTGACTTTTGGTTTTCCATAACTTGAGGACAAGTTATGGACTCCATTAAAACACATTATGATCAAGAATTAAACTACCACATAGGTTACAAATAATTCCTATGATCATCTAAACATGATAAGATCAAGAACATGAACATGAACACTTTCATAAATCAAAAGTACACTTAAAACTTTGTAATTTTGATAACTAGTTGTTGTAAATGGAATAGCAAAGACATTACACCATCTAAAACAAGTTTTCAAGTACCAAAACAGTTTAGGGTAATGTTTCTAGTCCATTTCCAGCAACTAAAGTCGAAAATCTGCACTCTGTGGCTCCTACTCGCCGAGTGCATGAACCTACTCGGCGAGTAGGTTTAAGATACTAGTGAACTCGGCGAGTCTCCCCATGGACTCGGCGAGCTCATCAGGCAGACAGCAAGTTTTTCGACTTTTTTCAACTTTTAAGCATAAATAACAAACAAACAAGCGCATGCTCTGATACCACTAATGGGTTTTGAGCATTCTAACACTTCCTAAGTGTACATGCAACCCTAATAACCTTGGATCTATGTTTGTCTAATTATCATGCAAAGTTGAATTCCAAGGTTATATTCCTATCTAGCATACATGGGGAACAATTTCTAACTTGAATGAAAGATAGAATAACTTACCTTGTTGTTGCTTATGGTCCTTGAAACCTTGTGAGCCTAGCACCCCAAGTGTGATGCCTCAAATGCTTCACACAACACCAAATGCTCTTGGAAAGACTTTTTGAGAGAATACACACTTCTTGAAATCAGCCTAGCCCTCTAGTTTCTTATGTGTAGCCGATTTTGGTGGAGAATGGGATCCTTATATAGTGTTGACACATCTAGGGTTACACCATGTAAACCCTAATGTGTCATGACTCTTCATTTCCATGACCCATGGGTTTGTAACTCCCATGGAGCATCCATGGAGCATCCTATGGGTAGAACCCAACTTGATAATCCATGGGGCCTCTTAGCCCACTATACAAGATATGAGTGATTTACATAAACAACCCATATATTTAATTAGTTATCTTTTGATCACTTAATTAATTCTAAATTAATTCTTTGATCAAACTAATCAAATAATATTATTAATATATTAGAACTTATAATATATTAATAATCTCCAAGTGTTATTCCTCTCATTTAGTCTATCCAATTGCATGGTGCCATGCAACCCAAATGGACCATGCCGGGTCGGGTCAAGTACTGACAAGATATAGTTATGGACTTAGACACCTTATCCAACACATCAACCACTGGTGCTAATCAGCTGGGCTTCGGAATGGTTAGTCCCATCTAGATATCCCGTTGAACTAGGATAGGCAGGACAATTTACACAGAAGGTACTAATAAATCAACATAATGAATCGAGGTACAAGTATCCGTGTAAATGTATACAGGAAAATGTATCTATGTAAAGGTACCCATGTAATGTATTCATGTAAGGTACTCATGTAATGTATTCATGTAAGGTACTCATGTAATGTATTCATGTAGGGTACTCATGTAATGTATTCATGTAAGGTACTCATGTAATGTATTCATGTAAGGTACTCATGTAATGTATAGTGTAGACTCATGAATGAACTGAATCTGATGTAATTCCTTTTAATAGGAATAATGTTATGTATCTCCTAAATATCCCTATAATAGTTAACTGGAAGGTAATTGATTGTCCAAACAGGTTTACACACCCTTGCGACACAAGAGTGTCGGAAACTGAATGAAGGATGAAAACTATAACATCGATACATATAAAAGAACATAAGTATAAAGATATAGTTTTGTTCAAGAAGGTAAAAATGGTTTTGTAAGATATCTAAGAGTTTTGAACAATAATTAACAATGACTTGATGTCATTTTAATAAACATTTCAAACGTAATACTTTTGCTATCAAGGTATTTTTAAGATATAAACCATTTCATGCATCACATTTTGTAGTATGTGAAATCTGCTGAATGAAAACACAGTTATAAATACATATGATTGATTTAATAACATGTTGTTTTCTACCTGTATCCCCCCCCCATTTAAAGCATTTAAAATCATTTAAAACATTGATTAAGGGGTATGAACTCACCTATTGTGGGTGACACGGATGAACTGAAGAGGTAGGATTGCTAGGTGTCAAGTGAAGTCTTGAAAACACTCTATGATCCTAGTTAATATATAATATCACATATATGTAACAAATTAGTCTATAAACAACTAATAAATAAGACAAGACACCCTAGGACATGCTAAACACCTTTATCAAGTGTTATTAGCCTCTAGGATTGCATCTAAGTATTTGTAGGGGAAGCCATTGTATGTAGGTCTCAAGGAAAACTCCACCATGAAGTTCACGGCCCTAATGACACTACCAAAGGATTTTACTGTCGTAAACTCATGAGTTTACAGCCGTAAGCTCACACTTATGTGTCCATTTTGTGTTTAATGCTCTACAAGACCCTAAGAAACATTTCTACTTAATGGATTGGTCTATGCAAGAGTTTAGGGCATTATATAACTCCTTTTAGGAGTTTACGGCCCTGGGACCAAATCCCCTGGAGATTACGGCCGTAATCTCCCTTGGATGGGTGTTTTTGGTGTTTTCAAGTTCCTAATTCAACTAGGAACTAAACTAGGCTAGTGTACAAGGCTTTAGAAGAGTTTATAGCACCATTTGGCACTATTGTTTGGAGTTCACGGCCCTGGAACTTCTTGGGCTGTGAACACCTTACTCTTGGTGTTCTAATGGTGTTTGCTAGTCCTAAACACATTAGGGTAAAGTGCTATGCTAGTCTCTTGGCTTAAGGAAGACATTTGGGGCATTTTGACACCTTAAAATGGAGTTCACGGCCCAAGAACATCCTTGGCCGTGAACTCACTTTCAACCCTTGATTCTTAATGTTTTGGATGTCTAAACAAGCTATGGGTAGTCTCAAGGTTCACTTTCAACCCTTATAAAAGAGTTTACTCTCCAAGTGTTCTTGGGTGGTAAACTCTCAAATCTTGGGGTTTTGATCCGATTTTGATGTTATTAAGCACAATCTAAGCTATATAATACAACTAGATGGAAGTACTCATGATTTGGGATGAAAACCCGAAGATCCGTGAGAGAGAATTTGGCTTTTCTCTAGTTGGAAATGTAACTAATGAATGAATATGGTTCAGATTTCTATATATAGTCCAGGGATTTTTGGCAGAAAATATTTTATTCTCGGAATGAACTCTAATATCATAGAGTTTTGGAATAATAGTGTTGCAAAAACCCTAGTGCATCCACTCTCCTGATATCTCCTTAAGTGTAAATCCTGAAATACTCCAACTTATACCCAAAAGTCTGGAATTTCACTATAACTGTTCTAACTTCTATTGAATTGATATGGTTTGTTCAGAATGGAAATTTTTGGTTGTCACAGTTTTGGCACACTGGGCAAGCTCCCTTGTGATGGAAGTTACACTTATTGCACTTCGGATGGGTCCTAAGTACTGCTTTCGCTCCTGCACCTCCATGACTTTCTGTTCCTGAGTTTTCACTGGTTCTTGCTCCTGGGCTCTTACCATAAAGTTTCTTGAGACTTTCTACTTCCTCCCCGACTTGCATCCATACTTCTTCTCTCCCTGATCTGCTGGCTTCCTCTTGCTACTAGAGTTTTCCTTTGTCGATGCTCCCGTCCTTATCATATCTTTGGTTAGTTGATTTGCTAGACTTACTGCACTTTGAATGGTAGTTGGGTTTGCTGAAGTAACCATTCCCCGAATCTCTGGTGCCAGACCCTAGATGTAACGATCTATCCGTTTCTCCTCAGGAGTAACCATGTGAGGTACCAATTTTGCTAGTTTATGAAATCGGACTGTGTACTTCTCTATTTGTGTTCCAACCATAGAATGGTTCCAGAACTCAGATTCAAGCTTCTGAATTTCATCCTTGGGACAATACTGCACTATCAGTAGCTTCTTCAGGTCTTCCCAAGTTAGCTGATATGCCGATGCACGGCCTCGGGTTTATACTAGAGTATTCCACCAGGTCAATGCCCTATCCTGGAGCAGACAAGTTGCATACTCCACTTTGTTGCGTTCGATACATTTGCTAATGTGAAGGACCGACTCTATACTGTCAATCCATTTCAGCAACCCGACCGCACCTTCCTTTCCATGGAATTCCTTAGGTTTATAGGCCATAAAGGACTTGTAGTTTCATTCTCTTTCATTGCTTCCCTGATTTGTTCCTCTAGTTCCTTGGTTAGCATTAAGACCCATAGTTACTTGAGTAACAATGTTTGGGATTGCTGTCGTGAGTTGTTGTGCTACAACTTGAGCAACATCGGGTGTTTCGTTCTGTGGGCGCCCGCGATTATGACTTCCTGACATGATTCTAAGACACAAGAGAAGAAATATGTATAAATACATAAAATAATGTATAATATTTAGTTCACTACTATTTTGAAAACCATAAGTGTTGTCAAATTAATGGGTTGCATTAATACTATGCATACAGATTTGAGAAAGGAAGGACAAAGAAAAATCTTTTTATTCAACCATTGACTAAATAAATTCTAGGGTTTGACTTCTCTTACCATTTGAAATAATCTTAAAACCAAAACAATACATCAATCCCAAAATAAAGTTTTAATGTTTCTCCCAAAAGACACTCAACATGGGTTTTCATTTCATGACAAAATAAAATAAAATACTGAAATCAGAACCAAATACTAATCGCTATCCAAACAAGAAACATCAACACCACAATCAGTAACAGCCCTCCAAACACATAATAGGCGGCCATCGCACTACCTGCCACTCGTGTAGCAGAACTAGCAGTATCAGTAGCCTCCATTGAATGTTGGAACAGGATGTCCATCCCTGTCAACACTTCATCCAAAACCTCCTGATGCCCAACCATCATAGCGAGACTGTGACGTAGGTTCGCTGCCATCCGCTACATTCTTCAGGACTCCTCCGGGGTCATACCTGGCTGCCTGACAGGTATCCCTATAACTTGTTGTGGTGGGGGTGCTCTTGGTCCTGCCAAGTTGGGTCCTACCCTACTGGGTCCTGTTGTGCCAAGTCCTGCTGTACTGGTTGCTATCCTTCCCGGGATAGGAACACTCTTGCTTGCCGTCCTCCGAATACGAAGCCCATAAAGTGGTGGTTGTGGTAACACCGATGCGGGCGATGCCTCGCATTGCCGACTCGGTGCGTTGTCGCTGCTGATCTCCGTCGAATCTCCCGCTTCTTCCGTGTCTTCCGAGGGGTCTTCGTCCATCGAGGTGGGGGGATCACGTCGAGGTATAACGGTGACATAGCCGGACTCATTAGCCGAGGGGATAGCGCAAGAGGATGACGATGTCGACATAGTGGACTGAGAGATAGTTTCAATGAGATATGAAATAAATAACAATGAATGCCTATAATATTCAATGCTTACACACACCAAAATTTACTCCTTTTTCTTTTGAATTTTTGAAATAAAGTTTTCTCAAAAATTTGGTTGAACATATTCCCATTATAATTAGTTCAAGCTTTGTATAAATCTTTCCTTAATTAAACATAGGTGATCAGGCTATGTTTAATTGAGGTCCAACTATACAACTCCTGACCTAATTATATTAGTAATATGTTTGATGTAAAAAGAATATTTGTAAGTTTTTGTTATAGGTTGTGTTTTCTTAAAAGAAAACTGATGTTCTCTATAACTTTAGCTCTAATACCATTTCTGTCACACCCCGCTAAAGCGGAAACGCAAGATATGACAGCGATAAAGGTATCATTGCAAAAGATAAAGATACATCACCATAGCAATATTTAAAAGTTTACAACCCATAGCTTAAACAAAATAAAGTACAAGTTTTCCAAAATGACATTGTTCAAAATATAACTTCATAAAATAACTTCCACACGATGCAGCATGCTCTATGATGATGAATCTTTATATCCACTTACTAATTATTTCCTGAAAAAGCATGTAAAACGAGCGTCAACTATGAAAATAGTTGGTGAGTTCGCAAGTTTATAAAATCAAGATTTGGTATAAGACTTTTCATAAATACAAGTACATTGCTTTAATGAGAAGCCAAGTTCATTGCTATAATGAGAAACAAAGTTGATTGCTATAATTGATAAACGAGTTTATCGCCATAATAAATAACAAGTTTGTATGTGTATGAGCAAACAATGAGTTCTCAACCAAACCTATGACTGAAATCCTATCAAGATCTATGCTTACTGTTCCATAGATTATATGGTATCATGCACTCCAGCAATCGAGCGAGTGAGGAGTTGTCAATTCCTAATAGCACTATCCATAATGACCATTGGCTCAAAGAGTTAATGGTTAGAGATAAGGGAAGGGCCTTAATACGATAAGTTCTCATGTTCCGTGTTGCATAGACATACATAGAGAGATATAGCAATAAAATAGCAATCATGTTTGATACAAAATCAATTTAAATACAACATTCAAATAATAGTTTTTCGGGACATGCTTTTCCACCCCAAAACATAAAAACTAAAAATAGTGGAGTGCGTGAATACTCACAATGTTTCAAGTAGGTACAAGTGGTGCCTCGGAATACACCAACGCCTTACTACCGGGATCCAACGTCATCAAACACACACTAGTGAGTTTCCATGTCGAAATCTAATGCTAATATACTAAACTCTACATATAGAGAAATGCCGAATTTATGTTCTAATATTGGTTTTATATTAATTGCTTACAATTTTTCTGAAATGATGAAATTTTCTATAAGTCATGTGATTAAGAGAATTTTGGATATTAATTTTCCAGATTTAGTAATATAAATTGAGGGCATTTCAACACATTTAAAGGTGTTTTAAACTCCTAAAAATGTAAAATATTATCAAACAGTTTCCAAAAATTTTCAAACCTTGTATTTTCATTCTAAATAAAGTAGAGGTCTTCCAAAAAATTTCCCTTGAATTTTGGATATGGTTAACTATTTTTCCAAAAATTTTAAGCCTTCATAACAATATAAATTCATGAAAAATAGCATCCGAAGGATAAAACTTCTCAAACTCTTTATATTACTGAAATTACACATACTTAAGCTGGGAAAAATATAAAAATGGATTTCTAAACTGTTTAACCCAATTTTATGATTTTTGAGTATTTATTCTAATAAAAACTGAAAATAAATAGAAAACAGTTTCCAAAATTACCCAAAATTTATGTAACACTGTTATTAGACATATAGAAGCTGTTAAAAATATAAAAGATATTTTTCATTTGGTCTTTCTATTTTTCTTTTTTTTTTATCCTTTTAAATAATCATTAATTGGAGAATAAATAATAAACAGTTAAAGTAAATTACCAAAAAAAAATTGAACTTTCATTTAAAGTGTAAATAATCTGGAAAAAATACCAAAGGTGGTTTTCATATTGTGTAATCCGTTTTTGTGTATTTAAGTGTATTTAATTTTAGAAAATAGGAGAAAAATAGTATACACAATAGAAAAATCATCAAAATTTTTATGTAGCCTCCTAATGTACTAAAAGGTGTTCTGGTAAATGTTCATGAATTTTGGATGATCAGAACTATTTTTTCTATTTTTAGGCCATTGTAAATACAAAAATCGGGGAAAAATAGAAATGCACTATGAAAAATTCTGAAATTACGTTTCTGAGTGTTGCACCTCTGGTAAGAGATGTGAAAATTGTTTGATACCATTTTCACACTATCTAAAGTGGTTTTGTGATTTCTTGGAACCAAACAAAAAGAAAATCAAAAATCATAATAAACAGCAACATAAATCAATGAAACTTAATGACGTGTCATCATTTATGTTCGGGGTCATCCATGAATTTATCTAGGATTTATAGACCTAAGAAAGTATTTTATGTGATTTATTCCCTTGTTTTCTTGTAACAATTTTAATAAATCAAGGAAATGATAAAAAAAAAAACTCTTGGGATTTTCCAGATATTCATATCAACTTACTGGGAATCTAGGGAAGTTTTTATTTCGACCTGAAAAGAATTTTTAGATTTTTTTATAAATAAAATCATTTACATGCCCTATTAACAATGTACTTTGATCATCAAGCTCTTTACCTTGGTGTTCATCACATGCATCACCGTTTGAAGACCATGCATGGACATATGTTGGTCATAGTGATGTTTTCAAAGGAAATACTTGGAAGCATAAGGTATATGAACCTTTAAAACTTGTAAAAATCCGTATTTTAGTGTTTGATATAGGTTTTGGTCCTTGGATTTCACCATTAAACAACATGCATGTTGTTCTTGGTTAAAACCCTACCACCATCATCATCAAACTCGACATTCATGGATATGTTCATGAATGTTCATAAAGAATGGTGTAGAAGAATGAGAAGTGCAAGAAAACTCTTTAAAACAAGAAAGAAAAGTGAGGGAAGATGAAGGATTTTCGGGAATACCTTGAAGAACATCCTTAGAAGATGAAGATTTGAGTGTTGAGAGGTGTTCTTGGCTGGAGAATTTCTTGGGTTTGGAGAGAGAAAGAGAGAGTTTGAGTGTTGTAAAGAGTGGAGTGTGAGAGAGAGTGAATGGGGAAGATGATGTGTAAGAAAGGAATTAATGATTGAAAGTTTTAGGGAAAAGAGAGCATGCGAGAGAGGGTGGCGGATTTTATGTGTGTAAGAGAGGCCCTCTCTCTCCTAATTCAAACTAAATAATTTTTCCTTCAATTTTTATAAAACCCAAATTTTTATAAAAATGCATCTTTATGTAATTCTTGATTTATTTAAAAATCTTTGTTTTTAACTAATAAATTATGATTAATGTTTGATAATTTAAATTTTTATGTCTTTGATTATATCCCATAATTTGGTTATTAAAATTTGATATTAGGAAGTTCATAGCAAATCTTATAGAGTTTTTAGGTTTTAAAGTTTATAAATTTGGATTTTTGGGCTCTTTAGAGTTTTTGGAACATTGTTTGATATTCACCATCATATTGGAATGAAATTAGAATATTTTAATTTATTGTTAGGGTTTTATACCCTATTTCAATTGTAACAAAGTTTGAAGTTTTATTATAATTCGGGTATTGGCATTTCGTACAGTAGTTAAACAACTTTCTACAATCGTAACAGTCAAGTATATTAGTCTTAGATTTTAGTTGGATCCTAGTTTATGCAAGATTTTGACCTAATTTATACTACTAGGCCATGGCATATTGTGCATGTATGGTTTTTATAAAAAGATGCATGAGTCTGAGAATGACCTGAATTGAAAGTTGTCACAAAAATGACCAGTTCGGCCGCGCTTGAAGCAGCCAGAATCCCCACCACTACCACTCACTCCTACACGCACCCTCGTGCGTCCTGCCACACTTCCTGCATCATTTGTGGCTCTGATAATCCGTCGATCTCGAATCTGACCCTTTGGGCCTTTTCCCGAACTTGTGGCTAATTGAATCTCATCCGACTTCCTCTTCCTGATCTGCTCTAGATCAATCTCCCTCTCTCTGGCCCGAGAAATCATGTCCTCCAGCGTCTTGCAGCTAGACCTGCTCACAAACTCCCTGATGTCACTCCTCAGCATCTCGTGATATCGGGCCTTCTTCATCTCCTCATCCACGATATACTGTGGAACAAGAAGAGCCCTCTCTCTGAACTTGGCGGTGATCTCTGCTATAGTCTCAGTTGTCTGCTGAAGATCCTGGAACTCCCGTGCCAACTGCTGCACCTTAATAACTGGTGCCAACTCAGCCCCGAACCTGGCTGAGAAATCACTCCATGTCATCACGTCCAACATGGCATCATCACCAATGACATGTCCAACCTCCTCCCACCAATCTCGTGCTCTGTCCTTTAGAAGACAGGAGGCAAGTCGGACCTTGTCCCCCTCGGGACACCAGCTCATACGAAAATCGTTGGCAACTTCGGCCAACCATCTGCTGCTAGCAATGGGGTCCCTAGCCCCATGATAATCTAAAGCTCCACATGCTCTGAACTCCTGTAATATCAAGGTACGCGCTCCCATCAAAGCCATTATCTCTGCGCGAAAGGCTCCCAGCCTCTCGTCCAAAATCTCTAGTATACCCTCGTTGACCGTGCCAAAGATCACAGGACTCTGGTCCAAGATATTGTGTGTGATCTCAGCTGATATAAACTCTCTCATCCGCTCCTTGAGCTGCTCGGTCCCTGAACCCGAGCCCGATCCCTCTCCGGCACCTGATCCGCCCACTGGTCTCTCGCGCAATGTCACCATGCTGAAAACATGGCACAATAACTATCAAAATACACATCACTGCTATAGGATCACACATACACACACTACAAGTTTCCCGGTTTCATCTCGGCCTTTCTTGAATCGAGTACGGATCCTCTGCTTTCAGTAGCACAGGCCCATACTAGCTTCCACATCTATCCATATTCAAGAACTGCTTTGACTCCACCATGTCCCTTCTACTGCTACTGCTCTCTGCTACTCTCATCCTAGGCTTGCCCTAGCGTAATCACCAACTCACTCTTCGCCATCAGTTGCATAAGAAGTCCCCGCTTTCTTCCCCTAACTAGCTCGCGAATACTATTACATATTACTCAGACTAGATAATTCTTCGAAAGAGAGATCCTACCCTACAACGGTTGGACTCAAACAAGAGTTGGGAAATAGAGCTAGACCTAACCTTCTGAAATTATTTAGTCCTTGCAATATGTAACTTAACATATTCATTTACTAGTTAGTGAAAGACAACTAGAACTACTAGAAGCAAAAAAGCAAGCAACATTCGGGCATTGAGTATACATAATCAAGCATATACTACTCAAACTATCATCCTGACTAATTTGTACTAGCATGCAGTTCTCATAAAGCTGAATCACATATAACAAGCACATAAGGCATCCTTCCTAGATCCTTAGTCCTTATTTAGCATGTTGTTCTAATAAAGCTGATAATCATAACATAGCACAAACTTGTATGGGTAATTTGGGAGTACTTACTTGAGCTCGGTTGATTGCATGCACCACACCCTTATCTCTTTTCAAAGATCTTTTCTTTCTAAAATTCCTTTCACTTTTTCTAAAAATCTTTTTCTTTTCTCAAAAATTCATTTTTATGAAAATTGATTTTCTTTTGAAAATTCCTATACCAATTCCTCAGTTTGATTCCAGACACACCCGAAAGTATGTCTGAATCCCTCAAACGAAGGCCCAAATACCAACTAGAAACATCCCAAAAATACAAGCCAAAAATTTCATTTGAAAACATTACTAAAACCATAATATCCAAATATGATATAAGAAAACCATAAGTCGTGTGTCTCAAAATGTCATAAAATATGTCTCATATCAAAACTGATGTCAAGATCATTTCAAAAATATCAAAGTCTAACTCCCAGGATAAAACTATGGTGTGTGCCATGCCATCATCCTGAGCTCTTACCCTTGCTAGCTGGAGTACCTGAAACCAAAAATGAAACTGTAAGCACGAAGCTTAGTGAGCTCCCCCAAACTACCATATACCATGCAATAACAAATAAAGAACATATTGGGCCTTGCCCACTGCATCGGATCGAAGTCCGGAACTGACTAGGGCCTTGCCCACTACATCGAACCGAAGTCCGAAACTAACTAGGGCCTTGCCCACTGCATCGGACCGAAGTCTGAAACTAACTAGGGCCTTGCCCACTACAACGGACTAAAGTCCAAAACTAACTAGGGCCTCGCCCTCTGCATTGGACAGGAGTCCAGAACTGACTGACCATAGCATAACATAATCATAACATATAACAATAATACATATACTGCATACTGCATCGAATCGCAGCCCGAAACACATAACACATAAACATGCCTGAATCACAAAGACATCAAGCATACTGAACTACTGTTATTTAAACGGGCCAACATTGTGGCCGTAGACTTGTTCATACTGGAAGGAAACTCACCTTGTACTGCTGAAACTGTTGATAACCCTCTGGCTGCTATCCAACAAATCTCTGAACCGCTGCTCCTCTAGCTCCCTGAGCTATCAATACCAAATAATAGCAACACTTAGCCTAACTGTCCTCAAGAAGTCAACTAAGTCAACTCTGGTCAAAGTCCTTCTCAAGGTCAAAGTGAACCTTCTAGTTGACTTGACTCGTCGAGTTGTTCTGCTAACTCACCGAGTCCATGCTCCTCAAATCCCAAAACAACCCTGACTCCACTCGTCGAGTCTAGCGAGAACTCGACGAGTTCTCCTTCATCTAGCACTTTGGGACTATCTTCAACTGACTCGTCGGGTTCATCCTTGAACTTTTCGAGTTCATTATCATCGCCTGAATATCTACGCCATGACTCACCGAGTTGTATGAACAACTCGTCGAGTTCATTTTCATAACTAAGAAGATAGCCTTGGACTCGTCGAGTTCCTCTTCGAACTTGTCGAGTATTATGATCTTCATGAACAACACGGACCTAGTCTGGTTGAATCCTTTACTAACTCCACTCACTGATCCGAATCATAAACAGAAGGGTTTAGGTTTGTGACCCGACTTGCCGAGTCCATGAACTGACTCGCCGAGTCCACCTTGTGACATCTCTACTCTGTCGATTATAGTCCATTCCAGCACCTTCAACCCATAGATCTGGAATTCTAATGCTAGCATTAGACATATAGTTGCTAACTTTACGTGCATGCAAGGTGTTATGAGGCTAGAACACTTAATCCAAGCTTCAAAGAAGGCCTAGGTCATGAAACAAAGCCATGGTTGGGTAAAGCTGCACCCTCAGAGCTTCTAATGCTCATAAATTCTTAGATCTTAAGTCCCTTTCGTCCTCAATGGCTCAATGTTTGGATTGAACTTGGAAATGATCCAAATGTGACAAAATTTATGCTAGAAAGGGGATCTAAATGATTATCAGTCAAGGTATAAGCTTTTCACCTCTAAGTGGTCTGAAATGCTACCCCAACTCTAGATCTACAACTTCTTCTTTCACCCCCAAGGCCCTTCTTCCTTCTCCAAGTTTCATTTCACTCTCAATGCAAAGAAGTAGCTCAACAATGGAGTTGGGTGGCTAGGGTTTCGAGTTATGGCCAATAGGGGCCGCAAATGAGCCCTGGGGAATTGAATAAGATGCTTAAATAGGGTACCAAGTCCCAGAATTAGGGTTTCCTAACCCAGACCTGACTCACCGAGTCCACCTGCCGACTCGTTGAGTCGGTCACTTAATCTTGCACACGGATGCCGATCTGACTCGTCGAGTTCTTCCCTAGACTCGACGAGTTGACCCCTTTTGACTTAGGGTTTCCTACTTTCTTGGTTTTTCTGATCCTGGGTGTTACACTTTGAATTTGGCGTTGTTTCTCTATTTCTACATCAATCTCAGCTTTTCTTTCTTCCTTTGATTTCTCTACAAAAACCCCTTTTCATCTATCTTGATTTGTTGTAGTTTGCTTAGATTTTGAGGAACTCCCTTAACCTGTTGTCCCAATTACAATGCCTTTAGCAATCAACCTTGTAGTTGTTACATTTGCTATCACTGGATCAGCTTTCGAGATTATAGGTTTTGGTGTAGGAATATGAGTTGTAAAAACTTTACCAACAACCTTTGCTTCTTTGTTAGTTTTCCCAGAGGCACCTTCTCCTTTAACAACATTCCTCCTTTCTCCCCCTTGCACCCCTATGAATAAGATGCTTAAATAGGGTACCAAGTTCCAGAATTAGGGTTTTCTAACCCAGACCTGACTCGTTGAGTCCACTTGCCGACTCGTCGAGTCGGTCACTTAATCTTGCACACGGATCCCGATCTGACTCGTTGAGTTCTTCCCTAGACTCGACGAGTTGACCCCTTTTGACTTAGGGTTTCCTTTCCTTTCTTGGTTTTTCTGATTCTGGGTGTTACACTTTGAATTTGGCGTTGTTTCTCTATTTCTACATCAATCTCAGCTTTTCTTTCTTCCTTTGATTTCTCTACAAAAACCCCTTTTCATCTATCTTGATTTGTTTTAGTTTGCTTAGATTTTGAGGAACTCCCTTCACCTGTTGTCCCAATTACAATGCCTTTAGCAATCAACCTTGTAGTTGTTACATTTGCTATCACTGGATCAGCTTTCGAGATTATAGGTTTTGGTGTAGGAATATGAGTTGTAAAAACTTTACCAACAACCTTTGCTTCTTTGTTAGTTTTCCCAGAGGCACCTTCTCCTTTACCAACATTCCTCCTTTCTCCCCCTTGCACCCCTATGAGAACAGGCGGGGAATTTCTTGGTAAGAGATTAATCAGCTGGGATAATGGGGATAATTCCTTTTGAATTGTAGTTTCGAATAAACGAAACTTATTAGTTAAAAACTTACGAGTTAAGAGAGATGAAGACCCAAACTTCGAAATCATCTCTTTTAATTCACAAAGCATAGTATCATGCTTCCCAAAACTAGTAATATGACCAGTTGCTTTGTCCTCAAACTTGCGAAGAAGAGATTGATACCACTCTACTACTTTTGTTACAGCCCCTGCAACAATATATACTTTCAAAAGTAGAGAAGAGTAATTTGTATTCAACTCATTTAGCTCTTTCGCCACATCAACCTTCAATTCTTTAAGCTTGCGATTTACATATTCTTTTACATTCTTCACATCCTTAAAGAAAAGAACATGTCGTTCCTTCACAACCGTTCTCACCTCCTTAATTCTAGATCAGCAAATGATCCTTCAAACCCTCCATCATCAATATCATCATCATTCATTGTTTTGGGTGGGTCAATGGATTGAGAAGGAAAAAGAGAAGTGATAGGTTGATTCATGACTAGATCAAAAGTTGGGGAATGTGTGGATGTAGAAACTGTTGTGAAAAATTGTGGTAGAAAAGTACTGGTATAAATACCTTGAGTAGAAACTAGGTTTTATTTGCTCGGAACTCCTTCACCAATGTTGACATGTGCATCCGTATCAGATACGTGTGCAGGGATTGATGAGGTTCGAACCTCCTCATTAGATGACTTGGTTAACGAAACCTCGGGTGGTATGACCGAAGTCTTCTCCGGAGTCGATAATTTTGTTGAGTCACCGAGAATAGTAGATGTGTACACTGTAGAAGTTTGCACTTAGCTACATGAAATTCCTATCTCCTCAAAATTCGATTTGATAGGAGATTTCTTCTTAGATGAAACATCACCCACTAGTGTTTCAGGAACTTCTTCATCTTCCATGGAATTTTCCTGAATAATCAACTTTCTTTTCTTTCTCTTCTTTGAAATATGCTTAGCAACATCCTCAGCCCTTCACTTCTTAGAGGATGAAGAAACAAGTACAGGGACTTCACGAATTATAAGACCTTTCCGAGTGACATGAGGCTTTAGAACCATTGAAGGAGAAAAGCTTGATGTCCTTTTAGGAGAATTTCATGACCGATGAGCTATCTTTTTTAGGCGCTTGAACACACCATTTTTCGAAGGGATAATCTCCTGTGAAGGCTCAATTGTTTCAGTCTCAATTGGCTTTTCAGATTTCTTCGAAACTTTGATTACCTCTTCATAATTTTTCTTTGGTGACTTAGTTACCTTCTTCTCTTGAATAGGTTTTGAAGGACTAGTTTCATCAACCTTCTTTGGCTTTTGTGATTTCTTCGAAGAACCTTCATCAGACCTTGGTAGTAAAACTCCAGTTTCTTCATTAGGACTAATAGTCTGTAAATATGCCATTAACACTGGATTCGACGGATCATCCTTTTTGAGCATTCCATCTGGAATTCGAGCAACTGAAGGAAACACATTGACATCATCTTTAGTAGCTTTTGGATAGTGATAATTTAAAAACTCAACCTTTGGTTCATCAGCAGGGACCTAAACACCTTCCTTCTCATATGCATATCGAAGAATCAAACTCCAATACCTAGAACAAGAGACCCCATCCACAACATTAGAATTCTAAACACTTTTCAACAACTCCGTCTACATCTGTGTAGCATAATCCATGGATACATCATAGTATATCCCCGCCAACATAGCATACACCTCGAGTCTTGCTTTATCCAAGCCAACACTTCAATTAGTTAGACATCAAAAAAAATTCCAAAAAGAAAATTCCAGATACTAGGAAGGTCTGAGTTCTTAAACTCGCTTATCTTGGTAAGAGTGGGTTGACAACCCATCTCATTGAACATATGAAGCACTTGTTCACTAATGAACTATAGAAAGGTGGAGACTTAGGGATTTCGAGAATCTTCACAAAAAGCTTCTTGGACAAATGAAACTTCTTGTCATTCACTAGATCGAATGTAACTATGTCCATTGTCTTGCTGTATGAGGTTGTGGAACCAGCAATTGAGAGCCAAGACATAGGAACTTCAAATGAACTAAACATTGCAGTAGACAAAACTAAATGTCTCAGAGCAACAATTAGCATCTTGAGTTCTTCTAGATACACTGAAACATCACCATTAACTTGATAATTCGTACTTTGTATCTTCGTAATGGGTTGAGAAGATACGTCGTCAGTACTGTTGGATTGAAGAGCAGCCATTACTTGGGTTTTCTTGAAATCTTAAAGAACAGAGGGAAAAGAGGGCAGTAATCGTGTTTGAGTATGTTTGGAAAGTGTAAAATTGGAATGAAAACCCAATTGCCCTTTTTATATGTATCCCTAATTTGAATTTAAAAGGTTACCATTAATGAACAGGACACGTTGCCCTTAAAAATCGCACCATTAGCAAATAAAGACGCCATTTCAGATAAAGTGATTAGTACAGTACCCTAGAAATGCGCACAGTTATCAAAACATCACATCAAAAGTCTCTTTGTGAGTACCCAGTAGATAAGGATCAAAAACCTTCGGAATGGTGGTTGGGCTCTTTTGCTTTTGGGAATGAAAATGAAGTCATATGCCAGACTTTCGAAATCATCATCCTAAGTTGGTAATACTCAGAACCTCAAGGATTTCGTGAGTGTTGTGTGCCAAGGAAAAAGATAAGAAGAAAAGTAAGAAAAATTTGGATCTGTGATGTCGAAAATATAATTTCGACATAAAGCAGATTAATCCCGGGAAAAGATTGCTTCGCTAATCATCAAGAAAGAAAATTAACGGCTTGTGTGGTTTCCTATGAATTACAATCAAATAGTTGTTAAGAAGTATCGAAGGGCTTCTTTTAGCATGGCTTCAAAGGTGGCTTAAAATTTTCGTTACAATGCACAACTAAACATAAGTATGACAAGTTGTAAACGAAACTACCTATTTGACTAGTGTTGTCAGTGACAAGTAAACTTTAAAAATTTATCAAGTAATGATGATTGAGAAAGATACTCAGACAGAAATCATATTCTTAAAACCAAGATATGTCTTAAATCCTGTTGGGTAACAAATGTGGTGGGTTTCAAACATTTGATCAAGATTACTCCAAAGAAAGAAATATGATTTTGAGTATCGAAAACAGGTACTAAAACAAAAGTTTCGTTAATTCGGAAACAAATTTCCCCATTAATTCGTTAATTTGGTTCGACACATAGGGTTTCACTATCATCACGGTCTCATGATGTTAGATCATAAACACAAAATTTTGATATGTCTAGATCCTGATTGGTTTTTACCAAACATCTCTTGGACATATGTCTTTGTGTGTGAATGTGTAAGAATTTTGGGATGAAAAAGATTTGATAATAGAAACGAATGTACCTCTGCTATGATTGAACCAAGCAGTAAAATCTTAACTAATTTGAGAAGGGTAAGGTAGCTCATGAATGAATGAGAAGATAGCCTTTTCTGGAAGGAATTCTCAGAATGAGAAAACCATTAAGGCTTCAAAGCTCATAGCATTATCGAGGATCGGGTCAACATGTTGCAGCATGCTTCTAGGGACATCTTAGCTAGTACATAGTTTTCAAAAATATATTTCCCCTCAAAGCTGCAAGCATGTACCAAGAAAACTTCTTCATCCGCTTTGATTTTGGGTAAAAGCTTCACTACATCTACACAACAAGTGTAAAAATATACAAGGAAAATATTTTTGGATTTTTGTTTGATAAAATGAAAATAACACAAATAAGAAAATCTTTTTTGATATTTTTGAATTTTTCAAAATAAAAAATAAAACAAAAATATTTTGGGTATTTTGGATTTTTTGACATAAAAGTAACAAAAGATAAAACACAAGTATTTTTGTTGTTTTTGATTTTTCTACATAAAAGTAATGAAAAAAAATTAGTACCAAACTAACGAAAATTTGTGGTTAAGCGGAGTGTACCTGATGTCGAAATCAAAGCATGTCAAAGCGCTGAATGTGAATAGTAACCTCTGAATGATGAACCGTCTCCTTCGAATGAACACTCAACACCTCTGAATCAACACATTTGCAACATTTTCCTTTGTCATTCTGTTGAAATACATCCAGGGACAGAATTAGCTTCTATCAATCCCAGTCCATTTATAATTCTTACAAACGACTTTTCATCCAATGGCTTTGTAAAAATATCAGCAAGCTGATCGGTTGTTTTTCCAAAGTGAACTTCGATATTTCCATCTTCCACATGATTCTTGATAAAATAATAACGAAGTGCAATATGCTTTGTTTTCAAATGTTGCACCGGATTGTAACAAATGCATATAGCACTTTGTGAATCACAATCAATGGAATGTTTTTCATGCTTATAGCATAATCATGTAATTGGCTTTGAACCCAAATGAATTTTGAAGTGCAAGTTGCAGCAGCAACATATTCTGCCTCAGCTGTGGAAATCAAAACACATGTTTATTTCTTCGATTTCCAGCTTACAAGCTTCCCATCTAAGACTTGACATCTGCCACTTGTATTTTTTCGATCAAGACTACAACCACCCAAATCAGCATCAGAAAATGCTTGTATAAAAAGCCAGTTTTTGAAGGATACCATAATCCTAATGAAATTGTTCCTTTAAGACATCTAAAATATTCTTCACTACTATTAAATGTGGTTCTTTGGGATTCGATTGATACCTGGCACAATTACAAATAGAAAACATATATCAGGTTGACTTACCGTAAGGTAAAGTAACAAAGTAAGATCAACAGTAGGTTTATCTAACGAAGGGTTGAGCCTTGTTCCAACCTGTTGGATTAGTGTCTAAGCCCGTAACTATATTTGGTATGTACTTGACCTGATTGTGCATGGTCCTTTTGGGTTGCCTTCTCCAAAGCAACTTGACAAGGTAATTTAAGGAGAGAGAGAATATTGTGCTTTATTAATATATTATAATAATAATATATTAAAGGAGAAATCATATTTATTTAATTAATATTGGTCATAAATTAATTAGGAATTAATTTGGTGACTAAAAGAGATTTATTAAATAAAGGGGTATAAACTGTCAAATGCATGATAGTTGAGTTTTGAGTTGGGGAACCTAATGGATTAAGGGGGAACGAAATCATGATGGGGATCCATCATATTTTCATCCAAAGGCCCTAATCTAGAAGGTTCTATGCGCTGCTTGGTGATTAAGCTGTCCATTAGGGTTTAGACTGAAACCCTATCAGCCTGCAAGTATAAATAAGACCCCAGGCTATGGAAATCGGCTACACCTGCTTCTAAGAGAGCCCTAGGGCCAATTTCTAGCATCTCTCACCCTCTCTCATATTGCCTTCTTGCTTGTGGGGTTTGTGAACCATTAGCGGAGTTACAATTGTGACTCTAAGCTCAAGATCAAGAAGATTACAAGGATTCAAGCTACTTGAAAGAGGTAAATCAGTTAGATCTTTTTTCTTTATGATAATTTTGAATTATATATGATAGATCTAGGTTTTTAAGTCTTGGATTCAAAGTATGTACAATAGAGAAACCTAGATCCAAGCATTAGGGTTTGTATGAGCACATATGATTGTTCTTATGCTTAAAACCCATCAGTGGTATCAGAGCCATGATTGGTTTCAATTGTATGTGATGCTTTAACTGTTTGCTTGCTGAAATT
This sequence comes from Lactuca serriola, assembly GCF_051521515.1. NCBI lineage: Eukaryota > Viridiplantae > Streptophyta > Magnoliopsida > Asterales > Asteraceae > Lactuca > Lactuca serriola. Next base: position 120,901,425 of record NC_136416.1, read on the forward strand.
CGAATTTTTGTGCTTACTGTTTGATGAACTCGACGAGTTCCATGAGGAACTCGACGAGTTCCAAAGTGGACTCGACGAGTTTTGATGTCAGACAGAAAGATTTTCGGGATTTCTTGTTGTTTTGCATAAGGATAATTACCTAAATTGTTTTAGTCTAATAAAATCCGAATTTTATTACCTTTTTATCAATATCCTCATCAAAACAAAAGATAATTACCAATTGTTTAAATAATAATTTCCTTATTTGATAATACTTGATTATTTGAATTAATTGTTGAATTATCTTGCTAGAAATATTGACTAGGTCAAATATAGATAATTATGAAATTAAATGTTTAATTTAAATTATTTGTTGTTTGATCCCTTATGTTTTGAAAAGTTCAAAACTTGCCCTCAAGTTTTGAAATTTAAATTTTGTGATTAAAAGTTTAATTTGGAATAATTTAAATTTCAAACTTTATATATATATATATATATATATATATATATATATATATATATATGTATATGTATAATTTAAATGCTAGTCTTACCGTTACTAGGCCTCATTCATAAAGCCGGTCTATATTGTGGGTATAAGGTAGCCTATAAAAATGCGCTTAATGGGTGTACACTCACACCCACTGTTTGCTTGACTGTGATGGGTTTTGAGCATTCTAACACTTCCTAAGTGTACATGCAACCCTAATAACCTTGGTTCTATGTTTGTCTAATTATCATGCAAAGTTGATTTCCAAGGCTATGATCCTATCTAGCATACATGGGAACAATTTTAAATTGAATAAAAGATAGAACTACATACCTTGTTGTTGATTTTGACCCTTGAAACCTTGTGAGCCTAGCACCCCAAGTGTGATGCATCAAATGCTTCACACAACACGAAATGCTATGGAGTAAACTTGGAGAGAAAGTATAAAACTCTAAAAAATCGGCTCTAGCCCTCAAGCATGCATGTGTAGTCGATTTTGGGAGAAACATGAACTTTATAATGTGTTGACACATCTAGGGTTACACCATGTAAACCCTAATGTGTCATGACTGTTCATTTCCATGACCCATGGGTTTGTAGAGTTTTTTTGCAAAAATGGGTTGAAAATAAGAACCCTTTGCAAAAATGGGTTGATTCTTATTTCATTTGCAAAAATGGGTTCTTTTTTGTGGCCCCACATAAAAATCAAACGTATTAATATATACTTTTACATTTTGGCCCCTTCAACTCTCATAATAACCGCATAACTTATCTATTATTTACTTTTTATATCTTTAATTTTTTAAGTGTATATTTTAATCTTTATTACATATAATATATAAGTTTATTATTCAAATTACATAATCGGAATTTATGTAAATATCAAATATTTCTTTTTAATCTAATATATATATATATATATATATATATATATATATATAATTTTTATGTCAAATTATTTGTAGAAAAAAACAAAAGCCATTGAATTGTCATTCTTTATCTGCAAAGTAGATGTTTCAGTTGTCACTATCCATATGCAAAAGTAGATGTCTTAATTGTCACTATCCACATCCAAAAGTAAAACTATGAATTGTCATTTTCATCTGAAAATATGTAAGTAAAGTTAAAAAAATAATTATCACTTTGTTCACGTTCAATTCATTTTCTGATGTATATATTGAATTCACCATTTTAGTTTCCATCATCATTTTCATAAACCATAGTTCTCACAAATTTGAAATCCCAACTTTTCTTCTTTAATTCTTCATTCATGTTTGTAACTTCATATACGAATCCTCCTTTGCAACTAAATTGTAAGGTACATACTCTTGTCGAAATTTCAAATATCTAACGTGAAACATTATGTAAAATATGATAATTTATATATTTTATCTTATTGTTTATTTTGCAGTTACAAAAAATGTGGCCTGCAAATACTAGTCTTGTAGATCTTCTTAACAATTATGGAGTATCACAGCCAGTTCAGCCTATTGATTTTGTCACCAACCCCTCTGAGGTACAATTTCCTTTACCTAATGGTGCTAGATGTGAGACAGATAATGACTTTGGGTTTGATGAACCCAACTCCTAATTTAGTGAAGATAGTGTTAGTGAATCATTAAGTGATGTTGGGGATGAGTCTGACGATAATGTGAATGAAACCGATTGTGAGTAAAAGTCCAATTATGAACTTTATGAACGATATTGGAGACGAAGGCGACGATGACATAGTAGATATCCAAGACAAAATTCATTTAGATTTTTGGAACGAATCTGAAAACAAAATAAGGTTAGGAATGTTGTTTGAAAATAAGGATCAGGTAAAAAAGGCAGTAAGAGTTTGGTCGATCAAGCAAAATAGAGAGTTTAAGGTTTGTGAAAGTAAAAGTAGTTTTTGGATAGCAAAGTGTAAAACTCTTGGCGGTGAAAAAGGAAGTTCTAATACTGACCCATATACACTGCATTGTGCATGGTATGTTCGTGCAATGAAAAAGAAAAACCATCATATGTGGAAGATCACACGTTGGGTGGATGCACACAATTGTTTTGGATCTTGTAGAGGCAATGACAACGGAAGTCTAAACTCTGCAACTATAGCCTTCTATGTCATCCACTCAATTGAAAAAGATATTGCTTATCCAGTGAGACATATACAAGAAGATATTAAAATATTCTAAATGTTGATGTCTCTTATTGGAAGGCATGACATGGTAGGAGAAAAGCCATAGAGAACATTTATGGAACTTGGGAAAGTAACTTTGCAGAGTTACCAAAGTACATTGCAACTTTGCAAACTTCAAATCCTAATACCGTCGTGAAATGGTTTCATAATCCAAATGGCTCATCACATGTGGCAACATTTAAGTATATTTTTTGGGCTTTTGGACCTGGAATTAATGCATTTCATCTATATCGACCTGTTATTTCCATTGACGCTTGTCATTTGAGAGGTTCGTACAAGGGTAAAATGCTTATTGCTATTACAAAAGATGCCAACAATAATATATTACCAGTTTCTTATGCCATTGTTGATGAGGAAACTACACACAGTTGGAGTTGGTTTTTGTATCAGTTCAGACATTTTGTTGCTCAAGACAGACAATTGTGTGTTATTTCAGACCGACATCAAGCAATAATTCATGCAATGGAAAATCTAGAGGAATGGAATGAACCATTAGGATGCCATCGATTTTGTCTTCGACACATGAGAAGCAATCTCATGAAAAAGTACAAGAACGTGAGGCTTAAATCATTTTGTTGGGATATTGGAAGCACCACACAAAAAAGAAAGTTTGTGAAGTATAAGAAACAAATCAAAGCAATCAATCTTGAAGCTTGGCAGTATTTAGATCAAATCGATAAAGGTCAATGGTGTCTATTTTATGATGAAAATCGTCGACGGGGGTCGTTAACGACAAATATATCTGAGAGTATGAATAATGCGCTACGAGGAGCAAGACAACTACCTATTAGGGCGTGTATTGATCTTACATTCAATAGAACTGTACAACTTTTTAGAAAACATAGTGATGCTGCAATGAATTGCAATACACCTCTACCATCATGAATGTGGCGTCTCTTTCGTAAACGTGACACTTCTGCACAAAGTCATACTTTAACTGAGTTCAACTATAATGAAGGTGTCTATAGAATTGTCACCAAGTTACGAATAAATGAAAACGGAGGAAATACCCACACTGTCAGTTATTATCAACATACATGCACATGTGGTAAGTGGAAGATGGAAAGATTCCCTTGTTCACATGATCTTGCAGTTTGTCGTTTTAGAGGGGATAACCCTTCTTCCATTATCAATCAGGTTTACACAACTGTGACGTACAAGCAACAATATAATGACGGGTTTTCACCACTTCCTCATGTTGATTATTGGTTAGAGGTTGATTGGAGTATTCAAGCAGATAACTCAAAATGTGCAGTCGGCCGAGGTCAGAGGCGTACACATCGATTTCGTAACGAGATGGATGTTCGCCATCGTGATGAACCTCGTAAATGTGGACTATGCCATCAACCTGGTCATAACAGGAGAAATTGTTCAAATTCTCAACCAAGATTCAATGTGATGTGAACCATGTAACTTTTATTATTCTTGTAATTTTATGTTTAATTTAGTTTTTAGTTCATGTTTAATTTCTTTTGTAGTTGTGTCTTTAATTATCTTGTAATTTCATAACATGTAATATATTCGATATTGGTATCAATTAGAATGTGTTTATTAAAATTTTCTAATGATGTAAATCGCAATAACATAATAGACATATTTCAGTTATATGTTTTTTATATATACAAATTTACATTTGTTGTAAAAAAGCTAAAAAAATAATTCTTTTATAAAAAAAGATATAAAATAAATATAACATATAAGTTGTAGGCTTATTATGAAAGTTGAAGGGGTCAAAATGTAAAATTATATATAAATACGTTGATTTTTATGTGGGGACACAAAAAAACAACCCATTTTTGCAAATGAAATAAAAATCAACCCATTTTTGCAAAAGGTTCCTATTTTCAACCCATTTTTGCAAAAAACTTTGGGTTTGTAACTCCTATGGAGCCTCCATGGAGCATCCAATGGGTTTAACCCAACTTGATTATCCATGGAGCCTCTTAGCCCACTATACAAGATATGGATGATTTACATAATCAACCCATATATTTAATTAGTTATCTTTGGATCACTTAATTAGTTCTAAATTAATTCTTGATCAAACTAATTAAATAATATTATAAATATATTCGAACTTATAATATATTAATGAACCACAAGTGTTATTTCTCTCATTTAGTCTATCCAATTGCATGGTGCCATGCAACCCAAATGGACCATGCCGGGTCGGGTCAAGTACATACCAGAAATAGTTATGGACTTAGATACCTTATCCAACAGTCTCCCACTTGGATAAGTCTAATAACTATAACTGCAAGTATGACTTCTGGAACCGATCGGCAATCGTAGCTCTTTTCAAGGTTTCTCGGAACTGAGAAGATGATGGTACGCTATTTTAGATAAGGGATCATATAATCCTCTGTTCTTAGATATCAGCTGGACAAACACATGGAACATGGTCTTTCTTATTGTCCTGCAGTTTGTTTCCCGATTTCCGATTTGTTTGACATAGAACTTAATTGAACACATCAACTTAGTTCTGACCGGGCCCGGTACATAGGTCAAAACAAAATCAACGAGGGGCCCAGATATCAGCTTCTAATCCAAGAAGGAACAGATAAACTTCGACTCATATGCTTGTTTAACTACTTGTTAAATTACACACAAACGCACATTTTATAACATCGAGTTACCAATGCGGTTTCGCACGTTCAATACATAACTAACTCATAGTTAACAAGTCATATCTCTAGGTTTGAAGACTTATATGATATTACCGTCTCACAATCACTCGAGATAAATTCCATGAAGTGATACCAGCGAGCGTGGGTTGAATCCAATACTCAGAACTTATGAGCACTCATGAGTGTTGAGGCCATGTCCAACATCTTAGACCTCTACAACCAACTCATGACAGTCTTACTTCATATCTACTTCCAACATATGACTGACTGTGGATAATTTGAATAATATGTAAAACAACATAAATATTCTGGAAGTCAAAACATGCAAAAGAAATAATAGTAAACGATTGACAAGGGATAGCAACACTTAACTCATAAATAAACACAACTTTTATTCATCATCAAATGTCAATTACATTTTACAGATTTCAAAATTATCTAACTACTAAGACTAATATCATCCTTCAGCCCTATGCTCCTAGCATGCTGGAGATGCATAACCCTACCCAGTCCCTTCGTGAGGGGATCTGCCAGGTTCTCATCCGATGATACCCGCTTTTCCACGAGGAGTTCTTCTTCTATACGATGTCTGATGAAATGATATTTTCTGTCAATGTGTCTGGATCTCTCATGATCCCTTGGTTCCTTTTCTAAGGCAACTGCACTTTCACTATCACAGAAAGTCTCTATGGGTTTCGATATAGCTGGTACAACTCCAAGGTCTCCAATGAAGTTCTTTAGCCACATAGCCTATTTTCCTACCTCGCTTGCCGCTATATAATCTGATTCGCTAGTTGAATCAGCCACTGTCTCCTGCTTGGAACTTTTCCAAGATATTGCTCCTTCGTTTAAGGTAAAGACCCAGCCCGACTAAGAGCGGAAGTTATCCCTATCATTCTGGAAGCTAGCATCACTATACCCTACAACTCTCAAGTCATCACTCCCACCAAGGGTAAGGACCTAATCCTTAGTCCTCCACAGGTACTTGAGAATGTTCTTTACCGCTGTCCAGTGAGCCTTACCAGGGTTCCCTTGATACCTGCTAACTGCTCAAAGCAAAGGCAACATCAGGACAAGTACAGGTCATAGCATACATGATCGAGCCTACTATTGAAGCATAAGGTACCCGACTCATTTCTGCTATCTCATCCTCAGTACTCGGGCTCTGAGTCTTACTCAATCTAGTGTTACTCTGGATAGGTAACACGCCTTTCTTGGAATCTTGCATGTTGAATCTCTTCAGCACCTTATCCAAGTATGTACTCTGACTAAGTCCAATTAGTCTTTTACTCCGGTCTCTCAAGATCCTTATCCCTAGAATATAGGCAACTTCTCCTAGGTCCTTCATAGCGAAACACTTCCCAAGCCAGGACTTAACTTCCTGCAGAGTTGGGATGTCATTTCCTATGAGTAGTATGTCATCCACGTATAGTACCAAAAAGCTAACTATACTCCCACTGGCCTTGACATATACACAAGATTCATCTTCATTCCTTGAAAAACCAAACTCTTTGACCTTCTCATCAAAGCAAAGATTCCATCTGCGAGGTGCTTGCTTTAATCCATAGATGGATTTCTCAAGCTTACACACTCTATTAGGGTACTCTTTGCTGGCAAAACCCTTTGGTTGATTCATGTAAACATCCTTAGTCAACTTTCCATTAAGGAAAGCGGTTTTGACATCCATTTGCCATATTTCATAGTCATGAAATGCAACTATCGCTAACAATACCCTAATAGAATTAATCTTGGCTACTGGTGAAAAGGTCTCATCATAATCAACTCCTGGAGTTTGAGAAAAGCCCTTTGCAACCAATCGTGCCTTATAAGTGTGTACATTACCATCCATATCGGTCTTCTTCTTGAAGATCCATTTGCACCCAACTGTCTTACGACCTGGCACATTGTCAACCAAGTCCCAGACCTGATTGTCATACATGGATTGAATCTCGCTATCCATTTCCTCTTTCCATTTAGCAGACTCGGGGCCTGCCGTGGCTTCCGCATAGCTGTTAGGTTCATCTAGACTTACCAGTGTCCCATCACTGATAAGGGTCTCACCTTCCGCAGTAATATGGAAACCATAGTAATGCTCAGGTACATTCCTAACCCTTGTAGAACGCCTCAGAGGTACAATTGGAGGTATAATTGGATCAACAGGAGGTTCCCCCTCAAGTTGATTGCCAGGGTTTGAGGTTCCTTCACCACTTGACTCTTGAAGTTCTTCAAGGTCAATTAGCCTCCCACTGTCTCCTTGGCTTATGAACTCTCTCTCTCTCTCTCTCTCTCTCTCTCTCTGTCTCTCTCTCTCTCTCTCAAGACAGCCCTCCTTGCTACAAAGACCACATTTTCACTAGGTCTGTAGAAGATGTAACCAAAGGATTTTTGTGGGTAGCCGATGAAAATACGCCTCTCACTTCGAGGTTCGAGCTTGTCATGAGTCTCGCGTCTCACGAAAGCCTCGCAACCCCAAACCTTGATGTGGGCTAGACTAGGAACTTTTCCAGTCCACATCTCATGAGGTGTTTTGGAAACCTTCTTTGTAGGGACCAGATTAAGGATATGGGTGGCAGTCTCTAAGGCATACCCCCAAAATGAGATTGGTAGTGTAGCTCGACTCATCATGGAATGAACCATGTCCAACAAGGTTCGATTACGCCTCTCATCTACACCATTCAACTGTGGTGTTCTGGGAGGTGTCAATTGTGAGACAACCCCAAATTCCCTTAGATAGTCGAGGAACTAAGTACTAAGATACTCACCACCACGATCGGATCGAAGCATCTTAATGTTCCTGCCCAATTGATTCTCGACTTCCGGTTTAAACTCTTTAAACCTTTCAAAAGTCTCTGACTTATGCTTGATTAAGTAGACATATCCATATCAACTATAATCATCTGTAAAAGTCACATAATAACGATTAGCATCCCTTGTGGCAGTTTTGAAGGGTCCACATACATCTGTGTGTACAAGATCCAACAAACCTTCACCCCTCTCACAAGAACCAGTGAAGGGTGACTTTGTCATTTTTCCAAGTAAGCATGATTCACAACTATCATCTCACTTTAGGTCAAATGATTCCAAAACTGCATCCTTTTGGAGTTGGCCTATGCGTTTCTTGCTTATATGTCCAAGACGACAATGCCATAATGATGCTTTATCCAAGTTATTATCATTAGTAGAATCAATACACAATACATTATTTCCAAAATTATCTACAACAGACACAGCTTCATACACACCATCACAAGGTAATGCTTTAAAATAAAGCACATTATTAAAGAAAACATTTATTCCACCAATTTCATTATCAAATGAAAAGGTAAAACCTTGTTTATACAAAGCATGAAAGGGAATAACATTTCTTGCCATTTCTGGAGAAAAACAACATTTATTCAAATCTAAAGTAAATCCACTACTAAGCAAAAAAGTATAAACTCCAATCTTGGTGACAGGTGAAACTTTCGTATTCCCCATGATCAAGTTTGTCTTTCCATGCTCCACATTCTCACTTTTTCTTAGTCTCTACAATTCAGAACAAATATGAATACCGCAACCGGTATCAAGGACCCAAGAGTTAGAATAGAGTGAATTATTAGATGAGATAGTGTAAATACCTACATGGTTGGGTTTAACTTTCCCATCCTTCAAATCTTGCTGGTACTTTGGACAGTTACGCTTCTAGTGTGACTTTTCGTGGCAGTAGAAGCATTCAACCTCTTTGGGATCAGAAGAAGGTGTAACGAAAGCTTTCTTGGTTCCACTAGAAGAGGAGCCATCAAGGGTCTTACCCTTGGTACCCTTCGGAGGGTTCTTTCTTTTCTTCCCTCTACCTTTCTCGATTGCCAGGACAGGTGCTGAGTTTGGAGTAGTAGTAGGAGTGGTCACAACGGACTTACCTTTAAGACTTGATTCTGCGGTCTTTAGGAGTCCCTAAAGTTTGCTAAGTGTAACTTCCTCCTTATTCATGTGGTATGTCATGCGGAATTGATCATAACATGAAGGTAAGGAGTGAAAAATAATATCTATTGCTAACTCCTGAGGGAAGTTCACATTCAACTTCATCAATCGATCCACATACCTTTGCATTTTCTGCATGTGGCTTGTGATGGGTTCACCATCTTTCATTCGGGTTGTGATCATAGAGGAGATGATTTCATATCGCTCTTGACGAGCACTCTGATGGTAGCGGTCTATCAAATCCTGATGCATCTCAAAAGGGTAGTAGTCCTCATAGGACTTTTGGAGCTCGGCTGACATGGTGGCCATCATCATGCATGCCACTTTTGTAGCATCTCTTTCATGAACCTCATATTCAGCAAGCTCCTTAGGAGTAGCAGTTGTCTCAGGCACCTTGAGCTCCTTGTCAAGAACATATTCCTTGTTCTCGTAACGAGTGACCATCTTGATGTTTCTGATCCAGTCAGTAAAGTTGGATCAATCAAAGATGACTCTCCCACAAAGGTTCATGAGAGAGAAGGAGCCAGTGGGGTTTGAGCCAGGAGTAGCATTGTTGCAAGACATCTGAAAAGAAGAAAATAAGTTTAGTTTAGATATAGGGATAGTCCTTAATACAACACCCAAATGTAATATAAGGCTAGGATCCAATCACAATATATTATAACCTAGAAGAGGGATGTCGTAATCCAAGTTATAACATATTTGAAAGGTATGTGAATGACGATTCACCAATTTCCACCATGAAAACGAAACATAAATTATTAGGTTTTATTTGGCTTTAAGAAATTCCTAGATTCTTTGAGATTCATTGAACTTTTCAATGACATGTTTCAATCTCGAGTGTGCCCTTCATGTTTTGTGAGTGGGATACCGAGGATCACAAAACAAGGTGTGAAGTAACCATGCAAATTACTTGGTACCCATAATGTTTTTCACTTAATCGTTGTGCCGGTAAACCACACGCGCTCCTTCCAACCTCATGAAAAACCTTAAGTCATCCTTTGCCTTCCTTGTTAAGTCTAAGTTAGTGTGCCGGTAAACCACACACACTCCACCAACAACTTAAACAAGGTGCAAAGTGTAATTTCATGGATTAGCACCTTATTCACATTTTCCTAATGTAACATCCCGGAATAGCAAAGAGTATAGTTGAAGGGCTAAAAGAGTAAAATTGGAAGGGGAACTCGGCGAGTTCATGGGTGGACTCGGCGAGTAGAGTCGCGACTTGGTCGCTTGTTAAGTGGCCGACTTGGCGAGTCAGTAAGGTGGACCCGGCGAGTAGGCGCTGAGTGGAGAAAACCCTAATTCTCGGGGTTGAGCCCTATATAAAGAACATAACATTCATTCCCCCAGCCTCTTTACTCATCCTCAAGTCCAGAAACCCTTAGCCTTCATGTGTGAGTGATCATATGGCATTGGGAAGCTTGGAGAAGCAATTGTTGAGGAAATCTTGAAGGGTAGGAGGCTTGGAGCAAGGGGCTTTGCTTGGATTCGAGTTCCATTGCAGTTGGGGCGTTCTTTTGAGTGGAGGAGTTCGTGTCGGAGTTTGGAGTAGTGGGATTTTATCCTTTCAGCCGGCAGTTTCGAGGTGAGTTATCCTCACTATATCAACAGGGTCTAAGGCACCAAGGCCAGCCCTTATCAGATTGAGATCTGGGTAGTTGTTGTTATGTTACTGCTTTGATACGTTTGCATCCTGAGAGCTAGGATGGTATATGTTAGAGACCTGATTGAGTTCGGTATCTTGAGAGATAGGGATATGCTATGCTAGTGACCTGTTAGGTCGGTATCCTGGTTAGGATGATGATATGTTATGTGATCTGTTTGATCTTCTTGTTGACTGTGAATTGATATATGATTGTATGTATATGTGCACATGGTTGTTTGGACTGGAGTTGGGTTGAGGCGGGTCCTGCTTTGTGTTGTAGGCCAAGATACCCAAGGCGGACCGGTTGTTCCGAAGGCCCAGCGAGCGGTCCGGATAGGCTGTAGGCCCCAAGAGGGCGGACCAGACGTGCTGAGGCTCGGAGAGTGGACTAGGCCGACTGAAGGCCCGGTGTGGGCGGACCAGTCATATTGTAGACTCAGAGAGTGGACGAGGTGGATTGAAGGCCCGGTGCGGCCGGACCAATCACACTGCAGACTCGATGTATGTGGTTAGATTCGGAGAGTGGACAAGGTGGAATGAAGGCCCGATGCGGGCGGACCAATCACACTGCAGACTTGATGTATGTGGTTAGATTCGGAGAGTGGACCAGGTGGATTCAAGGCCCGGTGCGGGCGGACCAATCACACTGTAGACTCAAGGTTTATGGCTAGACTCAGAGGGTGGACCAGGTGGACTGTAGGCCGGTGCGGCGGACCAGTCACACAGTAGACCCGAAGTGCATGGCTGTTCTTTGATCAGATATGTTGTGGCATGTATGCGTATATGGTATAAGTGGTTGGTATTTTGGGGATATCTCACTAAGCTTTCGGGCTTACAGTTGTGGTTTTATGTATTTCAGGTTCTTTAGGAGACCGTGGCAAGGCGAAGGCGTGATCGTACTGCTCCTCATGATTTTGTAGTAATGTGATTCTGGGAATATGTTAAATGTTTTGTATTGAAAACCTTTTTGTAAAGATTTAATGGAATCGAGTTGTTTTTTGAAAAATTTAAAATTTGTTGTATTTTTTGGTCGTTACAAGTTGGTATCAGAGCCTTGGTTCGAGTGAATTGGAGAAACACTCGTGTGACTCCAGTCTCAAATCGAGGAGAGTTTTCAAAAGAGAGTTTAAAATGGTTTTCAAAATGAGTAAAGGAGGACGCGGAGGTACGATCAGCCGGAGCCAGTAAGTAACCCCAAAATACCATGCATGTTATTTGTTTTTGAGCTTTGATAGAACAACATGCTAGTGTTAGGCTACGGATCTTCAGGATTTCTTGATAATGTTGCCTGATTTGTGATGCCTGTAGCCTAGGGTTTCCTTGTGGGAGATTTTCAGAGTTCCTCTAGTGGTGAGGGTTGAGAGTTATTATGCATGTTTTCACTAGGGTGTTGTGGTAGTACTGTTGGGTTTTGAGCAATCTAACACTTCCTAAGTGTGCATGCAACCCTAATAAATCTTGGATCTATGTTTGTCTAAATACATGCAAAATAATAATTTTCCAAGGTTCATAACCTATCTAACATGGCATGGGGTACTTTTAAACATAAAAGAATTAGATGAGATTACATACCTTTTGATGATGAGTTCAATTCCTAAGGAGTTTGAGGGCCAAGCACCAATAGTGTGAATGCCTCAAATGGAATCACAAATCACCACAAACTCATGGAAAACTTTGAGAGAGTATACACACTTGTATTTTCGACCACACACAAGCACACACACACACACTAGTTCACTAGTTCCTCACTAGTGGCCATTTCGTGCAACATAAGCATGCTTATATAGTGTACATGATTAGGGTGAAACCCTAATAACCCATGACCTTTCCTTTCCAAGGATCCATGGGTTAAAAGCTCCATGGATCATCCATGGACTTCCATCCAAGCCTAGCCCATTAACAAATGAGTGTTAGCCCACACCATATAAAACCAATAGCCCATAATCTAATTAGTCTTCCTTTTAATCTCTAAATTAATTCATAATTAATTTAAGACTAATACTAATTAAATAACATAACTTCATATTAATATATTATAACTTACAATATATTAATAAACATATGTGTATAACTCTCATAAAATTATCCATAAATAGTTTGGATGAAATGCAACCCAAATGGACCATGCCGGGTCAGGTCAAGTATATACCAAATAAGTTATGGACTTAGACACCTTATCCAACAGACTCCCACTTTGATAAGTCTAATAACTATATTTGCATATGTTACTTCACGAACCAACCAGCAATCGTAGCTCTCGAAAACTCTGTTGAACTATGAAGCGCCATTTTAGATAAGTGATCATATAATCCTCTGTTCTCATGATATCAGCCGGACAAATACATGGAACAACGTTGTACTTATTGTCCAGCAGTTTGTTTCCCGATTTCTGATTTGTTTGACAAAGAACTTAATTGAACACATCAATTTAGTTCTGACCGGCCGATACATAGGTCACAACAAAATCATCGAGGGTCCCAGATATCGCTTCTATTTCTAGAAGGAACAGATAAACTTCGACTCATATGCTTGTTCTACTACTTGTTGAATTGTAAACAAAGGCACGTTTTATAACATCAAGTTACTGATGCGTTTACGTGCAATCAATGCACAACCAAATCATAGGTAACAACTCATATCTCTAGGTTTGAAGATTTATATGATATTACCGTCTCACGATCACTCGAGATAAATTCCATGAAGTGATACAAGTGAGCGTGGGTTTATTCCAATACTCATAACTTATGAGCACTCATGAATGTTGTAGCAACCATTGCTATGACTAAACCCATTTAGCCATCTACAAACTCGATTCATGACAGTCTTGATTCATACCTACTTCTAACATATGAACGACTGTGGAGTGTTTAAATAACTTAGTCATTTGGAAAGAATAACCTAGCTATTTTGGAAGTCAAAACATGCAAAGTGAAACACAATAATAATCGAATCCAATATGGTCTCAGAACCCTTTTGAATATAAATAGAACCACCTTTTATTTATCACCATATTGATTACACATTATTCATTGTATAATGTTTCAAACAATCAACTTAAGACTTGAATAAAAAACAACAGTCGTCCCATGCTCCTAGCATGTACACTTTGTTTTTCTAAACAATAATTATGCCATACTCCAAGTATGCACATTATGTTTGTCTATGATCCTTACATTGTGATGTAGATCAATTGAACATGATTCCATTGATACTCATTTCACAATCCCAAATCCAAATCCTTATTGTAAATGTGAGAATCCCCGATTCCTATCATTTACCAAAAAATCTGTTAGATTTTAAACTTTTATGCAATGTTCCTCTTGTAATGATTATGCACAAAGTCACCAAAACCTTGTCACCAGTCATTACAGAGTATTCCAAAGAAGGTCAACTTCTACGGAACGGAATTCTCATATTCAAAGTACATTTCTTTGAACATCCTTCTTGCATTAAGGTTTTCTAATCTTACATAGATTGAATAACTTCCACCTATGGAGACATTTCCATAGTCCCATTTTGACTATCACTTCCGAACAAGAGTTACTTCTTTGCAGAATATGTCAATATGGTCCTTTCCGACAACTTACATCATACTTCCAACTGTCCCTGAGCAACCAATCTTTGGCGAACCTCAAATTGTCCTCGACAATTGATTAATCACTTTCGTCATATCCAGTTCTAGACTTTTCCCTTCTCAATGCCTTAAGCATTTGGAAAATTTAGAAAAGATGAATATTATAGCACATGCAATCGATCCTATATCCGAAGCATATGGGACACGATTCATGATGTTTGACATAAAGACATGATACTAGACCAGTCTTTTGCTACAATATTTTTTATTTGCCATGTTTTCAAAATTTAACTATGAAGAGGGATGCCATAATCATAATCAAATTTTGAAAACGCAATATATATAGAATTTCCTTAAGTCGAACCATTCAGACATAAAATTCATATATATGTCCTTGACTAAAGATGATTAAAATCTCAATCTAAGCTTTAGAATTGAAACGAAGTATAATTTCCTCTCCCTTAATTATAGCAAAACAACTTTTTAACCCCTGCAACTTCATGAATTGAAACTTTGTTTTGTATAATTAACATTGCTAACTTGCAACACTAAACCTAATAATCATGCTCCCACTAACATGATGATTATAAGCATAACACTTATGCTCCCACTAGCTCTGACATATTTCCAGAAATCTGCTGGACTTCTGAAATTTAGATTCATACACCCTTTCTTTGATAGCGCACATGTGTGTCTAAACAATTTTCAGGACTATGAAAAGGGATACCGTAATCATAGTCTTAATTGTTTAGACCGTTGCCATTTCTCACAAGTCCATGTTAGTGTGCCGGTTAACCACACGGGCTCCACTAACGACTTTTGAAAAAACAAATAACACAATTGATATCTACGTAAAATCTACTTAGTGAAAGCGTTTCCTCACCATCATTTTCATGAATCGGAGAGAAACCTTATGACACTTAGATTTTATAGTGTATGAGTTCCTATCCATGCGAATTTGTCAAAACCATAATCACAAGATAAGGTTAGTGACAAATTCAGCCTTACATGGATTAAACTTGTTCAGTCTTAGTTTCTTGTCACCTTGGTAGCACAAGGCCCACCAATGCTTCCAAGTTGAACTCTGATAACTCACATGAAAATTCAATTATTTGAAGTAGGTACAGAAACAAGAATTATGTCAACACGATAGGTTGCAAACCTTAAGTTGTGTGCTAGTGATAAATTACAGGTTTTACTCTTGATTAAATCTTGAAACTCTTTCAGGATCTTTAAGGCTCCCACTGTCCCCTTGACATATAAGTTTCCCCAGTCAAGAACCATTCCTTGACAAAACAAATATTCAAGGGATAGTGCGGATTCTTATCAAGACTAATACTTCACACAATTGGTCTTAGTAGGTCTTTGTCTCATCCAAGACATCACAACTTACCAATCTCAAATGTACAAGGGTAGAAAACATTTTACTCTTACATTTGACTAGTGTTAATAAACCTTACTTTATGTCACTCAAGGTTACAATCTTGGAGTATGACTCTAAGAATTATTTTGGAACGAAGTATGACTCATCTTCTTGATCTTAACCAATCCAACAATTCATGACCTCTCTTCTTAGCCATAACAATGCACTAAGACGTCCTTAGAGTATGAATCTGTGACATGGTTTCATAATCATTAAGATGATCATGAAATACGATACTAAAGTACTCTCCCATCCTTTCAGATTTGAGAAACTTTTATCTTTCTGCCTAATTTGATTCTTCTCATTTGTTTTGTCATACATTGTAACCTTTCCAATGTTACAGAATTATACTTAACCTTATAAGTATAATCATATTTACTAATCTTTAGTAAATCATGACAAATCAATCTTTGTGGTGGACCTTGACCAGCGCACAACCAGTGTACCTAATTCCTTAGTCCTTCAACTGACTCACATATACATGTGATCAAAGAATTAGTCTTAATTTTCAAAGATGAAAATTCTCATTCATCATACAATACAACTTGTATGATTCCAAGTTTCTGTCCAATTGAAACTTGGATGATGAAAAACTTTCTTCATTTGGTAAATTCAGACACTACCACAAATGAAAGAATCAAATCCACTTTCCAATATTGCTATTACTGGAAACATATAAGCATCAATTTTTCCACAGATGCCATTGTAAGGATATTTTTTTTTAAATAAATAAAATTAAAACCCTTTTTTTTTCTTTTTTTTTAAAACTTTGCGGAAAAACTTATCCTTACAATCCACATGAAAACCTTGTTGTTATCTATTCATAAGCAATATATTATAACTCTTAAGCAACAGCTCAAAATTCTGATTGCCGAACCACGTGATCGAAACCCACCTTCGCAATCAGAATTAACATATACTTACTTTAAGCTTCCTATTTGATTCTTAAAACATCAGCATGTGATCCATTCACATTATGTAATAAAAATCTCCAAATAGAAACTTAATAGAGTTAGACAGTGGACTTTACCCGAAGTAGAGTCAAACCTCTTGACTTGATCAACCTTATGACCTTTCAGGTGAACAGGGCAGCTTCGCAACCAATGCCCCTTCCTTTGGCAACAAAACACATGGACCCTTTGGTAATGGTACATGAGACCATCTCAGACTTAGTCTTTCTCTTTACCATTTGGTCAACCGAGTTGACTATAGCCGATCCCTTTCCATTGGGAAGAGAAATCCTTTTCTAGATATCCAATGCTACCATTGTCAATGTCCATTTAAGACTTGGGAAGTTGTTCTTTCAATCAAATTTGCTTTACTGGTGTTCCAAATCATTGCTGATTCCACAACACCAAGCAAATAGATAACATCATTAAGGGTCATATCATAGTCTGTCTCATAGTAGTCCCAAAGAGACTCACTATGTTACTAAGAAAGTGATTGAACATCCAACTTTCACGGGACTTTGACACCCAACTCTCCCGGCTTGTCAATATGTGACTTTATCTCCAAGATGTGAGCACACATAGACTATGCTTGCCAATAGGGATTGAGTGACTTTAAACTTTTCAAGAACTTGTGGGTGAGGGAGAATAATTGGAGGAGGTGGAGGAAGTGAAGCATGATGTTGAGGGACACCATCTTCAAGAGATTGGGGAAGATCATAGTTGTCTGAACCAGACATCTATAATGGGAGAAAATCAAGTTAGTTGATTCAAAGTCCTTAATATAACACCCAATATGAAATATTAAGGCTAGGACCCAACACAATATTTTATAATTTGGAAGAGGGATGCCGTAATCCAAGCTATAAAATATTTGAAGGTAGGCGAATGACGATTCACCAATTTCCACCATGAAAAACGAAATAATTTATTAGGTTTTAATTAGATTTGAAATTCCTAGATCTTTTGAGATTCATTGAACTTTTCAATGGCATGTTTCAATCTCGAGTGTGCCCTCTCAAATTTTGTGACTGGGATGCCGAGGATCACAAAACAAGGTGTGAATAACCTTACCAATTCACTTGGTACCCTTAATATTATCACCTAATCAATGTGCCGGTTAACCACACACGCTCCATTGATCTATGACAAACATTAAGTCACCCTTCATGATCCTTACTAGTCCAAGTTAGTGTGCCGGTTAACCACACACGCTCCACCAACGACTTGGTAAGGTACAAAGTGTGAATTCCATGGGCTAGCACCAAATTCACATTTTTCCTAAAGTAACTAAGATTGGGAATTAAATAAAACATTTAGTTACTTTATAATAATCATTATACTTTTAATGAGAATTTAAAGTCATTGTCCTACCCGTTCGGCTAACGACCCTCCACCAATCAAGCAAGCGGTGGGTGAGAGTGGACACCCATTAAGTCGCCATTTTATAGGCAACAACCTTATACCCACTAACGGTAAAACGACTTGTTCTTATACATATATATAATTAACCATTAATGTTATAAATAGTATAAGTGTTGAATTTTAACTTTTAAAATTCTAAGTGTTGGAATTAAAGTTTATTAAAGTGTGTGAAACTTTTCCAAATTCCAAAACTTGAGGGCAAGTTTTGAAACTATTCAAAACTAATTAATTCCATGATTTATGTGCTTAAAGTAGTTTTAATCCAAAAACTCTTCAAGTTCCATAACTTGAGGACAAGTTATGGAAGACTTTAAACTAATAAAAGAATTACTTTTCTTTATTTTATAACTTATGGAATTAATTAAGGTTACACTTTATTTATATATTTATTAATGAAGTGACTCTTGAACCTCCATAACTTAAGGACAAGACTCTTCATCTTTTGTAACCATCCAAGACTTTTCATTTCATAACTTATGAATTAAAGGTTCATAAAAATGAAGACTCTTCATTTTCATGTAACTTATGTGCTTTAAGTGTGTGTTAAATAAAAGTGACCTTTGGATATCCATAACTTGAGGACAAATTATGGACTCCATTAAAACACATAAATGATCAAGAATTAATTCTAAACAATTCAACAAATAATTCCTATCATCTTCTAAATTCATAAGAACATGAACATGATCATCAAAATTTCAAGAATTATATGAACACATAAAATCATGGAATTTTGATATATGCTATTGTAAATGGATTAGAAAAACCATTACACCAACTAAAACAAGTTTTAAAACACCAAAACAGTTTAGGGTAATGTTTCTAGTCCATTTCCAGCAGCAAAAGTCGAAATTCTGCATTCTGATCATTCTACTCGCCGAGTGCACAAACCTACTCGCCGAGTAGGATGAATTCTGCCTTGAACTCGGCGAGTCCCCTCATGGACTCGATGAGTCCATCAGCCAGACAGCAACAATTTCAACTTTTTTCACTAATTTGCATCAAGTATCAAACAAGCAAGCTTAGGCTATGATACCACTGTTGGGTTTTGAGCAATCTAACACTTCCTAAGTGTGCATGCAACCCTAATAAACCTTGGATCTATGTTTGTCTAAATACATGCAAAATAATAATTTTCCAAGGTTCATAACCTATCTAACATGGCATGGGGTACTTTTAAACATAAAAGAATTAGATGAGATTACATACCTTTTGATGATGAGTTTAATTCCTAAGGAGTTTGAGGGCCAAGCACCAATAGTGTGAATGCCTCAAATGGAATCACAAATCACCACAAACTCATGGAAAACTTTGAGAGAGTATACACACTTGTATTTTCGACCACACACAAGCACACACACACACACACACTAGTTCACTAGTTACTCACTAGTGGCCATTTCATGCAACATAAGCATGCTTATATAGTGTACATGATTAGGGTGAAACCCTAATCACCCATGACCTTTCCTTTCCAAGGATCCATGGGTTAAAAGCTCCATGGATCATCCATGGACTTCCATCCAAGCCTAGCCCATTAACAAATGAGTGTTAGCCCACACCATATAAAACCAATAGCCCATAATCTAATTAGTCTTCCTTTTAATCTCTAAATTAATTCATAATTAATTTAAGACTAATACTAATTAAATAACATAACTTCATATTAATATATTATAACTTACAATATATTAATAAACATATGTGTATAACTCTCATAAAATTATCCATAAATAGTTTGGATGAAATGCAACCCAAATGGACCATGCCGGGTCGGGTCAAGTATATACCAAATAAGTTATGGACTTAGACACCTTATCCAAAAAGTACTTCATACAAATATGGGTAGGTGTGGAAGGTAGTATGGGCCCGTACTACTGAAAGCACAAGACCCATACGCATATTAGGGAAACCATGACCTCTAGGGTTGGGTTGAGAGAATTGGATCCCAGGATAATGGGAAGAGTCTGAGATTTTGTGTGGTGTTTTTCAGTATGGAGATTCCTAGGCATGATGAGAGTGGATCCAGATCAGGATCGGGAGCAGGAGAGGGAGTTCCGGGCGGGTCAGTACTGCCCAAGGTTATCGGTCAGATGAGCACGTGTGAGTTGGATGCGAGGATTCGTGAGATCCTGCGTGATGAGATTGCTGAGTTGTTCCGGGCTGAGTTGTCGGAGCTGTTTGGGTCGATCAAGACCGCCATGGTTGAGTATTTTGATGAGCGTTATGCAGCTCTCACAGAGACGGCTGCCGCGGCGGCTACAGTAGCTGTAGCAGCGGCAGGGGGAGGAGCTGGTCGGGGCTTTCAGTATCGGGACTTCGACAATACGAAGCCTCCCACCTTTGATGGAGTTCAGGACCCGATTGTTGTTATGAGGTGGTTATCGGACGTGGAGGGGTGTTTCTTCACGTGTTCATGCCCTGCTGATCAGAGGGTGAGGTGTTCTCTGACCCTGTTGAGGCTCGGGGCGAAGGATTGGTGGAGATTGACCACGGGGTCATATTCGGATGCGCAGAGGGCTGCGGTTTCATGGAATCAGTTCAGGGAGATGTTCAGTACTCGTTATGTTCCGCAAGTTGAGAGGGAGAGATTGGCTCAGGAGTTCCTTGAGCTGAAGCAGGGTTCGGAGTCGGTGACTGAGATCACCAGGATGTTCACTGAGAGGGCAATGTTTTGCCCAGAGTTCGCTTCGGAGCAGGCTCAGATGTCTCGATATCTGAGCATGCTCAAGAGTGATATCAGACAGTTTCTGTCTACCCAGAGGTGCGAGACCTTGTTGTAGTTGCAGGAGGCCGCTAGGCGGCGTGAGTTAGAGATTGAGTTGCAGTTGCGTGAGATGTGGCAGGCTCCGGTGCAGTCGCAGCCGGCGCCGAAACGGTCCAAGACCGTTGATGTTAGAGTGGGGGATCTGAGCAGCCACACTTGTGGGAAGTGTGGGAGGGGTCACACCGGACTTTGTAGGTCCGGTGGTGCATGCCGCAAGTGCAGAAAGGAGGGGCACTATGCGAGGGATTGTCGGCAGTCAGCTCCGGTTCGGGATTTGAGGATTTGTTATCATTGTCATCAGGTTGGACATTTGAGGGTCAACTGTCCGCAGCTTGCTGCGGGACCGGTGCAGGCTCTAGCACCGGCCACTTTGAGGATTGCAGGTGGACGTTAGGGTGGAGCGGAGCCCCTAAGGGCTCAGGGTCGTGCTTATCAGCTTGCGGCAGAGGAGGTCAGAGCAGTGCCGGATGCAGCTGCGGGTATGTTTCTTTCTTGATATCTTGTTATCTTGTGATTATTTGTAGTGTATTGTTTATGTATTGGTATCTTTGTGTGGTTTTCGATGCGGTATTCGTTGTTTTGAGGGTTGTGGTTTGGTTATGGGTTATTGTATTGGGAATTTCATTGGTTATCATTCATGAGGGTTGTTAGTGGAAACCTGGCATTGGTTTGAAGGCCGGGTAGCATCTGCTTTCTGAGGAGTAGTTAGATGCAGATTGAATTTCTTTCGAGCGGGTTAATCAGTGTTGATGTGGGATCTTGTTAAGGTTGTTTATGCCTGTGTAAATCAGTCTGCATGTAAGTGTTGGTCTTGTGCTGAGCTGTTCTGGGAGGTTGGTGATGGCGACCGGTGGGTGTTAATCAGTGCTACAAGTGGGAGAGAATTGGAAAATTCTTCGAGAGATCGATGAGTATTTGAGGGTGCTTAGCTGCTTGGGTTTCAGCAGTGGTTCTGTCAGTCAAGAGTATAGGCTGGTGCGAGTAAGTGGCAGACATGCGGGGCGGGATACAGACCTAGGGCATTCGATTGTGGAGGGCCTGGGAACAGGCCGGGATCAAGCATGTACGATTGAGACAGAGTTCGGAACCCTTAAAGGGTTAGAACAATATGCATGGGAGGATTTTCGGGAGAGATAGCTTGGAATGATGAATGCTAGTTGAGCGGTCCGGATAGACTGAAGGCCGGTAGGCATACCAGTCAGGCCGAAGGCTCGGAGAACGGTCTAGCCAAACTGAAGGCACTGAGAGCGGTCCAGATTGGCTGAAGGTTCTTAGAGTGGTCTAGATTGGCTGAAGGCCTGGTGAGGCGGTCCAGTCATGCTGAAGACTCTGCGGGTATTGCTAGTCCGGTTGAGGAGATGGATTGAGTATGTTGCGATTTGTTAGCATCAGGAGGTCTGGCCCCGGGTATTGATCTTGATTAGTGGAGATGGTGCATGGACTCGAGAGTCCTTGCGAGCAGATTCAGAGCATGTGTGTTGCATGGATAGCGGTTACGGTATAAAGGGGTGGTGCAGCGTTGGGTGAGCACCATGGCACTTGTTGTGGTGACAAGGCAGCCAAGTGGATTTACTTGGTAAGGAATGAGAGAGGAGTGTAATTCTGAGATGGGTGCAATTTCACGGAAGTGAAAACGGCAGAGCAAAGTTATGATTAAAGTGATCTGAGTACGGTTATTGAGCAGCATGTTTGCGGCAGTGGAATGGAGTCACATCCGGATTGGGATGTCTGCTGAGGTCGCGGAGGGAATTCCGTGGGTGTAGAGCCAAGAGGCTCGGAAGGGATGCAGGGAGAGAGTCTTGGGCTCTCAGTGTGATTCTGACCAAGGGTTGAGTGCATAGTAGTGGTTCATCCTGGGGGATGTTTGGAGATATCATCAGTGTACCGGGTTTTCCCAACCTGAGGGTGCTACAGCTAGTTCAGCATGTGTATGTGATTGAAAGAGGAGAACTCATGGGAGTTGCTCTGAAGAATGTGTCTTTCTGTCAGCAGAATGATTAGAGTTGGACTCGGATCGGGAATCCGGTGGTGCATGGTTATCTTCTAACTCATATGGGTCGAGTGATGGTTGTGTTTTGGAGCAGTGATGCATCTTGGGTAATTCTCGATTGTTGAGTGTGATTATCAAAGGGTACAGCCGGTGCCCGGTTTGAGACAGTGGTCAGGACACCGCAAGGAAAGAGGAAATGATTTCGAGTTTCGATGGTTATGCCTTGAGGAACCTGGTCCGGTTAGGGCCAGGTGGCGCGTTGTGGGGGTATTTTGGAGTTGAGTTGCCGTAGGCTTCGAGGACGAAGCCTAATTTAAGTGGGGGAGAATTGTAACATCCCAGAATAGCAAAGAGTATAGTTGAAGGGCTAAAAGAGTAAAATTGGAAGGGGAACTCGGCGAGTCCATGGGTGGACTCGGCGAGTAGAGTCGCGACTTGGTCGCGTGTTAAGTGGCCGACTCGGCGAGTAAGTAAGGTGGACTCGGTGAGTAGGCGCTGAGTGGAGAAAACCCTAATTCTCGGGGTTGAGCCCTATATAAAGAACATAACATTCATTCCCCCAGCCTCTTTACTCATCCTCAAGTCCAGAAACCCTTAGCCTTCGTGTGTGAGTGATCATATGGCATTGGGAAGCTTGGAGAAGCAATTGTTGAGGAAATCTTGAAGGGTAGGAGGCTTGGAGCAAGGGGCTTTTCTTGGATTCGAGTTCCATTGCAGTTGGGGCGTTCTTTTGAGTGGAGGAGTTCGTGTCGGAGTTTGGAGCAGCGGGATCTTATCCTTTCAGCCGGCAGTTTCGAGGTGAGTTATCCTCACTATATCAACAGAGTCTAAGGCACTAAGGCCGGCCCTTATCGGATTGAGATCCGGGTAGTTGTTGTTATGTTACTGCTTTGATATGTTTACATCCTGAGAGCTAGGATGGTATATGTTAGAGACCTGATTGAGATCGGTATCTTGAGAGATAGGGAGATGCTATGCTAGTGACCTGTTAGGTCGGCATCCTGGTTAGGATGATGATATGTTATGTGATCTGTGTTATCTGCTTGTTGACTGTGAATTGCTATATGATTGTATGTATATGTGCACATGGTTGTTTGGACTGGAGTTGGGTTGAGGCGGGTCCTGCTTTGTGCTGTAGGCCAAGATACCCAGGGCGGACCGGTTGTTCTGAAGGCCCGGTGTGGGCGGACCAGTCATACTGTAGACTCAGAGAGTGGACCAGGTGGATTGAAGGCCCGGTGCGGGCGGACCAATCACACTGCAGACTCGATGTATGTGGTTAGATTCGGAGAGTGGACCAGGTGGAATGAAGGCCCAGTGCGGGCGGACCAATCACACTGTAGACTCGAGGTTTATGGCTAGACTCAGAGGGTGGACCAGGTGGACTGTAGGCCGGTGCGGCAGACCAGTCACACAGTAGACCCGAAGTGCATGGTTGTTCTGTGATCAGATATATTGTGGCATGTTATGCGTGTATGGTATAAGTGGTTGGTATTTTGGGGATATCTCACTAAGCTTTCGGGCTTACAGCTGTGGTTTTATGTATTTCAGGTTGCTCAGGAGACCGTGGCAAGGCGCAGGCGTGATCGTACCGCTCCTCATGATTTTGTAGTAATGTGATTCTGGGAATACGTTAAATGTTTTGTATTGAAAACCTTTTTGTAAAGATTTAATGGAATTGAGTTGTTTTTTGAAAAATTTAAAATTTGTTGTATTTTTCGGTCGTTACACCTAAAGTAACTAAGATTGAGAATTTATAAAACATTTAGTTACTTTATAATAATCATTATACTTTTAATGAGAATTTTTAAGTCATTGTCCTACCCGTTCGGCTAAAGACCCTCCACCAGTCAAGGAAGCGGTGGGGGAGAGTGGACACCCATTAAGCTGCCATTTTATAGGCAACAACCTTATACCCCCCTTATAGACCGGCTTCGTGAATGAGGAGTACTAGCGGTAAGACAACTTTGATCTTATATATATATATATATATATATATATATATATATATATATATATATTATTAACTTATAATATTACAAGTATAAGGGTTGAATTTTAACTTTTAAAATTCTAAGGGTTGGAACTAAAGTTTTAATCAAGACTTTACTTGTTCCAAAACTTGAGGGCAAGTTTTGTAAACTTTCAAAACTTTTCATTTCTTGTAACTTATGAGTTAATAGAGTATTAAAAATGAAGACTCTTCATTTTTATAACTCATGTGTTATTTTAATGGTTTTTAACAAAGTGACTTTTGGTTTTCCATAACTTGAGGACAAGTTATGGACTCCATTAAAACACATAATGATCATGAACTAATCTACCACATAGGTTACAAACAATTCCTATGATCATCTAAACATCATAAGAACAAGAACATGAATATGAACACTTTCAAGAATCAAAAATTACACTTAAAAACTTGTAATTTAGAAAATTGTTATTTTAAATGGATTGGCATAAACATTACACCATCTAAAACATGTTTACAAGTACCAAAACAATTTAGGGTAATGTTTCTAGTCTATTTCCAGCAACAAAAGTTGAAATTCTGAAAACTGCAGCCTCTACTCGTCAAGTGCAAGAACAGACTCGACAAGTAGCTTGCATTTGTTCAATGACTCATCGAGTCCCCCCCATGGACTCAGCGAGTTTATACGAGCAGAAAATAGACAAATCGATTTTTTCAACAGTTTGCACAAAAAACAACAAGCCTAGGCTCTGATACCACTGAAGGGTTTTGAGCATTCTAACACTTCTTAAGTGTACATGGAACCCTAATAACCTTGGATCTATGTTTGTCTAATTATCATGCAAAGTTTATTTCCAAGGCTATGATCCTATCTAGCATACATGGGAACAATTTTAAATTGAATAAAAGATAGAACTACACACCTTGTTGTTGATTTTGATCCTTGAAACCTTCTGAGCCTAGCACCCCAAGAGTGATGCCTAAAATGCTTCACACAACACCTAATGCTATGGAGTAAACTTGGAGAGAAAGTATAACACTCTAAAAAATTGGCTCTAGCCCTCAAGCATGCATGTGTAGCCGATTTTGGGAGAAACATGAACTTTATATAGTCTTGACACATCTAGGGTTACACCATGTAAACCCTAATGTGTCATGACTCTTCATTTGCATGACCCATGGGTTTGTAACTCCCATGGAGCCTCCATGGAGAATCCAATGGGTTTAACCCAACTTGATTATCCATGGAGCCTCTTAGCCCACTAAACAAGATATGGATGATTTACATAATCAACCCATATATTTAATTAGTTATCTTTTGATCACTTAATTAATTCTAAATTAATTCTTTATCAAACTAATTAAATAATATTATTAATATATTAGAACTTATAATATATTAATAAACCACAAGTGTTATTTCTCTCATTTAGTCTATCCAATTGCATGGTGCCATGCAACCCAAATGGACCATGCCGGGTCAGGTTAAGTACATACCAGAAATAGTTATGGACTTAGACACCTTATCCAACAGACTAGTGGAGGGTCGTTAGCCGAACGGGTAGGATAGGGCAATCCTCTCCTCATTAATAAGTGTAATGAATCTATATAAAGCAACTAAATGTTTTTACAAAATTCCCAATCTTAGTTACTTTAGGCAAAGTGAATTGATGCAATCCCATGAAATTACACTTTGTACCCTTGCTAAGAACTTAGTGGAGCATGTGTGGTTAACCGGCACACTAATTGGTTCCAAGAAAAAGTGGCAAAGGGTGACTCATTTTCTGTCATAGTTCGATGGACCATGTGTGGTTAACCGGAACATCGAATAGGTGGTTGTAACAATGAGGGCACCATGTATATTTGCATTGTTATTCATACCCGCTTTGTGATCCTCGGCATCCCAGTCACGAACTAGAGGGGCATATCGAGATTTAAACATGCCATTGAAAAGTTCAATGGATTTCAAATGAATCCAGGAGTTTTTCAATACATTTAAAACTTAATTTCTTTTATGTTTTTCATGGTGAAGAATTAGTGAATCGTCATTCACTTACCTTCAAATTATTTGCGTGTTAGATTACGACATCCCTTTTCTAATGTGTAAATAATGTTGTTGGATCCTAGCCCTAATTTCTCTTTTTGGGTGTTTAATTAGGGATTCATTTCTAATAAAACTTTGTTCTTTTCTGTTTCAGATGTCGAGCTCAAACAACAACAATACTTCCGGCCCGAACTCCTCCGGCTCGTTCTCACTCATGAATTTGTGTGGGAGAGTGATATTCGATGGATCTAATTTCAATGATTGGATCCGCAACATCCGAATGGTCACTCGTTACGAGGACAAAGAGTTTGTCCTCGATAAGGAGCTGAAGGAGGTGAACATCAACACTGCTACTCCCGAAGAGATCGCTGCCTTTGAGGCCCATGAGCGTGATGCTACGAAAGTCCATTGCATCATGCTAGCGACCATGACTGCTGAACTTCAAAAGTCCTATGAGGACTACTATCCCTATGAGATGCATCAATACTTGGTGGACCGTTACCATCAAAGTGCGAGGCAAGAGAGGTATGAGATCATCACTTCGATGATCACTGCCAAATGGGCAGTGAAGAGTCCCTTACCGCTCATCTGCAAAAGCTGCAGAGATATGTCGATCGTCTGCTGAAGTTGAATATTAACTTTGATGAAGACCTGGCAATTTACATTATCCTTCAGTCCTTGCCTCCCTGCTACAACCAATTCCGCATGTCCTATCACATGAATAAGGAAGAGGTCACCTTGAGCAAGCTCTAAGGACTGTTGAGAACTGCTGAGAGAAATCTCAAAGACAAGTCTGTTGCATCGACTCCCACTTCAACCGCTACTCCTGTTTTGGCCATAGGGCAAGGGAGGGGCAAGAAGAGGAAGGCTCCCTCCAAGAGCCACCACAAGGGTAAACCCTAAGATGGTACCTCTTCTAATGGAACCAAAGTTGGTTCTGCTAAGCCCAACTCAAACCATAACGAGGCAGAGTGCCACCACTGCAACAAAATAGGTCATTGGAAAAGAAGCTGCCCGGAATATCTGCAAGCCATCAAGGATGGGAAGATCAAGCCGTCTTTCGCATGTATTTACACAATTAAATCTAATGATTCATCACATGCTATTTCTTGGGTTCTTGATACAGGATGTGGTTTTCACATATGTTCTGATTTGCACGGACTAAAAAGAGATAGGGATGTGGAGTGTGGAACGTGGAAGAATAAATCTAATCATGGGGAACAGAAGATCGTCGCCTGTCACCAAGATTGGAGTGTATTCTTTAGCGCTGAGTAATGGATTAGGTTTACATTTAAATAATTGTTGCTATTCGCTAGATATGGCAAGAAACATCAGTTCATTTCATGCTTTGTTTAGACAAGGATTTAGATATTTGTTTGATAATGAGAAAGGTTCAATTTATGCTTATCTATATGGTGTTTTATATTTTGAAGCATTGCCTTGTAATGGAATTTATGAAACTGTTATGGTTGTAGATAACCTAGTAAATGATGTATTGTGTGTAGATTCTTTCAATAGTATAGATAAAGCATGATTGTTGCATTGTCGTCTTGGACATGTCAACAAGAAACGCATAGCCCAACTCCAAAAGGATGGAGTGTTGGAGTCATTCGACCATAGGGATGATGACGTGTGCGTGTCTTGTTTACTTGGAAAGATGACCAAGTCACCCTTCACTGGCACTTGTGCTAGGGGTGAGGGTCTATTGGATCTCATACACACCAATGTGTGTGGGCCCTTTAGATCCACCACAAGGGATGTGAACCGCTTCTATGTGACTTTCACCGATGATTATAGTAGATATGGGTATATCTATTTAATCAAGCACAAGTCAGAAACCTTTGAAAAGTTCAAAGAGTTTAAACAAGAAGTGTTGAATTCCACGGCTACCTCAAGGAATGCGGAATAGTTTCGCAATTGACGCCACCTAGGACACCGAAATTAAACGGTGTGGCTGAGAGGCGCAACCAAACTGTGACAACCCGATATTTCAACTCTATGTAATGACCTAAAAAGTCAAGTATTGTAACCACTTTTGATATAATGAAATTAACTTCGAAAATAAAAAATCCAAAAAGTCTCTAAATAATTATCTACTATGTTTGATGTCATTAAACCGTGATCGTACGTAAAAAGAACTCCCAAATCTGACTTCTTATAATGAAGTTATGATTTTTCCAAGTTCGACTTAGCGACAGACAGCTAAAAACTCGAATCGGAGATCGAGCGACTTTTGGCCGGAATGACCTAAACGAGAATCGAAGGTCTCGACAATGGTATTTCAATGGTAAAAAGTCTGGCAAAAACAGACGTCGGATAAAGAAGTTATGAATTTCTAACGAAATTTTCTTACCGCGACCTTTTAAAAATAAATAATAAAAATAATTTCAAAATTTGCCGAATGAATCTAAACGAAAGTTGTAGAACGTAGTCTCACCTACGCGTGGATATAAAGAACGTCGAAAACGGAGTTCGTATGAAGAAGATATGAATTTTTGAAGTTTATTAAATATTAAAAATATAATTTTTAATAGAAATTTTGGTATTATCTAAAGGCTGAGTCGCACACGAGTACACCCAGCGTACTCAAGGCCTAGGCCTCGGATCATCCACATCGCGCCCTATGCGAGCCTATGTTCAGTCCCATCCGGAGTTTGAAGCAGTCGAGGATGCGCTCATGCGTGACGCACGAGTACGCCCAGCGTACTCGAGTACGCCCCGCATACGGAGGCGGTTCCCACCCCCTATAAAAGGGATGCGAGGGTTCCGAAGAGAAGAGCCATTTCCTCTCATCTTTCTTGCGTTTTTGCCTCGTTTTCCGTGCATGAACTATCCCGAAGCCCCGGTTTCCTTGCTCAAGTCCCGAAGGTCGTTTGTGCTCTTGAGATTCCCGAGAATCTCGAGAAGATCTGCTTTCTCGAGTCGAAGTTCTGCTCGGTTTTCATCTCG
Organism: Lactuca serriola; assembly: GCF_051521515.1. Classification (NCBI taxonomy): domain Eukaryota; kingdom Viridiplantae; phylum Streptophyta; class Magnoliopsida; order Asterales; family Asteraceae; genus Lactuca; species Lactuca serriola. The sequence continues at coordinate 120,931,402 of NC_136416.1, forward strand.
CCTTTTCCGATCTTTCAAGTGAGTTCATACCCTTATAATCCAAACTTTTAAATGTTTTATAAATTCTTTCAAGGGGGTAAATACAAGTAAAACAAACGATTATTATCGTGTGTTATATAAAGTTTCATTATACATTTTATCAACGGAATCATACGTGATTTATGACTATTATAGGGAAACTTTCATATGCAAAATATATCACGATAACATTATATCTTTTGAAATGAAAAAATCTTGATATATATGTATAAATCAAACACTCTGCTTAGACTGTATGTATATGTGTCCATCTTAGACATTATAAAAATTTATACTTTCATAACAAGTGATTCATTTTTCTAGGGATTTCTAAACAAACGAGACACACTTTTAGAAAACTATAATAGGTACAGTGTTACGAGAACATCACGAACTGTTACATACTAGAAATACTATTTCAAGAAGTTTACTTTCACCCACAAGAACAAACGAACATTTTCACAAGTAAATCTGTTTTATACTAAGTTTTGTGAGACATTAACTTCACATACGTTCAAGTACACATTTCAAGTCCTGTATTATATACCAGAATCCCTTGGAGGGGGAGCATGGTGTTTGTGTATTGATCTATACGGGCTTGACAACCCCGCACCCTTACTGTTAGCTACAGTACACCATTTGAGGTGACAAACGTCAGAACATTCCAATGCCTGAAGAACGTTGTGTATAGGCATTTCTAGTCAATAGCATGGTTATAAAACTCACATGGAGTATTAAAAACACATTGATTTACGGGGTTTTTCAGACGTATTGGAAATTTTATACGTACATACATTTTCTAGAAACAAACATTGGTTTTAATAGAAGGCTACATTTATGCTAGTAGAAAATACGGGATTTTCTAGGAACAAACAAACAAAACATTTCATTTCATACAAACATTGTCATTTAATACTTATGAAACTCACCAGCTTAAATGTTGATCTACTCTTTCAAAACTACTTGTATGTCCCATGGATTCAGTAATTACAGGTAACAAACAACTTTTGAAGAAGGAGCGCTGCGGCGCCAGTTTAAATTCATACTTTGGCATCATATTGTAATTGGTTTTTGAACATGTACCTTTTAACAATGTACACTTTCAATTATATATATGATGGTTGTATTGCTTTCTTTACTATGTATTCATTTGTTACGTTACCACATGAAGTCATCCGCCCCCGAACGTTTCCGCCGTTCCGGTTTGGGGGTGTGGCAGATTGGTATCAGAGCAATGTTTATAATGAACTAAGTATATTGAACCACATAAGATATACAAACTATAAATGCTTAAGGGACTAATACTCTCTGACAAAACATTTTTTTGTTTTACTCCTAAGCCGCATTTCGTTAAACATAAAATGTTAGTTCGTTTAAGTACAAATACATGCATACAACAACTTATTTTCATGATTATAGCTTTACAACAAGTATTTAGACAAGTTGGACACTACGATTAAGACTCGATATATGTAATCAGATTTGGGACAAATATAGCATGATCAACTATATTTGCCCGAGATCGGACCAATGTATATCAAGGAATACTCGTAGTGAGCAACAAGTCAAAACTTACCAAAACATCACAAGGATCAAACACACAAATTTAAATACTATAGGAGTATTTGCTACATAAATAGCTTAACTTACATGTTTAGTCTTACATGTTCCAAATTTTATTCAAATCTTGTAACCCTATTCTCGTACAGTCAAATGGCTGGATTTCATCACCCCGGCGACCCCTACTATCCCAACCAAGGCAACGGGGGTTGGATCGAAAAGGATCCCGAGGAGGACGAAGAACCCATATAATTAGACGAAGAGGATGAATCCGGTACCGACTCAGAGCCGGAAGTGATCAACACACCACCCGCACAACCTCCCGCCTATGTAAGGAACTTTCAAGGACCGACTCCCGTTTGGGGAAGTCACCTCCACCATTGGAGCCAACAACAAAGTCTACGCACTCCCTACGGCATGTGCCGAGACTTCTACGATGTCCGCGGCGGAGGTTCAGCTAATCGGGCACTCCCAGTCATGGTGGGAAAACTAGCCAACCATTCCTACCAATCCAGAGTTCAAGCTAGCCGGATTTGGGAAGTCAACGTGGAAGTACAGGTTCACATTTCCGACATCCGTAGGCTGGACAGAGCTCAGGACAATGCCCAACTCCAAACTGAGGCATTCTAAGTGCAAATGATTGCAGCCCTCGCCGAATTGAGGGAACAACAAGCAGCCTTCGATAGGCGTCTTATGGAATCGAAGCAATCGGATGCGAAGTCAAGCTCCAAGCGCAACCTACGTCGCAAGTAGTGCTTGCCAAAATCCCAAATTTTGTTATAAGTTAGGACCTCGACTAAAAGTTTTTATTTTTCTTAAACTTTGTAACTGGAGACCCTTATAGGGGTCAAATTTTCGTGATCGTTGTATCAACTATTATACTAATATAAGTGGCACTATTATTACTACGTTGAGTATTTCGTTCAATCCTTAAAATTTTATGGAGAAACCATATGCTTGTTTCGTATTTCAGTCTTACAAATAACTTTCATTCTTCTATCTTTGAGACTCATACTATCATCTGTTGTTGAACTATAGCAATTTAGTTCATGAGACACATTCATTTTCTATGCTATGGAATTCTTATCTTTATCTTTTCAACCTATAGTTGAAGGATGCCTCCGCGTAGAAACCCGAGACGAAACAACGGTGGGGAAGCACCTATACCACCACCACCTCCACATTCTCAATTTGATGTTGCCATGTTCCAAGCAGTAGTCACAGCAGCTGTGGTGGCTGCCATGTCACAACTCAATACCCCTGTTACTACTGGCTCGGGGATTCGCACGCTTCCTTCCAACCATGGCAAGAGTCATGGACAACCCCGAGAATGCACCTATAAAGACTTTATGAATGCCAAACCCCGGATGTTTAATGGGACAGGTGGTGTGATGATTTTGAGGCAGTGGATAGAAAGGATAGAGTCAGTCTTTGAAATCTGCTCCTGTCCCGAGCACAACAAAGTTAAGTTTGCCACCTTCACACTTACTGATAGAGCTTTAACTTGGTGGAATGGCCACATTAAGGTACTTACTCTGATAGCGGCGAATTTCATAAGCTGGGAGAGCTTAAAAATCATGATGATGAGAGAATACTATCCACGAGGAGAGATTCAAAAACTCGAACACGAACTCTGGACTCTTGGAATGATTGGTACCGACATAGTAACTTATACCAATAGGTTCTGCAATCTCGCAATCCTTTGCCCATATATGATTGCTCCTGAGAGCAAGAAAATAGAGAGATACATTTGGGGACTGTCGCCCCAAATTTAGTCAAGCATGTTAGCTTAAAAACCTGACACTTTTGAGTGTGCCAAGGAACTGGCACAATCTCTAGTTGATCACGGAAGTCATCAGAACTCAACAATTTCTACACCAGAACCACAAAAAGGAAATAACAACAACAATAACAGGAAGAGGGAATGGAATAAAGGGAAGGGTGGATCTTTCCAAGAATCCTCGAAGAAACAACAACTGGTTTCAGTAAATGCTGCTACTGCACCTACTACCGTCCGTACAAATCCCTACCCAACAAAGCCTTATGTGGGTAACCTTCCAAAGGGTTCCAAATGCACTTACCACCATCATGGACCTTGTCGGGAAATGCAGTGCTCCAACTGCAAAAGGAAAGGGACACACTGTCCGTTTCTGCAAGGCCCCCGTAAAGCCGATCACTCAAGTTCCCAACGTTGGTGTGGGCCAAGCTTGCTACGGTTGTGGCGAGGTGGGCCACTACAAGAGAAACTGCCCAAAGGCAGCAAATACCGGCGGGGTGGGACGAGTTTTGGCTATCGGCCACGAAGAAGCCGTAGCTGATCCTACAGTAGTTGCTGGTACGTTTCTTCTCGATAATTCATATGCATGCATACTATTCGATAGTGGAGCGGAGAGAAGCTTCGTGAGTCAAAACTTTATTCACTTACTTAAACATAAACCTAGCAAGTTAGAAAAATCATTCACTATAGAAATGGAAAAAGGAAAAACGGAGAACACTAATTGCATATTCATGGGTTGTACATTAACTTTAGATGGTCATTCTTTCCCAATCAACCTCATGCCGGTCCAAATTAAAAGTTTTGACGTCATAGTCGGCATGGATTGGTTATGTCATCTTCGCGCCGATATCATGTGCTTTGAGAAATCAGTTCATCTTAATCTCCCTGACGACGAAACATTAGTGATTTACGGCGACAAATCAAGTACAAACCTTCGCATCATTTCGTGCATCCAAGCTCGAAAGTGTTTGCGGAAGGATTGTTTCTTGCACACATCGTCGATACAAGTCAGGGATTAAAGGACATCAAGAGCATTCCAGAAGTACGCAACTTTCCCGATATCTTTCCAGAAGAGCTACTGGGATTACCACCACAACGCCAAGTCGAGTTCAAAATCGACTTAGTTCCAGGGGCTACCCCAGTAGCGAAATCGCCTTATCGCCTGGCACCAGCAGAGATGCAAGAACTTTCCAGTCAGCTTAACGAACTCCATCAAAAAGGATTCATTAGAACAACTTTCTCACCTTGGGGAGCACCGGTCCTGTTTGTAAAGAAAAAAGACGGATCGTTCCGCATGTGCATCGACTACAGAGAATTGAACAAACTTACTGTCAAAAATCGTTATCCTCTTCCCCGCATTGACGATCTATTTGATCAACTTCAAGGATCAAACTACTTCTTGAAGATAGATCTACGATCCGGATATCACCAATTACGAGTACTAGAGGAGGATATTCCTAAGACAGCCTTCCGATCCCGTTATGGACACTACGAATTTGTAGTGATGCCGTTCGGATTAACCAACGCACCAGCAGTATTCATGGACCTAATGAATAGGGTGTGCCATCCTTACTTGGATCAGTTCGTCATTGTCTTCATCGATGAGATACTTATCTACTCCCAAAGTAAGGAAGAGCATTGTCAGCACCTACGAAAAGTCTTAGAAACATTACGATCGGAGAAGCTTTATGAGAAGTTCTCTAAATGTGAATTTTGGATTCGAAGAGTCGAATTTTTGGGCCACGTTGTTAGCGAGAAGGGGATACACGTGGACCCCTCCAAAATTAAGGCCATTGAGAACGGGTGGGCACCAAAGACACCTACAGAGATTCATCAATTTCTAGGTCTCGCTGGCTATTATCGCAGGTTCAAAAAGAACTTCTCTAGCATTGCGAAACCTCTTACTACATTGACCCAGAAAGGCATGGCCTTTGACTAGGAAGCAAAACAAGAGAAGGCGTTCCAAACACTGAAGCCAGCTTTGTGCACCGCACCGATGCTATCCCTCCCCGAAGGGATAGAAGATTTTGTAGTGTATTACAATGCATCAAACCAAGGACTTGGTTGTGTTCTTATGCAAAGAGGGAAGGTTATTCCTCATGCCTCCCGTCAGCTTAAGACATTCGAAGTAAACTATACAACACACGATCTTGAATTAGGAGCCATAGTATTTCCTTTAAAGATATGGAGACACTACTTGTACAGAACAAAGAGTACCATTTTCACCGATCACAACAGCCTTCAACACATTTTCGATCAGAAGGAGCTCAACATGCGACAACGACGATGGGTTGAGTTACTCAATGACTACGAATGTGAAATTGGTTATCATCCTGGCAAGGCCAATGTGGTAGCTGACGCCCTCAGTCGAAAAGAATACACTGGTCAGAGAGTCAAATCTCTGACTATGACTATCCATACCCACTTATCCACCCAAATTAAGGAGGCTCAACTAGAAGCTTTGCAACCTGAAAATGTGGCAGGTGAATCCCTGAGAGGAATGGAAAAGAATCTAGAAATCAACGGTGGGGGAGCATATTATCTCATGGACCGTATCTGGACACCGAAACATGGTGGTTTCAGAGACGTAGTCATGGCCGAAGCACACAACACGAGATATTCCGTTCACCCAGGTTCAGATAAAATGTATCTGGATCTTAAGAAACTGTACTGATGGCCTAACCTGAAAGCAGAAATTCCTAAGGTTAAGGTTAAGGTCGAGTATCAGAAAGCGTCAGGATTAGTACAACAGCTGGAGATACCGGAATGGAAATGGGAATAGATTACTATGGACTTCATAACCAAGTTGCCCAAGACGACGGGTGGACTCGATACCATATGGGTCATCGTCGACAGATTGACCAAATCCGCGCATTTCCTACCAATCAAGGAGACTGATAAAATGGAAAGGCTTACAAGAACTTACATAAGGGAATAGATTACTATGGACTTCATAACCAAGTTGCCCAAGACGACGGGTGGACTCGATACCATATGGGTCATCGTCGACAGATTGACCAAATCCGCGCATTTCCTACCAATCAAGGAGACTGATAAAATGGAAAGCCTTCAACACATTTTTGATCAGAAGGAGCTCAACATGCGACAACGACGATGGGTTGAGTTACTCAACGACTACGAATGTGAAATTGGTTATCATCCTGGCAAGGCCAATGTGGTAGCTGACGCCCTCAGTCGAAAAGAATACACTGGTTAGAGAGTCAAATCTCTGACTATGACTATCCATACCCACTTATCCACCCAAATTAAGGAGGCTCAACTGGAAGCTTTACAACCTGAAAATGTGGCAGGTGAATCCCTGAGAGGAATGGAAAAGAATCTAGAAATCAAGGGTGGCGGAGCATATTATCTCATGGACCATATCTGGACACCAAAACATGGTGGTTTCAGAGACGTAGTCATGGCCGAAGCACACAACACGAGATATTCCATTTACCCAGGTTCAGATAAAATGTATCTGGATCTTAAGAAACTGTACTGATGGCCTAACATGAAAGCAGAAATTGCTAAGGTTAAGGTTAAGGTCGAGTATCAGAAAGCGTCAGGATTAGTACAACAGCTGGAGATACCGGAATGGAAATGGGAATAGATTACTATGGACTTCATAACCAATTTGTCCAAGACGACGGGTGGACTCGATACCATATGGGTCATCATCGACAGATTGACCAAATCCGCGCATTTCCTACCAATCAAGGAGACTGATAAAATGGAAAGGCTTACAAGAACTTACATAAGGGAAATAGTGCGACTGCATGGTGTTCCGATATCCATTATCTCCGATAGAGATAGTAGATTCACTTCAAGGTTCTGGCAGTCACTACAAAGTTCCCTGGGGACTAGGCTAGACATGAGTATAGCCTACCATCCACAAAAAGATGGGAAAAATGTGAGAGAACGATACAAACTTTGGATGACATGCTGAGAGCCTGTGTGATTGACTTTGGAAAGGCATGGGATATCCATTTACCCCTTTTCGAATTTTCATACAACAATAATTATCATATGAGCATAAAGGCTGCTCCATTTGAAGCCCTATATGGACGTCAGTGCAGGTCCCCTCTGTGCTGGACTGAAGTTGGCGACACCCAGTTAGCTAAAGGACGAGTTCCTGAAAGCACTCTCACCGGTCTGGAAATCATACGGTAAATGACAGAGAAGATCGTTCAGATTCGGGAACGATTGAAAGCCTCTAGAGACCGACAGAAAAGCTATGCTGACCAAAGGAGGAAATCTTTGGAATTCCAGGTAGGAGACCGCGTTCTATTGAAGGTCTCACCGTTGAAGGGCTTAATACTCTTTGGAAAGCGTAGAAAGCTAAATCCAAGATACGTAGGGCCTTTCGAGATTCTCGCCAGAATCGGCCCTGTAGCTTACAAGCTTAATCTACCACGTGAACTTAGTAACATACATCCAACCTTCCATGTCTTGAACTTGAAAAAGTGTCTGTCCGAGGAGACTCTTTTTATTCCACTCGACGAGATCGAGATAAACAAGAGCCTCAACTTTGTGGAAGAACCGGTAGAAATCATGGACCGAGAGGTCAAACAAACGAAACAAAGTTGCATACCCATCGTGAAGGTTCGCTGGAACGCCAAGCGAGGACCTGAATTCACATGGGAATGCGAAGACCAGATGAAAAAAAAGTACCCTCATTTTTTCTCTGATTCACAAGTATCTTTCTTAATTTAAATTTTGGGACGAAATTCCCTCTAACGGGGGGATGATGTGACAACCCGATATTTCAACTCTATGTAATGACCTAAAAAGTCAAGTATTGTAACCACTTTTTATATAATGAAATTAACTTCGAAAATAAAAAGGTCAAAAAGTCTCTAAATAATTACCTACTATGTTTGATGACATTAAATCGTGATCGTACGTAAAAAGAATGCCCAAATCTGACTTCTTATAATGAAGTTATGATTTTTCCAAGTTCGGCTTAGCGAGAGACAGCTAAAAACTCGAATCGAAGATCGAGCGACTTTTGGCCGGAATGACCTAAACGAGAATCGAAGGTCTCGAGAATGGTATTTCAACGGTAAAAAGTCTGGCAAAAACAGACGTTAGATAAAGAAGTTAAGAATTTCTTACGAAATTTTCTTACCGCGACCTTTTAAAAATAAATAATAATAATATAATTTTTAATAGAAATATAAAAAATATAATTTTTAATAGAAATTTCGGTATTATCAGAAGGCTGAGTCGCACACGAGTACGCCCAGCATACACGCGTACGCCCAGCGTACTCAAGGCCTAGGCCTCGGATCATCCACGCTGCGCCCTATGCGAGCCTATGTCCAGTCCCATCCAGAGCCCGAAGCAGTCGAGGATGCGCTCTTGCGTGACGCACGAGTACGCCCCGCGTACGGAGGCGGTTCCCACCCCTATAAAAAGGATGCGAGGGTTCCGAAGAGAAGAGCCATTTCCTCTCATCTTTCTTGCGTTTTTCCCTCGTTTTCCGTGCACGAACTATCCCGAAGCCCCGGTTTTCCTTTCTCAAGTCCCGAAGGTCGTTTGTGCTCCCGAGATTCCCGAGAATCCCGAGAAAATCCGCTTTCTCGAGTCGAAGTTCTGCTCGGTTTTCATCTCGCCTTTTCAGATCATTCAAGTGAGTTCATACCCTTATAATCCACACTTCTAAATGTTTTATAAATGCTTTTATATGCTTTAAAAGGGGGAAATACAAGTAAAACACACGATTATTATCATGTGTTATATAAAGTTTCATTATACATTTTATCAACGGAATCATATGTGATTTATGACTATTATAGGGAAACTTTCGTATGCAAAATATATCATGAGAACATCATATCTTTTGAAATGAAAAAAATGTTGTTATATATGTGTATAAATCAAACACTCTACTTAGACTGTATGTATATGTGTCCATCTTAGACACTATAAAAATTTATACTTTCATAACAAGTGATTCATTTTTCTAGGGATTTCTAAACAAACGAGACACACTTTTAGAAAACTATAATAGGTATAGTTTTACGACAACATCACGAACTGTTACATACTAGAAATACTATTTCAAGAAGTTTACTTTCATCTACAAGAAAAAACGAACATTTTCACAAGTAAATCTGTTTTATACTAAGTTTTGTGAGACATTAACTTCATATACGTTTGAGTACACATTTCAAGTCCTGTATTATATACCAGAATCCCTTGGAGGGGGAGCATGGCGTTTGTGTATAGATCTATACGAGCTTGACAACCCCGTACCCTTACTGTTAGCTACAGTACACCATTTGGGGTGAAAAACGTCAGAACATTCCAACGCCTGAAGAACATTGTGTATAGGCATTTCTAGTCAATAGCATGGTTATAAAACTCACATGGAGTATTAAAAACACATTGATTTACGGGGTTTTTCAGACGTATTGGAAATTTTATACGTACATACATTTTCTAGAAACAAACATTGGTTTTAATAGAAGGCTACATTTATGGTAGTAGGAAATATGGGATTTTCTAGGAACAAACAAACAAAACATTTCATTTCATACAAACATTTTCATTTAATACTTATGAAACTCATCAGCTTAAATGCTAATCTACTCTTTCAAAACTACTTGTATGTCCTAGGGATTCAGTAATTACAGGTAACAAACAGCTTTTGAAGAAGGAACACTGCGGCGCCAGTTTAAATTCATACTTTGGCATCATATTGTAATTGGTTTTTGAACATGTACCTTTTAACAATGTAAACTTTCAATTATATATATGATGGTTGTATTGCTTTCTTTACTATGTATTCATTTGTTACGTTACCACATGAAGTCATCCGCCCCCGAACGTTTCCACCGTTCCGGTTTGGGGGTGTGACACAAACCTTGTTGGACATGGTTCGTTCCATGATGAGTCATGCTTCACTACCTATCTCATTTTGGGGGGTATGCCTTAGAGACTGCCGCTCATATCTTTAACTTAGTCCCTACAAAGAAGGTTGCCAAAACACCTCACGATATGTGGACAGGGAAAGCTCCCTCGTTGGCACATATCAAGGTTTGGGGGTTGCGAGGATTTCGTAAGACGAGAGACTCACAACAAGCTTGAACCTCGTAGTTAGAGGGGTGTTTTTGTCGGCTACCCGCAAAAATTCGTTGGATATATCTTCTATAGACTGAGTGAAAATGTTGTCTTCGTTGTGAGGAGAGGAGTTTTCCAAGAGCTAGAATTCATAAGCCAAGGGGAGAGTGGGAGGCAAATCGATCTTGAAGAGATTCAAGAGTTGAGCGATGAAGGAACCACTAACGCTAGCGCTCAACCTGAGGAGGAAACTCCGGTTGAACCGATTGACGAGTCCTTACCTCTTAGGCATTCCGAAAGAGTTAGAGTTCAACCCCAGTTATATGGTTTTCATATTACTATAGAAGGGGACACATATATTAGTGATAGTACACTAATAAATTTAGATGAACCTAACAACTATAAGGAAGCCATGGCTGGCCCGGAGTCTACAAAATGGAAAGAGGCGATGGACAGTGAGATTCAGTCCATGTATGACAACCAAGTTTGGAATTTGGTTGACCATGTGCCCGGACGTAAGACGGTTGGGTGTAAGTGGATCTTCAAGAAGAAGACCGACATGGATGGGAAGGTGCACATGAATAAGGCGCGACTAGTCGCGAAGGGCTTTACTCAAACTCCTGGAGCTGACTATGATGAGACCTTCTCGCCAGTTGCCAAAATAAAGTCTATTAGGGTGATGTTGGCCATTTCTGCATTTCATGATTATGAAATATGGCAAATGGATGTCAAAACAGCTCTCCTTAATGGGAAGTTGGCTGAGGATGTTTACATGGCTCAGCCAGAGGGTTTTGTCAATGCGAAGCATCCTAATAGGGTGTGCAAGCTTCAGAAGTACATTTATGGACTTAAGCAAGCGCCTCGCAGATGGAATCTTTGCGTCGATGAGAAAGTCAAAGAGTTTGGGTTTGTACGAAGCGAAGATGAATCATGTGTATATGTCAAAGCCAGTGGGAGTATTGTTAGCTTCCTCGTATTTTATGTCGATGACATACTGCTCATAGGAAACGACATCTTGACACTACAAGAAGTTAAGTCCTAGCTCGGGAAGTGCTTCACTATGAAGGACCTCAGAGAGGCTTCCTATATTCTGGGAATAAGTATAGTGAGAGACCGAAGTAAGAGACTAATAGGACTTAGTCAGAATACTTACTTGGAGAAAGTACTAAAATGTTTTAGTATGGAAAACTCAAAGAAGGGAGAGTTACCAATCCAAAGTAATGCCAAGTTGAGTAAGACTCAATGCCCAAGTACCGAAGTCGAGATAGCAAAAATTAGCCGAGTACCATACGCTTCCACAGTTGGCTCGATTATGTATGCTATGACTTGTACTCGCCTTGATGTGGCCTTTGATTTGAGCAGGGTTAGTAGATATCAAGGGAACCATGGCAAAGCACATGGACCGCAGTCAAGAACATTCTAAAGTACCTTCAGAGGACCAAGGAATGGTTTCTAGTCCTCGGTGGGAGTGATGACTTAAAGGTGCGAGGGTATAGTGACGCTAGCTTTCAGACCGACTGGGACAACTACCGTTCGCAGTCGGGTTGGGGCTTTACCCTTAATGGAGGAGCAGTGACTTGGAAAAGTTCCAAGTTAGAAACCATAGTTGATTCAACGTGCGAATCAGAGTACATTGCAGCGACCGAAGCGTCAAAAGAGGCGGTATGGTTGAAGAACTTCATTGGAGACCTTGTAGTTATACCTGCCATAAAGGAGCCTATGAAAATTTTCTATGATAATGAAGGAGCGGTTGCCTTGACCAAGGAACCGAGGGATCATGGTAGATCTCGACATATTGGATGAAAATATCATTTTATTCGACATCGGGTAGAAGAAGGACACCTCGTAGTAAAGAGGGTATTGTCAGAGGATAACCCAGCAGATCCACTTATGAAGGGACTGAGTTGGGTTATGCACTTGTAGCATGCTAGGAGCATTGGGCTGAAGGACAATATTAGTTTATATTAGATAGTTTAGAAACATGTAATAGACAAATGTACTTGACATTTGATGATTAAATAAAGGAGTATTATTTATAAGTAAAGCTATTGTCTTATGTTAATTATTTAACTATTGTTTCACTTTGCATGTTTTGTCTTCCTGAATAATTGAGTTATTAAGAATAATCGAGTTATTCGAACGGTCCACATTCGTTCATATGTTGGCAGTAGGTATGAATGAAGACTGTCATGAATAGGTGTGCAGATTGTCTAAAAGGTATTAGACATAGCAAAGGTTTGCTACAACGTTCATGAGTACTTATGAACAAGTTTTGAGCATTGGAACGAACCTGCGCTTGCTGGAATCACTTCATGGAATTTATCACTTATGAGAATTGTTATCGAGATTATGAAAGCAATTATGATTGAATTATTGAAAAGTAAGAACACAACGAGTAAATATTAATCAGATCTTATATTGATGAAGACTGATTACAATGCTTTCAGCAGAAAGAATACTCGAGTTCAAAAAGTCCTTTCTACTTCTACCCTCAATCCCTATTTATAGAAAACCTGAGTGTACAGAAAATATACTAAGTCTATTACAATATGCTTCATATAAAACTGTGACTTAGTAAAATAACTAATATGCGAAACTAAAAGAAACAACCACTTTGACTTTTTACAATACATAGACTCTACAATCTCCCCCTTTGTAAACAGTCGAAGCTATTCAGTCCATAAGCCTCTGAACAACTGAGTGAATTGTCTTTCGCACTTCACCATACCAAGAAATCACCTTCTTAAGCTCCCTCTTGTCTCCTTCGTTACTCTTCTTGCAGTTATTCATATGAACAATAAAATTTGTATATTGCGAAGAAGTATATCTTTCAACTTCCCAGACCTTGAACAAAAATTTCTTGGGCTTCCCCTTCGTATCTCTCCCTGAAAATACCATGCCAAAAGGTTTCAGGCATATTTCACCGACAACATACTTAGATAATGCTGACTGGGTGAAGGTATCTTCCCGAGGGACATTCACTTCTCTTCCCAAAGTCGTTGCGAGTTCTTCATCGGTTAATGCCAAACAGTCAAAGTAGTTATCAATAAAAGTCTTGGCATGTGCGAAACCGATTCTAAACACTTCAGTTTCAGATCCTTTAAGCTTGTTGTCATCCATATGTTTCAAAATAAGAGCCACTTGGATAAGATCATTGCAGTTCATCAGAGGGAAGTCAGCTATTGTGAAGTCATATTGTTTGTTATCTGCTCGAATGACAAAATAGCGAAAATTCTGAAGCATGTCTTCAAACATCGTATCCTTCTTAATCGTCAACACCTTTTTAATCTTCATTAAGGACCATAATTCATCTGGATTCTTTCCCAATACAGCATGAAATCTGATTTTCATGTGTATGTAGTCATCAACATTATCAAACTTCTCGCTAATCTTGTACTGAGCCGTTATGAAAAGCATTTCATTAATCGGAAAATCCAACTGGCATTTGTCCGAATTCGCAATGTCGTAGCTCCTCTTTGGCTTTTTCTCAAATTCATACATCTCTCTCCCCACCACTTTCGACTCTATATTTTCATAAGAATATAGCTTCGCAAGATCTCCTTTATTCATTGTGGGAGGATCACTTGCCCTTTGCCTCATTATGCTCTGAACTTGCCTCAGCGTTTCTAATTCAGCCTCTGCTTTAGCTTTCTTCTCCTCCTTCGACTTTTCATACATAATCCCTTTCCCTTTTCCCACATCATCAGTTGGAGGTTTCGCACTAGAACTTCCTTCTTTTGACCCAATAGATATTCCTTTGGCTATTGGTCTTGTGGTCATTGTTGTTGAGGAAATCGACATAGTGAATATTAGAAGAGTAGTTTTGAGCTGAGTGGATATCACTTTCCCCACAGTCTTCGCATCATCCTCTTTACTTGTATTTTTCTCTCCTCCTTGCACCCCTGTGAAAGCAGGTGGGGCATTCTTCGGTAGTAAAGAGGTAAAGTTCGCAATAGGAGCAAGTGCCTTCTGAATTGCTTGTTCCAAAGTATTGACTTTGAGAGACAAGAATTCAGGAGCGAGAATGGACTGAGATGAAGATTCCGAAACCAAGGTTTTCAACTCAGTCACCAGCTGAATCAACTGATCAAACTTCTCCTTGTTTTCTTTGTGGTTTGCTTCAAAGATAGGAGCAACAATAACTTTATTTATGTCTGTGGAAACCACATCAACCCTCTTCTGTACTTCAATATGTTGAGAAGTAATATCTCGAAGTTCCTTCACAAGTTCAGTCTTTAATTATTCAACCTTGAAGTTCACATCCTCCCTAACCTTCTTTACATCCTGCACAAACAGAACATGGTGTTCTTTTGCAACAATTTGTAAATCCTTGACAACTCCATTGAATGAACTCCCTTGAGATTTAATGCAAAGCTCATTGTTCTTGTCTGACTGATCAAATTTATCAAGTATTCTCTTTTTAGCAGCTTTGATCATAACATCAACCTCCAATCCTGATATAGATGACGTTCTACCAGAATCAGCTTATGACTGAATAATGGCATTCAACTTTTGATTCAACATTTTGAACTGCTTTCCTGTCATAAGCATATGATCAGGTATCTCCTCCTCCTCTGAATCAAAATGTAAGTCCTCAAATATTCCTCCAAAACCTCCTCCTTCGGTTTCATCATCGGAGATGGGATGCGAAGGTTAAGGAGTTTCAGGTGATTGTGATGGAAATAAGGTTGTAAATGGATTTTGTAGAGGATGGTCAAAAATGGATGAGGTCGAAAGTGTAGAAGTTGGAAGTGAAACCGGTGGTAATGAAATAGGTAATGTAGCAGGTAGGCTTATGGACAGAGTGGTTGCAACACTTGTGATAGGTGCCCCCATATCAGATACGTTGACAACCGTATCAAAAATAGGTACCTCCTCAGAAATTGATTTGGTAGTGACTATTTCAAGTGGAATGGATAGTGGGGTTGTGGTAGAAATTTGCGAAGTAGGTGTTATTGAAACGAGTTGAAGAGAAACAGTTACCGGTGTAGAAACAGGTGGAGTCTCTGGAACCACCTCTTCATCAGAAGACTCGCTGCGAACGATCAACTTTCGCTTCTTCAGAAGTATTTGTTGCATCTGTTTCGCAACATCCTGAGCCCTTTTTCTTTTGGACCCTGGAGAAACAGGAGCTGGAACACTTCTAAACATTACCCCCTTACTGCTGACTTCTGTCTTGCGAATAGGAGAGGATTTGAAAATCTTCATCAGTACCCCAGATTTTGAAGGTATAGTTTCCTTCTTCGATTTTGAAGACGTCTCCTCTATCTAAACCTCTTCTTCTTGACTTTGTTTCGAAGATTGAACATTTTCATCCTTCTTAGTGGTCTTCTTCTTCTTTAAAGTTTTGGCAGTGACTCCCAATAAGATCCCAGTCTGCACAGCTGGATCAAGCGTCTTCATGTATCGTATCAAAACTTTGTGAGTGGATGATACCTTACGAAGCATTGCATCCGGAATGCGAGAAACATGTGTAAAGATATTTTCATCATCTTCCACCTCCTTTGGAAATTGATACAACGAGAATTATGCAACCTCAGCACCCTCTGGAACTTGAATTCATTCTTTTTCATATGTCTTTTCAAGAATAAGGCTCCAATACCTTGCACAAGAGATACCTTTCTCAGAATTCGTGTTTTCCAAACTTTTTACGAACTCCTTCCCCAACTGAGTTCTGTAATCTACACTGATATCGTAGTATAAGCCCATCACCATCGCATAGACTTACATACACCCCCTGTCAAGACCTACTGTTCTTCCTGTCAAACATCTGAGAAAAATTCCAAATAGAAAATTCCACATACAGGGTAATCCAGATTTTCGGAAATCACTAATCTTCTCAAGTGCTGGCTGATGACCCATCTCATTGAACATAAAGATGATTTGGGAATTGAGGGGTTTGAAAAATTGAGGGTTGTTGGGAATGTTCAAGAACTCAATGAACATTTTCTTCGTAAGTCGAACCCTTTTGTTGTTCATCAAGTGGAATGTAATCACGTCAGTGGCATAGTTATAGGAAGGCGATGATGCTGCCAGTGACAACCATGTCATCGGAACTGAGAAAGAACTGAACATGGCAGCGGATAGTGGAGATCTTTTCAGTGCAACTATTAACATCTTCAGTCCTTCTGGGTAAGAAGAGACATTCGGATCAACTTGATAGTTGGTGCTTTGAATCTTCATGAGTGATTGTGAGAGAACTTCATCAGTGTTGGATTGAGTTCCAGCAATTTTTAGGGTTTGAACAAGATGAATATGAAGAAGATGAAGAAATTTAGGACTGTGAGAGTTTGTTCGCGTAACCGTATATAATGATCTTGAACCCCCTTTTATAGGTAACCCAAATTCATTTGAAATTAAAGCGGGATGCATTTAATGTTATCCGATGTGGCACCTTGATAATCGGACCATGACAGCAAAAGGTAGCCATGCTGCAAAAAGTAGCTGTCACATCTCCTAGAAAACTGACAGAATACCAACCATCTTGAGTGCACAGCCTGTCAATTTTCCCGTTATAGAATTGGTACCGTTAGAACCCTTCGCATGGAGGCAAGGCTCTTTCACTTTTGGGTTATAAAGTGAAGTCATATGCCAGTTTTGTGAAATCATCAGCCTGAGTTGGTATTACTCAGAACCTCAAGGATTTCGTGAGTGCAGTGTTCCAAAGAAATAAGATAAGAAATAATTGTTGGGTTTTGAGCATTCTAACACTTCCTAAGTGTACATGCAACCCTAATAAACCTTGGATCTATGTTTGTCTAAGATACATGCAAATAATTATTTTTCCAAGGTTCATATCCTAACTAGCATGGCATGGGGAACATGAATCAAATAAAGCTAGTAGAAATACTTACCTTGTAATTGTAGTTGATTGCTTGGAGTTTTAGAGCCTAGCACCAATAATGTGGATGCCTCAAATGAAAGTCACAAATCACCACAAACTTGGAACTTTGAGAGAATAGTCACACTTCTCTTGAAATCGGCCCTCACCTCAACATAAGTCAACTAGTGTTCACTAGATACAACTAGACACAACTAGTGTGATTTCAAGAGCCAAAGCCTCCTTTATATAGTGTGGTTGATTAGGGTTACATCCATGTAAACCCTAATACCCATGTCTCTTCATTTCCATGAGATCCATGGGTTAAAGCTCCATGGAGTATCCATGGACTTCTCTATCCAAGCCTAGCCCATTCCAAACAAGCATAAGCCCACACTATATAAATATAGAAGCCCATATTTAATTAGTAATATCTTTGATCACTAAATTAATCCTAGATTAATTATAAATCACTACTAATTAAATAATATGATCTTATATTAATATATTAGAACTTATAATATATTAATAAATCATAACTTGTACTATTCTCAAATATTATCCATAAATTGTTCGGGTGAAGTGCAACCCAAATGGACCATGCCGGGTCGGGTCAAGTACATACCAAATATAGTTATGGACTTAGACACTATATCCAACAGTCTCCCACTTGGATAAGTCTAGCAACTATATTTGCAAGTATAACTTCAGGAACCGATCAGCACTCGTAGCTCTTTAAACTCTGTAGAACGTGAACGCACCATTTAGATAAGTGATCATATAATCCTCTATTCTAGATATCAGTCGGACAAACACATGGAACATTTTCTTACTTATTGTCCAACATTTGTTTCCCGATTTCCGATTTGTTTGACAAAGAACTTAATTGAACACATCAACTTAGTTCTGACCGGGCCCGGTACATAGGTCAAAACAAAATCATCGAGGGGCCCAGATATCAGCTTCTAATCCAAGAAGGAACAGATAAACTTCGACTCATATGTTTGTTCTACCACTCATTGAATTACACACAAAGGCACGTTTTATAACATCGAGTTACCAATGCGTTTACGTACAATCAATGCATAACCAACTCGTAAGTAAGAAATCATATCTCTAGGTTTGAAGACTTATATGATATTACCGTCTCACGATCACTCGAGATAAAATTCCATGAAGTGATTCCAGTGAGCGTGGGTTGAGTCCAATGCTCAGAACTTATGAGCACTCATGATTGTTGTAGCCTTGTCCAACACCTTAGACCTCTACAACCCATCATGACAGTCTTGATTCATACCTACTTCCGACATATGACCGACTGTGGAGGTTTGAATAATATGTTATACCAAACAAAAATTATTCTGGAAGTCAAAACATGCAAAAGAAATATAGTAAAAGATCGACAAGAGATAGTAACACTTTACTCATAAATAAAACACCTTTTATTCATCATCAAATGTCAATTACACTTTACAAATTTCCGGGTTATCTAACTACTAAAACTTATATCATCATTCAGCCCTATGCTCCGAGCATGCTGGAGATGCTTAACCCTACTCAGTCCCTTCGTGAGGGGATCTGCCGGGTTCTCATCCGATGATACCCTCTTCGCCACGAGGAGTCCTTCTTCAATTCGATGTCTGATAAAATGGTATTTTCTGTCGATGTGCCTGGATCTCCCGTGATCCCTTGGTTCCTTGGCTAAGGCAACCACACTATTGCTGTCACAGAAAATCTCCATTGGCTCTTTTATAGCTGGTACAACTCCAAGGTCTCCGATGAAGTTCTTTAGCCATATCGCCTCCTTTGCTGCCTCGCTTGCCGCTATATACTCTGATTCACAAGTGGAATCAGCCACTGTCTCCTACTTGGAACTCTTGCAAGAGATTGCTCCTCCGTTTAAGGTAAAGACCCAGCCTGACTGAGAGCGGAAATTATCCCTATCAGTCTGGAAGCTAGCATCACTATACCCTACAACTCTCAAGTCATCACTCCCACCGAAGGTAAGGACCCAGTCCTTAGTCCTTCGCAGGTACTTGAGGATATTCTTTACCGCTGTCCAGTGTTCCTTGCCAGGGTTTGCCTGATACCTGCTAACCATGCTCAAAGCAAAGGCTACATCAGGTCGAGTGCACTTCATAGCATACATGATCGATCCTACAGCTGAAGCATAAGGAAATCGACTCATTTCTGCTATCTCAGCCTCAGTACTAGGGCT
The DNA here is from genome assembly GCF_051521515.1 of Lactuca serriola. Lineage (NCBI taxonomy): Eukaryota > Viridiplantae > Streptophyta > Magnoliopsida > Asterales > Asteraceae > Lactuca > Lactuca serriola. The sequence continues at coordinate 120,950,860 of NC_136416.1, forward strand.
TTGTGTCTTACTCAATCTGGCGTTACACTGAATGGGTAATTCACCTTTCTTGGAGTTATGCATGTTGAATCTTTTCAACACTTTGTCCAAGTAGGTACTTTGGCTAAGTCCAATTAGCCTTTTACTCCTGTTTCTCAAAATCTTTATCCCTAGGATATAGGCAGCTTCACCAAGGTCCTTCATAGCGAAACACTTCCCAAGCCAGGACTTTACTTCCTGCAGGGTTGGAATGTCATTTCCTATGAGTAGTATTTCATCCACATACAGTACCAAAAAACTAACTATGCTCCCACTAGCCTTGATATAGACGCAAGATTCATCTTCACTCCTTGAAAAGCCAAATTCCTTGACTTTCTCATCAAAGCAAAGATTCCACCTGCGAGGTGCCTGTTTCAATCCATAAATGGATTTCTAAAGCTTACACACTCTATTAGGGTACTCGTTGCTGACAAAACCCTCTGGCTGACTCATGTAAACATCTTCAGCCAACTTTCCATTAAGGAAAGCGGTTTTGACATCCATTTGCCATATTTCATAATCATGAAATGCAGCTATGGCCAACAGAACCCGAATAGACTTAATCTTGGCTACTGGAGAAAAGGTCTCATCATAGTCCACTCCAGGAATTTGAGAGAAGCCCTTTGCAACCAGTCTAGCCTTATAAGTGTGTACTTTACCATCCATGTCGGTCTTCTTCTTGAAGACCCATTTGCACCCTACAGTCTTACGACCAGGTACATTCTCAACCAAGTTCCAAACTTGATTGTCATACATGGATTGTATCTCGCTATCCATGGCCTCTTTCCATTTAGCAGCCTCAGGGCCTGCCATGGCTTCCGTGTAGCTGTTAGGTTCATCCAGACCTACTAGTGTCTCATCACTAATAAGTGTCTCACCTTCCGCAGTAATATGGAAACCATAGTAATGCTCAGGTGCATTCCTAACTCTCGTGGAACGCCTCAGAGGTACAGGCTCATCAACTGGCTCAACAGGAGTTTCCTCCTCAAGTTGAGGGCTAGTGTTTGAAGTTCCTTCACCGCTTGACTCTTGAATTTCTTCAAGATCAATTTGCCTCCCACTGTCTCCTTGGCTTATAAATTCTCTCTCTCGAAAGACTCCTCTTCTTGCTACAAAGACCACATTGTCACTAGGTCTGTAGAAGAGGTAACCAAAGGATTGCTGTGGGTAGCCGATGAAAATACACCTCTCGCTTCGAGGTTCGAGCTTATCATGAGTCTCACGTCTCACGAAAGCCTCACAACCCCAAATCTTGATGTGGTCTAGTTTAGGTACTTTACCAGTCCACATCTCGTGAGGAGTTTTGGCAACTTTCTTTGTAGGGACTAGATTAAGAATATGGGCGGCAGTCTCTAAGGCATACCCCCAGAATGAGATTGGTAGCGTAGCTCGATTCATCATGGAACGAACCATATCCAACAAGGTTCGATTACGCCTCTCAGCTACACCATTCAACTGTGGTGTCCTGGGAGGTGTCAATTGTGAGATAATCCCACATTCCCTAAGATAGTCGAGGAACTCTGAACTAAGATACTCACCTCCTCGATCGGATCGAAGCATCTTAATGTTCCTGCCCAATTGATTCTCGACTTCCTGTTTAAATTCCTTAAACTTCTCGAAAGTCTCTGACTTATGCTTGATTAAGTAGACATATCCATATCTACTGTAATCATCAGTGAAAGTCAAATAATAACGATTAGCATCCCTTGTGGCATGTTTGAATGGTCCACACACATCCGTGTGTATAAGGTCCAACAAACCTTCACCCCTCTCACACGAGCCTGTGAAGGGTGACTTTGTCATTTTTCCAAATAAGCATGATTCGCAACTATCATCTGACTTTAGGTCAAACGACTCCAAGACTCCATCCTTTTGGAGTTGGCCTATGCGTTTCTTGCTTATATGTCCAAGACGACAATGCCATAATGATGCTTTATCCAAGTTATTATTATCAGTAGAATCAATACACAAAACATTATTTCCCAAGTTATCTACAACAGATACAGCTTCATACACACCATCACAAGGTAATGCTTTAAAATAAAAGACATTATTATAGAAAACATCTATAGAACCAACTTCATTATTAAATGAAAAGGTAAACCCTTGTTTGTACAAAGCATGAAAGGAAATAATATTTCTTGCCATTCCTGGCGAATAACAACACTTATTCAAATCTAAATTAAACCCACTACTTAGCGATAAAGTATAAACTCCAATCTTGGTAACAAGTAAAGCTTTCCTATTCCCCATGATCAAGTTTATTCTTCCTTGCTCCACATTCTCACTTCTTCTTAGTCCCTGCAAGTCACAACAAATATGAATACCACAACCGGTATCAAGGACCCAAGACTTAGAATGGGGTGAGTTATTAGAAATGATAGTGTAAGTACCTGCATGGTTGGGCTTAACTTTCCCATCCTTCACATCCTGCTGGTACTTTGGGCAGTTCCGCTTCCAATGAGATTTTTCATGACAATAGAAGCATTCAGCCTCTTTTGGGTCAAAAGAAGGAGTGACGAAACCTTTCTTGGTTCCACTTGAAGAAGAGCCATCAAGGTTCCGAGCCTTGGTACCCTTCGAGGACCTCTTTCTCTTCCTCCATCGATTTTTCCCAATTGCCAAAATCGGAGTTGAGTTTGGAGTAGGAGTGATAGCAACCGACTTCCCCTTAAGACCTGATTCTGCGGTCTTGAGAAGTCCCTGAAGTTTGCTGAGTGTGACCTCTTCCTTATTCATGTGATATGTCATGCGGAATTGATCATAGCACGATGGTAAGGAGTGCAAAATGATATCTATTGCAAGATCCTCAGGGAAGTTCACATTAAGCTTCAGCAAACGATCCACATACCTTTGCATTTTCTGCATGTGGTTCGTGACGGATTCCCCGTCCTTCATCATGGTTGTTATCATGGAGCAGATGATTTCATACCTCTCTTGTCTTGCACTTTGATGGTATCTTTCCATCAAATCTTGGTGCATTTCATAAGGGTAGAAATCCTCATAAGACTTTTGGAGTTCCGCTGTCATCGTGGCCATCATGATGCAAGCCACTTTCGTAGCATCCCTTTCATGTGCCCGAAATTCAGCGATCTCCTGAGGAGTTGCAGTGGTCTCATCAATCTCCTTAAGCTCCTTGTCAAGGACATATTCTTTGTCCTCGTAGCGGGTAATCATCCTGATGTTTCTGATCCACTCATTGAAGTTGGATCCATCAAAGGTGACTTTCCCACACAAGTTCATAAGGGTAAAGGAGCCATTAGGATTAGAGCCAGAAGCATTGTTGGAAGACATCTGAAGAGTAGAGAACAAGATTAGTTTAGATATAAGAGAGTCCTTAATAAAACACCCAAATGTAATATTAAGGCTAGGATCCAATCACAATATAATATAACTTAGAAGAGGTATGTCGTAATCTAAGCTATACCATATTTGAAAGGTAGGTGAATGACGATTCACCAATTTCCACCATGAAAACCGCAATATTTAAGTATTTGGTTTTTGATTAGATTTTCCTAGATTCTTTGAGATTCAATGAACTTTTTCAAAGGCATGTTTCAATCTCGAGTGTGCCCTCCAGGTTTTGTGACTGGGATGCCGAGGATCACAAAACGAGGTGTGAAGTAACCATGCAAATCACTTGGTACCCTTTAAAGTTTATCACTCAATCGATGTGCCGGTAAACCACACACGCTCCATCGATACTATAATAAACCTTTAAGTTACCCTTTACCTACCTTGTTAAGTCCAAGTTAGTGTGCCGGTTAACCACACACGCTCCACCAACGACTCAAGCAAAGTGTAAAGTGTAATTTCAAGGATTAGCACCTTATTCACATTTTTCCTAAAGTAACTAAGATTGGGAATTTAATAAAACATTTAGTTACTTTATAATATTCATCATACTTTGAATGAGAATTTATAAGTCCTTGTCTTACCCGTTCGGCTAACGACCCTCCACCAGTCAAGCAAGCGGTGGGTGAGAATAGACACCCATTAAGTCACCATTTTATAGGCAACAACCTTATACCCACCTTATAGACCGGCTTCGTGAATGAGGCGTACTAGCGGTAAGACGACTTTGTTCTTATACATATATATAATTATTAAATCATCATAATATAAGTATAAGGGTTGAATTTTAACTTTTAAAATTCTAGGGGTTGGAACTAAAGTTTAACTTAACTTTACTTGTTCCAAAACTTGAGGGCAAGTTTTGTAAACTTTCAAAACTTTTCATTTCTTGTAACTTATGAGTTTAATAGAGTAATAAAATGAGGACTTTTCATTTTTCTAACTCTTGTGTTCTTTTAATGGTTTTTTAATCCAAGAGACTTTTGGTTTTCCATAACTTGAGGACAAGTTATGGACTCCATCAAAACACATTATGATCAAGAATTAAACTACCACATAGGTTACAAATAATTCCTATGATCATCTAAACTTCATAAGAACAAGAACATGAATATGAACACTTTCAAGAATCAAAATCACATTAAACTTTGTAATTTTGATAACTAGTTGTTGTAAATGAATTAGCAAAAACATTACACCAGCTAAAACAAGTTTTCAAGTACCAAAATAGTTTAGGGTAATGTTTCCAATCCATTTCCAGCAACTAAAGTCGAAAATCTGCACTCTGTCGACCCTACTCGCCGAGTTTCATGAACCTACTCGCCGAGTAGGTTGAAGATACACATGAACTCGCCGAGTCCACCCCATGGACTCGCATTCTAACACTTCCTAAGTGTACATGCAACCCTAATAAACCTTGGATCTATGTTTGTCTAAGATACATGCAAATAATTATTTTTCCAAGGTTCATATCCTAACTAGCATGGCATGGGGAACATGAATCAAATAAAGCTAGTAGAAATACTTACCTTGTAATTGTAGTTGATTGCTTGGAGTTTTAGAGCCTAGCACCAATAATGTGGATGCCTCAAATGAAAGTCACAAATCACCACAAACTTGGAACTTTGAGAGAATAGTCACACTTCTCTTGAAATCGGCCCTCACCTCAACATAAGTCAACTAGTGTTCACTAGATACAACTAGACACAACTAGTGTGATTTCAAGAGCCAAAGCCTCCTTTATATAGTGTGGTTGATTAGGGTTACATCCATGTAAACCCTAATACCCATGTCTCTTCATTTCCATGAGATCCATGGGTTAAAGATCCATGGAGTATCCATGGACTTCTCCATCCAAGCCTAGCCCATTCCAAACAAGCATAAGCCCACACTATATAAATATAGAAGCCCATATTTAATTAGTAATATCTTTGATCACTAAATTAATCCTAGATTAATTATAGATCACTACTAATTAAATAATATGATCTTATATTAATATATTAGAACTTATAATATATTAATAAATCATAACTTGTACTATTCTCAAATATTATCCATAAATTGTTCGGGTGAAGTGCAACCCAAATGGACCATGCCGGGTCGGGTCAAGTACATACCAAATATAGTTATGGACTTAGACACTATATCCAACAGAAATGACTTAGCCATCTAGATCAATACTTCATTTCAATTTTTCATTCTCTCCCAAACTACCCAGTCTCTTTCACCACTCTCGCATCCTCATGACCTTTGTCATCCACCTCCCCAATTCCCACTCTTTTAATTTTGTCATATGAACTTGCTATGACTTCAACTATTCTACCTCCAAAGTATTAGCTTTTCCTTTCTGCCTGCCTAACTCCTACTCTTTCAACATGCTCACATGACACGACATATTTCGAGCTATAGCCCTAACCCGAAACCCGACACGAACTCGACACGAAAATAAAAGGGTTGACACGAAACGAACAAAACTCAAAACACACAATACTTAAAGAACAAAAAAAAATATTTTTGTGATTTTTAAATTTTTCAAAAATAAAAACATAACAAAATAAAATCTTTTTGGATTTTTGATTTTTCGAAAATGAAAATGAATCAAAAGAAAATAATTTTGATTTTTCAAGTTTTTTTTTTAAAAAAAATTTAAAACACAAAATGAACCATAAACCTAACCTTAGTTATCATGTGTGCAAATGCGAAGAAATGTGGATGCAAAGCCATGCGAAGCCTCTGGATGAACAGTAACTTCTGAACGATTCTGACTCATAAGTGCTGAATGGACCTTTCATTCTTGATATTTTAAAATTGAATTCGCATCAATCATCCCCAAACCTGCTAAAATTCTTACAAATGATTTTTCATCAAGAGGTTTAGTAAAAATATCAGCAAGTTGTTCAGTGGTTTTAACAAAATGAATTTCAATATTCCCATCTTCCACATGATCTTTGATAAAATGATATCGAAGAGCAATGTGTTTTGTCTTTGAATGTTGTACTGGATTATGACAAATGCGAATTGCACTTTGCCAATCACAATACAAGGGAATCTTTTTCATGTTTATCGCATAGTCACGAAGTTGACTCTGAATCCAAATAATTTGCGAAGTGCAAGCAGCAGCTGCAATGTATTCAGCCTCAGCAGTTGATATAGCAACATAAGTTTGCTTCTTCGATTGCCAACTCACCAACTTCCCATCCAATAGTTGACATCCACCACTTGTACTTTTCCTATCTAAAGTACATCCTCCTAGATCAGAATCTGAAAAAGCTTGAATGAAAAATCCCGATTTCGAAGGATACCAAAGTCCTAACGAAACTGTCCCCTTAAGATAGCGAAAAATATTTTTCACTGCAGTCAAATGAGGTTCTTTGGGATTAGCTTGAAATCTAGCACAATTACATACCGAAAACATAATATCAGGTCTACTTGCAGTTAAGTACAGTAAAGACCCTATCATGCTTCGATAAAGTGTTAAGTCAACAGCAGGAGCATCTAACGAAGGCGTTAGTCTTGTTCCCACTGCCATTGGTACTCTCAGTTTCGTGTTGTTGGTCATTCCAAACTTCTCAAGCAAGTTCTTTGTGTATTTTTCTTGATTGATTAAAATTCCATCCCTGTTCTGTCTTATATTCAATCCAAGAAAATTATTAATTTTTCTCATCATACTCATTTCAAATTGACTCTTCATTAGATTTTCAAATTCAATTGTCAATGTTGGGTCAGTTGAGCCAAAAATAATATCATCAACATAAATTTGAACAATCATAAGATGATCCCCAACTTTCTTGCGAAACAAAGTGGGGTCAACTGATCCTTGTTTAAATTTAGATTGTTTCAAGAAATTTGTAAGTGTTGCGTACCAAGCCCTTGGTGCTTGTTTTAACCCATACACTCCTTTGTCTAGAATGTAGACATGATCAGGATGTTCATCATTTATAAATCATGGTGGTTGTTCAACATAGACTGTTTCTTCAAGTTCTCCATTTAAGAATGCACACTTAACATCCATTTGAAAAACATCAAAGTCTTTGTGAGCTGCATAAGCTAAAAATATGCGAACTGCTTCGAGTCTTGCAACAGGAGCAAATGTTTCTTCATAGTCTATTTCTTCTTGTTGCGAATAACCTTTAACAACTAGTCTAGCTTTATTGCGAATAATATTATCATCTTTGTCATTTTTATTTTTAAAAATCCATTTTAATCTGACAATTGAAACATCAGAAGGTTTAGGAATTAATCTCCAAACCTTGTTTCGTTCAAATTCAGCCAGTTCAGATTGCATAGCAACAACCCAATCTGAGTGTTCCATAGCATCCGTTACTGTCTTTGGCTCTATTTTCGAAATAAAGACATTAAACATACATAGTTCTTGGTTCGCATTCAGTACCTCATTTTTCGCACGAATTTGAGCTCTTGTCAACACACCATCTTGTGGATTCCCGATTAGTTGTTCTTTGGGATGATTTCTTGTCCATTTCTCAAGTAGTGGAAAATCAGGATTAAATGCCACTGGTGCATCTTCATACATATCTTCATTTTCAGATCCTGTAATAGAAAAATTATCATTTAATTCATGAAACTCATCATTTTCATCAAGATTAATTGTCTCTGTTTCATCATGCTCCCCCTCAACACGATGTTCATCTTGATGCTCCCCCTCAAAATGATGATCCTGTTGAATTTGCGAATGCTCCCCCTCAAATTGATTATTCATATTTTCATTCTCCCGCTCAAAAGTTTGTTGTCTGTGTTCATTGTTAATCGTATGCTCCCCCTCCATACGAACTTCAGGCACACTTTCGCAATATCTTGAAGTTGTAGTGATTGTTGAATCATCAGTATGTTTTGAGGATTCTGATGTTTGATTATCAGGAGCATTAGTTTCCGCATTAATTGCCCTGTCAGGAATTCCAAAAATTAAGTCATAATCTAAATCATTTATTTCAGAATTATCAATTTGTGTATCTGAATCAACAAGAATTGATTTATTTTCAAATTTACTATCCATTTGTTTAATATAGTAATCATCGAAAGTTAAGTTGAAAGTTTCTTCAACTTTTCTTGTTCGCTTGTTTAGCACCCCATATGCAACTGAATTTTGCGAATATCCTAAGAATATGCCTTCATCAGCTTTAGCTTCGAACTTGGTCAGATTATCTTTTAGATTCATTATAAAACAACTACATCCAAAAACATGAAAAAATTTGACATTAGGTTTTCGATTGTTGAGTATTTCATATGGAGTGACATTGAATCTGCGATGAATGAATGATCGATTCTGAGTAAAGCATGCAGTAGAAACTGCTTCAGCCCAAAGATATTGAGGTAGATTCGCATATGTTAACATGGTTCTGGCTGCTTCACATAGAGATCGATTTCTTCTTCCAACAACACCGTTTTGTTTTGGAGTATATGGTGATGAGAAATTATGCGAAATTCCTTTGCCTATGAGAAATGAATCAAGTGTTTGATTTTTAAACTCAGAACCATTATCACTTTTAATTTTGCGAACATTCTTTTTAAGGCTAATCTCAATCTTTTTGATAAAATCAATCATCGTCTGAGCAACTTCAGATTTTAACCTGAGAAAAAATACCCATGTGAATCGAGAAAAATCATCAACAATAACTAAAATGTACCGCTTTTTATTGATTGTAGCAACAGTCGACGGTCCACATAAGTCAATGTGAAGAAGTTCCAATGGTTCTACGGTTTTTGAGTCTATCACAATCGGATGACCATTTCTATGTTGTTTTCCTTGTTCGCAAGCTACACACAGAGAATCATTGTAAAATTTTAGTATAGGTAAACCTCGAACTAAATCTTTAGTGACAAGTTTGTTAATATTGCGAAAGTTCAAATGTGACAATCTTCTATGCCAAAGCCAGCTGACATCATTAGATGCCTTTGATATAAAACACACAGTAGGTTTGCCCACGATTGGTTTGATGTCCAGTGTAAACATATCACCATATCTTTTAGATTTGAGAAGTACTTCATTTGTCTTCGCATTTGAAATGATACTTCCTTCTTCATTAAACACAACCTGGTTTCCAGTACCCACAACAAGTTATGAAACACTAATCAAGTTATGTAGAAGGCCTTCAACATAAGCAACCCTGTTAACAATGAATTTTCCATTTGGTACTTTCCCATAGCCTTTCACTTGACATTTGTGATTATTTCTGAATTTGACTACTCCTGCATTTTCAAAGCTTCGATAATCTCGCAAGTTATCCTTTCTTCCAGTCATGTGACAAGAGCAACCACTATCAATATACCATTTCGCATCATATTGCTCGTCACACATCACCTGCATTTATTGAAAAAATTTATGAACCCAAAACTTATTGGGTCCTCCATTAGTATTTTTGAACAAATGCTTAGAATTTAAAAACCATGTTTTCAATTTGTCTGTGACACTATCAATTATATCAACATCATCAGATCGAGATATTGAAATATAGTTGTTCAATAGTTTTAGATTTTCATTGAGTGTCATCTCATCTTTCAAAACATTCGCAACTTTGATATCTGGTTTCCATTTATGTACCGGAACTTGCGAATTATAAGATGATGAACTACCAGTGGATGGGTTATTTGCGAACTTGTCAAATGCATTCTTTATTTGTTGCTCTAAAAACTTCCCATTTTAATATTGTCTTCCTTTCCCTTCAAGCCAATGATTGATCATACATACATCAGATTTTCCTTTTGTGTACGAAACTTTGGTCGGTTTTGAGACTGAAGGATTTGGAAAATTTGGTTGTTTAGGAGAAAACTTCATTTTTGTTTGAGTCATGACATTCAACGATGATGAATCATTCGTGAATTTGCCAACTTTATGAAACTTTTTATTTTTCACAAATTTTTGCGAAGTCTCAAATTTTCGATTGTTGTCATATTTGCAAACAAGTTTATCATTATGTTTCATTGGAATTTTGTCAACAGAATTTATTTGTTTTTGAAAACTTGTATCCTTTTGTTTATTTATGCTTTGAAATTTTGATGATTTTGACTTTGAAATTTGTTCTTTTTTAACTTTTGATTTATCATTGGACATAACTTGCCAAAAGATTGCTTTTCTTGCTTTTCTTTTTGAAACGTTATTTTCTATTGAATAATTTCCAACAATCAATTTGAATTCATGAGAATTTAATTTCACTAAAACCTTTGATTTTTCAACTTTTTTAAAAACTTTGTTTGCTTTTTCACCTTTAACCACCCATTTTTGTGATGATTTTTTTCTTTGAAAAACATAAGAATTTTGAGTTAAATTGTTTTCTTCTGTGTTTTGATTTGCGAATAAACCTTCAGTAGTTGACCTTTGATTATCTTTTTCAACCATTTTGTTGAATTCAGGGTTAATTTTCTCAGCATTCCCAGTAGTGACAAAATTTTGATTTGGAAAAATGGTGTTATCAGTGCATATAAAATTTGGATATACCACGGTGTTAGTTTCCAAATAATGTGCACCTTTGTCACTTAGAATTTTGTCAAATTCTTTTGTATCTCCAAAAACTTGATCAACCACAACTCGTGGAGTTATTTCATGTGAATCCTTCACATCTTCTTTGTTTTCATCAGTGTCATCAGATTTCCAGCTTTCAACTTCCACATTATCAAAATTACAATGTTGCGAAGTAGAGGGTTTTTCAATGTCATCTTTGACAATCGAATCAACTATAATTTCTTTACCTTTGATCGTAGATGTGATATTAATGATTGACAATTTAGAACAATCAACCTCTTCCTCTTCAATCTCACTGATTTCACTCACATTATCTGAATTGTCATCGATATCAGCATAATTGAGTTGAGAATCAAGAGTTGAGGTTTTAGTTTTCTTTAAGATTTTCACTTGTTCATTCTTTGTCAAACTTTCATTGAAAATACTAACCAACTCATCAGCATTCAAAAATTCATCAATTTTGACAATACCATATGCGAATCTATCATCAGATATTTTGTCAAATTGAGCAATTGTGTTTTCGCAATCATAAGACACAACATCAACTTTTTCACGATCATATTCAAGAAAAGGTAAAAGTTTCCTACGTTGTTCTATGCTACTGTCAGATGAATGATGTAAAGCAGTTAATTTTGCATACAAACGCTTAGCATAGTTACAATATATATTTCTTTGTGCTAGCAACAACCTAACTTCATTTCCAAGATTGTCCCTATCACAATTTACATTTTTGATTTGCAATTCAAGTTTGTCTACTCTGCTTCGTTTTATTTCTAACTCTCTTCGTGTCTCAACTAGTTCCATATTTAAATTTTGAGCTTCAGTACTAGCAGACACAATAACAGAATCAAAATAAGCAACAGTATCATCAAAAGAAGTAATTTCAGTATCATAAGCAGATAAAGGATTATTAAAAGGTTCAAGAATAGCACGTACCTTGGTGGTCATTGGTGATTTTTCTGTTGATTTGGATACGAAGCACCGACCTGAAACATCCTCGTCGTAATTTTCTTCAAAGCTTGCGAACATAGCTCCATGATTTGGATGCCTCATTTCTTCGTCATCGGATCCTAAAGACCAGATCTGATATGTTCCACTTTCTTCCTCATCAGACTCACCCTTCACAACTAGTGACATTCCTTTTGTCTTTGCACGCAACTCTTCAATCTTTTCCGAATAGTAAGCTTCATCTTTCACTTTGTTCTTTTTCTCCTCTTTCTTTCGCAACATGCAATCAGTTGCGAAGTGATTCGCACCATTGTAGTAGTGACAATAGATTCCAGAATCACCTTTCAGTTTCTTCACATCTTTATCATCTTTTTGCTTTTCATCAACTTTTTCCATTTTCTTCTTCTCCTTTCCTCCAGCTTTTGAGACTCCACTCTTCGCATCATTTTCCTTTCCTTTTGGATTAAAAGGCTTTTTGAAAAATTTCTTAACTTTGTTGTTTGAGTAGAATGCCACAGCTTCATCATCAGAGTTCATTAAGAAGCCTTCATTGTATGAACCATCTATTTCATTAATTTCGACTTCTGATACCTTTGAAACAAGAGCCAAAGGTCCTCCTATACTTTGTTTTTATTCCACATACATTTCTGAAACGTCACTTTTGTGTGTTTTCAGCTGATTGTAGAGATCATTCAAGCTAGTTGTATCAAAACTCTGTTGATTCTTAATCATCATACTCACACTTCGCCATTCCTTGTGAAGGCCCATGATGAATGTTAAATTGAACTCCATGAGAGACCTAGTGATTCCATACCTATTGCAGCGATACACAAGCTCATTCAGACGATCATAGTAACTTTCAAGAGTTTCAGCATCCTTTTGTCTGAATTCCTTCAGTTCAACAAGACATTGCTTCACAAAGTTGTTCTTCGTCTTTTTGCTACCTTGATACTTCTCTTTTAGAGTGATCCAGATCTCCTTGGCTTTTTTACAACTACGGATGTAATTGTAAACCACAGGAGGTAGATCACCTCTTAGTTCCCTCATGCATCTCTTTTTATTCTTCTGCAAACGGTTTTGTTGTTCAGCAACTTCAGCATAAGTAGTAGACGGTCCAATTGATTGAACATTAGTAGGAGCTTGAACTGTTCCATTGATACAATTCCAAAGTTCTTCATCAATTCCATTTAAGTAATCCTCCATTCTATCAGCCCACTGATCATAGTATTCAGGGATTAACATCGGAATTTTGGTTGAAGAACCAAGCAAGTGGGAGAAAGAAGTCATTGTATTCATGTTGAAGTTCGCCATTGATGAACACGTAAATTTCAGAAAGCTTGATAAACTTGATGAATTTGAGAATTGATCAACTGACATGATCACAAATTGTTAATCGATCACTCGACTAAAAAAATCAAAAGCAGAATCAATTCAAATCTGAAGAACAGATGTGATTTTCAAAACCAAAATGTGTGGAAAATTTTGAGTAAAGTTACTACTCAAAAAACAAATGATTCTAACACGAAAATCAAATCGATGCAGTTTGAATCCTACTCTGATACCAATTGATGAGAATTGTTATCGAGATTATGAAAGCAATTATGATTGAATGATTGAAAAGTAAGAACACAACGAGTAAATATTAATCAGATCTTATATTGATGAAGACTGATTACAATCCTTTAAGTAGAAAGAATACTCGAGTTCAAAAAGTCCTTTCTAGTTCTATCCTCAGTCCCTATTTATAGGAAACCTGAGTGTACAAAAAATATACTAAGTCTATTACAATATGCTTCGCATAAAACTGTGACTTAGTAAAATAACTAATATGCGAAACTAAAAGAAACAACCACTTCGACTTTTTACAATACATAGACTCTACAATCACGAGTGATCGCAAGATGATAATATCATATGGTCTTAAAACCTAGATATATGGTTTATTGGTTGCTGATTGGTTGTACATTGATAATGCGAAAACGCATCAGTAAGTTGATGTTATAAAACGCATTGTTGTGTATGATTTGATTAGTGAATAGTAAATGCATATAAGTCGAAGTTTATGTTTTTTCTTTTATCCTAAGAGGGTATAAGCGATATCAGGGCCCCTTGATGATTTGATTTGACTTATGTGTCGGGCCCGGTCAGGACTAAACTGGTGTGTTCAATTAAGTTCTATGTCAAATGAATCTGAGATCGAGAAAAACAGACTGCTGGACAATAAGTATGACTATGTTCCATGTGATTGTCCACACGATATCTAGAACAGAGGACTATACGATCCCTTATCTAAAGGACAGGTTACTGATAAGATCAGATTTCGACAGCGTCTTTAAGAGCTACGATTGCTAATCGGAATATACTTACATTATAGTTACTAGACTTATCCAAGTGGGAGACTGTTGGATTAGTGTCTAAGCCCGTAACTATATTTTGTATGTACTTGATTCGGTTGTGCATGATCCGTTTGGGTTGCCTTCTCCAAAGCAACTTGACAAGGTAATTTAAGTAGAGAGAGAGAGAGAGAATATTGTGGTTTATTAATATATTATAAGAATAATATATTAAAGGAGAAATCATATTTATTTAACTAATATTGGTCATAAATTAATTAGGAATTAATTAGGTGAGTAAAATAGATTATTTAAATAAAGGGGTATAAAGTGTCAAATGCATGATAGTTGAGTTTTGGGCTGGGGAACCTAATGGATTAAGGGGGAACGAAATTATGATGGGGATCCATCATATTTTCGTCCAAAGGCCCTAATCTAGAAGGTTCTATGGGTTGCTTGGTGATTAAGCTGTCCATTAGGGTTTAGACTGAAACCTTAGCAGCCTGCATGTATAAATAAGACCCCAGGCTATGGAAATCGGCTACACCTACTTCTAAGAGAACCCTGGGGCTGATTTCTAGCATCTCTCACCCTCTCTCATATTGCCTTCTTGCTTGTGGGGTTTGTGAATCATTAGAGGAGTTACAATTGTGACTCTAAGCTCCATATCAAGAAGATTACAAGGATTCAAGCTACTTGAAAGAGGTAAATCACTTAGATCTGTTTTCTTTATGATAATTTTCAATTATATATGATAGATGTAGGTTTGTAAGTCTTGGATTCAGAGCATGTACAATAGAGAAACTTAGATCAAAGCATTAGGGTTTGTATAAGCACATAGGATTGTTCTTATGCTTAAAACCCATCACAACCACCATTGGTACTCATAATTTCGTGCTATTTGTCATCCCAAAATTTTTCAAAATAGATTCTTTGTGTATTTTTCTTGATTAATAAAAATTCATTCTCTGCTTTGATGAATATTCAATCCCAGAAAGTTTTTTATTTTTTCCATCATGCTCATCTCAAATTGACATTTCATCAGATTTTCGAATTCACTAGACAAAGCAAGGTCAGTAGAGCCAAAAATAATATCATCGACATAAATTTGAACAAGCATAAGATGATTTCTAACTTTCTTTTGAAATAAAGTGGTATCAACTAACCCTTGTTTAAATTTCGATTGGTTTAAGAAATTGGTAAGTGTTGCATACCAGTCTCTTGGTGCTTGTTTTAACATAAATAGCTTTATCTAACACATAACAATGATCAGGAAATTGTGAATTGATAAAACCCGGTGGCTGTTCAACGTAAACCGTTTCTTCGAGAACTCCATGACGAAATGCACACTTTACATCCATTTGATAAACATCAAAATCCTTTTTTGTTGCATAGGCTAAAAAGATTTGAACAGCCTCGAGTCATGCGACAGGGGAAAAGGTTTCCTCATAGTCGATACCTTCTTGTTGCGAATATCCTTTAACTACAAGCCTAGCCTTATTTCAAATAATATTGCCTTCTTTATCACTTTTATTTGTGAACATCCATTTTAATCCAATCAAAGATACAACATCTGGTTTCGGAACTAAACGCCAAACTTTATTTCTATCAAATTTAGCCAATTCATATTGCATAGAAACAATCCAATCAGGATCATCCATAGTAATCTAGATTGTTTTTGGTTCAATCTTCGAAATAAAAACATTGAACACGCAAAATTCTTGAGGGGTATTGAGTACCTCATTATTAGCATGAAGTTGAGCTCTTGTAAGAACTCCATCTTGAGGATCACCAAGAACTTGTTCCTTTGGATGATTTCTTGTCTGTTTTTCCAATGGTTGATATGTTGGATCAAAATCCAATGGAGCATCTTCGAGCATTTCATCATTCTCTGAACCTGCAACAGAAAAATTATCATTTAAATCATGAAAAGTTTCATTTTGATTATTATTCGACATATTAAGCTCCCCCTCGAAAGTTTCATTTTCAGGTTGCTCCCCTTCAAAAGAATCATTCATTCTCCTATTCTCCCTCTCGAAAGAATGCTCCCCTCAACATGAGAATTCGAATTCAAGTGATCCCCCTCCACTTGATCATTTGGCATACCTCTGCGAATTTCAGAAGAATGAGATGTCGAGTTTACGTCAACAGCGTCATGAGTAAGTGTCAAAAATTCAGAATGTTTAGATGATTCCGGATGTAGATTATCCTCAGCATTGATTTCAGCATTAGCAACCCTATCCGGAACACCAAAAATTAAATCATAATCATAATCAAACGAATTAATACTTTCAGATTCATCTTTTGATTCATTGATAAGTGGTTTCTGTTCAAAACACTTGTCAACTCATTTGATATAATAATCATCGAAAGTTAGATTGAATGTTTCTTCAATTTTCTGAGTTCGTCTATTTAATACTCGATATGCAACCGAATTATGAGAATATCCTAAGAAAATTCCTTCGTCAGCCTTGGATTGAAATTTCGAAAGATTATCCTTGAGATTCATGATAAAACACCTGCAACCAAAAACATGAAAGAATTTGACATTAGGTTTTCGGTTATTGATAATTTCATAAGGAGTAATATTGAATTTTCGATGAATAAATGATTTATTATGTGTAAAACATGCAGTAGAGAGTGCTTCAACCCAGAGACATTGAGGAAGATTCACATGTGTGAGCAACCTTCTTGCTGCTGCACAAAGAGAATGATTTCGCCTTTCAACAACACCATTTTGTTGAGGTATGTAGGGTGAAGAAAAATTATGCGAAATTCCTTTTTCAGTTAAAACTGAATCAAGAACATTGTTCTTAAATTCAGAACCATTATCACTCTTGATTTTTCGAACTTTCTTCTTCAAACTTGTTTCAATTTTCTTGATAAAATCAATCATTGCTTGAGAAACTTCAAATTTTAACCTGAGAAAATAAACCCAAGTGAATCAAGAAAAATCATCAACAATAACTAAAATGTACCCTTTCTCTTAAGAGTTTCAACAGTCAATGGTCCACAAAGATCAATATGAAGAAGTTCCAATGGTTCAACAATTTTCAAATTGATAACAATTGGATGTCCTTGACAATGCTATTTCCCTTGTTCACAAGCTACTCACAAAGTATCGTTATCAAATTTTAAAACAGGTAAGCCTCGGACAAGATCATTTACCACTAGTTTATTAAGATTTCAAAAGTTCAGATGTGAAATTCGATGATACCAGAGCCAGCTAATATCAGATGAAGCTTTCGATAGTAAGCACACCGAGGGAATTCCAACTATTGGTTTGATGTCGAGAGTTAACATATCTCAATGTCGTTTGGATTTAAGTAAAACTTCGTTTGTGTTGACATTCAAAAATATACTTCCTTTTTCATTAAACACCAATTATTTTCTGGTGCCCACAACAAGTTGTGAAACACTTATCAAGTTATGTTGAAGACCTTCGACGTAAGCAACACGATTAACAGTGAAATTCCCATTTGTCACCTTACCATATCCTTTAACTTGACACTTTTGATTGTTGCCAAACTTTACAACTCCTGCATTCTCCAAACTTCGAAAATCATGCAAATTTTCTTTCCTTCCAGTCATGTGACGAGAACAACCACTATCGATATACCATTTTTCATCATATTGCTCGTCACATAAAACCTGCAATTAGTGAAAGAAATTAGTTACCAAAGGTTTTTTAGGTTCTTTATGATTAGTTTGAAACACATTATGAAATGAAGAACCTAAAATCCAATTACGAACTTTAGATTTGACACTACCAATTAGGTCCACTTCATTTGGTAAAGGCTCAAAAATATAACATTTCGAAAGTTTTGGACTTTCATTGACTTTCACCTTTTTCTTCTCGGTTTGTGGCTTTGTTGCCTTTTCTTTCGAAACAGGGCGCCATTCCTTGACTGAAGATGTCGAATCTTTTGATGATGAACTGACGTTTGACATTTCATTCAAATATGTCTCATAAGCATTTTTGAATTCTTGTTGAGAGAATTTTCCTGTTTGATAAGATTTCCCTTTTCCTTCAAGCAAATGATCTATGTTTCGCACATTTTATCGACCCTTGGTATACAAAACTTTGAAAGCTTGTTTCGCAGAAGGATTAGGAAAATTCGGTTTTTGAGGTGTGTATTTAACATTCCGTTTTGAATGAAATTGTTCAAGCTTTTTATTGTCAACCTCTGAATCAAAACGTTGTTATGTAAGATTTCGATGTTGAAAATATGGTGGTTCGGTCTGTGAACGATATGATTTTGAAAAATCATATTTGAAAACCCTTGTTTGATTAGTAGAATGAAACTTCTTCAACGATTGTGATTTAGAAAACTCCTTTTCACTCAATTTTTTATTATTATTTTGTGACAAAAACTCTGTTTCGTGAATTTTGGTTTTCGAAAAATCATTTTGTGAAGTTCATTGAGACAAATTCTTTTTAGATAAAGCGGGATTTTTCTTATTATCTGAAGTTGATGAAGACATTGTCTTAACCTTTACAGACACAGTCTTTTTAGTTGTTTTCTTTTTCAAATTGTTTTGTTTCTTTCGAGACTCAACAATTTGCCAAAAAACTTTCTTTCGTGCTTGTCTCTTTGAAATTCCATTTTCTTTTGAAACTTGTCAATTTGCTCTTTAAACTCTTGTGAATTTATTTTATAATTTGAAAGCACAATTTCAACATCAACTTGTTTCTTTGAAATTTATGTTTTTGTAACCCATTTTCATTGTGGTTTTTATCATTGAAACGTGTATGAATTCTTGGTAAGATTGTTTTCGACATTGCTTTGGTTAGAAAATAAACCTTCATTCGATGTTTGCTTATTATCTTCCTCGACTAAGTTTTTTAATTCAGGTTTGATGTGATCGACATTGCCAGTTGTGAAAAACACTTGGTTTGGAAAGATAACATCATCTATACAATTGAAATTTGGATACACAACTGAATGCATTTCTACGTAATGAGCACCTTTTTCTTTCATCACTTTGTCGAAATTTTCTATTTCACCATACACCTGATCAACAGCTCTTGGTATTTCATGTACTTTAACCATACACCTTTTCATCATCACTACTGTCTGTTTGACTATCTCTGATACTTACATGATCGTCATCACAAACTTTTGAAGTTGAGGGTTGGTCAGTGTCAGTCTTAACCAACGAATCATTATACCTTTAGTCAAAGATGTGACATTAATGACAGACAACTGAGAACAATCGATAGATTCTTCCTCCTTAATTTTACTAATTTCGCTAACATTATCAAAATTATCTTTAATATTAGCGAAATTAGAATGAGAGTCAGATTTCGAATTTGCAGTTCTTTTCAAAATCTTTATTTGTTCATTCTTGGTTAAGGTTTCATTCACAATGTCAACTAATTCACGAGCATCCAAATATTCATCTATTTTCACAATTCCATAAGCAAACCTATTATCAGGAACTTTATCATACTCGGATATTGTCTATTCACAATCATAGGACACACAATCAATCTTTTCTCTTTCGAAACTTAAGAATGGTAATAACTTCCTATGTTGTTCTTTGCTTATGTCAGAAGAGTGATGTAAGGAAGTTAATTTTGCATACAACCTTATCGCAGAGTTACAATAAATGTTTCTCTGAGCAAGTAACATCCTAACTTCATTATTCAAATTATCTCTATCACACAAGAGATTTGTTATTTGCAATTCAAGATATTCTACTCTGATTTTCTTCGAATCCACCTGCTTCTGTGTCTCTAGTAATTGAGTACTAGATTTCTTAGCCTCATTACTAGTAGAGATAACCAAATTATCAAAATAAGAAACAGTTTCATCAAAAGCAGTCAATTCATAATCATAAACATTCAAATATTAAAAGTTTGAAGTATAGAACGTACCTTCGTGGTCATTGGTGACTTGTCTCCACTTTTTGTCATAAAACAACGACCAGATACATTCTCTTCATCTTCTTCCTCAAATTTCACAAACATCACTCCATGCGTAGGATTATGCATCTCTCCATCCTCTTGCCACCAATGACAGACCTTTTGCTTTTTCTCTCACCTCTTCTAGTCGTTCGACATAGTAAGCTTCGTCTTTGATCTTATTCTTCTTTTCCTCTTTCTTTTGAAGCATACAATCATTGGCCATGTGATTTACACCATGACAATAGTGACAGTCAACACCAGAATCACCTTTGAGCTTCTTTTCGACTTTCGAATCTTCAGACTTTGATTCTTTCTTTTCGAACTTCTTCTCCTCATTCACTTTTCTAGCAAAACACACTTTCGCTTCACTAGTCCTTACTTTCGAACCAAATGGATTTTTATAAAATTTCTTCACTTTGTTGTTGGAGTAAAAAGGCAATGGCTTCGTCATCTGAGTTAACAATCAATCCTTCGTCATCAGAATTCTCTTTTTCAGTAGCTTCTTTCTCAGATACTTTCAAGACTAAAGCAAGTGGCCCTCCCAAGCTTATCTTCAATTCTTCAGCCATTTCGATAACTTCTGGCTCATTAGTTTTTAGCAAATTGTAAA
Source organism: Lactuca serriola (assembly GCF_051521515.1). NCBI lineage: Eukaryota > Viridiplantae > Streptophyta > Magnoliopsida > Asterales > Asteraceae > Lactuca > Lactuca serriola. The sequence continues at coordinate 120,971,511 of NC_136416.1, forward strand.
GATCATTCAGTGTTGAGGTATCGAAGCTCAGTTGAGTTTTCACCACTAGACTAACATTTCGCCATTCTTTTCATAGTCCCATAACAAAAGTGAGATGAAACTCCATAGTTGACCTGGTTATTCCATAGCGATTGCATTTGTATATGAGTTCATTCAAGCGATCGTAATAAAGTTCGATAGATTCACCTTCCTTTTGCTTGAACTCTTTCAATTCCACCAAACAATGCTTCCAAGAATTGATTTTCGTCTTTTCACTTCCTTGAAACTTCTCTTTGAGAGTATTCCAGATCTATTTTGCAGATTTACGACTACGTACATAGCTATAAATAACCGGAGGAAGAGCACCATGAAGCTCTCTCATACACCTCTTCCCACTGTTCTTTAGCCTTGTTGATAGATCGGTAACACTTTGAGTTGAAGTAGATGTACCAATGTTTTGAACATTCGCTGGAGGAAGACCATTTTCATCAATACAATTCCAAATCTCTTCATCCAGTCTATTCAAGTAGTCTTCCATGCGATCAGCCCATTGATCATAATACTCTAGAATAAGCATAGGAATCATTGTTGAACATCCTAGCAAATGAGAAAAAGACGTCATCGTGTTTATATTGAAACTATCCATTGATGTACGGATGAATTCTCAGAAAAACTTCAGAAATTTGAGAATTAATGGATGAATAGATCAGAAAAAGAAACCACAACACTCGATTAAACAAACTAGTTGCATAATTGAATCACAACTGAAGCTCAAAGATGATTTTCAGTATCAAAAGTGCGGAAACTTTTGAATCCAATACGAGACTCAAAATATTATTGATACAAGATGAAAATTACATCATTGCAGTCTGATTCCTTCTCTGATACCAATTGTAGTAGCGATTTAATCGAGTAATGAAATGAGATCATAATTGAAAAGAATTAAGAACATGAAGAGTAAATATAATCTTGTTTCAACTCATATTATGCTTTCACAATACATAGAGTTTTTAGACAGAAGAGTAGCAAAAGTTCTATTTAACTATTGTATCCATCCCTATTTATAGGAGAATAGAAAGCACACAAAAATAAAAAGGACTAAACATTATAGTTTCGAAATCACAATGCATTTGTAATAACATTACATCACTTTAAAGAATACAACATAACCTTCGCACCTTACAACATACTTTGACTCTTACAATGTGAGCATCTTGGAAAGTTTGAGAAAGGATGAGTAAGTTGAAGATCCAAAACTTTATGCTTCTATGTTGCTAGATCTAACCCCTTGTCCCTTTATCTTTAAGTTTCAGCAAGTTGAAGTGAGGGTATTCCATAACGCTAGCAACTTTATGGATCCTTGAAGCCATTTGAGTGGTATATGGTTTAGATCTAGAACTTTATTGTGTATTGGACCCATTCATGAGATCATTGGTGATATTTCTCCACGTTTCACCTAGTATGTGCCTTAGACTCACAATGAGCATGCATGGCTAAATAGCATCGATCATTAGTTAATATTCGACCTTAGGAAGCCTTCTGGGAAGATTGGGTGGATGGGTTAATGGATTGAGAACTGAAACCTTTAAGTTAAAAAAGCTTGTCCTCACAACATGACTGCTCCCTTGTCACAATGTGAGAATTGGAGATTTCCAAATATTTTGGATTGTTTATGTCACGACGTGATTGCTTGGTCATGACGATATGACGGTACCCTAGATCGAGACTGAGTTGGTGAGTTTTATGATTGAATTAGGACCTGGATAAGTGTGTTTCTCACAATGTGACCACAAGTTGGTTACGATGTGAGGGTCGGCTAATGGAGATGTTGAACATTGAATTTGACCTTGCCCATTGACTTATTGACCTGTGTTGACTTTTGGTCAAGATTGTTGGATTTAGAGTATAAAATAAGGTTAGACCTTGTTTGATTCATTAGCTATGTAGTAGCATATGTCGCAGGACATTGAGTTGTAGTTTATCTGATTTCATGAGACTGCTCATTCTTCTTACTATACTATGTAGGATGGTAGTTGTCTTTGTGATTCTTGCATTGTTATATTGAGTTGGGTCCATTTGTATGATAGGTTGGCCCTGTTTGCATGTTGGGCTAGGCCCGTTTTTATGTGGGATAGGGCCCGTTTTTATATTGAGTTGTGCCCGTTTGTATTTTCGGTTGGGCCTATTTGTGTAATGGGAAGGGCCAAATATGTAACACCTTGTTTCTGATCATTTCTTAATTCAAGATTTTGGACCGAAGGTTGATCATGTAAAGGCTTTGGTCCTTAAATAATTAAACTTTAGATCTTTTGGGAGGTCATGATTTTGGTTGTGAGATCTAACCCCTGAATTGTGTATTGTACTGAAGGGTGGAAATGGAGAAGTTATACACTAGGTTTTTTGCATGAATTAAGGATTTTAGTTTGAGAAGTTTTTAGTCCAAAGTAACTAGATAAAATTATGGGACTCTTCAATACCTTTTCGTGCACATATAGAATGCCAAAAACAGAGTTGAAATGAATAAGTTATAGCCGTTTGAAGTAGAAGTGAAATTTGGAGATTTTGATTTATGTTGGGCGTACATATTGTGTATGTAGGGCACAAATCATTAAATGCAAGGGGAGCTTCGTCGAGTACGTTGAGCATATGTAATAGTACACTAGACGTACTCATGCTATTTCCAAATCCCTAATTTTTAGGGTTTAAGCCCAATATAATATCATTATTTGCCTTGAGACCCTCCCACCTTTAGAAGCTATTCTATATTCGACTACTTGCAAACCCTAACCATCATTTGTGAATTGTTGAGCTCATTTTGGTGTTTAGTGTTGATATTTGAAGGAAGAAAGCTTTTAGAAAGCTATTGAGAAGTTTCAACCCTTGTGGATCTTGATTTTTTGTGCATTTTGGTCCTATAATCTTGATATATATGACTATGGCCTATAATGGACCAAATGAGCTGCCCTTTAAGATGTTTTTTTTTCAGTATTTGTAGTCATAAAAATGTGATCCCGGTCCCTTTCTCCAATCCATGAAGCCATAAATGTGTACCGAAAGTACCTGAAGCCATAAATGTGAACCAATAAGCACAAAGCTTAGTAAGTTCCCTAAAATATCACATACCATACTTACAATAAAGATTGCTATGTGCCAACCATAGTAAATGGGGCCGAAACCCTGGGTCTTACAGACAAGTTCTAAGAGCCACCTCATGGTCTTTCATCAAGTATCACAGAGACAACAAGCATACTACATATATCTGCGAGGGTCCAGTCTCTCGTCTTGCATACAATTTTATAGGAGCCACCTCTAGGTCTTTTATACAAATTCCAAGGGGCATCCCCTTGTCTTCTTATATAACATAACCCAATGCTCCGAAATTGGTGCCTTTGACCCCCTAATATAGTGAGGAGACTCACCTGAATCATAAATCCGAATAATACTCAGCTCAAAATCTGTCGACCACACTGAACTATTCTCCCGCCGAATGATGGGTGCTTACCACCTCCTATAAATCCACAAAAGGTAAACCCTAAGTCTACCTTCTAAAAATAAAATTTGACCAAAATTAAATGGTCAAAGTTGAAGTTAACAGCCCATAATGTGAACTATCCATCCTCACATCGTGACCAGCCCTTGGTCACGACGTGAGATCCCACTCGGTCCGATTCTAACTCATCATGACTCAACCTAGCCAACCCATTCATGGAATGACACTTGATCTGAACTCACGATGTGGGCAGCCTTTCCTCATGTCGTGTGCCCTAAGAAGTTCATCAAAAATGAGATCAACCACTTCTCACGTCGTGAGACCTTATGTATTACGTCGTGAGAATAGTCTGAGGCTAAAAATCCAACTTTTAAGTCCTTAATCCATTAAGCCTTGAACTCTAACTTGCTAGAAGGTCTTATAACTCCATAATACACCAGGAAGTCGATGCTTTTAAGATAGAAAGACCATTCTGAATCACTACAAATTCAACTCCACTTCGCAATCCAAACTGAGGATAACCCTTCCATCCCTAGATTATCTTGTTATTTCCAAAGGGAAACATAATTCCTTACCTTTCATCGCTGCCGAAAACCTTTCACTTGATAACAAGGCGACTCTTAATACAAGGCTCATTCATTGGTACCATCTTAGACTCACCTTATTGTCCCATAATTACATTCCCGATGCAACCGATACCTCCCTGGTCTCTTACTTGCCTACCAATCAACCAATATACCGGATTTCAAACAGGTTGTTGAGTTTGATAGCCTCACATTATTGTACCATCCCGCTCCTAAATGAGGTTCTATCTCGCAAGAGCTATCCTAGATTGCTTGCTAAAATGGCTCCAACAGCCCTCCTAATCCAACCAATGATAGCATAACCAAGCATTACACCAATGCAATAAAATCCACTTGGCCATCAATGAATGCTACATGACCAACTGTAGTCTTATATCACAACCGACCTCATAAAACCCACAACCTTCCTTAATTTCATAAATGATGTGGCCCTCCCATGGTCTCACGACCGATCCTGCCATGGTCTAATCTCTCCTAGAGGAACTAGGATCCAAATAATAGTTCCACCACACTCTCACAACTACTCATGGACCAGGTGAATGCTACGGGCCACCCCAAAGTCTTACAACACTACAACACTACCTGTAAACCTATTGAATGCCACGACCACCCCCACAGTCTTACAACACTTATATAATACTTGTCAACCTAGTGAATGCTACATCCACCCCCTCAGTCTGACACCACTTCTACCATTATCTACGAATCTAGTGAATGTTATGGCCACCATGTAGCCTTACAACACCTCTATACTACCTGCCAACCATAATCATCATGATTTGAACCCACATCTGACTATACCACAACCATGTGTTTGGTTCATGCTTCGAACCCCAAAGCCTTAATCAGACAAGAACATGCAGAGATGCTCTAACATAACCCTTAACCTGTTCCCGATCATGTACCCACCATGCGTCACTACTGATGCGTAATGTAACCTAAATATCCATTCGTGTGCAACCCTTAGTCCAAATGATTCTCCCCTACTTGGATTCGAGTACGCTCTTCCAATCCAAAAAAATGATAGATTTCCTATCCATCCCGCAACCTTACTAACCAAAGTTGGTGACAACCTGATATTATAGGGACTATAATTACATGACCAACCAATCCTAGAAAACACACACACTACAAGATTAGATGAAAACAACCTAGTATCTCAGTAAACTAAACATCCCGATGCACCTTCCACTAAATCCACTACAAGTCCTCGGCGATTTAACGAATGACGAAGAACAATATCATAAATATCAAAACAGATACCTAACCAAATCCACAACCTACTTCCACTTTGCACAATGTCACACCCCAAAACCAAGAATGGCGGAAACGTTCTGGGGCGGAGGACGTCATGTACAGTATCACAACAATTAAAAGTAGTCAACAAGCAACAACATCATCCATTGCATTAATAATATAATTATTATACAAGTGTTCTGTCAAATTTTGATAAACACTAAAGCATAAATCAAAATGAAAGATGAGTCTTGTACAAGCTCCATCTTCCTTTCTCCTTGCATCGGTACCTGTCTATGATGACCTGAGGATACAAGTAATTTTGAATGCGAGTATCAGCTTTAAAGCTGGTGAGATCATAAGTATTTTAGTGTCTTAATTTGCATGTAAGAATTTGTAAGTTTATGAACTGTAAGTATGTAAATGAACTGTAAACGTTTGAAAAACTCTAGAAATCCCTATGATTCCTACTATTATATAAGGGTGTCTTCTACGAAGACCTAACTGTTCTCAATGTAGTCTTCTACCAAGACTTAACTGTTCTAAATGTTCGTGTCATGTAAAAGTGTGTAATTTTCCCAAGTGTAACTATTATTAACAAAATATAGTTTTTACATTTATAGTTTAAGTGAAAATATCACTAAATATGTGTATAGGGAAAATTAACTTCGTACTAAAACGTAGTGCTATAAGAACTACTGCTGTACTATTTACCTTAAACCGGATTTATATTACGGTATCATGTGATAAATTGCACCATACTATAGACTGGTAACAACGACAACGTATAGTCGAAAAATAAGATATGACGTTTGGCACCCGCAGACCTGCCGGTCCGGCTGTAGCTAGCAGCAAGGTGTAGGATAGTCAATCCAGTATAGATCTATACGCAAACTCACGCTCTCCCTTCAAGAGACTCTGGCTACAACTCGGGTCATGACATTTAAGGCATGCTACCATACAGTGGATCACAATTGTCAACGTATTAATGTAAGTGTAATGTACGGAAATGTTCTACGTGTGCTAGCTGTAATGTGTGTTCTTTCTCTATCTAGCAAGTATAGTAATGTAATTGTTCTAGTATTGTTGTATATGTTCTTCTAGTAGTAAGTATTGACTCATGAATGAACTGACTCATAGTATGATATCGCGTTCTAGTAATAGTCCTAGTATCTTCCTAAACTACCCATATGGTAGTTTACTAGTAATCTAACTGGTACGTATGGACATGGATGTATACCCTTGCTACCCAAGGGCATGGGATGAACTGGAAGGACCTTTATGACTATATATGTCCATATGTTATATAACTAATATTTAAACGACCTTCGGACGAGTAACCGATATCCCACCAGACCACATCTCAAGCGCGAAAAGGAAATAGGGTGGATAGCCTTCCTAAGTCTTTTAAACATTTCTTATATAACTATACATATAGAGGCATGCAATTTATAAAAGCATAAATAATTTTTGTAAAACATTTGAACATAATTATTGTTTTCAGAAAAGATCGACTTGATGTCAACCAATAAAACAGTTTGAAGGCATAGGTTTGATAAAACAGTTTAAGTATAAGGAAACATTTGTTTGGAACACAATTGTAAATAAGTTTGAAATGTGATATACAGAGTAAAATGTACAGTGTAATAAGGAGTTTAAAACATACAAAATGTTTATAAAAATCATTTGAAGGAAACTGTATGGTAAAACGGCTAATATGTAGTAAATCATTTGAATGCTGCATATTAATTACATGTGATTGATATAATAACTAGCGTAATTCTACTTATTAATCACATGTGATTGATATAATAACTAGCATAATTCTACTTGTATCCCCCCCATAAAACATTTAAAAATAGTTTAAAACATTATTTAAGGGGTATGAACTCACATGCAGTAAGTGACTGGAACTGAACGGACTGTTATCGTAAGGAAGGATGGGACAAGTGCTTGGTGTCAAGTGAAGACTTTAGACACACACAATGATCCTAATTACATATGAAGACATATGTATATAAATAATTAGTGATTAAAACACTAATTATACAAGTATAAACATTTAAATGCGAGGAAAACACTTTTGGTCAAGTACTAGGAGGCTAATGTTTTGCAACAAAGGAGTGCAATGCCCCTAATGGGAGTTTAAGGTCTAATGACCATATGTTTTTGAGTTTACGGCCCAGGGGAGTAAACTCCTGGCTGTAAACTCTCAATAAGGTCTCTAAATTGAGCTTAGAATTAATACAACTCTAGTGGTGAATTGTTTCAAGGCTAAATCAAGTGTTTGGGCTTCCTATTAACTCCTTTGAGGAGTTTACGGCCCTGGGACCATATTCCCTTGGAGTTTACGGCCGTAAACGCCTTTGGGAGGGTGTTTATGGTGTTTTCAAGTCTCAAACATTTCAAGGTTATGATCAATGTTGGGTTCTAGGCATAAGGAAGGAGTTAGGGTGTCATTTGACCCCTTTATAGGTGTTTACGGCCCAAGAACTTGTCTTGGCCGTAAACTCCTTAATACTTGTGATTCCTTATGTTTTCTAGGCTTTAAGCACTTTAGGGTACTTGTCCTAATTTAAGTCTAAGCCTTAGGAAGTGTTTCAAAGCATTTTGGCACTTAAACATGGAGTTCACGGCCCAAGAAGCTCCTTGGCCGTGAACTCACTTTCATCATTGTTTCTAAATGATTTTGGTGTCCTAAATATGAAATGAAGGCTTCTAGTTTGAGTTCTAAGGCATTGAGGGTCATTCAAACCCTTTAGGACCTTAAAATGGAGTTTACTCCCCAAGTGTTCTTGGGCGGTAAACTCCCAAATCTTGGGGTCTTAATCCGATTTTGATGTTTTCTAGTCATATACACACTAGCATACAAGTCTAAGGTAGTTACAAAAAAGTGGGAAAGGACTAAGTAGCATTTAAGCCACATATTGGAGTTTACTCCCCAAGAACGTTCTTGGGCGGTAAACTCCCGAGTCTAGTTGTTTTGTTATGAAATTGATGTTTCTAAACACAATCTAAGCTATATAACATAACAAGATCCAAGTACTCACAATTTGGGATAAAAACCCGAAGATCCGTGAGAGAGAATTTTGACTTTTCTCTAAATGGAATTCAATAAATGAACCAATTTGGTTCAGAATTCTATTTATAGTCTTGAGATATTTTGGCAGAAAATATTTTTATTCCTGGAACGAACTCTAATGTCCTAGAGTATTGGAATAACAGTGTTGCACAAAACCCTAGTGCATCCACTCTCCTAATATCTCCTTAAGTGTAATATCCTGAAAACTGCCAAACTTATACTCGAAATCTGAGTTTTCACTGTAACTGTTCTACATCTATTGGCTTGATATGGTTTGTTCAGAATAGAAATTTCGGGTTGTCACATCATCCCCCTGTTGAAGGGAATTTCATCCCGAAATTAGAATTTAGGCAAGGAAGTATGCACGAATGATCGAGTCGTGAGGAGGAAACTTCCTAATCGATTAGTTCTAGCACACCTAAGTGAAATCGGGTTTTCGGTTGGCATTCCAACGAACCTTCACTAACTGGCGAGGGCGTTGCTTCGTCCGCTTGACCTCTCGGTCGAGGGTCACTACGGTTCTAGTACGAAGGCGAGGATCTCAACGAGTGGACTTACAAGAGTCCTGACGGAAAGGTATGGTTTCACGATCGAGACGCGAAGAGTAGGATGTACGTTACTGAGTTCGCGGAGTAGGCCTAGTTTGTGCGAGGCACAGGACTGATTCTGATAAGAATCTCGGAGGTCTTGTCTATCTTGGATTTAGCTTTCCACGCTCTGCGAAGCGTATTAAGCCGTTCCCGAGTGAGACTTCCTAAAGAATTTGGTCACTCACTTGGAGTCTCCAAGGTTTCTTTTTCTTGTTTAACTTCCCAGACAAAGGCCACCCCTTGCTGGGTCAAAGTCGTACGGGTTTTCTGTAGCTTGCGAGGATTTTTGAATGAACTATGATAGTAGGTCGGTAAGACCTAGAATTTGGTGAAAGACTGTCAGCGTCTCTGGTGTCGATAAATGCTCAACGGTTTTGACAAATTGAAAGAGTACTCATAATTTCCCACATTACTAACAGTGTGTCATAGAAATTTGACTTTTCAATTTCAAAACTCGTGCCTAGAGAACTTCGCTAAAGTTCCTCTGAAGGTAATGTTTCCATGGGTTTTCTTCTTACTACGAGGGTAGATAAGTAAGTCATTACATGGAGATATGACAAACTGATCCAAGTAAGAAAGACGTAACCTACTCATTTAGCTCATGAAAGCTATGGGCGTATTGGTCCTATCTGAAGGGTATCACTACGGACTCAAAGTGCCCGCATCGAATTCGGAAGATAGTCTTCCTGACATCCTTCCCTAACACTCGAATTGGTGATATTTGGATCTCAGATCCATTTCTGAAAGAAATTCTTTCCTTGCGTTTGCTCAACCATTTCATTTACGCGAGGCAGAGATAATGATTCCTAATGAAAAATCTTGACGGAGTCATCGATAACCGAGGTACATACAATGCGATCCGTCGATCTCTGGAAGAATATGACCGGGGTTCTCTAGGGTGAGAAGCCTAGTCTTCTAAATCTATTTCTGTGTAGTCCGCTAAGTTGTCCGGACTATTCTTGTATCTTCGTAGGTGTTTAAACTATAGGGCGATCCGTTTACACGAGTCGTACTGGGTTCTAAGTTTGTTCACATGACGATGCGATTACTCGTAGGTTTAGGCAGTTCTCTGTCCTGAAGTTCATATTAGGATTCATACCTAGTTTCACAATCACATTTTCGTGTATACGAGTCGTATATAATTAAGATTGAAAAGGTAGTCGAATAACTGATTCTTCTTTAAGCTCACATCCCATCAGGTAAAAAGAAATTAAAGTGGAATCATCAATTCTAAACCTGTAGAACCTTGATTATATATCACTCTTATGCATACATTTCTCAGTGATAGATCAATCGTATAAATCCTTGGATTGAACTTGACGTACTGCACGAGTGGTACTTCGGGGGTTTCTTCGAAAAAGAAAAGAACTATGAGGTACTCTATGCATGAGTACTTCAGTGTTTTGATATAACAGCTTCGCTGGAAAAGCGATCTAGAAGAAAGAGATGTATGTATGAAGCTGTTTTCGTGAAGAACAAATTGAATCGAGTCGTATGATAATGTCGGAATCATACTGAAACTTAAAGACAGTAGATTCGAACATAAGACATTTACAGACAAAACACAACCGTGCAACCATGAACAGAGTTACAGTACTTCAGATTTACCACAAGACTATTGCTGCGAATAAGATATACTACAAAATACAAGTATATGCAACACGAGAATCCCTATACAGACAAGATCTCGCAAAAAGTAAGACTCTAGTTGCACTAGTTCTGGATAGTTTATAAGTCTGTTACAAAAACACGCCTAAGTTACATTAACGAGGGTTCCGGAGTAGGCTCTCCTGCAGCTGTGATCCTGAGAATTTTCCCGTCTTCGCCAGAGTTCTGCGTTATCGGGCAATCCTTCTTGAGGTGTCCAATTTCACCGCATTGGTGACATATCTGGACAGCACCCACATTGGTGGTGGAAGTGAAGTGTTTAGTAGGAGTTATGGGGATGCGGGTTCTTTCCTTTTTCGGGCAAACTCTTTTATAGTGCCCAAACTCACCACAATGATAGCAACCCTGGCTGGCTCTAGTGGCGGTGGTCGGTAGTAAGATTCCGTTTGTACCAGCCTTTGCTGCCTCCGGGCAGTTCCTTTTGTAGTGCCCTAGCATGCCACAACTATAGAAAGTCTGATTCCCATCGGCATTGGGCGAATTGTTGATCGGTCTTGTTAGGCTCTTGCAGTAACGTTTGGTGTGCCCCTTTTTGTTGCAGTTTGAGCACTGGATCTCCCGACAAGGTCCATGGTGGTGATAATTACATTTGATGCAATTTGGGAGATTTCCAGCATATTGTCGGGCTGGGTTAGGGACAACTGGTATATCCGAAGGGATGGTAGTAGGAGGTACATATGTCGTAGTTATGAAGGTCGTTACTGGTGGTTCTTTCTTGTTCGTCCCTCTAAGCGATTTGTCCTTCTTTCTAGCCCAAAACTTCCGTTTGTTACTCTTCGTCTCGGAATTCGGGGTGTCGTGGTAGTTTGTTGCTCGTTGCGGTGTTTGATTGTTACTCGGATTGGAATAGTTGTTAACAATCCCGTTAACATTCGCGTTGTTAGCGTTAAAGTGGGTCAGAATAGCTGACACGACAACCGAGACTACAGCTTGAAAGGTAGCTGCATCAATCTGAAGAGTTGGTGTTTGGTTGAGGGGTTGATCATTTTTCTTGGGCGACATGATTCTGTTTCATGGAAAGAAAATGAATTTGTGAGCGAGCATGGTTGAACCTAGATGTACTTAGATTGTTCAAGTAAAGAGTACGACTATGTTCTCGAAAGTTTGACCTACATCCCTATGATGCAGTCCTAGTACAGGATGGAAGTATGTTCACGAAGGCTTGACCTACATCCCTATGATGTAGTCCTGGTAATGAGTAGAAGTAAGTTCGTAGAATGGTCTCAAAACGTTTGTCGTTCAAGCCGAGGTATCGTGGGTTGGTGAATAACAAGATCCAACCATTGAAAGAGACTTGGAAATGTCTCCGGATCTAACTTGCTATAATCCAACGACTTGACTAAGGCAGGTTTTAGATAGACTCTAATGAAAGTATGATAAGAGTACTTGAATGAAGAATGACACAGAAGTTAGCCGGCAGTCAATATCTTTGATATTCACGATGTAAAGGTTCGGGAAAATGACCTTGTGAAGGTCTTACATCATAACCACAGAGAAGATAGTTCTTGACAGCATAAAGACCTAACTAAAGTACTTATGGTACAAGATAATTTCGTAGAAAATGCCACATCGGGCATAGACAGAAAAACATGATTCCTTTTTATAAGGAAAATAAAGTAAAGCGTCTACTACCGGCGACGGTCATCCTTCTGGTGAACTCTCAGTTCAGCCAGTTGACGTTCCACGTCAAGTAGGTGTCTTTCGTACACCCTCTGGCGTACTCGGAGCTCTATGACTTCGGCTCGTGATTCAGCCAGCGCTTGCAGCAGGGTTTCATGGTTTCTCTCTGATCTCCCGTGAGCATCTTCTAGATGAATAGTGCGGAGGGTATGCATTCTCGCATCGGCGACAACTTCGGTAATCTGATGTAAGGCTGTCCTGCCTTGAATCTCATTTCGGGCCACTCTGCGGACCAAGATTGGCAAAATTCTGCATGCTGAGCCCCCATTGTTCAGGTTGTAAAAGCTTCGGTCGCCATTAAATGGCATGGGCTGATCTTGTCCTTGGCTCCATGTTTCCAAGCATTCCACTCACTTAGGGTCGGGCCATGAAAAGCCGGACGAGGGTTAGGAATTGGAAAGGGAGCTGCTTGGGGTAGGTTCTCAACCTTTGGTTCGGAGCTAGCATCGTCCGAAAGGTTTTCATCATGGTGATCATTCAAGGGGATATGATGATCATTCTCTGGTTCTTCTCCAAACCAACCAGCTATGACTTCGTTCAGAAGATACTGGTTGACGTGGGGATGGAGTCCAGCTATGTTTTCTATGTGAGAATTTAGGGTAAGAAAATAATTATTAGACGAACTATCTAGATAATTATTTAGAAAACCTTCACTAGTTACATCGCTATTTGTGAAGTGCATACCAGCTATGTGTAATCTAAACATGATAGACCTTCGAATAACTGACCTTAACTCTGTATTCACACAGAATAGGGGTGAAGTAAAATTTCCACAGATTCTAAGTCTATAACATCCTAATTACATATAGCCTTAGTGTATCCACTTAGCCACTATCAACTTAGTAATGAAGATACGATTTTAGTTCTCAAGTATAAAGTACTTATAGTAACACCAAATACTCCTATAGTATTTTAAATTTTAAAGTTATGTTCTATTGTTCTCATTGTGGTAGGGTTGGTAAGATTTTAGCATTGTTGCAACCACACAATTAAACTTAGGCACATGCTAGTCAACCCTTGGATAATATAGGTGATCAGGCTATATCTTCCCAGTTTTGACCATATGTCTCTAAGCCCACTTGTGTTGCCCAACAATCATAATTCTTTTGTACTGTCCTAGTGACACTGATTTTAGTATGAATGCGGGCACGTATACTTACTTAAATATTTTATTATTTAAAGTATAAACTCTTGGTCAGAGTATTTTTAATCCCTTATGTATTTATAGTTAGTATATCTTTTATGGGTTGATATACTTAATTCACTATAAACAATGCTCTGATACCAATCTGTCACACCCCAAAACCAAGAATGGCGGAAACGTTCTGGGGCGGAGGACGTCATGTACAGTATCACAACAATGAAAAGTAGTAAACAAGAAACAACATCATCCATTGCATTAATAATATAATTATTATACAAGTGTTCTGTCAAATTTTGATAAATACTAAAGCATAAATCAAAATGAAAGATGAGTCTTGAACAAGCTCCATCTTCCTTTCTCCTTGCATCGGTACCTGTCTATGATGACCTGAGGATACAAGTAATTTTGAAAGCGAGTATCAACTTTAAAGCTGGTGAGATCATAAGTATTTTAGTGTCTTAATTTGTATGTAAGAATTTGTAAGTTTATGAACTGTAAGTATGGAAAATGTAAATGAACTGTAAGTATAAAAATGTTTGTAAATGAACTGTAAACGTTTGAAAAACTCTAGAAATCCCTATGATTCCTACTATTATATAAGGGTGTCTTATACCAAGACCTAACTATTCTCAATGTAGTCTTCTACCAAGACTTAACTGTTCTAAATGTTCGTGTCATGCAAAAGTGTGTAATATTCCCAAGTGTAACTATTATTAACAAAATATAGTTTTTACATTTATAGTTTAAGTGAAAAGATCACTAAATATGTGTACAGGGAAAATTAATGTAGTACTAAAACGTAGCGCTATAAGAACTACTGTTGTACTATTTACCTTAAACCGGATTTATATTAAGGTATCATGTGATAAATTGCACCATACTATAGACTGGTAACAACGACAACGTATAGTCGAAAAATAAGATATGACGTTTGGCACCCGCAAACCTGCCGGTCCGGCTGTAGCTAGCAGCAAGGTGTAGGATAGTCAATCCAGTATAGATCTATACGCAAACTCACGCTCTCCCTTCAAGAGACTCTGGCTACAACTCGGGTCATGACATTTAAGGCATGCTACCATACAGTGGATCACAATTGTCAACATATTAATGTAAGTGTAATGTACGGAAATGTTCTACGTGTGCTAGCTGTAATGTGTGTTCTTTCTCTATCTAGCAAGTATAGTAATGTAATCGTTCTAATATTGTTGTATATGTTCTTCTAGTAGTAAGTATTGACTCATGAATGAACTGACTCATAGTATGATATCGCGTTCTAGTAATAGTCCTAGTATCTTCCTAAACTACCCATATGGTAGTTTACTAGTAATCTAACTGGTACGTATGGACATGGATGTATACCCTTGCTACCCAAGGGCATGGGATGAACTGGAAGGACCTTTATGACTATATATGTACATATGTTATATAACTAATATTTAAACGACCTTCGGACGAGTAACCGATATCCCACCAGACCACATCTCAAGCGCGAAAAGGAAATAGGGTGGATAGCCTTGCTAAGTCTTTTAAACATTTCTTATATAACTATACATATAGAGGCATGCAATTTATAAAAGCATAAATAAGTTTTGTAAAACATTTGAACATAATTATTGTTTTCAGAAAAGATCGACTTGATGTCAACCAATAAAACAGTTTGAAGGCATAGGTTTGATAAAACAGTTTAAGTATATGGAAACATTTGTTTGGAACACAATTGTAAATAAGTTTGAAATGTGATATACAGAGTAAAATGTACAGTGTAATAAGGAGTTTAAATCATATAAAATGTTTATAAAAATCATTTGAAGGAAACTGTTTGGTAAAACGGCTAATGTGTAGTAAATCATTTGAATGCTGCATATTAATCACATGTAATTGATATAATAACTAGCGTAATTCTACTTATTAATCACATGTGATTGATATAATAACTAGCATAATTCTACTTGTATCCCCCCCATAAAACATTTAAAAATAGTTTAAAACATTATTTAAGGGGTATGAACTCACCTGCAGTAAGTGACTGGAACTGAACGGACTGTTATCGTCAGGAAGGATCGGACAAGTGTTTGGTGTCAAGTGAAGACTTTAGACACACACAATGATCCTAATTACATATGAAGACATATGTATATAAATAATTAGTGATTAAAACACTAATTATACAAGTATAAACATTTAAATGCGAGGAAAACACTTTTGGTCAAGTGCTAGGAGGCTAATGGTTTGTAACAAAGGAGTGCAATGCCCCTAATGGGAGTTTAAGGTCTAATGACCATATGTTTTGGAGTTTACGGCCCAGGGGAGTAAACTCCTGGCCGTAAACTCTCAATAAGTTCTCTAAATGGAGCTTAGAATTAATACAACTCTAGTGGTGAATTGTTTCAAGGCTAAATCAAGTGTTTGGGCTTCCTATTAACTCCTTTGAGGAGTTTACGGCCCTGGGACCATATTCCCTTGGAGTTTACGGCCGTAAAATCCCTTGGGAGGGGGTTTATGGTGTTTTCAAGTCTCAAACATTTCAAGGTTATGATCTATGTTGGGTTCTAGGCATAAGGAAGGAATTAGGGTGTCATTTGACCCCTTTATAGGTGTTTACGGCCCAAGAACTTGTCTTGGCCATAAAATCCTTAATACTTGTGATTCCTTATGTTTTCTAGGCTTTAAACACTTTAGGGTACTTGTCCTAATTTAAGTCTAAGCCTTAGGAAGTGTTTCAAAGAATTTTCGCACTTAAACATGGAGTTCACAGCCCAAGAAGCTCCTTGGTCGTGAACTCACTTTCATCATTGTTTCTAATTGATTTTGGTGTCCTAAATATGAAATTAAGGCTTCTAGTTTTAGTTCTAAGGCTTTGAGGGTCATTGGAACCCTTTAGGACCTTAAAATGGAGTTTACTCCCCAAGTGTTCTTGGGCGGTAAACTCCCAAATCTTGGGGTCTTAATCCGATTTTGATGTTTTCTAGTCATATACACACTAGCATACAAGTCTAAGGTAGTTACAAAAAAGTGGGAAAGGACTAAGTAGCATTTAAGCCACATATTGGAGTTTACTCCCCAAGAACGTTCTTTGGCGGTAAACTCCCGAGTCTAGTTGTTTTGTTATGAAATTGATGTTTCTAAACACAATCTAAGCTATATAACATAACTAGATCGAAGTACTCACAATTTGGGATAAAAACCCGAAGATCCGTGAGAGAGAATTTTGACTTTTCTCTAAATGGAATTCAATAAATGAACCAATTTGGTTCAGAATTCTATTTATAGTCCTGA
The DNA here is from genome assembly GCF_051521515.1 of Lactuca serriola. Taxonomy (NCBI): domain Eukaryota; kingdom Viridiplantae; phylum Streptophyta; class Magnoliopsida; order Asterales; family Asteraceae; genus Lactuca; species Lactuca serriola. The sequence goes on from NC_136416.1 coordinate 120,988,240, forward strand.
GATATTTTGGCAGGAAATATTTTTATTCCTGGAACGAACTCTAATGTCCTAGAGTATTGGAATAACAGTGTTGCACAAAACCCTAGTGCATCCACTCTCCTAATATCTCCTTAAGTGTAATATCCTGAAAACTGCCAAACTTATACTCGAAATCTGAGTTTTCATTGTAACTGTTCTACATCTATTGGCTTGATATGGTTTGTTCAGAATAGAAATTACGGGTTGTCAAACACAATTCCCATGTGAACCTGCAACTGACGACAATACGAAGGTATGATCTTGACAACTACCAATCTTACACCCACAATCAAACTAATTCCTCATTGCCTCAAAACCACAAAGAACCCCTACATATCCTTCATTAAAACCCGGCATGCCCACCCCACGGATTCCTTGAATTGTTTATAATACCACCAAAGAACAAATAAAATGTAGATCTTTTCTCACTTTAAGCTTGTTTAGATGATGGCTGATGTCTCCTACATCAAAATCCAAAACTGACTCACCCAAATATCCCCTAAACACGACGCTCAGTATGCAACATAGCGTATGAAGATTATCAAGATAAAATGTCAATACCATCATGAAGAAAACTCTAATTTTTAGGTGGAGACTTACATAAAGCACACATAGCGTCTCACCCACAAACATACAATCATAAACACAATTAATAAGAGCATGAAGGAAGTGAATACAACGTATACTTGCAACATCAACTGATGGAACTCGAGTCCCTTGAGCCTGTGACTGCAATGCTCATCCTTTCACCACAGGAACCTCTAATCTGCCCATGCGACCATAAATAATCCTCAGAGTGGCTAGAGCAGGTTCCCTCACCGCTCCTCTCATCAAATCAGGACAGTTAACCTTCTGGTGGCCCAATTGTTTGTAGTGAAAACATAACGGGCTAATCCCTTGGCGACACTCTCTGTTGGCCTGATCAATCCTACCACACTTGTAGCAACCCTTACCCCTGGATCGACAAACCCCATCGTACTCCTTCCCGCATATGTTGCACTGACCTCGGCCCTATTGGCCCCTCAACCATTGATCTGAAGTCTTGGGTCTTTTTGCAAGACCCCCAGCTGTCTACGCCTGCTCTGGATTCCTCTTCCCCAAGTGCTTCAAATTCATATCCTACTCTCGGGATCTAACAATCATGTCCACCAAATTCAAATAGGATGAAAATCTTACAAACTCCATGATATCATGTCGTAATATATCATGGCACCTTGTCTTCTACATCTCCTCATATTGGGGATATTGTGGAATAAAAGAGACCTCTCCCTAAAGTTAGCGGTTATCTCCGCCATAGTCTCAGTCATCTGGCGAAGGTCCTGAAACTCCCTAGCCAACCGTTGCACCTCAATTGATGGTGCAAACTCTGCCCTAAATCGGGTCATAAACTCATCCCAAGTCATTCTCTCAATGTCATGACCTCCCAAAGCAAATTCTACCTCCTCCCAGCAATCTCAAGCTTTGTATTTCAGAAGACAGTGTGCAAATCTGACGTTCGACCCCTCAAGGAAGAAACTCGCCTGGAAAGCATTTACCATATCTGCTAACCACCCCTATTAGCAATGGGGTCCTTCTCCTCAAAGAACTCGGGAGCTCCACAAGAATGGAAATCACAGAAGGAATGAGTGCAAGCTCCCACAATAGTCGTAATATCACTCCAGAACGTGCCCATATGCTCATCTAAAATCACCATAATCCCTTTCTTGACCGTTTCGAAGATCACAGGAGTCTGCTCCAAAATACCACAGGTGATCTCAAACGAGATGAACTACCGCATCGGCTCATCAATCGTCCCGGTACCTACACCTGAGCTTGAACCAGAACTTGAACCTCCTCCATGCGTGCTCATCACCATTTTGAAAGTCAATCATACAAATGATCAGAACATACCCAAGAATCCTCAACCCATAGGCTTCCTAGATTCTCCATGACTCTCCTCGATTCGAGTATGGATCCTATAATTTCCATTGTACGAGCCCAATACTACCTTCCACACCTATCCATACTCTCCTCAAGAATTATCCCGAATCCTCCAGGTCACCTTCTCCATTTGGTACTCCAAGTACACGCTAAAAAGTGTGAATAAACCCACTAAAACACTTCCTAAGCTCTCCTAGGTTCCCGGCCTCACCCTGCCATCAGCTGCTAAAAAAACTCCCAATAATGTTATTACTTGAGTTCAGACACCCTGGAAGTTTTTCAGCAGAGTAATATCAATACTTTCCATTACGGAAAACTCTGGGGGATGTTGTGTAGTCACGTCGTGCCATTCCCTTTCGAGCCGAAAGTACCTTAAACTATAAACGTGAAATTGTAAGCACAAAGCTTAGTGAGTTACCCAAAATACCACATACCATACATATAATAAATATTACTATGTGCCAACCATAGTCTTGCCATTATACCAAGAGCCGTATCAAGGTCTTTCCTTGCCAGGCCGGGGGCCAAAACCTTGGGTCTTACAGACAAGTGTCAAGAGTCACCTCCTAGTCTTCCATGCAAGTATCACAAAGACAAAGAGCATACTACGTATATCTGCCAGGGTCTAGTCTCTGGTCTTGCATATAGTTTGTCGGGAGCCACCTCCAGTTCTTTCATACAAATACCAAGGGCCACCCCCTAGTCCTCCTATATAACATAAGCCAATGTGTCGGCATTGGTGTCTTTGACCCCCTAGTATAGTGAGGAGACTCACCTAAATCAAAAATTCAACTAACACTCAGCTCAAAACTGTGCTGATCACAACTAACTTCTTTCCAAGCGAATGATGGGTGCTTAACACCTCCTATCAATCCACATAAAGTAAACCCTAAGTCTATCTTCAAAAAAACTAGAATTTGACCAAAAGTGAACCTAAGCCAAAACTCAACGGTCAAAGTAAGATTCAGCAACCTATATTCTCAACTGTCCATCCTCATGTCGTGACAAGCCCTTGGTCAAGTTTTGAGAGCCCACTCAGTCCAATTCCTACTCATCACAACTCAACCTAGCCAACTCAGTCCATAAATGGCACCTGAGCTGACCTCATGATGTGGGCAGTCTTTCCTGATGTCGTGAACCCTAACAAGCTTGTTAACAGGATCAACCACTCCTCATGTTGTGAGACCTTATGTCCCACATCGTGAGAATAGTTTGAATCTAAAAATCCAAATTTTAGGTTCTTAATCCATTAAGCCTTGAACTCTTACTTTCCCTAAAGGTCTTATAACTCTATAATACACTAGAAAGTTGATGCGTTTAATACATAGATGTCTAATACATGTCTAGATCTCATTTGGGTGAAAAGTTGAAGAAAAGATATCCAACTTTCATGTAATGTTCCAAAACCCAGCCATTCACTAGATTTGAACTCCATAACACTCTTAAGGCCCTTATAACCCATAAAATTGCCAACTTTATGGTTTCCGTCCATTCAAACTTTTTCAACCAATGAGGAAAGTGAGACAAAAATTAGATATATCCTCAAATAACAATAAAGGAGGAAGCTTGGACACTTACAAGGGTCCATAAACAATGTAAGGTGATGATGATGATGATGATGATTCCTAGCAAGCATGTATAAAAGATCACTCTCATCTTCTTTTTTCTTCTTCTTGAAACCAAGAAAGGCTCAAAAACAATAAAATATCAAGGGATGACGGCAAGGGTTTTCTAAGGTGAAAGAGGGTTTGGAGGCTGATAATAAACCCTAAAATGGGTTTAGAGGTGTTTAAATACGAATGAAACCCAAAAAGTGATGGTAATTAAGAATTACATCATTCCTATGGTGTACATGCAAACCCTAATTGTTGGATAAGGTGTCTAAGTCCATAACTTATTTGGTACATACTTGATCCAGCCCGGCATGATCCATTTGGGTTGCACTTCACCCAAACAATTTATGGATAATTTTATGAGAATTGTATACTTACGGTTTATTAATATATTATAAGTTATAATATATTAATATGAAGGCATGTTATTTAATTAGTTTTAGTCTTAAATTAATTATGAATTAATTTAGAGATTAAAAAGAAGACTGATTAAATTATGGGCTATTATATTTTATATAATGTGGGCTAATACTCATTTGTTAATAGGCTAAGCTAATATGAAAGTCCATGGATGATCCATGGAGCTTTTAACCCATGGATCCATGGAAAGGAAAAGACATGGGTTATTAGGGCTTCACCCTAACCATGCACACTATATAAAGAAGCATATGATGCAAGAAATATGACACTAGTAGTGTGAGACTTAGTGGTGGCCGATTCCACAAGAAAGTATAGTACTCTCTCAAAGTTTTACAAGTGTTTGTGGTGATTTGTGAATCCATTTGAGGCATTCACACTATTGGTGCTTGGCTCTCAAACTCCAAACAATCAACCATCATCAAAAGGTATGTATTTCTACTAGTACTTTTATGATTCATAATCCTTATGCTATGCTAGTTAGGTTGAAACCTTGGAAGTTATTATTTGCATGTATTTTAGAAGAAAACATAGATCCAAGGTTTATTAGGGTTGCATGCACACTTAGGAAGTGTTAGATTGCTCAAAACCCAACAGTGGTATCAGAGCCTAGGCTTGTTTTCTTGAATACTTGATGCAGATTGCTGAAAATCGAAGTTTATGTGCTGTCTGCACAGCAGACTCGCCGAGTCCGTGAAGGGACTCGACGAGTCCAAGACAAAATTCATCTAACTCGGCGAGTTGGTTCATGCACTCGACGAGTTGGAACCCCAGACAACATATCTTCAAGTTTTGGTGCTGGAATTGGTCTAGAATCATTACCTTAAACTGTTTTGGACTCATAAAACCTGTTTTTGATGTGGTAATGATGATGGTGGACCAATTTCCAAGTTATAATCAAAATTTCAAGTTTATATGTGTTCATATGATTCTTGAAATTGTTGATGTGGATGTTCATGTTCATATGAGTTTTGTTAGATCATAGGAATTATTTGCAAATTGTTTGTTAGTTAATTCTTGATCTTAATGTGCTTTAATGGAATTCTTAATTTGTCCTCAAGTTATGGAATTCCAAAAGTTTTTTCTTTTAAATGTTTTTTAAGAAGTCATAAGTTACACTTTAGAAGAGTTTTTCTAATAAATGCTTTTATGGACTTCATAACTTGTCCTCAAGTTATGGATTTCCAAGAGACTCTTCATTAAAAGTATTAAACACTTAATTAAAACTCATAAGTTATGAATATCCAAAAGTTTATGAATTGTTCAAAACTTGCCCTCAAGTTTTGGAATTTGTAAAGTCTCACACAAACTTTAATTCCATACCCTAGAAGTTTTAAAAGTTAAAATTCTACCCTTATACTATTATAAGATTAATGGTTAATTATTATATATATGTATAAGAACAAGTCATTTTACCGTTAGTAAGCCTCATTCACGAAGCCGGTCTATAAGGTGGGTATAAGGTTGTTGCCTATAAAATGGCAACTTAATGGGTGTCCACTCTCACCCACCGCTTGCTTGACTGGTGGAGGGTCGTTAGCCGAACGGGTAGGACAATGACTTTAAATTCTCATTAAAAGTATAATGATTATTATAAAGTAACTAAATGTTTTATTTAATTCCCAATCTTAGTTACTTTAGGAAAAATGTGAATTTGGTGCTAGCCCATGGAATTCACACTTTGTACCTTACCAAGTCGTTGGTGGAGCGTGTGTGGTTAACCGGCACACTAAATTGGAATAGTAAGGATCACGAAGGGTGACTTAATGTTTGTCATAGATCAATGGAGCATGTGTGGTTAACCGGCACATTGATTGGGTGATAATATTAAGGGTACCAAGTGAATTGGTATGGTTATTCACACCTTGTTTTGTGATCCTCGGCATCCCAGTCACAAAATTTGTGAGGGCCCACTCGAGATTGAAACATGCCATTGAAAAGTTCAATGAATCTCAAAAGATCTAGGAATTTCAAATCCAATTAAAACCTAATAAATTATTTCATTTTTCATGGTGGAAATTGGTGAATCGTCATTTGCCTACCTTCAAATATTTTATAGCTTGGATTACGGCATCCCTCTTCCAAATTATAAAATATTGTGTTGGGTCCTAGCCTTAATATTTCATATTGGGTGTTATATTAAGGACTTTGAATCAACTAACTTGATTTTCTCCCATTATAGATGTCTGGTTCAGACAACTATGATCTTCCCAAATCTCTTGAAGATGGTGTCCCTCAACTCATGCTTCACTTCCTCCACCTCCTCCAATTATTCACCCTCACCCACAAGTTCTTGAAAAGTTTAAAGTCACTCAATCCCTATTGGCAAGCATAGTCTATGTGTGCTCACATCTTGGAGATAAAGTCACATATTGACAAGTCGGGAGAGTTGGGTGTCAAAGTCTCGTGAAAGTTGGATGTTCAATCACTTTCTTAGTAACATAGTGAGTCTCTTTGGGACTACTATGAGGCAGACTATGACATGACCCTTAATGATGTTATCTTTTTGCTTGGTTTTGTGGAATCAACAATGATTCGGAACACCAGTAAAGCAAATTTGATTAAAAGAACAACTTCCCAAGTCTACATGGACATTGACAATGGTAGCATTGGATATCTAGAAAAGGATTTCTCTTCCTAATGGAAAGGGATCGGCTATAGTCAACTCGGTTGACCAAATAGTAAAGAGAAAGGCAAATTTTGAGATAGTCTCATGTGCCATTACCAAGGGGTCCATGTGTTTTATTGCCAAAGGAAGGGACACTGATTGCGAAGCTGCCATATTTACCTGAAAGATCATAAGATTGATCAAGTCAAAAAGTTTAACTCTACTTCAGTTAAAGTCCACTGACTAACTCTATTAAGTTTCTATTTTGAGATTCTTATTACATAATGTGAATGGGTCACATGTTGATGTTTTAAGAATCAAAGAAAACATTGGAAGCTTAAAGTAAGTATATGTTGATTCTGATTGCAAAGGTGGGTTTTCGATCGCATGGTTCGGCAATCAGAATTTTGAGTTGTTGCTTAAGAGTTATAATATATTGCTTATGAATAGATAACAACAAGGTTTTCATGTGGATTGTAAGGATAAGTTTTTCCGCAAAGTTTTAAAATAAACAAAAAAGAGTTTTAATTTTATTTTTTTTTTTAAATATCCTTACAATGGCATCTGTGGAAAATTGTTGCTTATATGTTTCCAGTAATAGCAATATTGGAAAATGGATTTGATTCTTCCATTTGTGGTAGTGTCTGAATTTACCAAATGAAGAAAGTTTTTCATCACCCAAGTTTCAATTGGATAGAAACTTGGAATCATACAAGTTGTATTGTATGATGAATGAGAATTTTCATCTTTGAAAATTAAGACTAATTCTTTGATCACATGTATATGTGAGTCAATTGAAGGACTAAGGAATTAGGTACACTGGGTGTGCGCTGGTCAAGGTCCACCACAAAGATTGATTTGTCATGATTTGCTAAAGATTAGTAAATATGATTATACTTATGAGGTTAAGTATAATTCTGTAACAATGGAAAGGTTACAATGTATGACAAAACAAATGAGAAGAATCAAATTAGGCAGAAAGATAAAAGTTTCTCAAATCTGAAAGGATAGGAGAGTACTTTAGTATCGTATTTGATGATCATCTTAATGATTATGAAACCATATCACAAATTCATACTCTAAGGACGTCTTAGTGCATTGTTATGGCTAAGAAGAGAGGTCATGAATTGTTGGATTGGTTAAGATCGAGAAGATGAGTCATACTTCGTTCCAAAACAATTCTTAGAGTCATACTCCAAGATTGTAACATTGAGTGACATAAAGTAAGGTTTAAAACACTTATCAAATGTAGTGTAGAATGTTTCTACCCATGTACATTTGAGATTGGTAAGTTGTGATGTCTTGGATGAGACAAAGACCAACTAAGACCAATTGTGTGAAGTGATAGTCTTGATAAGAATCCGCATTATCCGTTGAATATTTGTTTTGTCAAGGAATGGTTCTTGACTGGGGAAAATTATATGTCAAGGGGACAGTGGGAGCCTTAAAGATCCTGAAAGAGTTTCAAGAGTTAATCAAGAGTAAGACCTGTAATTTATCACTAGCACACAACTTAAGGTTTGCAACCTATCATGTTCACATAATTCTTATTTCTGTATCAGAGTTCAACTTGGAAGCATTGGTGGGCCTTGTGCTACCAAGGTGACAAGAAACTAAGATTGAACAAATTTAATCCATGTAAGGCTGAATTTGTCACTAACCTTATCTTGTGATGATGGTTTTGACAAATTCACATGGATAGCAACTCATACACTATAAAATCTAAGTGTCATAAGGTTTCTCTCCGATTCATGAAAATGATGGTGAGGAAACACTTTCACTAAGTAGATTTTACGTAGATATCAATTGTGTTATTTGCATTTTCAAAAGTCGTTAGTGGAGCGTGTGTGGTTAACCGGCACACTAACATGGACTTGTGAGAAATGGCAAAGGTCTAAGAAATTGAGACTATGATTACGGCATCCCTTTTCATAGTTTTGAAAATTGTTTAGACACACATGTGAGCTATCTAACAAAGGGTGTATGAATCTAAATTTCAAAAGTCCAGCAGATTTTTGGAAATATGTCAGAGCTAGTGGGAGCATAAGTGTTATGCTGATAATCATCATGTTAGTGGGAGCATGATTATTACGTTTAGTGTTGCAAGTTAGCAATGTTAATTATAGAAAACAAAGTTTCAATTCGTGAAGTTGCAGAGGTTGAAAAGTTGTTTTGCTATAATTCAGGGAGAGGAAATTATACTTCGTTTCAATTCTAAAGCTTAGATTGAGATTTTAATCATCTTTAGTCAAGAATATATATATATATATATATATATATATATATATATATATATATATATATATGAATTTTATGTTGGAATGGTTCAACTTGAAGAAATTCTATATATATATATATATATATATATATATATATATATATATATATATTGCGTTTTCAAAATTCGATTATGATTACGGCATCCCTCTTCATAGTTAAATTTTGAAAACACGGGAAATAAAAAATGTTGTAGCAAAAGACTGGTCTAGTATCATGTCTTTATGTCAAACATCATGAATCGTGTCCCATATGCTTTGGATATAGGATCGATCGCATGTGCTATAATATTCATCTTTTCTAAATTTTCCAAATGCTTAAGGCATTGAGAAGGGAAAAGTCTAGAACTGGATATGACTAAAGTGATTAAGCAATTGTCGAGGACAAATCTGAGGTTCGCCAAAGATTGGTTGCTCAGGGACAGTTGGAAGTATGATGTAAGTTGTCGGAAAGGACCATATTGACATATTCTGAAAAGAAGTAACTCTTGTTCGGAAGTGATAGTTAAAATGGGACTATGGAAATGTCTCCATAGGTGGAAGTTATTCAATCTATGTAAGATTAGAAAACCTTAATGCAAGAAGGATGTTCAAAGCAATGTACTTTGAATATAAGACTTCCGTTCCATAGAGGTTGACCTTCCTTGGAATACTCTGTAATGACTGGTGACAAGGTTTTGGTGACTTTGCGCATAATCATTACAAGAGGAACATTGCATAAAAGTTTAAAATCTAACAGACTTTTTGGTAAATGATAGGAATCGGGGATTCTCACATTTACAATAAGGATTTGGGATTGTGAAATGGGTATCACTGGAATCATGTTCAATTGATCTACATCACAATGTAAGGATCATAGACAAACATAGTGTGCATACTTGGAGTATGGCATAACTATTGTTTAGAAAAACAAAGTGTACATGCTAGGAGCATGGGACGACTGTTGTTATTCAAGTCTTAAGTTGATTGTTTGAAACATTATACAATGAATAATGTGTAATCAATATGGTGATAAATAAAAGGTGGTTCTATTTATATTCAAAAGGGTTCTGAGACCATATTAGATTCGATTATTATTATGTTTCACTTTGCATGTTTTGACTTCCAGAATAGCTAGGTTATTCTTTCCGAATGACTAAGTTATTTAAACACTCCACAGTCGTTCATATGTTGGAAGTAGGTATGAATCAAGACTGTCATGAATCAAGTTTCTAGATGGCTAAATGGGTTTAGTCATAACAATGGTTGCTACAACATTCATGAGTGCTCATAAGTTATGAGTATTGGAATAAACCCACGCTCACTTGCATCACTTCATGGAATTTATCTCGAGTGATCGTGAGACGGTAATATCATATAAATCTTCAAACCTAGAGATATGAGTTGTTACCTATGACTTGGTTGTGCATTGATTGCACATAAACGCATCAGTAACTTGATGTTATAAAACGTGCCTTTGTGTACAATTCAACAAGTAGTAGAACAAGCATATGAGTCGAAGTTTATCTGTTCCTTCTAGAAATAGAAGCGATATTTGGGCCCCTCGATGATTTTGTTGTGACCTATGTACCGGCCGGTCAGAACTAAATTGATGTGTTCGATTAAGTTCTTTGTCAAACAAATCGGAAATCGGGGAACAAACTGCTGGACAATAAGTACGACGTTGTTCCATGTATTTGTCCGTCTGATATCATGAGAACAGAGGATTATATGATCACTTATCTAAAATGGCGCTTCATAGTTCAACAGAGTTTTTGAGAGCTACCATTGCTGGTTGGTTCCTGAAGTAACATACGCAAATATAGTTATTAGACTTATCCAAGTGGGAGTCTGTTGTATAAGGTGTCTAAGTCCATAACTTATTTGGTACATACTTGATCCGGCCCGGCATGGTCCATTTGGGTTGCACTTCACCCAAACGATTTATGGATAATTTTATGAGAATTGTATACTTACGGTTTATTAATATATTATAAGTTATAATATATTAATATGAAGTCATGTTATTTAATTAGTTTTTGTCTTAAATTAATTATGAATTAATTTAGAGATTAAAAAGAAGACTGATTAAATTATGGGCTATTATATTTTATATAATGTGGGCTAAAACTCATTTGTTAATGGGCTAAGCTAATATGAAAGTCCATGGAGCTTTTAACCCATGGATCCTTGGAAAGGAAAAGACATGGGTTATTAGGGTTTCACCCTAACCATGCACACTATATAAAGAAGCATATGATGCAAGAAATGTGACACTAGTAGTGTGAGACTTAGTGGTGGCCGATTCCACAAGAAAGTATACTACTCTCTCAAAGTTTTCCAAGTGTTTGTGGTGATTTGTGATTCCATTTGAGGCATTCACACTATTGTTGCTTGGCTCTCAAACTCCAAACAATCAACCATCATCAAAAGGTATGTATTTCTACTAGTACTTTTATGATTCATAATCCTTATGCTATGCTAGTTAGGAAGAAACCTTGGAAGTTAATATTTGCATGTATTTTAGAAGAAAACATAGATCCAAGGTTTATTAGGGTTGCATGCACACTTAGGAAGTGTTAGATTGCTCAAAACCCAACACTAATAACTTTGGATCTAGTTTTTCTAATGAACATGCAATTGAATATCCAAAGCTATAAACCCTAGATCTATCATATAAGAACTGAAATAAGGGTTTAGTAATTACCTTTGATTTTTATATAGTAATAACAATTAATTCGTTGCTTTGATTGGCTTCAGAAAGCTGAGTGCCTCAAGTGTTGCACCTCTAATGGAGTCACAAACACCACTAAGAAACAAGGATGAAGAGGGAGGAGAGAGGAGGCACCAAAAACGGTTGGAAACCATAAAGTAAGTATTCACCACGTTTTTGGGGTAATAAGGGTTCCTTATATATGCTGGATATTAGGGTTTACAGCTAGGAAACCCTAATCTGACTGCTTAAGCCCTAGGCAGCCCATTGACTCCCTCTTTAGAAGCCTTGGACGATTTCTAATGGGTTTCCCCATAGATTTCGTCCACTCCAACTTCTATGGAGTCCATTAGCCCATCTATGTAATTATCTTATAATTACACAACAAGTCCCTTAAGTTTAATTAATCTCTTTTAGCCACAAAATTAATTCTTACTTAATTCTTGACTAATATTAATTAAACAATATGATTTCTCCTTTAATATATTATTCTTATAATATATTAATAAATCATAATTAAACCTTTCTCTCCTTAATTCATCCTACATATTTCTATGGTGAAAGCAACCCAAAAGGTCCATGATTATAATCGGGTCAAGTACATACCAAAATAGTTATGGACATAGACACTAATCCAACAGTCTACCACTTGGATAAGTCTAATAACTCTCTTTCATGACTTCAGAACCTAATCAGCAATCGTAGCTTTCAAAAGCCGTTGTCAACTCTGATCTTATCAGATACGGATGTCCTTTAGATAAGGGATTATGTATTCCTCCATTATCAAGATATCGTATAGACACAAGACATGAATTTTAAGCATTCTCTCTATACTGTTTCCCGACTTCAGATTTATGACGACTAACAACAAACTACAATTGAACACATCAACTTAGTCCCGACTTGGCTAAGCACTTAGGGTGTCATCACTAAGTCATCGAGAGGCCCACAGATATCGCTTTTATCCCACTTTGGGAAAAAGGAATGAATAAACTTCGACTCAAATGCTCGCTTGCTCCTACCGATCGAATTACACACAACAATAAGTTTTGTAACACCAAGTTACTTGTGCGTTTACTTACTATCAATGTGCAACGGATCAACAAATAATAACTCACACATCTTGGTTTCAAGAATATACAATATTATCATCTCACAATCACTCGTGATAAAATCCATGAAGTGATTCTCATGAGCATGGGTTTAATCCAATACTCTAAGCTTATCAAAGCACTCATGAACTCTGCAGCAAACTTGTGCTATGTCTAAACACTTCAGACAATCTACAGATAGATTCATGACAATCTTGCTTCATACCTACTTCCAATGTATGACCGACTGTGGAGGTTCGAATAACCCAGTTATTCTGGAAGTCAAAACATCCAAACTGAAACACAATAATAATACTTAATCTTATATGGCCTCAAAACTTTTGAGAATAAATAAAAAACTTATTATTTAATCACCATATTGATTACTCATTATTCATTTTTTAATGTTTCAGATAATCCACTTGACACTTGAATTATAACAATAGATGTCCCATGCACTAGGCATGCACACTATGTTTCCTATGGTCCATGCTTTGTGAAATAGATCAATTGAAAAACTTTTCCAATGATGCTCATTTCACAATTCCTTATCCTCATAGTTAGTGTAAGAATACAAGGTTCTTGTCACTATTAGAAAATGTTAGATTCTAACATTTTATGCAATGATCCATTCATAAAGTCATAGCGCAAAAGTCACCAAGAATTAGCTAGTTAAATTACAAAGTACTCTATCAGAAATTGTTACAAAACAATTCTATAGATGCGATGTCTCTCACTCAAAGTACATTCCTTTTAACATCCCTTTTGGCATGAAAGTTTCTAATCTACATAGATTCTGAATATCCAACTCCCATTTATGGAAACATTTCCATATTTGCTATATGACAACTCATTCTTAATAGAATCTTATCTATTTGTAATAATGTCGATATAGTCCATGCAATACTATACCTCCAACTACTCACAAGCAACAAATCCTTAGTGAACCTCAGATCGTCCTTTGATAGTTGTTTAATTATTTTATTCAAACTTGGTTCTAGTCCTTTTCCCTCTTAATGCCCTAGGCACTTGGAAAATTAGAACGATCAAATATTATGCATATGCAATCGATCCTATACCCAAAGGCGTATAGAACACCATTGATAATGTCTCACATGAAGACGTGATACTTTACCAGTCTTCTACTATCATATTTCTATTTGCCATGTTCTCACAATTTTGATTATGAAAAGGGATGTCGTATTCGTAACCAAATTTTTGAGAATGCAATTATCCTTTCCATATATAGAATTTCCTCATGTTGAACCATTCCAACACAACATTCATATATATTTCACTGAATTTGATTAAAATTCCACAATCTAAGCCTTTAGATTTGAGATGAAGTATAATATTCTCTCCCTTAATTATAGCAAACCAAATTTTCAACCCCTGCAACTTTGCAAAGTGAATATTTGTTTTCTATAATTAATATTGCTAACTTGAAAGAATTAAAATAATAATCATCCTCCCACTAACACAATGATTATTTCCATACAACCATAACACTTATCTCCACTAGCTTTGATGTGTATTCAAAAAACATATGAACTTCCAGAAAACAATGCTTATTGAATTCCTTAAGTTCATGTTTCTAAATAGCTAATGCTTTGATAAGTCATTATCTAAGCTTCTTAACCTCATACACCTTTGCCTTAGAAAGCTCACATGTGTGTCTAAAGAAATTCAGAACTTATGTTACCGAGTCCCAAATGTTCAGACCAATTGCCAAATCTCATAATTTGAATTATGAAAAGGGATGCCGTAATCATAATCGAATTTGAGAATACAATCTTCACAATTGAAATCTTCTTAAAATCTCTCTTAGTGAAGGCATTGCCTCACAATCATTTTCATGATGGAGAGAAATCTTATGACACTTAGATTTTAAAGTGTATGTGCTCCAATCCATGTGAATTTTTCATAAGAACAATCATAAGACAATGTTTGTGACAAATCCAACTCATATGGATTGAACTTGTTCAATCATGATCTTTTGCCTTATAGTAGCATGAATGCCCACAATTGCTTCCAGGTTGTTAAGAAGCTCAACCTTACCTTTCTAATGTACTTTCCATTGATCAGGGTGCCTTGCCTTTATGCAATCCGATTGAGAACTCATAGAACTCTTATTGCATAGTTGACTTAATATGGAATGCAATAGAAACAAAATTATTTCAACATGATAGGCCTCCAACCTCAAGTCGTGTGCTAGTGATTGACTATTGGTTTATTCTTGATTAGCTCTTGAACTTTTCAAAACATTTGAGACTCCCACTGACTTCTTGACATATATGATTCTCTTGTCAAGGAACTTTCCTTGACAAAACAAATATTCAAGAGTTAGTTTGAAATCTTATCAAGATTAACACTTCACATAACTAGTCCTAGTTGGTCTTTTTCTTATCCAAGACAACACAACTTACCAATTTCAAATGTGCAAGAATAAGAAAACTTTTCCCAATTCCACATTTGTTGAGTGTTATGAACCTACTAAAGACGTGTCACTCAATGTCACAATCTTGGATTATGACTCTAAGACTTGATATTGGAATGAAGTATGATTGGCTTCTTGATTTAACCATTTCCATAATTCTCGATTCCTCTTCTTAGCCATACAAATGCACTAAGACTCACTTATAGGATCAATTAAGATATAGTTCTTAATCATTAAGACTTATCATAAAACACAATAAAAGGTACTCTCCCTTCTTCTTAGAATAGAGAAACTTGTATCTTTCTGTCTCTTGATTCTTCTTATTCGTTCTGCCATTTACTGAAACCTTTTTAATCAACTAAGAATTGCACTTAATCTTATAAGTATAATCATATTTACTAAACTTTAGTGAATCATGACGAATATATTTACCACTCTTGTGGTGGACTTGATCGACTCACAACCTAGTGTACATGATCTCTTAGTCCTTCACTTGACACTTTGTCAAAGAATAAGTCTAATCTCCAAATATAAAGTTTCTCATTCATCATACAACCATGTTGTATGATTCCAAGTTTCTGTCCACTTGAAACTTGGGCAATGAGAATCTTTCCTTATTTGGAAAATTCTTGACATTTCCACAAATAACCTAATTAAGAATCAAATCCATCATTGCAAATAATAGAAATATTCAAACACCAATTTTTCATACACGCCATTGCAAGGATAAATAAACAAGATAAAATAAAATTTCATTTTATTGAGGAAAAATGTGTCCTTACAATGCAATTCAACTGAAAACTATGTTATTACATATTTCTTAGCAATCTATTCTAACTCTAAGTACTAGCTCAAGAATCCAGTCTTCAAGCAATGTGATCGAAATCCATTTCTTCACGATCAGACTCAGCTCACTTCTTCCCTTAAGCTTCCTTTCTTTTCTTCGATGCTAAAAAAACATCAAAATGTAATCTTAATACATCATGTATTAAGAATCTAGAATAGGAACTTAAAAGAGCTAGATAGTGGATTTCATACCTGAAGAAGAGTCATAACACTAGACTCTCCCATATCTTAGATCTCTCAGGTAGACAGGGCAACTTCGTTTCCAATGCCCCTTCTCTTGGCAATAAAAGCAAATGGACTCCTTTGGCAAAGCACATGGGACAATCTCATACTTAGTCCTTTCTGGACTTCCAATGTTGCCAGTGTCGATTGAAGTTTGGGAGTTTAATTCACCAGACAAATTTGCTTGATCAGCACACCAAATCATTGTTGATTCAGCAGCTATAAGCAAATAGGTGAAATCAATGAGGGTCACGTCGTGGTCCATCATATAGTACTCTCTAACGAACTCACTATATGATTCAGGAATTGACTGAAGAACCTAGTCTACAACCAACTTACCAGAAATTTCGACACCCAACATCCTTAACCTGTCAATATGTAACTTCATCTCTAAGACGTGTGCACACATAGGTTTCCCATCTTCATGTTTACATGCCAAAAGGGCTTGAGTGAGCTTGAACTTTTCAAGCCTTCGAACTTGTGGGTCAGGGAGAATAATTCGAGGAGGTGGAGGAAGTGAAGCATGATTTCTTGTTCCTCGGTCATATCGTGGAATATCATCTTCGTTTGGAAAGCTTGTTCCAAGGGATTTAGGAAAACCATAGTTGTTTGACATCTACAAAACGGGATAAAAATTCAAGTTAAGTTGACTGAGTCCTTAATAAAACACCCAAATGAGTTATTAAGGCTATGATCCAACACAATATTCTACAACCTAGAAAAGGGATGTCGTAATCTAGTCGCAGAATATTTGAAGGTAGGTAAATGACGATGTACCAATTTTTCACCATGAAAAACGAAAATGCAAATTTGGTTTTAAATGTATTGAAAACTCCTAGATATTTTGATACTCATTGAACTATTCAATGGCATGTTTAAATCTCGTTTATTCCCTTCTATTTGTGACTGGGATGCCCAAGATCACAAATAATGTGTGAATAACCATACGAATCTACGTGGTGCACTTAATCCTACTATCACCTAATCAATGTGTCGGTTAGCCACATACGCTCCATTGATTTATGATAAACATCGAGCCACCGTTCGCAACCAATGTCATCCCCAAATTAGTGTGCCATTTAACCACACACGCTCCACTAACATTTGACAAGGGTACGAAGTGTAATTCCATGGATTAGCATACAATTTCTCATTTTGCCGACAGTAACTAGAATTTGGGAATTTGTAAAAGCATGTAGTTACTTTGTACTTCATTATAATTTTAATGGAATGTTTCGTCCTATCCTACCCGTTAGGCTAACTACCCTCCACTAGTCGAGAGTGCGGTGGGTAAGAGTGGATACCCATTCAATCGTCATTTTATAGGCAATTTCCTTAAACACCCCTTATAGACCAGCTTCGTGAATGAGGCCTACTAACTGTAAGACTGACTCTTTACTCATATATATATATATATATATATATATATATATATATATATATATATAATATTACACTTTTAGTGTTACGCATATAAAGTATAGGATGTATTTTACACTTTTAAAATACTAGGTGGTCTAATTTAATAAATTATACTTTTAATTTAATTAAATTTAAACCAAAACTTTATGGAATTACTAACTCTATTTTACTTATACACTTTAATTAATTAATAAAACCATAAGGGTGCAATTTGAACTTTTTCAAAGTACTAGGGTTCTAGAATTCAATATTTCAAAATTAAACTTTTAATTAAATTTTAAATTCCAAAACTTGAGGGCATGTTTTTGAACTTTTCAAAACATTTTGGATCAACTATTTAAATTTCAAAAACTAAAACTATTAAGCTCAAATTTAAACTATGAAACCTAAAGGGTTAATTCGAAACTTTTTCAAACTTTATCAAGAACGTTCTAGATCAAAAAATTCAAATAAGGCAATTAACAATTAAATGGTGGTTATCTAATTTTGACTTTGTCCAATTTCTTGCAAGATAATTCACCAAATAATTCAAATAATTAAATTTAATTATATAATGAAATAATTATTCAATTAATATGAAGTTATCTTTTATTTTGGCAAGGATAATCACCCCATGTCATAAAAATCCGATTTTTATCAATCAAAAACGTTTTGGTAATTATCCCATAGCAAAAAGGCAAGAAAATCGCGAAATTTGCTCCATTTGCGACTCTGACTCGTTGAATATGGCTTAGACTCGTCGAGTTCACTATGGACTCGGCGAGTTCAATCATGGACTCGGCGAGTTCAATCATGGACTCGGCGAGTCCAGCCCCCAGAAGCCAAAAAAATTCGATTTTAAGCATGAATAATCAACTATAGCATCAAATACATCAAACAAATAGCCCTAGGCTCTGATACCACTGATGGGAATTGAATACTACATCATTCCTACGGTGTGCATGCAAACCCAAATAGATTTGCATCTAGTTTGTCTAATGAACATGCAATTGAATATCCAAAGCTATAAACACTAGATCTATCATATAAGAACTGAAATAAGGGTTTATTAATTACCTTTGATTCTTATATAGCAATAACAACCAATTCCTTGCTTTGATTGGGTTCAGAAGCTTAGTGCCTCAAGTGTACCTCTAATGGAGTCACAAACACTACTAAGCAACTAGGATGAAGAGGGAGGAGAGAGGAGGCACCAAAAACGGCTAGAAACCCTAAAGGAAGTATTCATCACGTTTTTGGGGCCATAAGGGTTCCTTATATATGCTGGCTATTAGGGTTTACAACTAGAAAACCCTAATCTGACTGCTTAAGCCCTAAGCAGCCCATGGACTCCCTCTTTAGAAGCCTTGGACGATTTCTAATGGGTTGCCCCATAGAATTCATCCACTCCAACTTCTATGGAGTCCATTAGCCCATCTATGTAATTATCTTATAATTACACAATAAGTCCCTTAAGTTTAATTAATCTCTTTTAGCCACAAAATTAATTCTTAATTAATTATTGACTAATATTAATTAAACATTATGATTTCTCCTTTAATATATTATTCTTATAATATATTAATAAATCATAATTAAACCTTTCTCTCCTTAATTCATCCTACATATTGCTATGGTGAAGGCAACCCAAAAGGACCATGCTCATAATCGAGTCAAGTACGTACCAAAATAGTTATGGACTTAGACACTAATCCAACAAAAAGATCATGGCCTGGACTGCATCATCTCTAATGTCGTGAGCCTGTATCTCTCACGTCATGAGAATAATCCTAAACAAAAAATTTCATCTTGGCACGTCTCACGTTTTCAGCCTCTATGTCTCACATCGTCAGGCTCCATTTCTTCCCAAATCCAACCTTTTGACTCCTTGAAACCCTAATTCAATTCATCCTGCAAAATGGGTGTTACACGTACGCTGAGCATGGGGATGGAGTACGTACGGCGTACCCAGCTTAGCTTGGACTTTGACTCTCTTTGACCTCCATTGACCGTTGACTTTTTTACAAAGTTAGATTCATTAAGATTCTACCTGGTTTTGGTATTAGTGGAATTTTGGGAGCAAGCAATGCTGAAAAGGGAGCATGCCGTAGTGTTTATGCGTTCTTCATTTCTGGTGAGTCTTCCTCACTGTACCAGTGAGTCGAAAGCACCAATGTCGGCCCACTAGTTTTGGTTATCATTTATTAGAGGGATGCCCTAGGGATTGTATGTAGTCATGTTGTGAGGTCCAGAAGGTGTTGCGTCTTGGGCTCGATATTTAGTCCATTTAATCTCCGGTATGGGCCTGTCCATCCGTGGGTTATTTTGTAGGGTTTTATATTTATAGATGCTTGCATGCATCCTAGAATGTAAGATTTTGAGAGATAATTTAATAGCGTTCATTGTTCTTATCTTTTGTAACCCTAACATCCTTTACAGCGGAAGTTCTTCATCGAGCTCTGCTGAGGATTCATTTATTTTGAATCATTAGACACATTCAGATTCATTATTGAGTTTTACATTACTGTTTTTGCTTTCGTGATTTACCTGTTATAAGATCTAAACGATCTAAGAGTTTGATAAATCATCAATTGGTATCAGAGCAGGAGGCTGTGTAATTCATAACATCTCTTCTGTAAAAGAAGCGATTAGGGTTTATTCCGCATTAACTGATATTTATTGAGCCGTCACTCCATAATTGACGTATCTCATTATTTATTCGTTTTGCACTAATATTACATATTACAAGTCTGATCTTGCAACAGGTTAAACGATCAAGCATGGAGGATTCTCAATCCAATCCTATCAACATCTCAAACAGTATTGGATCTACAACGAAGATTCCAATTCTTTACACTCAAGATTACAAGGATTGGGCGCATCATTTTGAAGACTACGTCATTGGATCTGAAGATAATGGGTATCTAATATGGGAAGCTATTGTGTCTGGACCATTTGCTCATTCAGGAACATCCAGAATCATTAAAACTCAAAAGGAGTATAATGATTTGTTAAAAGATGTAAAAGACGTCGCTTAGGATGAAAAGGAGAAATTTCAGTGCAACATCAAAGCATTGAGGCTGATTCGATTTGCTCTTCAATCTGACACGTTTAGATTGGTGAGCTCATGCAGTACTGCTAAAGAAATCTTGGATCGGCTGCGAGAGATGTATTCCACAGATGAAGATTTGGAGCAGTCAATTTAGACCTTGCTTTTGTCTGAGTTTGGAGAGTTCAAGCAAAATCCTGATGAGTCTGCTACACAGACGTTTGATCGCTTCAATCATCTTCTCAGCAAGATGATCAAACATGATATCGAAAGGAGGCTTATTGAACAGAAGGTTACTTTTCTGAATGGCTTAACATCCGAATGGAGAGCTGTTGTGTCTACAGTTAAAGCACACGAGCAATTCAAATCATATTCACTGGCGAAACTGGTGGGAATTCCGAAATCCCAAGAAAAGATAGTGATGCAAGAGAAGAGTGTGGTCTCAAACTTGGGGTCCTTGGCCCTCCTGTCTAAAAGTAAGAATGCAGTAGAAGACGAAGATCTGAACCTAGAGGACTATGATCTAACTTCGGAAGATTATGCTATGCTGGTGTCCAATCCCAAAGGTTCATCAAGAAGAAGTTTCCTACCAATAAGAACCGAAATTGGCAGGGAAGCTACAGTTCTGAAAAAGTAAGGGAGGAGCTGAAGACTGAAGAACCAAAGAAAGAGGTGAAGGTTGAAGCGGATTCTGGTGTCAGCTGTTATTACTGTGGAGGAAAGAATCATTACGCCAAAGATTGTGTTTTGAAGAAAATGACAGAGAAAGATGAGGAGAAAGATGAAGAGGCAATCCTGATGAAAAAGCTAGAAGAGATTAAAAGGAAGAAAGCTGCTACTAATCCTTCTATGAATGCTCTTATTCTACAAGGTTCGGCAGAGGATGATGAGTTCGGTGGCATACAGGTTTGGTCGACCGACTCAGAAGATTATGAGGTGAGAAAGCCTTCTCATGGAAAGGCTTATGTCGCAAAAGGTGGTGAAAGCAGTGGAAACGGTCTGATGGTGACTGACGTATCTCACATGAGGGGATATAATACTGATGGTGGAAATGAAGACGCCAAGGAGCGAGAGGACTTATGCTTCACAACAAAACCTCTCAGAATGCAGATCAGTGAACTTGATGAACTGATCAAGAAGGTACAATCTCTTTTTATTTCATTCAAAAATCCACATAAATCATATGAAAAGGAATTAAATAACTTGAATTCAAGAATCTCAAATCTAGATAGTTGTTTAACTCAAACACGGGTCACAAATTCTAACCTGACTGACCAAATAAGCAGGGTGTCATCCAAGAGTGAGGAGCGAAGGATGTGGACTGAGCTGAAGGAGTTGGAGATCATTAAGACTAGAGATGAAAACATTTATTTGCAAAGAGACAATTTAAAATTGTTAAAACAAAGGAATGTTTTTTGTTTAATCGCTAAAAGGCTTTATGCTAACATTACTCAACTGCATCTGAATTGTGAAATAAGACAGAAGATACATCGCATGATTTTACCCTTCCTTGAGTTTAAGGAAGATGAAATCGATGCTGAAGCATACAACTGTGAAAGTGTTGTATCTTCCGATGATGTGAATCCTACTTATATGTATGGTCTAGACAAAATAGAATCTTTTATGAAGTCCAAAGACCATAAGGACATGCTTAAAGATCTTCTGGATGAAAATGATAAGCTGAAAGTCAAGACCGAAACTATACAAAAATTCGACTCATTAAGTGCCAACTTAAGTTCAGAAAACAAAATTGATGTTGAAAACGCATCTGAACTTAATGAGGACAATGATATGAGTGAAATTTTTGTAGAGGATGAAGTCGACTGTTCAGAATTTGTCAAGAGCGAATCTGAAAACCACAAAAACCTGATTTCTGAAAATTCTGTAGAATTCGCTCGCTTGTCCAAATCTAAGTCCCCAGTCCTTAGAGAAAAAGTTGTTGTGTTTCAGAAGGTTAGAAATATTCCAAATCAGGTATATAAAGTCACAGGAGTAACCGAACATCAAACAGCTGAACTCATCGCCATGGTGAATGAAGACAATGCTGATGGTTGTGATGAGTTTTTCTGGTCAGCTCCTATAGACAAATGCAGACGAAACAGTTGGTCTGTCAGAGCGAACATCATGGAAAACCAAAGGAAGATATGTGTCAGAGCCGCTGAATAAGCCTGCTAACTTTGACGTACCAAGTACAAGTGGCACTAAAGAAATTCCTGTAGAAGAAGTCACCTCCACAAACAAAACCTCATCTATGAAGGGCGAAACGACTGCCAAGAAGCTGAAACAAAAAGCTAATATCCACAGGCAACCGAAATAGGTGAACAATCAAAAGCAGCAGAGAAACCTGAGATACAAAAAGAATCTCTCAGAGCGAAAGCTGTTTTGGCGCTCTCAAAATACTCGTTTCTCTTATCCTGATAAAAATTCAAAGTCAGGGAAAAAGACTTTCGGGCCACATGAGGAACACAACCGAAAGGATAGGTTCGGTTCCGAAAGCACCAGCAACCGAAAGGATAGGTTCGGTCCCGAAAGCACCAGCAACCGAAAGGATAGGTTCGGTCCCGAAAGCACCAACAACCAAAAGGATAGGTTCGGTCCGACCAACAACAATCAAAAATCCAACTTCCGCTCATCAGCTAACGGCTACCGAAGATCCAGGTTCGGTCCCTCCAATGACCATAAACAAAAGGGTCATTTCGAACCTCAAGTCAGGAAAAACTCTCATTCTAAATTATCTCTTTCTGATTCTTCTCATTCTCAATCCTTTTCTAAACCCAATTCTGTTCCTGCACAAAATTCAAAATCATCAACGAACTTGAAAGGAAAATCGAAGATTTCCTCAGTCAAGGATGACCGAAAGCAGACTAATGCCCATACACCAGAACCTGAAACCAAAACGACTGTAGCTAACCCTAACAAAATCAAAGTCTTTACTATTAAAAGAAAAGATGAAACAACATTAATAAAAAGAACATATCTTGTTGATGTTTCTCTTACTATCCCTGTTCCTGTGAAAGGCTCACGTGAACCCAAGAAACTTTGGGTTCCTAAATCTGCTTAATTTTTGCAGGTTATAAGTGACGAGCAGTTCGACGAAGAATGGTACATTGACAGTGGCTGCTCACGTCACATGACATGAAGGAAGGAAGAGCTAAGGGAGTTTCGATCTCTTCAAAATGGTGGCAATGTCAAGTTCGGTAACAATCCTATGGAACTATAAAGGGTTATGGAATGATAACTAATGGAGATTTCACAATAAGAAAGGTGGCATACGTTGAAGGGTTGCAGCATAATCTCTTCAATGTATCTCAACTGGTGGGAGTTACCGGTCTCAAAGTTTCATTCGACGACGAAGGTTTAGAGATTATAGAGAAGAAATCCAACAAGGTCATCCTCAAATCCGACCGAAAAGGCAAAATATTTCCTTTAAATCTCAATCCAATCAAAGGAAATCCAGCTATATGTCTTTTGTCCAAAGCTCATTCTGACGAAAGCTGGTTATGGCACCGAAGGCTCTCACATCTCAACTTCAAAGACATCAACAAGCTTGTCACCAGAGGTCATGTTCGGGGTCTTCCCTTACTCAAGTTTGATCGAGAACACTTGTGCGCTGCATGCGAAATGAGGAAACAAAGTCGTCAAAGTCACCCATCTATTATAAACACAAAAGTTGTTGAACCACTTGAGTTGCTTCACATCGACTTGTGTGGTCTATCATCAATCGAAAGCATTGGCAGTAGCAAGTATATTCTTGTTATTGTTGATGATTTCTCACGTTTTACATGGGTGTTCTTTCTGAAGCACAAATCTGAAGCCACTCCTAAGCTAAAGATGTTCATCAAGCAGGTTGAATTGCAACTGAGAAAAGTCGTTCGAAACATTAGGAGCGACAATGGACTGGAATTCAAGAACAAAGAATTTGAAGACTTTTTGGCAGAAAAAGGAACCAGTCACAACTTCTTAGCCCCCTACACGCCTCAATAGAACGGTATTGTCGAAAGGCGAAACCGATCCTTGTGTGAGGCGGCCCGAACCATGCTAAGTTTCACTTCTCTTACCTTATATTTATGGGCTGATGCTATTGCTGCAGCATGCTTTACGCAGAATAGGTCTTATCTCAACAAGCGTTTCTCTCTTACTCCTTATGAGATCATCAATAACAGGAAGCCGAACGTAAAATTCTTCCATGTGTTCGGTTCACGATGTTTCATCTTCAACTCCAAAGAACATCGTAACAAGTTTGACGTTAAAGCAAATGAAGGAATTTTTCTGGGATACTCTCTTACTTCAAAAGCATACCGGGTTTTAAATAAGCGTTCTAGAAAGATTGAAGAAACATATTATGTGACTTTCGATGATAGCTATGTCAAGAAGCTAAAGACTATTGACGGAGCAATTGGAGAGATTTTCTCTCAAACAGGTCAAGTCACAGCCATGATTGCTAATTTGTTCGATCAGTTTGTGGACTTATTCGATGAACCTGAGAAAGCCACTCTCTCGGAAGCCAAGGCAGCAGACAACAAAATCGATCATCTGAAGCAAATTGTCGAAGATGCAGCCAAACAAATGGGTTAAGGAGAACAAGTTCCAAACGAACCTCCTCAACACAGCACTTCAGCTGAGGGGGAGAATATATTTTCTTCAAATCAACCGAACTCACACTTTCAGGGGGGAGAATTCTATTCCTGTAGCACCCGAAAGCTCAGCTACACCCGAAAGTCCTGTAGCACCTGAAAAACCAAATGATTCATCGTCTGTCGAGGGGGAGAATTCCGATATATTCTTTGATGACGATAGTCAATCTGAATTGGAAGAAATGGTGAATGCCGAATTGGATCCATCCTATGATCCAAACTATCCTCCCCTCATTAAATGGACCAGAGATCATCCTGTATCTCAAATAGTGGGTAATGTATCTGAAAAGGTCCTGACCCGATCTCAAGTGAAAGCAAAGCAATCCTCCCTATTTTCCAATGTAGAGTTCTGCATGTATAATTCTTTCGTATCCAAAGTTGAACCGAAAACAGTCAATACTGCTCTTGATCATTCTGACTGGGTTCATGCTATGCAAGATGAACTCAATGAGTTTGAAAGAAACAAGGTATGGCGCCTCATTCCAACACCTAAAGATGCCTCTGTCGTTGGTCTCAAATGGGTATTCAGAAACAAAATGGACAAGGAGGAAAATGTGATTCGAAATAAAGCTCGTCTAGTGTTGAAAGGATACTGCCAGGAAGAAGGAATTGATTACGAAGAAACTTTTGCTCCGGTAGCAAGGCTGGAATCTGTTCGAATATTTCTTGCCTATGCTGCACACAAGAACTTCGAGGTCTACCAAATGGATGTAAAATGTGCTTTTCTGAATGGAGAACTTGAAGAAACGGTTTACGTGGAGCAACCTCCTGGTTTTGTGAATGAAAAGCACCCAAATCACTGTTATATTCTAGACAAGGCAGTTTATGGTCTGAAACAAGCGCCTAGGGCATGGTATGAAACGCTAACTAAGTTCATAAAGATGTCTAAATTCAAACAAGGTTTGGTTGACCCAACCTTCTTTCGAAAGAAGGAAGGTAACCACCTTATGATAGTTCAAATCGATGTCGATGATATCATCTTTGGCTCAATGAATCCTAGCTTAACAGCTGAATTCAGAAAGCTGATGGAGACTAAATTTGAATTGAGCTCAATGGGTCTGATTAACTTTTTCCTTGGTTTAAACATTAGATAGGGACCCGAAGGCATCTTTATCAACTAGGAAGCATACACTAAGACTCTTCTTGCTAAATTCGGCATGATGGTAGACTCAAAGGTCAAAGTTCCAATGGCGTTTGGCACCAAGCTCACACCATCCTTGGAAAAACCAGCAGTCGATATAACGTTATATCGCCAGATGATTGGTTCCTTGATGTACCTCACAGCTAGCAGGCCCGATATAATGTTTTCTGTGTGTTATTGTGCTAGGTTTCAGGCGAATCCTCGTGAACCACATATGCTAGCAGTGAAAAACATACTCCGGTATCTGAAACGAACCACCTCCCTTGGTCTATGGTATCCTTCAAACTCAGTTTTCTTTGTTCAAGCCTACTCAGATGCAGACCTTGGAGGATGTGGTTTAGACAGGAAAAGCACTACAGGAGGTTGTCCATTCCTCGACGGGAAGTTGGTGAGCTGGCAATCTAAGAAACAAACATGTGTTTCATTGTCTACAGCCGAAGCAGAATACACTGCAGCCGCTTCTTGCACATCTCAAGTGATTTGGATCCAAAGTCAACTCCGTGATTATGGACTCAATATGAAAAAGATCCCGCTATATTGCGATTTAGAAAGTGCAATTAGGAGCTGTCATAACCCAGTGCAACACTCCAAGACCAAGCATATAGCACTGAGGTATCACTTTATTAAGGATCATGTGGAAGATGGAAACGTCGAAATTCACTTTGCTCGAACCACTGATCAACTAGCCGATATCTTCACCAAAGCTCTTCCTGAAGCAAGTTTCAATAAAATTCTACAAGGGCTAGGTATGATGGAATCAAAGTCAGTACCAAAAATTACTTCTCCAATCTAAAAGTTAGAAGCGAAATGAACCGAACGTTCGGGTTCGTTTCACGTGTGTGCCGAAATGAACCGAGCGCTCGGGTTCGGTCCTATTCTCTTGTCTTCGCTTATCACTTAAAGGTAGTCTCTTTGGTTGTAAACTTTATGTATACTTTTTCTCGATTTCATCTCTCTTATTTTTCAAATTTATTTTTTTTTCTCAACCGAAATAGACCGAATGCTCGGGTTCAGTTCCAAATTTAATTTTTCTTTTTGTTTTTGTTTGTTTGTTTCCAAAATATGTTATTTTTCTTTCTTTAAATCAAAAACTCCAAAAATATTTTTTTGTTTGCGTTCGCTAATTTCTATGTGTGGACATTTGTGGGCGAATTCTTTTATTAGTTAAGTGTCCCTAGAAGCATGATGTTGTATGTGTCCAAAGTCTCACCTAATTCTGAATAATAGCCTTATTGACTTGGTATATACAAACCTTGTCTTCCCAATTAGGCTTTTATATTTCTTCTAATCATGAGCTACCTTACTCTCTTCTCACATGAGATAAGAGTTTTCTGCTTGGTCCTTATTTTAACAACAGAGGTACTTTGGTTTCCTTACACCATCTCAAATATTTTTCTCCATCATATTTCGATCTCATACACGTAACCCTTGAGACTCTCAGAAATTACCACTGAGGTTTATGGTTACACAATTTCTGTGTTCATGATCTTAGCTTCGTGCCACTACGTGCTAAGTGAAACCCAAAATTCACTACCTTCTATGCATTGACGGTGAACAATTAAATTTGCTCTAGTTTTCACTACAGAATTGACGAATTCACCCTTGAGGTTGTACCTTGAAATCTCTGAATTTTCTCTTTGTGTGATTCCTATGAAATTGTTAAATCCCATAACATTTCTTCCCCTGAAATCCAGTTTTAATTTTTTTTGAGATTTCACCTACAAATATTTTCACCATGCCACTTAAATTCTCTTCACACCTACTTGTTCAACAGACTGCATTGGTCTCACAAGTACTTCAGTCGATTTCTGTCTTATGTCAAGATCAGGAATTCTGAACTGAAGCAAAAGCCACCCAAATTAGCCTGATTAAAAGATGCCTTTCAACACTTCTCAACAAGTGTCTGATCGTAATTCAACGGAAAACCAAACAAACACTTTAAGGTCTCTCATGACCTTAAAGGAAGAGATTCGTGCCTGGGATCCATTGTTTCGTGTCTTTACTGACATCACAATTTCCCACCTATGTGTTGCTTTATTTCTTTTTCTTTTACACACTAAGCACGAAAATCTTTTTTGATTTTCAACAATTCTGGTTTCATTCCTTCCAAGGCATTTTTTTTCGCAATGGAATTTGAAGTAATAAAAGTGTTGTGGCTCACAATCTTACACGTGGTTATTCTACTTTATGATGACAACTCACACTAAAGGGATAAGTTGTTGACTCAGCCGAAAATCCAATCGGTTTGATATTTCAAACGGCGCTTGAAAGACAGGCGTGTAAAGTGGAACCGTTTGTCTCAACCGCCTCCCACTTCTACAGCAACAAAAACAACTGAACCTCCTTCAACAGGTCAAGCCTCAGGTTCGGGTGTCAAAGACAAAGGGAAGAAAATTGTTGAAGATAGTGATGATGACAAAGAGACGATTGTAGATCTCTTAAAGAAGCAAGGTCGTGATAAAGATGCTGACATGAGCGCTCGCGTTGCCAGAGAGGCTGAGGCAACTGAAAGAAAAATGAAAGAGGCTCATGACCTTCTTGAGAATAGGAAAACCCTTTTTCCTCCGTGGACTCTTGAGAAGCTGTTGAAAGAAGCGATTGAAACTCCCAGCATTTTGTGGCTTGAACCGATGATTTCATTGGATCGCATCAACTCGGTCGATTCACAGTTTGACATGCCACTGACCCGAAAGGCCTTCATCTTCCATGCCTTTGATAACGTTGCTGATATCCCTCATCCTCATCCAAAGGTTGATAGGGATCTCTTCGAATTCTATCTGAAGTCTGCCCAACCACAGTATCAAACTTGGAGCGCTCAGAAGATTGTCAACGTTCGGGTCCTCAAGCCGTTTCGAGAGGGGAACTTCACGAACGTTCGGTTCAAGGTGCTGAGGGCTTCTGCTAAGACCGAACATGCCATATCGCTTGCTGATCTTCCCAACCTAAATCCACATGATTGGATTATTTTGCACAACATCCTCCTTACAAATGAAGCGGAGTATGGTCTGATTATTGATCACTTCAAAAGGATGCTTGTATGCTACATTATGGAAGTTGCCAAGATGGATCAGGAGATCGCTAGCATTTTCAAGAAAAAGCCCACTATCTCACCTGTTGGCTCAGCTTGTGATTTGAACATGATGCAGATGGGAAAGATTGACCCAAAACGAAATTTTGTCATGTTTACAAGGAACGAAGGCCAAAAATGCCTGTGCGCTTTGGCAGACAAACATCTATACACCACTACATGCCTGGAACATGTTCTGGGAATCATTCATCGTTGCAAGTAGAATTCAACAGACGACAAGAAGTACTTCGATGACATGATCCAGTGGTACATTTGCTTCAGACAGACAATCCTTGCTCTCATCCCACGTCTGTTTGAAACTACTAAGAAAGTTCCAGCAAGAAGAAGCGATAGTCTCGCTCCAATTAACGCAAAGGGGGAGATTGTTAGGTCCAGAAGGTGTTGCGTCTTGGGCTCGATATTTAGTCCATTTAATCTCCGGTATGGGCCTGTCCATCCGTGAGTTGTTTTGTAGGGTTTTATATTTATAGATGCTTGCATGCATCCTAGAACGTAAGATTTTGAGAGATAATTTAATAGCGTTCATTGTTCTTATCTTTTGTAACCCTAATATCCTCTACAATGGAAGTTCTTCATCGAGCTCTGCTGAGGATTGATTTATTTTGAATCATTCGACATATTCAGATTCATTCTTGAGTTTTACATTACTGTTTTTGCTTTCGTGATTTACCTGTTATAAGATCTAAACGATCTAAGAGTTTGATAAACTCATCACATGTAGGATAGAATTAGAACTCTTGATCTAGGTTTTCTGTAACGATCAACCCTAGAGGTATTAATTAATTTAATTTATTGATTTTTATTTGGGCTATGATTAGAATTTTTCATCTTTAATTGAACCTTCTTGACTTTGGGCCGAGATGTAGGCTACCCATAATGCGTACGCAGGGCATAACCGATCGTACGCGGGGCGTAGTGTCGCTTGATGCATGGGTTATGAGAGGCATACGCGCATCGTACCATAAGGTACGCCCAGCGTACGCGACCAGATAGCAAAACCCTAATTTTGGGGTTTGAGTCGTATATAAACCCCATTACAACCTCCCATTTGGCCTCCTCACATATCATTCACTCTCAGAAAACCGTAGTTCATCCTTTACTCCTTTTTTGGTGTGTGGTTGATCTTTTTGGCTCATTTTTGTGAAGAAAAGCTTGGAAGAAGAAAAGAGAAGTGGAAGAAGGAGAACTTGAGTACCTTGAGCTCAAGGATCTGGGATCATTCTTTCATTTGGCATCCAAAAGAGGTATAAAGCTTCCAACTTTCCTCTTGTAAGCTTAGATCTAGGAGTTTTTTGGAAGTTTGAACCTTTTAGGTCCAAAGTAAGGAGCTTCGTCATGCGACTTCATTTTGGAGCTTGGGATTGCTATCCTTGAAGCTCAAAGTGTCCCTATGGCAGTAAAGTTTTAATCTTTGAGGCTTTCATGAAGCCATGCATGAGATCTAGACATCTCCTTGGAAATAGATGGGTGTTTTTAGAAGTTTGAGCTTATGTGAGTCTTGTAATGTCACACCACGCTAAAGCGGAAACACGAGGCGTGGCAGTATAAAGGGTTTCATAGCAAAAGTTAAAAGACAACACCAACCGTAGTATTAAAAATCATTACAATTTTACAATGGGTTTGAATAACTTTTAAAAGAAATTACAATGTAAATTGAAATACAACACATGCGAATGCTCCTAAAAGTGAAGTGTCCCTAAGTGCCACTTACTCGATGATTCCTGAAAAAGCATGTAAAACGAGCGTCAACTATAAAAATAGTTGGTGAGTACTCACAAATAAACAAAATAATATTGGTTCCATGAATTGAAATCAAAGTTTTGATAAAAGTTTCCAATAATAAAATTATATTGTTAAAATGAGTAAATAAGTTTGTAAAAACAAAGTTCTTTGTCATCATGAGAGATAAAGTATGTTGCCCAAATAAGATGCAACATTCATATTCTCAGGGAAGATAAAGTTCGTTAGTCAAACGAGTAAACAAGTTTCATTGCTAAAATGAGCAATCAATTTCGTTGCTACAAGGAGCAAACAATTTCATTGCTAAAACAAGTATATAAGTTTTCAGTAATAAAAGTTCGTTGCTATAATGAGAAACAAAGTCCGTTGCTATAATAAGCATAAAAGTTTCGTTGCTAAAATAAGTATACAAGTTTCATTGCTAAAATAAGTATACAAGTGTCGTTGCTAACATGAGAATACAAGTTTCACGTGTGCATAAAGATTCTTATGTGCATCAAGTTTCCATACATGAGTTCACAACCCAAGCCTAATGACCGAATCGTGCCCTATTGTGACATCCCCAAAATATCGGCCAGAAAAGACCGATTTTCATTTATGCTTTTAAATAATTTCAGAGTAAATCCTTTTGATTTGAAAGAGTTGCGGAATTTGTTCCCAAAACAAAACATGATAAAATAATATTTATCAAAGCATTTCATCAAGAGATGCATTTTCATTATATAATCAAAATTCGGGATGTCATGTTCCGATACAGACCATAAAGCATAAACAATAACATTACAAGTCATTCAACAAATATATAAATATACAGACTTGTAAACAAAACAACAAGATGATCCAACCATCTTATGCCCTCGCGCCACTACCTGTAATACAAATAAAACTGAGTGGGTCAGGCTTGGGAGCCTGGTGAGCATATAGGGTTTTCAACCCACAATAAATAAGTTATATTTAATTTCACCAACCAATCACTATCCCGATTACCCATTCCCGTTATCCTCACTTTACATCCCTAAAATAACATCTATCTCAAGGGACCTAATCTAGGATTTTCATCGGAACGGACATCACTGCGAGGGGGTTTCCTCAACAATAGATATCCTAAAGGCAACCATGAGGGGGATAGAGTACACCGGTGAACACATCGTTCACAACACCTACAGGTTATGAACCTGCTAGCGTTCCACTGGACTGTCTAGAAAGAGTCCGTGGTCGTTATCCATACTCCGCTGAATAACTAGATCAACAACAACAACAACAACATCGAGGCCTCTCATCTGTTTATTACACACCAACTATCTACCCATGTTCTACCCAACATATTAGTAGATAAAATATATATTTTCATACATAGTTTAAAACCTGTATATCATTTTCATTCAATATATATTCCACATAAGATATGAGGCATACCCACATAACACGTATTTCATAGAAAGCAATTCAGATCTATGAGATGGAAGAGGGTGAACTTACATTCACACACATAACAACAAATTCTACTCACAACACGGATTTCGTATAAAATACTTCATAATCATGCGTTAGAAGAGAGTAACTACACACTCACACATATAACAACAATATACCTAATACACTCGAACCATACTTGTATTATTATTGTGTTTATGAAAGATAGTATACACTCACATGATCAGAAGATGATCAGACAGCACTACGGCTTGCAGAAGTAGTAATCCACAGCAGATCTAGAAGATCTCCACAAAAATCGAACTTCTCGCGGGCAGAGCTTCGGCTCGGGAACCGCACTTCTCGGGATCTTCGGGATCTCGGGACTTGCCTCGGGGCTCGAGAATAATATCGGGGCGTCGGGGTATTTCTGGCATGCAAAACGATGCAAAAATGGGAG
The DNA here is from genome assembly GCF_051521515.1 of Lactuca serriola. Classification (NCBI taxonomy): domain Eukaryota; kingdom Viridiplantae; phylum Streptophyta; class Magnoliopsida; order Asterales; family Asteraceae; genus Lactuca; species Lactuca serriola. The sequence goes on from NC_136416.1 coordinate 121,021,306, forward strand.
AGAGAAGAGAAGAATTGGCAAAAGACTCGGCTGCCTTCGGATTCCTTTTATAGAGGCTGGAGCCTCGGAGTACGCGGGGCGTACTGGCCTCCGAAATCGTCACTGCATGCGTCATCCGAAGTTTCGACACTCTTCGGAGTACGCGGGGCGTAAGTCGGATCGGACCGCTGACTCCTCTTCGGATAATGTCGGATTTTCCAATTAAAAATAAATACAATTTGTTTAATAAACTTCGGAAATTCATATCTTCTTCATACGAACTCTGTTTTCGACGTTCTTTATATCCACGCGAAGGTGAGACTACGCTCTACAACTTTTGTTTAGACTCCGTTGGCTAATTTTAACTTTATTTTTATTATTTATTTTTAATAGGCCGCGACAGAAACTTTCGTTATAAATTCATAACTTCTTCGTTTGACGTCCGTTCTCGCCTAACTTTTTATCGCTTCGATACCAACAACGAGACCTTCGATCCTCGTTTAGAATGCTTCGGCTAAAAACCGCTTGATCTCAAATCGAGTATTTCAGGCTGCATACCGCTAAGTCGAAACTTCGATAAATCATAACTTCCTCATACGAAGTCAGATTTGGGCGTTCTATATATATTCGGAAACCTCGTTTCAACTACTACCACATTAACCAAAGATATTAAGTTCATTTTATACTTAAATTTTGACGCTTATTTTTATTCTTAATTAATCAAACCACATAATTAAGCAATTAAGCACAAAACACATAGTACTCAAATAATACATTCTTATTATTTCAAAACGGGTTACAAAGGTTAACCTAGACTATTACTTTGCTAAAAATGGCAAGCCCGAAAACACAGGCGTTACAATTCTCTCCACCTTAGAATGATTCCGTCCCCGGAATCACACATCAACAAATAACTGCGGATAGCGACCCATCATGTCACTCTCCGTCTCCCAAGTGAGATTCGGCCCATTCGTGTGTTTCCATCGGACAAGCACTAACCCAACCATCTTGCGTCGCAATTTCTTAGTCTTTCGGTCAACAATTGCCTCTGGTTCCTCAATCAACCTTTTGTTCTCATCGATTCTCAACTCAGAAATCGGAATTATGTCGGGAACTTCTCCCGTGAACTTCCTCAAATAACACACATGAAAAGTGTTATGAATTCCATTCAGTTCTTCTGGTAGTTCGAGCTTGTAAGCTTGGTTCCCAATCCTCTGAAGAACTTTAAACGGTCCAATAAACCTTGGACTCAACTTTCCCCTTTTACCAAACCTTATAAGTCCCTTCCACGGCAAGACTTTAAGCAAAACCGAATCCCCAACTTCAAAAGTCATCGGTCTTCGCTTCTTGTCAGCATAGCTCTTTTGACGATCTTGAGCTGCTAACATTCTTTCCCTAATTATTTTCAACTTTTCAGCAGTTTGATGAACCAACTCCGATCCTATAAACTGCTTTTCCCCAGCCTCAAGCCAACAAGACGGCGTACGACACTTCTGTCCATATGAAGCTTGGTAAGGTGCCATCTTAATGCTCGAGTGGAAACTATTATTATAGGAAAATTCTACCAAAGGTAAATGTTCATCCCAATTACCTAGGAATTCCAAGGTACATGCTCTCAGCATATCTTCAAGTGTTTGTATCGTTCTTTCGCTCTGACCATCAGTCTGCGGATGGTAAGCTGTACTTAAACATAACTTTGTACTCAGTTCTTCTTGTAGACTTTTCCAAAATCGTGAGGTGAAACGGCTATCACGATCTGATACAATCGTTAACGGAACACTGTGAAGCCTCACAATTTCCTTCACGTAAGAATTTGCAAGCTTCTCCATAGACCATTTCTCCTTGGCTACTATGAAATGCGCACTCTTAGTGAATCGATCAACGACCACCCAAATCATGTCGTGACCATTCTTTGTTCTGGGCAGTTTAGTGACAAAATCCATAGCAATCTCTTCCCACTTACCCATTGGCACAGGCAAAGGTTCTAAACTCCTGTACGGTTTCTGATGTTGTGTTTTTACTCTCGCACAAGTCACACACTCAGCCACATACTTTGCAACATCAAGCTTCATCGTCGGCCACCAGTAGTAGGGTTTCAGGTCCCTATACATTTTAGTGCTACCCGGATGAATCGAGTACATGGTCTTGTGAGCTTCTTCCATCAGAAGATCTCTGACTCCTCCTGTCTTAGGTATCCAAATCCGATCTTGGAACACCTTCAGTCTGTGACTGTTTACACTGAACACCAACGTTTTGCCTAAACGTTCCTCCTTTCGGTCATTCTTCTCAGAAGCTTCGCTTTGAGCTTTCTTTATACTTTCCAAAATGGTCGATACAACTTCAATTTTCAACACTCTTGGCCTTTTCCTTTCAAGATTGATTTTCCGACTGAGAGCATCAGCAACAACATTAGCTTTATCGGGGTGGTAAAGTATCTCACAGTCATAGTCTTTAAGTAATTCCAGCCAGCGTCGTTGCCTCATATTCAATTCCTTCTGATTAAAGAGATATTGGAGACTCTTATGATCAGTGAAAAGTTTGCACTTCGTGCCATAGAGATAATGCCTCCATATTTTCAGAGCGAAAACTACCGCTGCCAACTCCAAATCATGAGTCGGGTAATTCTTCCCATGCTCTTCAGCTGTCGAGACGCATATGCTATCACCTTTTCTCTTTGGGTCAAACCATAACCCAATCCAACCCCAGACGCATCGCTATAAACGACGAAGTCTTCAACTCCATCGGGTAGAGAAAGTATCGGTGCCTCGCATAGCTTCTTCTTTAGCTTCTCGAATGCTTCTTTATGCTTATCACTCCAAGCATAAGTAGCTCCTTTGTGGGTCAAAGCTGACAATGGACTAGCAATCGAAGAAAAGCCTTGGATAAACCTTCGGTAATATCCAGCTAATCCTAAAAAGCTTCGAATCTTCGTGGGACTTTTCGGTTGTTCCCACTTCATCACAGCTTCAATCTTTGCTGGATCAACCATTATCCCTTCTTGGTTGACCACGTGACCCAAGAATTGGACTTCACGAATCCAAAAATCACATTTGGATAACTTAGCATACAGCTTCTCCTTCTTCAAGACTTCTAACACTTCTCGCAAGTGTCTGCCATGCTCCTCCTGGCTTTTCGAGTAAATCAGAATGTCGTCTATGAACACTATCACGGATTTATCAAGGAAAGGATTACAAACCCTATTCATTAAATCCATGAATGTTGCAGGAGCATTGGTTAGTCCAAACGACATAACCAAGAACTCGTAGTGTCCATATCTAGTTCTGAATGCAGTCTTCTCAATATCCTGCTCCCTTACTTTCAGCTGATGATATCCTGACCTTGGATCGATCTTCGAGAAATAGCTCGAACCTTGCAATTGATCAAACAGGTCATCAATCCTTGGCAACGGATATCTATTCTTCATTGTTGCCTTGTTCAGCTCTCTATAATCAATGCACATTCTCATGCTTCCATCTTTCTTCTTTACGAATAACACCGGAGCTCCCCAGGGTGATGAACTAGGTCTAATGAAACCTTTGTCCAATAACTCCTGAAGTTGCATCATTAGCTCCTTCATCTCCGTCGGTGCTAATCGATAAGGTGCTTTCGCAATTGGCGTTGTTCCTGGCAACAAGTCAATACGGAATTCCACTTGTCGATCAGGCGGTAATCCAGGAAGATCTTCGGGAAATACTTCCGGATAATCACACACAACTAGAATATTCTGCATCACCTTCTTTTCCTTCTTAGCATCAATCACGAATGCTAGATATGATTTACACCCCTTGGTCAAACATTTTCTGGCTTTCATCAATGAAATGATTCCAGAATTCACTCTGCGTTTGTCCCCATACACCATAAACAAATCTTTCCCAGGCGGGTTTACTTTGACTATTTTCTTCTTGCATAAAATTTCGGCATCATTGGCGCCGAGCCAATCCATTCCAAGCACGATGAAACCATTAAGTTCTATAGGCAATAATTCCTTGTGGAACTTATTCCCATTCAGATCAATTAAGATGTTTTTCATGCGATAGCTAACAGGTACAAACTTGCCACTAGCAACTTCGACTAATAAGGCATCATCTAGTCTAACAACAGGCAAAGCTAGCTTTCTACCAAATTCATGCGATATAAAGGAGTAGTTGGCTCCAGAATCAAATAAAATTTGGGCAGGCAATTCGTTAACGAGAAAGGTACCTGAAGCGACATCAGCTTCATCTTTAGCAGCTTCCAGTGTCATCTGGAATGCTCTCGCCTTTGGCTTTGGTGGAATGTTGGGTCTAGCTGCCTCCTTCTTCTTCGGGCAGTCCCTCGACATGTGTCCCTCCTCACCACAACCATAGCAAACTTTCTTAGTGAGGGTACATTCATTGGCATAGTGCCCTGGCTTTCCACACTTGTAGCATGTGTTCGCCACCTCACATCTTCCATGATGCTTCTTCTTACATTTGTCGCACCACTTCGCTTCACCTCCACTTCCCCTCGAACCAGACTTCGAGAACTTGTTTTTCTTGTTGGACCCTGAAGTTCCATCGAACTTCCTCTTTTCTCCAACATCTATTCTTTCCAGACCCTTTTCCTTCTGCTGGGCCTCCACATTCTTAGCTGCACGAACAGCCGTTTTCAGAGTAGTTGCCATCTTGACTGTCGGACCAAAGTCGGCAGGCAGTCCATTAGCAAACCTCTCTATCTTGGAGAGTTCCGTTGGCACAAGGTACGAAAACAACTTCATTTTCTCAGTAAATGCAGTAGCATAGTCGTCTATGCTCATCTTCCCCTTCTTCAAGTTTTGGAACTCATTGTTCAGATCAATCAGATCTATTTCTGAACAATATTGCACCCTTAGTTGCTCCAAGAACTCCTCCCATGACATTTTCAGGGCTTCTCCTCGTGGCATAGTATCTGCCAACAACTTCCACCAACTCAAGACTCCAGTCTTCAGTTGTCTAACCGCAAAGACGGTCTTCTGTTTGTTGCTACAGTCGCAACTTTCAAATACCATCTCCATTTCGGAGATCCAATCCATTATCTCAACAGGCTTTGGGCTTCCAGAAAGACTTGGCGGCTTGGCGCCCAAGAAGTTCTTGTACATTCGCCCATCCTTGTTGTTTCTCCTTTCCGGATCGTTCCTTCGTTCTCCTTGAGTCCCAACTTGACTCATAATGCGACTATTGTTCCCTTCCTCCGATTGCTCGAGGATCAATTCGGGTTCCTCAATAGGTATGATAGGTTCATCCCTATTATCATGCAACATCTATCGCATCTCCTCCCTTTGTTCGGCTAGCATAGCCCGAATCATGGCTTGCACCGCAGCCATTGTTATTGGTTCTGGTGCTGCTGCTACAATGGGTATTTGCTCAATCACTGGCGGTTGATTCCTGTTTTCATCCGCGTTTCCAACGCCACTCCTTGTTCTCACCATTTTTTGATCTACACACCGAATAAGGTGAAATTAGATCCTTATTCACGATAGATATTCAAATCATCCTTATTACTCCGAAACGTTTACATGCTAGTTCTAATACCGTAAACATACGCTTAGAATCCTACACACATAAGGTTTCCAGATCCGGTCGGCAACAGACCGTAGATCCGAACAAATAATATCATATATGGCAACATATAACATTTAGCACATAAAAGCATTTTAGGCAACCTTCCTAAAATAACTAGTGCTCGTGTCTAAAATTCAACAGACACACAACTCACAATTCCACTTAGCATTCTAAGTTTAAGTCTAGAAATACCACAAATTCCTAGTTCGCTTAAACTAATGCTCTGATACCAACTGTGACATCCCCAAAATCTCGGCCAGAAAAGACCGATTTTCATTTATGCTTTTAAATAATTTCAGAGTAAATACCTTTGATTTGAAAGAGTTGCGGAATTTGTTCCCAAAACAAAACATGATAAAATAATATTTATCAAAGCATTTCATCAAGAGATGCATTTTCATTATATAATCAAAACTCGGGATGTCATGTTCCGATACAGACCATAAAGCATAAACAATAACATTACAAGTCATTCAAAAAATATATACATATATAGACTTGTAAACAAAACAACAAGATGATCCAACCATCTTATGCCCTCATGCCACTACCTGTAATACAAATAAAACTGAGTGGGTCAGGCTTGGGAGCCTGGTAAGCATATAGGGTTTTCAACCCACAATAAATAAGTTATATTTAATTTCACCAACCAATCACTATCCCGATTACCCATTCCCGTTATCCTCACTTTACGTCCCTAAAATAACATCTATCTCAAGGGACCTAATCTAGGATTTTCATTGGGACGGACATCACTGCGAAGGGGTTTCCTCAACAATAGATATCCTAAAGGAAACCATGAGGGGGATAGAGTACACCGGTGAACACATCGTTCACAACACCTACAGGTTATGAACCTGCTAGCGTTCCACTGGACTGTCTAGAAAGAGTCAGTGGTCGTTATCCATACTCTGCTGAATAACTAGATCAACAACAACAACAACAACATCGAGGCCTCTCATCTGTTTATTACACACCAACTATCTACCCATGTTCTACCCAACATATTAGTAGATAAAATATATATTTTCATACATAGTTTAAAACCTGTATATCATTTTCATTCAATATATATTCCACATAACAGATGAGGCATACCCACATAACACGTATTTCATAGAAAGTAATTCAGATCTATGAGATGGAAGAGGGTGAACTTACATTCACACACATAACAACAAATTCTACACACAACATGTATTTCGTATAAAATACTTCATAATCATGCGTTAAAAGAGAGTAACTACACACTCACACATATAACAACAATTACCTAATACACTCGAACCATACTTGTATTATTATCGTGTTTATGAAAGGTAGTATACACTCACATGATCAGAAGATGATCAGACAGCACTACGGCTTGCAGAAGTAGTAATCCACAGCAGATCTGGAAGATCTCTACAAAAATCGAACTTCTCGCGGGCAGAGCTTCGGCTCGGGAACCGCACTTCTCGGGATCTTCGGGATCCCGGGACTTGCCTCGGGGCTCGAGAATAATACCGGGGCGTCGGGGTATTTCTGGCACGCAAAACCATGCAAAACGGGAGAGAGAAGAGAAGAAATTGGCAAAAGACTCGACTGCCTTCGGATTCCTTTTATAGAGGCTGGAGCCTCGAAGTACGCGGGGCGTACTGGCCTCCGAAATCGTCACTGCATGCGTCATCCAAAGTGTCGACACTCTTCGGAGTACGCGGGGCGTACGTCGGATCGGACCGCTGACTCCTCTTCGGATAATGCCGGATTTTCCAATTAAAAATAAATACAATTTATTTAATAAACTTCGGAAATTCATATCTTCTTCATACGAACTCCGTTTTCGACGTTCTTTATATCCACGCGAAGGTGAGAGTACGTTCTACAACTTTCGTTTAGACTCCGTCGGCTAATTTTAGCTTTATTTTTATTATTTATTTTTAATAGGCCGCGACACAAACTTTCGTTATAAATTCATAACTTCTTCGTTTGACGTCCGTTCTCGCCTAACTTTTTATCGCTTCGATACCAACAACGAGACCTTCGATCCTCGTTTAGAATGCTTCAGCTAAAAACCGCTCGATCTCAAATCGAGTATTTCAGGCTACATACCGCTAAGTCGAAACTTCGATAAATCATAACTTCCTCATACGAAGTCAGATTTGGGCGTTCTATATATATTCGGAAACCTCGTTTCAACTACTACCACATTAACCAAAGATATTAAGTTCATTTTACACTTAAATTTTGACGCTTATTTTTATTCTTAATTAATCAAACCACATAATTAAGCAATTAAGCACAAAACACATAGTACTCAAATAATACATTCTTATTATTTCAAAACAGGTTACAAAGGTTAACCTAGACTATTACATTGCTAAAAATGGCTAGCCCGGAAACACAGGCGTTACACCTATTGACTACTATGTGTATCGCAATCATAGTGTATAACATGGTAAAATGCACTCAAGCGAATCGTGCGAGTGAGGAGTTGTCTACCTCCTGATAGTGCTATCCATAATAACCATAGGCTCAAAAGAGTTACTGAGTTGTGTCTAGAGATTCCAGGGACTTAACCGCGATACAGTCCTCATGAATTAAAGTAACATACACATACATACGAAATATAGCAACCAAGTTTCATACGAGTCAAAATAAATACAACGAACATAAAAATTTTAGGACATGCTTTTCCGCTCCAAAACATTTAAAAACCGAAAATAAGGCAGTGGTGAACACTCACAATATGCAAAATATAGCAACCAAGTTTATACGAGTCAATTAAATGCAACGAACATAAATGGTTTAGGACATGCTTTTCCACCCCAAAACATTTAAAAACCGAAAATAGCGGAAGGCGTGAATATTCACAATGCATTGAGATGATGCAAATGGTACCATGATCTACGCTCCACTCGTACCACTATCATTTTTTTTCCTACAACGACGTTACACACTAATGAGTCCCTAATTGAAATCTAATACTAGTATACTTACTAGTACAATAGAATTATGCCAATAATGTGTCAAAATTTAATATTAATAAGTTACAAACATTTTTCTATGCAAATTAAATTTCAAAGAATCAGTTGTTATATAACAATTTAAGGGGAAAATTCCCATTACTGAAATGTTAATATTTAACATTTTAAGAGGCGTTCCAATGATTAAATATTCAAAAACTAAATCAATTTAGTTCTAAAATTTCCCAAACTTTGCATTTCAGCTTTAATTCAAGTCAAAGACCTTAAGTTGAATTTTCTTGAATTTTTCATTTGTCTAACTATTTTTCACCATTTAATACCTTGAATAATCATAAAATCATGGAAAAATAGTAAAAAGTTAATAAAAATTACCAAACTTCAGATTTCGGTTCTAACTACATTAAAAGACTTCGAGATAAATTTTCATGGTTTATAGATATGTATAACCAATTTTCTTATATTTAATTCTCAAAATAGCTAAAAATTCATGAAAAAAAGCAATCAGTTAGGAAAATTCCCCAAACTTCTTATATTATTGCCATTAAACATACTTAAGTTGGGACAAATATAAAAATGGATTTATAAACTGTTTAACCCAATTTTATGATTTTTGTGCATGTATTCTAATAAAAATCAAGATAAATAGAAAACAGTTTCCAAAATTATCCAAAATTTTTGTAACACTGTTATTACATATATAGAAGCTGTGAAAAATATAAACGATATTTTTCAATTAATGTTGCTGTTTTTCCTTGTTTAATCCTCTTAAATAATCATTAATTGAATAATAATTATTAAACAGTTAAAGTAAATTACCAAAAAAAAATTACAATTCATTTACAGAGTAAATAATCTGGGAAAAATACCATATGTGGTTTTTTATATACTGAAATCCGATTTTGTGTATGTAAGTGTATTTAATCTTAGAAAATACGAGAAAAATAACATACAGAAAAGCAAAATCATCAAAATTTTTATGTAGGCTCCTAATGTATCACAAGGTGTTCTGGAAAATTCTCATGAATTTTGGATGAGCAGAACGATTTTTTCTCTTTTTAGGCCATTATAAATACAAAAATCCGGGAAAAACAGGAATACATTATGAAAAATTCTGAAAACATTCTTCTGAGTCTTATACATCTGGTACCAATTGCGAAAATTGTTATATATCATTTTAAGATTTGCTAAAGTGATTTTATGATTTATTGGAACCAAACAAAATGAAAATTCAAAACCATATTAAACAGTCACAAAAATTGATGAAACTTAATGAGATGTCATTATTTAGCATAAGGGTCATCCACGAATGTAACTAGGATTTATAGACCCCAAAAAGTTTTTTATATGATTTATTGCCCGATTTTCTTGCATTAATTATAATAATTCAACAAAAACGAATTATTTTCTGAAAATTTACAGATCATCTTATTGTAACAGCCCGGATTCCTAGGTATTAGCTATTCTTATAATTTTTGGTGATTTGTGAGGAGACTCGGCGAGTTGGAGCTCAGACTCGCCGAGTATGATCGCGATTTGGGCGCGGGTTCGCGTCCGGACTCGGCGAGTCCAAGAGTGGACTCGGCGAGTCAATGTTGTTTAATGAAACCCTAATTTCTCGGGTTTGAGGCATATTTAAAGGGCCTTATGGCCGTCATTTGTGCTCATCAGTCCCCAGACTGAAACCCTAGAGCATTTGAGCGATTCAAGTGAGGGAAGGAGCCATTATTGATCTTGGAGCTATTGCTTAGCAAGGAAAGAGGAGATATATCCAAGAGGAAGCAATAGAGGGGTGGATTCCTGAAGAAATGAGGTCCAGGACATCACAACTGAGGTACCATTCCGAATCATTCTCTGTTATTGTGATGTTCATGTAGATTTAGGGCTTTTGAACCCATTTGTGGCTAGATCTAGTGTCCTCATGGTCCCTTAGCGAGTTAAGGTCCTGGATCTGGACCCATAGAGGTCCAGAGCACCTCTTTACCAAAGTTTATATGCATCCATGGAGGTTTTGGCTTGGGATCAATGTATTTGAGGCTAAAACACCATTCATGAGCTATTCGGTGCTTAATGAGCACCAAGACTTGCACTTTACGTGGTCAATAAGCTTAAGGAGACTGGATCTATGAGTTAGCGAAGCGGATCTGACCTCAGAAGGTCGTTTGGGGTTGTGCATGGAATGCACTCGCCGAGTCCATTTCCAGACTCGGTGAGTTGGTGTGGGTTGTTCAGTGATTACGAACCAGGGGTTGAGTAAACGAGTCAGGTGAGTGACTCGGTGAGTCGGAAGAGACTCAGAGGGATCGGGTTCCCGTAAGGACTCGGCGAGTCCACGCCAGACTCGGCGAGTCGGGCCAACCGTTGACCAGAGTTGACCAGTGTTGACTTGATAGGGGTAGTCAACCTTAGTTGAGAAAGTGTTAATTAGAGATCTATGGTGTTATAGGAGAATTATAACTCGGAGGATCGAGCGCGAGTGATTTCCGGGATTTGCGAGTTATCGAGATACGCAAGGTGAGTCTTCTCACTATACGTTACCTTGAGTGGTAGTTATGTGTGACCGGAGGGTCGTATGTGCTTACATTGAGTATTATGTTATCCTATTATATGTGACATGCTATGCGTTATGTCTTTGTGATTTATGCTATGCTGAGTTTACAGACCGGACCGGAGGGTCCAACGATTCATGAGCCGGAAGGATCAAGCAGACCGGACCAGAGGGTCCAACGAGCTTAGTGTTGGATTAATGTCTAAGTCCATAACTATATTTGGTAAGACTTGACCCGACCCGGCATGGTCCATTTGGGTTGCATACCATCATGCACTTGAATGAGAGAAATAAGACACTTATGGTTATTAATATATTATAAGTTCTAGTATATTAATAATAAGAATAATAAGATTATTTAATTAGTATTGATCAAGAATTAATCTAGGATTAATTAAGTGATCAAAAGAAGACTAATTAAATATATGGGTTGATAGTGTAAATCATCCATACTTGTATAGTGGGCTAATGCTCCATGGATAATCAAGTTGGGCTAAAACCCATAGGATGGTCCATGGATGCTCCATGGTGTATTTGTACCCATGGATCCAAGGAAATGGAAAGCCATGACAATTAAGAGTTTACCCTAATTGTGTAACTATATAAGCATCTTATTATTGAGGAAAAATTGGCCACTAGTAGTATTCAAGAAAGGGCTAGCCGATTTTGGTGAGTGTAGAATTCTCTCAAGTCATTCTAAGTGTTTTGATGATTGTGATTCCATTTGAGGTGTCACACTTGGGGCACTAGGCACTCAAACTTCATGAAGACATTCTACACCAAAGAGGTATGTATTCTATCTTGCTATAGTCATTGTTATGTATGCTAGATTAGGATAATACCTTGGAAGTTCTTATTTGTATGTATAATAGAGAAAACATAGATCCAAGGTATTTAGGGTTGCATGTACACTTAGGAAGTGTTAGAATGCTCAAAACCCATCAGTGGTATCAGAGCCACGGGTTGTTTTCTGTTATATTGATGCAAATATTTTATTTTCAAAGTTGAAAAAAAAATGAAAAAAAAAACATGAAGTTTGTCAAATTTTAAGATAATTACTTGTTCTTGTGAAAAACTAATTATTTGTAAAATTTGAATAATGTGCTTTATGAGTTGAATTAGGTCAAATTTAATAAAAGATAAAATAATATGATTATTTTATTAGTTTTAAAAGTTTGATCTAAAGAGTTTTATTTTTTTTTGAAACCTCCATAAGTTATGGATATGAAAAGGTTTTTAAAAAAAATTGATTCAAAGTTTTATGGAGTTACAAAAAATTTGGTGTTAATGTTTTAAAGGATTCCATAACTTAAGAATAAGTTATGGATCACCAAAAGTTTTTTGTGTTACCTTATTTTATGAGTGAATTTAGATTAATGAATAAAATTATGTGATAGTTGGTTTTAATCCAAATTAATCTAAAAGAAGTTCATAAAATGTGTTTATGTAACTTATAAGTCACATTTATGAATCTTAAAACTCATAAAAGTTGGCAAAGGTTACAAAAATGAAGAGTCTAGTTCTAATTAAATGGCTTTATGACTCCATAACTTGTCCTCAAGTTATGGAGGACCAAGAGTCTCTTCATTTAATAAAATAAAATAAAAAAGTGTAACCTTAATTAATTCCATAAGTTATAAAATAAAGAAAAGTTAATTCTTTTATTAGTTTAAAGTCTTCCATAACTTGTCCTCAAGTTATGGAACTTGAAGAGTTTTTGGATTAAAACTACTTTAAACACATAAGTTATGGAATTAATTAGTTTTGAATAGTTTCAAAACTTGCCCTCAAGTTTTGGAATTTGTAAAGTTTTCACTTATGAATACTTTAATTCCAAGTTAGCCCTTAGAATTTTAAAAGTTAAAATTCAACCCTTATACTTTATAATATTATAAGTTAATAATATATATATGTATAAGAGTAAAGTCAGTCTTACCGCTAGTACGCCTTATTCACGAAGCCGGTCTATAAGGTGGGTATAAGGTTGTTGCCTATAAAATGGCAACTTAATGGGTGTCCACTCTCACCCACCGCTTGCTTGACTGGTGGAGGGTCGTTAGCCGAACGGGTTTGACAGGACTAGAATTCTCCCTTCATTAAAAGTATTAATGATAATACTAAGTAACTAAACTCTTAATAATACCCAATCTTAGTTACTTAGGAAAAATGTGAATAAGGTGCTAATCCATGAAATTACACTTTACACTTTGTCTAAGTCGTTAGTGGAGCGTGTGTGGTTAACCGGCACACTAACTTGGACTTAACAAGGTAGGTAAAGGGTGACTTAATATTTATCATAGTATCGATGGAGTGTGTGTGGTTAACCGGCACATCGATTGAGGGGTAATTTATTAAGGGTACCAAGTGATTTGCATGGTTACTTCACACCTTGTTTTGTGATCCTCGGCATCCCAGTCACAAAACCTGAAGGGCACACTCGAGATTGAAACATGCCTTTGAAAAGTTCAATGAATCTCAAAGATCTAGGAGTTTCAAAACCAATTAAAACCTAATAATACATTTCGTTTATCTTGGTGGAAATTGGTGAATCGTCATTCACCTACCTTCAAATATTTTATAGCTTGGATTACGGCATACCTCTTCTAAGTTATAAAATAGTTTGTTGGGTCCTAGCCTTAATATTTCATATTGGGTGTCATATTAAGGACTTTAAATCAACTATCTTGAATATCTCCCAAAAGATGTCTGGTTTAGACACCTATGATCTTCCCAAATCTCTTGAAACAAGGTTTCCTAATGAAGATGATGTCCCATGGATATCATACTTCTTCACCTCTTCAAATTATTCTCCCTAACCCACAAGTTCTTGAAAAGTTTAAGGTCACTCAGGCCCTATTAGGCAAGGCAAGGTCTAGGTGTGGTCACATCTTGGAGATGTAGTCACATATTGACAAGCCGGGATAGTTGGGTGTCAAAGTCTTGAGAAAGTTGGTGGTTCAACTACTTTCTAAGTCACATAGTGAGTTCTTTTGGAACACCTATGAAAAAAACTATGACAAGACCCTTAATGATCTTATCTATTTGTTAAGATCAACTTCCTAAAACTTTATGGACATTGACAATGATGACACTGGATATCCAGTAAAGCATTCTCTACCCAATGGAAAGGGATCGGCTATAGTCAACTCGGTTGACCAAATGGTAAAGAGAAAAGCTAAGTCTGTGATAGTCCTGTGTACCATTATCAAAGGGTCCATATGTTTGTATTGCCAAAGAAAGGGCATTGGTTGCGAAGCTGCCAAATTTACCTAAGGATGTTAAAGTCAATAAGTTTGACTCTACTTCAGGTAAATTCCACGATCTAACTCTGTTAAGTTTCTATTCTGAGATTCTTGATACATGATGTGACTGGGTCACATGGAGATGTTTTAAGAATCAAAGGAAAAAAAGTGAAGAAACTTAAAGAAAGAATATGCTGAATCTGATCGCGTAGATGGATTTCTATCGCATAGTTTGAAAGATCGGATTCTTGAGCTACTTCTTAGGAGTTATGAGATATTGCCTAGGAATAGATAACAACAAGTTCTCATATGGATTGTAAGGATAAGTTTTTTCCGCAAAGTTTTAAAATAAAAGAGAATTTTTTGATTTTATTTATTTTAAAATATCCTTACGATGGCATTTGAGGAAAAATTGTTGCTTATATAATTCCGTTAAGAGCAAGAGTGGAAATATGAAATTGATTCTTTCATTTGTGGTAATGTCTAAATTTACCAAATAAGGAAAGATTCTCATCATCCAAGGTTCAATTGGACCGGAACTTGGAATCATGCAAGTTGTATAGCATGATGAATGAGAACTTTCAAGTTTTGGAAAATTAAGACTAATTACTTGTTCACATGGATGTGTGAATCAAGTAAAGGACTAAGGGATCGAGTACACATTCTTGTGAACTGGTCAAGTCCACCACAAAAAGTTTGATAAGACTATTCGTCATGATTTACTTAAGTTCAGTAAATATGATTATACTTACAAGCTTAAGTGTAACTCTGAGACATTGGAAAAGGTTCCAATGTAAGGCAGAGCGAATAAGAAGAATCAATTTAGGCAGAAGGATAAAAGTTTCTCAAATCTGAAAAGATGGGAGAGTACTTTAGTATCAGTTTTTGTGATCATCTTAATGATTAAGAAACCATAGCACAATTAGTTCTCTAAGGAAATCTTAGTGCATTCTTATGACTAAGAAGAGGGATCTTGAATTGTTGAAGTGGTTAAATCAAGAAGATGAGTCATACTTCGTTCCAATACAAGTCTTAGAGTCATACTCCAAGATTGTAATTTGAGTGACATGTCTCAAAAGAAGGTTAAAACACTTGTCAAATGTAAGAGTAAAAGTTTTTCTACTCTTGTACATTTGAAATTGGTAAGTTGTGATGTTTTGGATAAAAACAAAGACCAACTTAGGCCAATTGGGTAAAGTGTTTTTCTTGATTAGAATCCGCACTATCTCTTGGATGTTTGACAAGGGAGTCTTATATGTCAAGAGGACAGTGGGAGTCTTAAAGGTCTTGAAAGTCTCAAGAAATAATCAAGAATAAAACCTGAAGTTCTTCGCTAGCACACGACTTGAGGTTTATAACCTATCGTGTTGACATATCTGTGCCCATTCCAGTTAAAGTTGGCTTTGCATATGAGTTCTTAGAGTTCTCAGTTTGTTGCATAACAACTTGGAAGCAATGGCAGGCCCTTGAGCTGCCAGGTGGCAAGAAGTTAAGATTGAGTTCAATCCATATGGTTTTGGATTTGTCATTATCTTTGTCTTGTGATTATGGTTTGACAAATTCATATGGGTAGGAACTCATACACCATATAAATCTAAGTGTCATAAGGTTTCTCTCCGATTCATGAAAATGATGGTGAGGAAACACTTTCACTAAGTAGATTTTATCTAGATAGCAATTGTGATATTTGCATTCTCAAAGTCGTTAGTGGAGCGCGTGTGGTTAACCGGCACACTAACCTGGACTTGTGAGAAGTGGCAAAAAGGTCTAAACATTATGATTACGGCATCCCTCTTCATAATTGTTTAGATACACAAGTGTGCTATCTAAGGGAAGGTGTATGATTTTGATAAAGACTTATCAAAACAATCTAGTATCAGAAATCTGAACTTTGGTAAGAAAGTCAGCTGATTTCTGAGTACATGTCAAAGCTAGTGGGAGCATAAGTGTTATGCTAATAATCATCATGTTAGTGGGAGCATGATAATTATGATAAGTATTGCAAGTTAGCAATGTTAATTATAGAAAACAAAAATTTTAATTGGGAAAAAGTTGTTTTGCTATAATTAAGGGAGAGGAAATTATACTTCATATCAAATCTATAAGGTTTAGATCTGAGGTTTTAATCATTTAGTCAAGGATATATATGAATTTCATGTTGGAATGGCTCAACATAAGGAAATTCTGTATATGGGTCCATTATTTGCGTTCTAAAATTCGATTATGATTACGGCATCCCTTTTCATAATCTGAATTATGAGAACTTGGCAAATTGAAATGGAAATATTATAGCAAAAGACTGGTTTAGTCTTTATGTAAGACATCATGAATCGTGTCCCATATGCTTCGGATATAGGATCGATTACATGTGCTATAATCATCCGTTCTAAAATTTTCCAAATGCCTGGGGCATTAAGAAGGGAAAAGGTTCAGAACTGGAAATGACTAAAAGGATTAAACAATTGTCGAGGACAATCTAAGGTTTACCAAAGATTGGTTGCTCAAGGACAGTTGGAAGTATAGTGATAACTCTGGAAGGACCATATTGACATAATCTGTAAGGAGGCAACTCTTGTTCAGAAGTGATAGTCAAAATGGAATCTGGAAATGTTTCAAAGTTAGAATTTTCACTCTGTGTAAGATTAAGGAAACTTAATGCAAGAAGGATGGTTCCAAGGAGTTGATCTCCTTTGGAATGATCTGTAATGTTTGTTGTCAAGTCTTTATGACTTTGTGCATAATCATTACAAGAGGATCAATGCACATAAGTTTAGAATCTGACAGATTCCAGTAAATGGCATGAATTTGGAATTCTTGCATTTGCAGTAAGGATTTGGGAGTGTGAAAAAGAGAATCATTGAAGTTATGTTCAATGGATCTAGTTCACAAAGTAAAGATCATAGACAAACATAGTATGCATACTTAGTGTGTGGCATGACTAGTGTTTTGAAAAAAAACATAGTGTACATGCTTGGAGCATGGGACAACTATTGTTTTAAATTCAAGAATAAAGTTGATAGCTGAAACAGTATACAATGAATAATGTGTAATCATATGGTGATAAATAAAAGGTGTTTATTTATGTTCAAAGAGTTGATACCATATTGGATTCAATTATTATTGTGTTTCACTTTGCATGTTTTGACTTCCCGAATAAACTGGGTTATTCTTTCGGAATGACTAAGTTATTCAAACTATCCACAGTCGGTCATATGTTGGAAGTAGATATGAATTAAGACTGTCATGATGGGTTGTAGAGGTCTAAGGTGTTGGACAAGGCTACAACAATCATGAGTGCTCATAAGTTCTGAGTATTGGATTCAACCCGCGCTCATTGGAATCACTTCATGGATTTTATCACGAGTGATCATGAGACGATAATATCTTATATTCTTCAAACCTAGAGATATGAGTTGTTACTATGAGTTGATAGTACATTGATAGCACGAAAACGCATTTGGTAACTCGGTGCTGTAAAACGTGCCTTTGTGTATGATTCAACAAGTAGTAGAACAAGCCATATGAGTCGAAGTTTATCCGTTCCTTTTACCTTCGGGATAAAAGCGATATCTGTGGGCCCCTCGATGATTTGATGATGACAAATGGAAGTGCTCGGCCGGGCCAGGACTGATTTGATTTGTTCAATTAGTCAGTTGTCATAAATCGGAAATCGGGAAACAACAAATGGACAGAGAGAATGATTATAATCCATGTCTCAGTCCATATGATATCTAGAATGGAGGAATATATGATCCCTTATCTAATGGACAAGTCACTGACAAAGGTCAGAGTTCATCTACAAGGTCAGAGTTCGACAGAAGCTTTTGAGAGCTACGATTGCCGGTTGGTTCCTGAAGTCATACGCAATAATAGTTTAGACTTATCCAAGTGGGAGACTGTTGGATTAATGTCTAAGTCCATAACTATATTTGGTAAGACTTGACCCGACCCGGCATGGTCCATTTGGGTTGCATACCATCATGCACTTGAATGAGAGAAATAAGACACTTATGGTTATTAATATATTATAAGTTCTAGTATATTAATAATAAGAATAATAAGATTATTTAATTAGTATTGATCAAGAATTAATCTAGGATTAATTAAGTGATCAAAAGAAGACTAATTAAATATATGGGTTGATAGTGTAAATCATCCATACTTGTATAGTGGGCTAATGCTCCATGGATAATCAAGTTGGGCTAAAACCCATAGGATGGTCCATGGATGCTCCATGGTGTATTTGTACCCATGGATCCAAGGAAATGGAAAGCCATGACAATTAAGAGTTTACCCTAATTGTGTAACTATATAAGCATCTTATTATTGAGGAAAAATTGGCCACTAGTAGTATTCAAGAAAGGGCTAGCCGATTTTGGTGAGTGTAGAATTCTCTCAAGTCATTCTAAGTGTTTTGATGATTGTGATTCCATTTGAGGTGTCACACTTGGGGCACTAGGCACTCAAACTTCATGAAGACATTCTACACCAAAGAGGTATGTATTCTATCTTGCTATAGTCATTGTTATGTATGCTAGATTAGGATAATACCTTGGAAGTTCTTATTTGCATGTATAATAGAGAAAACATAGATCCAAGGTATTTAGGGTTGCATGTACACTTAGGAAGTGTTAGAATGCTCAAAACCCATCACTTAGGACCAGAGGGTCCACAGAGTTGTGGGACTGGAGGGTCCCACTGAGACACATTGACCAGAGGGTCAAACCAAGTTATAGCCTCGAGTGGCTAATGTGTGTTGTACGTGGTATTTTGGGGAACTCACTAAGCTTCGTGCTTACAGTGTTTTGTATTATGTGTTTCAGGTTTCTCTCAGGATCACGGGACGGCACCGGCTCGATTGTACACACCAGAGAAAGAGTCATGTTTGAGGATCCTGGTTTATTATGCAAGTGAAAATGGAGTTATGTTTTGTAATTTGATTATGAATGAGATTTTAAGCAAAGTGTTTTAAGAATTAAACGATTATTTTTAAATGAAAAATTGTTTTGAAATTTTCGGTGTTACAAGTTGGTATCAGAGCCTTGGTTTGAGGGATTCGGATGTGCCTTCGGGTAAATCTGGACTCAAACTGAGGAAGCAAGAAAAGTTTTCAAAGAAATAAATTTTCTAAAGCGAATAAGTGTTCAAAGAGAAAGCGAGAAAGAGCAGTGTGTACAATCAGCCAGAGCCCGAACGGTGATTTCCCAAAATACCCATACTTTTGTGACATGAGATATTTATGATGCACTTTATGAGATATTATTGCATGCTAGAGACAGGCTAGGTATTTCATATATTAGGACTAGAGTGGCCTGATTTGTGATGCCTTAGCCTAGGGATTGTTGTTATATGCGATGTGCTTTTGAGTATGTGATGAGTGAGAATATTTAGTTGGAATCCTTTAGGGGATTTGAGTAGAGGAGTAATCTAGGGGAGATACCTAGATAAGTACCGTGGTACATAGAGAAAGAATAGTTAGAACCCGCGAGGGGAAAAGTTGCAGAGTTTAGTGGTACTTTCGAGGATGAGCAGAGCAAGCGGAGTTATCACCCAGAGTGAGTCATATATATTCTTCGATGCTCGAATGTTGCTTGCTTTGTGCTTTGTGGAACTATCGATGATGGGAGTCAGCTACCAAGCGAATATGACGATATTCAGGAGGTAGATGGTTGGCATCATTAGGAGCTCTTCAACAGCTGATGGCAGAGAAGTGTGGGAATCTAGGAAGAGTCTAGGGAGTAACCTTAGCCAGATGAGTGTGCTGGCAGAGTAGAGAATTTCGCTGGGGAGCGAGCGCGCGACGGAATTGGTGAACAAGAAGGTCGAGCAGCTACTTAGGAGCTCTGGGATTGTCGTGTGGAAAGTATGGGTAGATGTGGCAGGTAGTATGGGCCCGTACTACTGAAAGTAGAGGACCCATACTTGATACATGGAGTATTCTAAAGGTTCTAATGAGCGGATTAAGGAGTGATGTTATGGTTCGAGTACCATACATCGGAGCAGATTGAGGAGTGATGTTATGGTTCGAGTACCATACATCGGAGCAGACTGAGGAGTGATGTTGTGGTTCGAGTACCATACATCGGAGCGGATTGAGAAGTGATGTTATGGTTCGAGTACCATACATCGGAGCGGATTGAGAAGTGATGTTATGGTTCGAGTACCATACATTGGAGCAGAACGAGGAGTGATGTTTTGGTTCGAGTACCATACGTCGGAGCGGATTGAGGAGTGATGTTATGGTTCGAGTACCATACATCGGAGCGGATTGAGGAGTGATGTTATGGTTCGAGTACCATACATCGGAGCGGATCGATGAGTGAAGTTATGGTTCGAGTACCATAAATCGGAGTGGATGAAGGAATGATGTTATGGTTCGAGTACCATACATCGGAGCAGATGGAGGAGTGATGCTATGGTTCGGGTACCATACACCGGAGCATATTGAGAAGAGATGTCATGGGGTGAGTACCATTGTTCGTAGTGAATGATGCTTGTGGTTCTCCGGTTATCCAGTCACGATTGATGAGGTAGAGATTGGACGCTAGGGGTTTTAGGCATGTGGGCCATGATTGAGTTCGAAGAGGCGTCCCTTGAGAGGGAGGTCGAGAGCACATCAGAGTATTTTGGTAAGGAGTGAGAGGGAGGGGAGAATTTCGGTATGACTTGAGCAATCAGTCGATAGAGGAGATGTCACCTTCTACGTCCTGAGTGGTGCTATTTATGTTCGTGTGCGGAACACGAGAGGCCGGATGTTTATGTTTCGGGTTTGGGGGTAAAACCCTGCAGGTTGTCATTGATGATGATTTTCCATCAGAGTATCAGGTAGCATGTGTGCCGCGAGGCAGTGATTTACCATGAGCAGATAGTCAGTTGGGACTGAGATAGTCGAGGATCACGTTGCACCTATTTGAGTATAGTAGGGCATATTGTAGAGGTATCAGTGGGGAGTCCAGTCAAGTTAATCAGTGCAGTGGTTTTTCTATCTATGTTGGGTATTGAATATGGGAGTGGGTCCCTGTTCTTGGGATGATCCATGTGTTGGAATGTCGGTTGATGAGTCGAGGTGGGGAGTATGATGATTTCATGGTCCAGTCTATGAGTCAGTGATGTTATTCGACAGTTGAGTTGTTTATGGGATTGGTACGAGACTTGGAACGACTAGAGGCAGTTGTGATGAGAAGTTCTTGAGGATTTCATCCGAGGTTCAGAGTTATGAGATCGATTGATTTCCTTAAAGGGGATTATCGGGCGTTGCGTAGCACTTTCCAGGGGCAGGTGCGTTATTGCTGGTGAAAATAGTTCATAAGGTTGTTGATGTGTCAGATACTGATGGTTCGAACCCTAAGTGGGGGAGAACCGGGTGATTTATTGAGAGAACCAGAGATTTGTGCAAGAGCGGTTAGGGGTTGGATGCAGAAACCTGCGGCTTGAATTCATGAGATCAGGGTCATTGGTGACCAAGGAAAGGTGCAGGGCGAGATAATGCATGTGGTATATGTCTGGGAGAAGGATGGGTGTCTCCACGGCGGGTGGTCAATGGTTAGGAATCTGGTGGTGGTTAGAGTCGTTTCAAGTGGAAGACTCGTAATGATGGTATGGGCAGTTGAGAACTTCTGGGTTGAAACATGGGTAGAAGATTGTCGAGTAGCCAACTCCCGGGCTGGGATGTGTATTCTTGCTTAGATTTTGAGCAGTAGTGGAAAAGGGTTTCGGAGGATCATTAGTGTGTTCTGAAGGCTTAGCGCCTTCCTTGTATTCCAATTGAGTGTTTGGATGCACTGAAGTCGCGCATTGAGTGAAATAGGAAATTATTATGGGATTTAGAGGAAATGTATTGGTGTATGTGTATGGCGTTGGGAGTAAGGGAATCAGTGGTAGAGGCAGGATATCATGATGCTCTGTTAGGGTGTTCCGAGGTTTCCGCATATAGCGTCTCGATTTCAGAGTTATTTAGAGTCTTGGGTTTAAGATGACTAGTGATGTATCATGTATCCACGGTTCCAGTGGGAGCCCTTCGTGTATTGTCATAAAGAGGGATTATTTAAGGAAGTGGATCTCTGCAAAGGTAGGTTATGTGTTATGGTGGTTGCCGCCAGAGTCTGTAATGCATATCGGGGCAAGTGTGTGTGTAACTATCTATGATAGTCTTCGGTGCATGAGTTAGTGAACATAGTGTGGCGTTGTAATGAGAATGAGAGTATAGGGTGATGCTACGGGGAGCCGTAGTACTCACAATTTAGAGAGAGAGAAAGAAAGAGAGTCATGATTCTACGGGGAGCCGTAGTATTCACTAGTTAGAGGGTGTTGTGATGCTACGGGGAGCCGTAGTACTCACAAGTCAGAGAGAGAGAGAGAGAGAGAGAGTCGTGATGCTACGGGGAGCCGTAGTATTCACCAGTCAGAGGGTGTTGTGATGCTACGGGGAGCCGTAGTACTCACAAGTCAGAGGGAGGGAGTCGTGGTACTACGGGGAGCCGTAGTACTCACTAAGTAGTTGGCGTTGTGATACTACGGGGAGCCGTAGTACTCACTAGTCAGAGGTTGTCGTAATGTTGTGGGAAGCTATAGTACCCATTAGATGGAAAGAGAGTGTGATGATGGATTGTTCTCCGGTAAGTGCATGATGCAGAAGAGTTTTAGGCTTGAGTAGCCCTAGTGTCGAGTTTTTTGAGCCTGGTGGTTAAGACTGGGGCGAGACTGGGGTTTCCGTCTCTGTCGGGAGGGTCAGCGAGGCGCACGGGAGAATACGTGTAGCAGACGCCAGAGGTTAGAGCTGAGTCAATCTTCGATTGGATTGTATTTCTTTATGATGAATAGGGAATTTTGTGACATGCGTGTCACTGGGCCGTGATATTGGTCACGGGGAGGAAATTAGTGAGATGTTTTGGATCATGTTATGTGTGACCTTTGGGGGTTCAGCTGTGGGGCCAAAAGATGACCTGGTGCTCGGTATCGAAGATGAATATGAGAAATGAGCTAGAGTTTACCATGGTGATGTCTGCGGACACTTCAGAGCGAGCGAACGATTCAGATGCTCGAGGATATGTTTCGAGCATGTGTATTAGATTTCGGGGGGAAATTATGGCCCATATTTGCCCTTGGCAGAGTTTTCCTACAACAACAGCCATCTTTAGTGCATCAGTATGCCGCCTTTTGAGTTGTTGTAGGGAAGGGGGTATTGGACCCCATTTGCTGGGGAGAGGTAGAGCAACGTGTGATGGGAAGTATAGAGATTGTGCTTCAGACATCAGAGCAGATACAGCAGGTCAGGCAGAGGTTGTTGACCGCTCAGAGTCGCCAGAAGAGTTATGCGGACAGGCGCTGGTCCGAGCTCGAATTTTTAGTCGTGACCTTGTACTCCTGAAGGTCTCTCCTTGGAAATGAGTGATTCGATTCAAGAAGAGGGGCAACTTAGGGCCCCGATATATTGGTCCATTCCGAGTGATCGCGAGGGTAGGCCGGGTGGCCTATCGTTTGGATTTGCCAGCAGAGTTGGGGCAGATTCACGACACTTTTCATGTGTCGCAACTGAGGAAATGTATAGCCGATGAGTCGGCAAGTGGTTCCATTAGAGGATATTCAGGTGGATGCGAGCCTGAATTATGCTGAGAGACCAGTGGAAATCAGAGATCAAAAAATCCAGGTTCTGAGGAAAAAGGAGATACCCTAGGTTTTGGTTTAGTGGCGGCGTCGTAAAGGGTCCGAGATGACTTGGGAGCCGGAGCGAGAGATGCGTGAGCAGCATCCGGAGTTATCTGCAGAGCGAGACTTCGAGGGCGAAGTCTAGTTCTAGTGGGGGAGAATTGTAACAGCCCGGATTCCCAGGTATTAGCTATTCTTATAATTCTTGGTGATTTGTGAGGAAACTCGGCGAGTTGGAGCTCAGACTCGCCGAGTATGATCGCGATTTGGGCGCGGGTTGGCGTTCGGACTCGGCGAGTCCAAGAGTGGACTCGGCGAGTCCATGCTGTTTAATGAAACCCTAATTTCTCGGTTTTGAGGCATATTTAAAGGGCCTTATGGCCGTCATTTGCGCTCATCAGTCCCCAGAGTGAAACCCTAGAGCATTTGAGCGATTCAAGTGAGGGAAGGAGCCATTATTGATCTTGGAGCTATTGCTTAGCAAGGAAAGAAGAGATCTAGCCAAGAGGAAGCAAGAGTGGGGTGGATTCCTGAAGAACTAAGGTCCAGGACATCACAACTGAGGTACCATTCCGAATCATTCTCTGTTATTGTGATGTTCATGTAGATTTAGGGCTTTTGAACCCATTTGTGGCTAGATCTAGTGTCCTCATGGTCCCTTAGCGAGTTAAGGTCCTGGATCTGGACCCATAGAGGTCCAGAGCACCTCTTTACCAAAGCTTTATATGCATCCATGGAGGTTTTGGCTTGGGATCAATGTATTTGAGGCTAAAACACCATTCATGAGCTATTCGGTGCTTAATGAGCACCAAGACTTGAACTTTACGTGGTCAATAAGCTTAAGGAGACTGGATCTATGAGTTAGTGAAGCGGATCTGACCTCAGAAGGTCGTTTGGGGTTGTGCATGGAATGCACTCGCCGAGTCGATTCCCAGACTCGGCGAGTTGGTGCGGGTTGTTCAGTGATTACGAACCAGGGGTTGAGTAACCGAGTCGGGTGAGTGACTCGATGAGTCGGAAGAGATTCAGAGGGATCGGGTTCCCGTAGGGACTCGGCGAGTCCACGCCAGACTTGGCGAGTCGGGTCAACCGTTGACTGTTAACCGTTGACTGTTGGCCGTTGACCTGAGTTGACTAGTGTTGACTTGATAGGGGTAGTCAACCTTAGTTGAGAAAGTGTTAATTAGAGATCTATGGTGTTATAGGAGGATTATTTCTCGGAGGATCGAGCGCGAGTGATTTCCGGGATTTGCGAGTTATCGAGATACGCGAGGTGAGTCTTCTCACTATACGTCACCTTGAGTGGTAGTTATGTGTGACCGGAGGGTCGTATGTGCTTACATTGAGTATTATGTTATCCTATTGTATATGACATGATATGCATTATGTCTTTGTGATTTATGCTATGCTGAGTTTACAGACCGGACCGGAGGGTCCAACGATTCATGAGCCGGAAGGCTCAAGCAGACCGGACTGGAGGGTCCAACGAGCTTAGGACCAGAGGGTCCACAGAGTTGTGGGACTGGAGGGTCCCATTGAGACACATTGACCAGAGGGTCAAACCGAGTTATAGCCTCGAGTGGCTAATGTGTGTTGTATGTGGTATTTTGGGGAACTCACTAAGCTTCGTGCTTACAGTGTTTTGTGTTATGTGTTTCAGGTTTCTCTCAGGATCACGGGACGGCACCGGCTCGATCGTACACACCAGAGAAAGAGTCATGTTTGAGGATCCTTGTTTATTATGCAAGTGAAAATGGAGTTATGTTTTGTAATTTGATTATGAATGAGATTTTAAGCAAAGGGTTTTAAGAATTAAACGATTATTTTTAAATGAAAAATTGTTTTGAAATTTTCGGTGTTACACTTATCTTGTTGATGGGAATCTGGGAAAAATCGGATTTGGTCAGAAAAGAAGTTTTAGATATTTATTTCGAAATAAATCCTTCATGAACATATTATGATAAATTTTCATTCACATTTTACTTGAAAATTACATAGACGTAGCGGGTAAACGAGCAACAAGTTGTGCATGTTTGTTTGAAGTTCATTCATGAGTTTGAAATGATTAAAAAAAAATTTTGAAAGAAAACTTTGGATGCATGTGGTGATTTTCCACCAAAACGTGTAGAAAAGTGCATTTCAATGGTTTTGACTTAGGTTTAGGTCATGGATCTTCACCATTTTGTAACATGCAAGATGTTTTTGGAGAAAATCTACCACCATAATCATCAAAACTGAAGTGAATGAACATTCACACAAATTTTCTAAGAGAATGGTGTAGAAGAACAATGAAATACAAGCACAACTTTTAAAACTAGAAAGAAAAGTGAAGGAGATTGAAGGATTTTCGTGATTACCATGAAAAACAACCCTAGAAGATGAAGATTAGAAGGTTAAGAGATGTTCTTGGCCGGATAATTTCATGGTTTTAGAGAGGGAAAGAGAGATTTTGAGTGTGGTAAATGGTGGAGTGTGAGAGAGAGTGTAGAAAGAGAGAGAAGTGTAGGAGATGGAGTGTGAGAGAGGAGTGATTATGTGTTTTGGGAAGAGCGGAAGTATCTTGGGAAGAGTGCGGACAATTTTGAGTGTAAAATGCCCTCCCTCTCTTTTAATTTTATAAAAAAAGTTCAATTCTTTTATAAAAATATCAATCTTTTTATAAAATATACACCCTAACCAAGTTTTTGCTCATAAAACCTTGATTTTTGACTTATAAATTTAGGGTAATTTTTAATGACTTAAATTTTATTTTCCTTAAATGAATTTTCATAATTTTAATTATTATAAGATCATATTATAAGTTTCATAATTATTTTTATAGAATTTTTAAGGTTAAAGTTTATAAATATGAGTTTTTATGGCTTTTAGGGTCTTTGAGATTTTGTAAATCTTTGGATATCAAAATAAATAGAATATTTGAGAATTTAAATTATCTTATGGTATTATAACTCTTTTATAGTTATAAATAATGTTTGTAATTTATTTTTATCGGTTTATTGGCATTCTATGTAGTGATTCCGAGATTCAAGCGAAATTGAGGTATCAAGTATACTAGTCCTAGCCTTCAACTTTGACTTAAGTTTCTATGAGACTTTGACCTAATTTCTACTACTAGGTCAAGTGCATGATGTGTGTATATGTTTCATGAAATGTTGTTCGAGTCAAAGAGTGACCCAAATATGGATAGTCACTACAGCTCAGTAGATGTAGAATTCACATATCAATGTGAAATCTACGTACACTATCCATTGATTCTAATTGTTTCCACGTTTCTAGTAGGTTATAACTTAGCTTCTAGTTACTAAGTCAAGTATGTGTAGTGCCTATATGTGCAACTAAGTCTAGTCAAATCTAGAACCGACTCGAATTTTGACGGTTGTCACATGTAATCCATCAAGTAAGCAACTTTATGGTTTAAGACATGGAATAAGACCTGGATCTAAGATGGTAGCTTCTGACTCAGAATATTAACCACTTAATAGAGAAAGAGCTTCTTAGGGTATTACACTGAGCGTACGTGTAGGTACACCTAGCGTGCTCGCCATCAAGCGGTTACGCTAAGCTTACCCTGGAGTACGCCCCGCACAACACAGTTAGTTTGGACCTTGAGAATTGGGCCTCAGTGTGGGCTGTATTTTGGGACCTAGGGCCTTAGTGGGCCAGCAAGAGTCAGATTATGGGCCAAGGGCAGTTTGGGCTTAGGAAGGGCCATATGTGAAGTAGGCCCAATTTAGTATAACTGGACCATTGGTGGGCCTTTAGTGGGCCAGCGGAGCACTTAGAAAGAATTAAAGGGTTTGGGCCATGATTATGACCCACACCATAGTAGGGGTAAAATAGTCATTTTACCCATTGAAAGATTCCCCTTTTGCTTTAGTGTTTTGTCATGATAGCCGGAGAGCAGCCGGGACAACAGTCGGGGATCTTTCACTCGAGTTTTCAGCAGTCAGCATTTCGAGGTGAGTTTCCTTCCAGTTGGAACGGGTCTAAGGCCACAATGCCGGCCCGTTTAAGTTAGAAAGAAACTTAAAAAGAAAAGAGTTTTGAAACCGTAAAAGGGTGTGGTGCATGCGATCAACCAAGCTCAAGTAAGTACTCCCAAATTACCCATACAAGATTATGTTATGATTATCAGTTTTAGTTTCAGTAGAACATCATGCTAGAACATGACTAAGGATCTAGGAGGATGCCTTATGTGCCTGCTTTATGTGTTTCAGCTTTATGAGAATTTCATGTTAGTATTGAGTAGACAGCAGTAGGATAGCCTGTTTAGGTTATGCCTGACAGTACGAGCTTAACATTGTATCCTAGTACAGTTCTTGTTATGAGAATAGAGTTTCTTGATTAGTTCCTGTGTCTGAATGCTGCTTGCTTTGTGCTTCGTGGGACTCCGAGTGATGGGAGTTAGTTATTAGGTGAATACGACACATCACATGAGATAAGGGTTGAATAATCTCATAGTGCTGGATTTGGCCATACTGCACAACTCTTGTTTGAGTCCAACCGTTGTGAGGATGAGTCTTTTACTCGAAGGATTATCTGAGCCTCGTCACATGTAATGGTATTCAGGTGATGACTAATTGGCATTACAAGGAGGCCTTCAACAGATGAGGACTGGTTTTGTTGAGTCAGAGATTCCCCCTAGGGCAAGCCTAGGATAAGATTAGTAGAGATCAGTAGCAGTAGTAGTGACTTGGCAGAGTCGAGGCGGTTCTTGAGGAAAGTACGGATAGATGTGGGAGGTAGTAGGCGCCCATACTACTGGAAGTAGAGGATCCGTACTTGAATCAAGGAAGGCCGAGGCGAGACCAGGAAACCTGTAGTAGTAGCAATCCCACGAGATATATCAGTGTTTCTGATGTTTATCATGATGTGTTTCAGAATGGTGGTTTTATGCCCTAGGCCAGCAGTCGGCAGCTCAGGTGCTGGGGAGGGATCAGGATCAGGCTCGAGGGGCGAGCAGTTGGATGAGCAGACTAGGGAGTTTTTCACTTCAGAGGTTACCCATATCATACTTGATCAGACTCATGTGATCTTGGGTTCGATCAAGGAGGGTATCTTGGAGTTGATGGATGAGAAGTTGAGCACATTTCGTGCTGAGATGGCGGTCGTGATGGGGTCGCGCACACTCACCTTCAGGGAGTTCCGGGCTTGTGGAGCTCTAGACTACCATGGAGGCGGGACCCCATTGCAAGTACTAGGTGGTTGGCAGATGTTGCCAATGCATTCCGCACTAGCAGATGTCCTGAGGGGGACAATGTCAGATTAGCATCCTGTCTCCTGAAAGACAAGGCACGTCACTGGTGGGAAGAGGTTGGGCACGGTATTGGGGATGACTCATCACTTGATCGTATGACTTGGGCTGATTTTACCACAAGGTTCAGAGCCGAGTTCGCACCGGTTATGGAGGTGCAACAGTTAGGCAGAGAGTTCCAGGACCTTACTCAGACTACATAGACAGTGGCGGAGATTGCCGCCAAGTATAGGGAGAGGGCTCTTCTTGTTCCTTAGTATGTAGCTGACGAGGAGATGAAGCAGGCCTGTTATCATGATATGTTGTGGAGTGATATCCGCCAGTTTGTGTGCCAATACAACTGCAAGACGCTAGATGATATGATTGCGAGGGCGAGAGAGAGAGAGAGAGAGAGAGAGAGAGAGAGAGAGAGGGAGAGAGAGAAAGAGAGAGATTGATCTTGAGATGGAAAAGAAAAGGAAGTCGGAGTTCGGGCAACAAGCCCAAGGTTTCAGATCATAGGTCCAGAGGTCAGCAGAGCTACAGTCGGTGTGGCAAATGTGGGAGATTGCACGACGGGGCGTGCAAGGCAGGGAGTTTCGGCTGCTACAAGTGCGGTCGGACTTCGCATATGAGCAGAGATTGTACAGCTTCTACCACCGCCACCAAAGCATCAGATCAGATTTGCTTCCATTGCAATAAGAGGGGACATGAAAAGTCCCAGTACCCGAGCTTAGCAGTAGCAGGGAAGGTGTCAGCACCTGCCCCTGCTACATTGAGGATTACGAACGGTCGTCAAGGCCGGGCTGAGGTGCCAGTGACGAAGAGTAGAGCTTTTCAGATGGCATCATAGGAGGCGCGAGCGACTCCTGACGTGGTGACGGGTATGTATTTTCTTTTTTATCTCTGCATTTATTATTAATTGTTTCTAAGGTTATATGTTTGTGTATAGGGTCATTCTTAGTGAACGACATTTCAGCTACAGTGTTATTTGATTCGGGGGCTACCCAATCGTTTGTCTCCCTTACGCCTAGCAAGAGGTTTAACAGAGATCCTGGGGAGCTGGATTGTCCACTCGAGGTGGAGATAGCTGATGATAGGACTGTCAGGGTCGCGAGGGTGCATAAGGCATGCTCGCTACAGTTATTCGATGAGCAGTTTTTGGTGGATCTGGTCCCTATTCCTTTGCGAGGGAATAAGATCATAGTAGGCATGGATTGGCTGAGCCCCAATGGGGCGATGATTGATTGTGAGCTATAGCTAGTAAGGGTTCGCACTCCCAGTGGGGGAGAGTTGGTGATTCAGGGTGAGAGGCCACATCGCGGAACAGTTCCTTGTTCAACAGCAAGAGCGAGGCGCTACTTCCAGCAGGGTTGCGTCGGTTACATTTCCTTTGTTTTGGATGCCTGGGAGAAGGGCAAGACGACAGTTGACGATGTTCCGGTAGTGCGAGACTACCCTGATGTAGTTCCAGAGGATTTCCCCGGAATACCTCCCGAGAGACAGGTCGAGTTTAGGATTGATCTGATTCCTGGTGCGACTCCGATAGCCAAAGCACCCTATCGGTTGGCTCCCCCCCAGAGATGCAGGAGTTGTCTATGCAGCTGCAAGAGCTGCTAGACAAATGTTTTATCAGGCCGAGCAGTTCGCCTTGGGGAGCACCGATTTTGTTCATGAAGAAGAAGGATGTGTCACACCTTATGTGTATAGATTACCGGGAGTTGAATAAGGTAATGGTGAAGAATCGTTACTCACTCCCGAGGATAGATGACTTGTTTGATCAGCTTCAGGGAGCATCTTGGTTCTCCAAGATTGATTTGCGCTCAGGGTATCATCAGATGCGGGTCATGGATGAGGATGTGCAGAAGACTGCTTTCAGGACCTGCTATGGTCATTATGAGTTTGTGATGATGTCGTTTGGGCTCACCAACGCTCCAGCCGCATTCATGGACCTCATGAACCGCATGTGCAGGCCGATGTTGGATCGGTGTGTGATAGTATTCATAGATGACATCTTGGTTTATTCCAAGACTCAGGAGCAGCATGAGGAGCACCCGAGGGAGGTGCTAGAGACCTTGAGGAGGGAGAGACTTTTCGCGAAGTTCTCCAAGTGCGAGTTCTGGTTACGCGAGGTGCAGTTCCTTGGGCATCTCGTCAACCAGAAGGGTATACTAGTAGATCCGGCTAAGATAGAGGTCGTGATGCAGTGGGAGGTCCCGAGGTCTCCATCTGAGATTCGGAGCTTCCTAGGTTTGGCGGGGTACTACAGGAGATTCATCCACGATTTCTCCAAGATAGTTGTATCGCTCACCCAACTGACTAAGAAGTCAGTGGTGTTTCGCTGGGGGCCTGAGGAGCAGGTGGCATTTGAGACTCTTAGGCAATGATTGTGCAAGGCACATATTCTTACCCTGCCAGAGGGAGTGGATGAGTTTGTAGTCTACTGTGATGCCTCGATCACAGGTTTGTGAGCAGTGTTAATGCAGCGAGGGCATGTGATAACTTACGCCTCTAGACAGTCGAAGCCCCACGATGCTAACTATCTGACGCATGATTTGGAGTTGGTGGCAGTGGTGTTCGCCCTCAAGATTTAGAGACACAACCTATATGAGGTCCGTTGTACCATCTATACGGATCACAAGAGTCTGAGATACCTCATGGACTAGCCGAATCTTAACATGAGGCAGCGTCGGTGGTTAGATGTGGTGAAGGATTACGATTGTGAAATCCTTTGTCACCCGGGGAAGGCCAACGTAGTGGCCGGCGCCTTGAGCCACAAGACGGAAGTGGCCCCGATCAGGGATATATGCTTGAGGATGACAGTGATTACTCCGCTGTTGGAGCAGATCAGGGAGGCACAGGTCGAGGGCCTCAAGGAGAAGAGGCAGGAGTGTGAAAGGATCGTGGGCCAAGTAGCTTCTTTTGATTATGACAGTCGGGGATTGTTGACCCTTCATGGGAGAGTTTGGGTACCATATTGGGGCGGAGTACAGCAGGTGTTGATGGACGAGGCCCATAAGTCTTGATTTTCCATCTACCCAGGGGCGACAAAGATGTATAGAGATCTTCGACCCGATTATTGGTAGCCCTGCATGAAGCGGGATGTCGCCTGGTATGTGGATAGAAGCCTGACCTGCAGGAGGGTCAAGGTAGAGCACCAGAGACCCCACGGCAAGATGCAGCCGTTAGATATTCAAGTGTGGAAATGGGAGGATATCACCATGGATTTTATCACTAAGCTTCCTAGGACCGCATGTGGAGTGGATTCAATTTGGGTTATTGTGGATCGGTTGACGAAGAGTGCTCATTTTTTTACCGATCCAGGAGAGCATATCGGCTGAGAGACTAGCCGATATTTATGTACGAGAGGTTGTGGCACGACATGGAGTGCCTGTATCGGTAGCGTCAGACTGAGACGTCCGTTTTACTTCCAGATTTTGGAAGCGGTTTCATGACGAGATAGGGACCCGTCTCCATTTCAGAACCGCTTTCCACCCTCAGACGGACGGGCAGAGCGAGAGGACGATTCAGACTCTCGAGGACATGCTTCGAGCATGTGTCCTAGACTTCGGTGGTAGTTGGGATACGTATCTTCTACTAGCAGAATTTTCATATAACAACAGTTACCATGTGAGTATTGACCGCCCTCCTTTCGAGATGCTCTGCGGGAGGAAGTGCAGGACCCCTATTGTTGGGGCGAGGTCGGTCAGCGAGTCATCGGGAGCACCGAAGTGGTGCTCAAGACCACGGAGTTGATCCAGTAGGTCCGTAGCAGACTGCAGACTACGCAGAGTCGGCAGAAGAGTTACGCCGATAGGAGGCGTTCAGACTTGGAGTTTCTGGTGGGTGATATGGTCCTCCTGAAGGTGTCACCCTGGAAGGGTGTGATCAGGTTCCGAAAGAGGGGCAAGTTGGGCCCTAGGTTCATCGGTCCTTTTAAGATTTTAGCACGGGTGGGTTGGGTCGCTTATCGGTTGGATCTTGCGGTAGAGCTTAGCCAGATCCACAACACTTTCCATGTTTCCTAGTTGAAGAAGTGTTTGGTGGACGAGTCAGCAGTTCTACCCTTGGAGGATATTCAGGTTTATAGCAGCTTGAATTATATTGAGAGACCGGTTGCGATTTTGGATCGGAAGACAAAGACCTTGAGGAATAAGGTGGTTCAGCTATTGAAGGTGCAGTGGCAGCACCGAAAGGGTTCAGAGTGGACGTGGAAATCCGAGGAGGAGATGCAGGAGCATTATCCGGAATTGTTTTCAGATTCAGTAGCAACGGACTTTGAGGACGAAGTCTGATTCAAGTGGGGGAGATTTGTAACGATCAACCCTAGAGGTATTAATTAATTTAATTTCTTGAGTTTTATTTGGGCTATGGTTGGAATTTGTCATCTTGAATTGGACCTTCTTGACTTTGGGCCGAGATGAAGGCTGCCCATAAGCCGTAAACGGGGCGTAACCCGTCGTACGCGGGGCATAGTGTCGCTTGATGCATGGGTTATGAGAGGCGTACGCGCAGCGTACCATAAGGTACGCCCAGCGTACGCGACCAGATAGCAAAACCCTAATTTTGGGGTTTGAGTCGTATATAAACCCCATTATAGCCTCCTATTTGGCCTCCTCACATATCCTTCACTCTTAGAAAACCCTAGTTCATCCTTTACTCCTTTGTTGGTGTGTGGTTGATCTTTTGGGCTCATTTTTGTGAAGAAAAGCTTGGAAAAATAAAAGAGAAGTGGAAGAAGGAGAACTTGAGTACCTTGAGCTCAAGGATCTGGGATCATTCTTTCAATTGGCATCCAAAAGAGGTATAAAGCTTCCAACTTTCCTCTTATAAGCTTAGATCTAGGAGTTTTTGGAAGTTTGAACCTTTTAGGTCCAAAGGAAGGACCTTTATCATGCGACTTCGTTTTGGAGATTGGGATTGCTATCCTTGAAGCTCAAAGTGTCCCTATGGCAGTAATGTTTTAATCTTTGAGGCTTTCATGAAGCCATGCATGAGATCTAGCCATCTCCTTGGAAATAGATGGGTGTTTTTAGAAGTTTGAGCTTATGCGAGTCTTGTAAGCCATCAAGTAAGCAACTTTATGGTTTAAGACATGGAATAAGACTTGGAACTAAGATTGTAGCTTCTGACTCGGAATATTAAGCACTTAATAGAGAAAGAGCTTATCAGGGTATTACGCTGAGCGTACGTGTAGGTACGCCCAACGTACTCTCCATCGAGCAGTTATGCTAAGCATACTCTGGAGTACGCCCCGCGTAACACAGTTGGTTTATACCTTCAGAACTGGGCCTCGGTGTGGGCTGTATTTTGGGACCTAGGGCCTTAGTGGGCCAGCATGAGTCAGATTATGGGCCAATGGTAGTTTGGGCTTAGGAAGGGCCATATGTGAAGTAGGCCCAATTTAGTATAACTGGACCATTGGTGGGCCTTAAATGGGATAGTGGAGCACTTAGAAAGAATTAAAGGGTTTGGGCCATTATTATGGCCCACACCACAGTAGGGGTAAAATTGTCATTTTACCCATCGAAAGATTCCCCTTTTGATTTAGTGTTTTGTCATGATAGCCGGAGAGCATCCGGGACAGCAGTCGGGGATCTTTCACTCGAGTTTTCAGCAGTCAGCATTTCGAGGTGAGTTTCCTTCCAGTAGGAATGGGTCTAAGGCCACAACGCCAACCCGTTTAAGTTAACAGTAGTTTCCGGACTTCAGTGTAATGCAGTAGTTGGTATGTTTGATGCCTTTGTGGCTCGATGCAGTATGCAATATATGTGTTCATACTAGTTGATATGTTATGCTATGCTATGTTCAGTCAGTTCCGGACATCAGTCCGATGCAGTTAGTCCGAACATCGGTCCGAAGCAGGGGACAAGGTCCCAGTCAGTTCCGGATTTCGGTCCGATGCAGGGGACAAGGCCCCAGTTAGTCCATACTTCATTCCGATGTACGGGACAAGGTCCCAATTAGTCCGGACTTCGGTCTGATGCAGGGGACAAGGTCCCAGTCAATTCTGGACATCAGTCCGATGCATGGGGCAAGGCCCCAGTTAGTCCGGACCTCGGTCCAATGCGGTGGGCAAGGCCCAGTATGTTCTTTATATGTTATTGTATGGTATGTGGTAGTTTGGGGGAGCTCACTAAGCTTTGTGCTTATAGTTTTAGTTTTGGTTTCAGGTACCTCTGCCGGTAAGGGGAAGAGCTCGGGATGATGGCATGGCACACACCACAGCTTCAGTTTAGCCTGGGAATTTACTCTGATCTTTTAAAATGATTGATACAGTCCTTATTTTGATTCCTATTACTATGAATTTGAGTTACTCATTCCATGGTTTTATTATATACAATGTTTGATGTTGTGATTTCTAGTAATATTAAAAGAAATTTTTTTTGGGTCGTATTTTGGGTCGTTACGTTTTCTTTCTTGTTCCTTGTTTGGTTGTGGCTCTAGAGTAGGATCATCTATCCGAGTGTTTATCTCATCTCTGGATACGTATAGCTACGCATTCCTTGCATAGTTGGTTATGTATTCTTGTGTATAGTATGTTGTTATGTTGTAGTGATCTGCTAGATTTATAAATATCCTAGTGTTGTAGGATGCAGCTGTAGTGGTATGTTGTTTATATTACCAGTATGTTGGTTATCATCTAATGGAGTGCCCTATGGGATGTATGTAGTCATGTAGGATAGGCTGATAACTCTTGATCTGGGCTTTCATTCTTGTTCCTTATTTTATTGTGGCACCAGAATAGGGTCATTTGTTTGGGTGCCTAACTCACCTCTGGTTAATTTTGGTTACGCGTTCCATGGAGGTTAGCTGGTAGCGAAGGAGTGTGTTGAGAGTGGTCTAGTAGACGTTAGTGAAATGTAAGATTTATAATTGCATGTATTATGTGCCTACTTGATCCTTGATTGATTATATGTCGATATATGGTGGCGGATGAGGTTGAGGCGATCCTGCTAGGTTCTATAGGCGAATATACTAGGTGCAGGTTGCCTGTAAGCCGTAGACATGGAAGCTTGGGAGGAGCAGTTGGATTGAGGTAGCATGCCAAAAAAACCTGGGGCATTCCATTTGTGAGACTATGGGTTGGGTGTATTCCAGTCCGATGACTGAGCACCCGACAAGCATGCTTCTTTTAATTCTGTTGTGTGCAGTATATTGGGGAAACTTACTAAGCTTTGTGATTACCCAATTATTATTGTTTTTCAGGTATCATCGGTTATCGTGGGAAGACGAAGGTGTGTGTAACACCCCATTTCTGGTATGTAATTTTAATAAAGTATTTCTATTTCTTAAGGGGTACTCAACGAGTCTGTAGCCCAACTCATAAAGTAGAAACAAGATGATCACGCAAATAGAGCTGGCTACTCGACGAGTCCGCCTCCCACCCCAGCCTCCAGCACCATTAGAGCATTTCCCATGTAAACCCTAGCCCCCATTGTTGAGTTTGAGTGTGTTTGTGCTAGCTTGGAAGCTTTGGAAGAG
This sequence comes from Lactuca serriola, assembly GCF_051521515.1. Classification (NCBI taxonomy): domain Eukaryota; kingdom Viridiplantae; phylum Streptophyta; class Magnoliopsida; order Asterales; family Asteraceae; genus Lactuca; species Lactuca serriola. The sequence goes on from NC_136416.1 coordinate 121,057,959, forward strand.
AAAGAAGGAAATAAGGTCCATAGAACAGGAAGGAGATCTAGGAGTTAGCTTCCATCTGTTTCTCATTCAGGTAATGAAGTTATGACCTTGTGTATTCCTCCATTAAGACCTCTTTTATGCTTGTTATGTCTTCTTTGGGGCCTTTTATGATTCTAAACTTGAGATATGGACTATCCTTTGGATGGAAACCTTGGATCTGGACGTTATTGAACCCCAAAAGCTCATTATAGCCACTTTTATGCAATCTTGGCCTTGTTCCAAACCCTAAGTGCTTAGTATTTATTGATTTTGGGTATTTTAGCTTCATACTCTTGGGCATGTACGTAAAGTTGGAAATGTTACGTGTAAAACCAGTCCTAGAAGCTCATATCTATGATTTGGAAGCACTAAAATCGATTAGAATCGACTGTGTAGTAATAGCATGCTTAGGACTCGGCGAGTTGTTCTTCAGAATCGACGAGCCGTTCATGCGACTCGGCAAGTCACAAAGTGGACGTGTTCATATGTTGAAGGAGAACTCGACGAGTTGTTCATACAACTCGGCGAGTCGAATAAAGTTAGACTCAATGTTAGCATCGAAGAAGAACTCGTCGAGTCTTTGCCAAACTCGACGAGTAGAAGCGAGTAGAGGACTAGAATGGATAATAGGGACTTGGCGAGTAGACGACCCAACTCGGCGAGTCCGGTCAACTGAAAGTTGACTTTGACCAGGGAGTTGACTTTAACCAGGGGTAAAATAGTCATTTTACCAGGGGACAAGGTCACAGTCAGTTCCAGACTTCGGTCCGATGCAGTTTCTAGACTACGGTCTGATGCAGTTTCTGGACTACGTTCTGATGTAGAGGGCAAGGCCCTGGTTAGTTCCAGACTTCTGTCCGATGCAGTTTCCGGACTTCGATCCGATGCAATGGGCAAAGCCCAATAGTTGTTTATGTGTTATTGTACGGTATGTGGTAGTTTGGGGGAGCTCACTATGCTTCGTGCTTATAGTTTCATTTTTTGGTTTCGGGTACTTCCGATAGCAAAGGGAAGAGCTCGGGATGATGGCATCACACACACCACAACTTCAGTTTATCCTGGGAGTTTGTTTCGGATTTTGTTATGATTGATACAGTCTTGTTTTGACACAGTTACTATGACATTAGAGTTACTCATTCCACAATTTTATTTTATATGATACTCGATGATTTGATTTTTAGTAATATTAAAACAAAAAATTTTGGGTCGTATTTTGGGTCGTTTCAAGTTGGTATCAGAGCCTTGGTTTGAGGGATTCAAGCACACTTACGGCTGTGACTGGACTCAAACTAAGGAAATAGTGAAAAGATTCTCAAAAGAACAATGTTTTCGAAAGAATTTTTTTAAAAGAAACTTCAAAGAAAAGAGTTTTTGAAAACAAGAAAAGGGTGTGGTGCATGCGATCAGTCGGGCTCAAGTAAGTACTCCCAAATTACCCATACAAGTTTATATTATGATTATTTGTTTCAGTTTTAGTAGAACAGCATGCAAGAATATGACTAAGGATCTAGGAGGATGCCTTATGTGACTGCTATATGTGTTTCAGCTTTATGAGAATTGCATGCTAGTATTGAGTAGACAGCAGTAGGATAGCATGTTTTGTTTATGCCTGACAGTATGAGCTTAGCATTGTATGCTAGTACAGTTTCTTGTTATGAGAATAGAATTGCTTGAGTAGTTTCCTGTTACCGAACGCTGCTTGCTTTGTGCTTTGTGGGACTCCGAGTGGTGGGAGTTAGCCATTAGGTGAGTACGTCACATCACATGTGATCAGGGTTGAATAATCTCTGAGTATTGGATTTGGCCCTATTGCGCAGCTCTTGTTTGAGTCCAACCGTTGTAGGAACAAGTATTTTACTCGAAGGATTATCTGAGCCTCGTCACATGTGATGGTATTCAGGTAATGACTAATTGGCATTACAAAGAGGCCTTCAGCAGCAGAGGACTAGTTTTGGTTGTGTCAGAGAACTCCCTGGGGCAAGCCTAGGATGAGAATAGCAGAGATCAGTAGCAGTAGTAGTGAATTTGTGGAGTCGAGGCAGTTGATGAAAGTACGGATAGATGTGGAAGGTAGTATGGGCCCGTACTACTGAAAGTAGAGGATTCGTACTTGAATCAAGGAAGACTGAGGCGAGGCCAGGAAACGTGTAGTAGTAGCGATCCCTTAAGATATATCAGTGTTTTTGACGTTTATCATGATGTGTTTTCAGAATGGTAGTTTTACACCCTAGGCCAGTAGTCGGCAGTTCAGAAGCCGGTGAGGGATCGGGATCAGGCTCGGGGGCCGAGCATCTAGATGAGAAGACCAGAGAGTTCCTCACCTCAGAGGTTACTCGTATCATACTTGAGCAGACTCCTGTAATCTTTGGTTTGATCAAGGAGGCCATTTTGGAGTTGATGAATGAGAGGCTAAGCACATTCTGTGCTGAGGTGGCGACCATAATGGGGTCGTGCACACTCACCTTCACGGAGCTCAGAGCTTGTGGAGCTCCAGACTATCATGAGGTGCGGGACCCCTTAGTGAGTACTAGGTGGTTTCACTAACGCATTCCGCACCAGCAGATGTCCCGATGGGGACAAGGTCAGATTAGCATTCGGTCTTCTGAAGGACAGGGCATGAGATTGGTGGGAGGAGATCAGGCATGTCATCGGGGATGACGCAGCACTTCATGGTATGACTTGGGCTGATTTTACTACCAGGTTCAGAGTCGAGTTTGCACTGGTTATCGAGGTGCAACAGTTAGCCAGAGAGTTTCAAGATCTCACTCGGACTACAGAGGCAGCGGCGGAGATTACCGCCAAGTTCAAGGAGAGGGCTCTTCTCGTTCCTCAGTACGCCGCTGATGAGGAAATGAAGAAGGCCCGTTATCATATGATGTTGCGAAGTGATATCTGCCAGTTTGTGAGCCGGACCAGCTGTAAAACGCTGGATGACATGATTGCTAGGGCTCGTGAGAGAGAGATTGATTTAGAGATGGAAAGGAAGAGGAAGCCAGATACAATACATGGCACAGGGAGTTTAGGCAAAAAGCCCAAGGTATCAGATCATAGATCTAGAGGACAGCAGAGCCAGTGTAGGTGTGGCAAGTGTGGGAGATTGCACGATGGTGAATGCAAGGCAGGGAGTCCCCGATGCTACAAGTGCGGACGGACCGGGCATATGAGCACAGATTGTACAGTTACTCCTATCGTTACCGCAACATCTGATCTGATTTGCTTCTATTGCAATCAGATGGGACATAAAATGACCCAGTGTCCGAGTTTGACAGCAGTAGCAGGGAAGGTGGTAGCACCTGCCCCTGCAAACATTGAGAATTACAGATGGACGTTAGGGCCAAAGTGAGGCGCCAGTGGTGAAGAGTAGAGCCTTTCAGATGACATCAGAGGAGGCACAAGCGACTCCTGATGTGGTGACGGGTATGTATTTTCCCTTCATCTCTTTATTATTGTTGATTGTTCCTTATAGTTATGTTTTTTTTATATAGGGTCGTTCTTAGTGAACGACATATCAGCTACAGTCTTGTTTGATTAGGGGGCTACCTGATCGTTTTTTTCGCTTGCGCTTAGCAAGATGTTTAGCAGAGCTCCGGGGGAGCTGGATTGTCCACTTGAGGTTGAGATAGCTGATGACAGGACCGTCAGGGTTGCGAGAGTGCATAAGGGGTGTTCGCTTTAGTTATTCGATGAGCAGTTTTAGGTAGACCTGGTTGCTATTCCCCTACAAGGGAATAAGGTTATAGTGGGTATTGATTGGCTGAGCCCCAATGGGGCGGTGATTGATTGTGAGCTACAGCTAGTGAGGGTCCGCACCCCCAGTGGGGGAGAGTTAGTGATTCAGGGTGAGAAGCCACAGTGCAGATCGATTCTTTGCTCAGCGGCAAGAACGAGGCGCTACTTTCAGCAGGGTTCGTCGACTACGTTTTAGATGCCCGGGAGAAGGACAAGGCGACAGTCGACGATGTACCGGTAGTGCGAGACTACCCTGACGTCTTCCCGTAGGATTTGCCTGGGATACCTCCGGAGAGACAGGTTGAGTTCAGGATTGACATGGTTCCTGGTGCGGATCCGATAGCCAAGGCACCATATCGGTTGGCTCCTCCAGAGATGCAGGAGCTGTCTACGCAGTTACAGGAGCTGCTAGACAAGGGTTTCTTCAGATCGAGTAGTTCACCATGTTTGAAAAATAAGTATGGGTCGCACCGTATGTTCATAGATTACCGGTAGTTGAACAAGGTAACGGTGAAGAACCGTTACCCACTATCGAGGATAGATGACTTGTTTGATCAGCTTCAGGGAGCATCTTCGTTTTCCAAGATTGATCTACGCTCTGGTTATCATCAGATGAGGGTCAGGGGTGAGGATGTTCAGAAGACAACTTTTAGGACCCGTTATGGTCATTATGAGTTTGTGGTGATGTCGTTTGGGCTCACCAACGCTCCAGTCACGTTCATGGATCTCATGAACCGCGTATGCAGGACGATGTTGGATCGGTCTGTGATAGTATTTATTGACGCCATGTTGGTTTACTCCAAGACTCAGGAGCAGCCCGAGAAGCACCTGAGAGAGGTGCTAGAGATGTTGGAGGAGGGATAGACTTTTTGCAAAGTTCTCCAAGTGCGAGTGCTGGTTGCAAGAGGTGGAGTTCGTTGGTCACCTCGTCAACCAAAAGCGTATTCCAGTGGATCCAGCCAAGGTCGAGGCCGTGATGCAGTAGGAGGTCCCGAGGTCTCCATCAGAGATTCAGAGCTTCCTAGGTTTGGCAGGGTACTACAGGAGATTCATCCAGGACTTCTCCAAGATAGCTGTTCCACTCACCCGACTGACTAGGAAGTCAGTGGTGTTTCTTTGGGGACCTGAGCAGCAGACAGCATTTGAGTCCCTTAGACAACAATTGTGCGAGGCACCGATTCTCACCATGCCAGAGGGAGTGGATGATTTTGTAGTCTATTGTGATGCTTCGATCACTAGGATGGGAGCAGTGTTGATGCAGCGAGGGCATGTGATAGCTTATGCCTCTAGACAGTTGAAGCCTCACAAGGCTAACTATTCAACGCACGATTAAGAGTTGGGCGCAGTGGTGTTTACCCACAAGATTTGGAGACATTACCTCTATGGGGTCTACTGTACCATCTACACGGATCACAAGAGTTTGAGGTACCTCATGGACCAGCCGAATTTGAACATGAGTCAGTGTCGATGGTTAGATGTGGTAAAGGACTACGATTGCGAGATCCTTTATCATCCGGGCAAAGCAAATTTTTTGGCCGAAGCCTTAATCCGCAAGGCGGTGGCGACACCGATTAGAGATATATGTCTGAGGATGACGGTGATTACTCCATTACTAGAGTAGATTAGAGAGGCGCAGGTCGAGGGCCTGAAAGAGGAGAGGCAGAAGTGTGAGAGGATTGTGGGCCGAGTAGCTTCTTTCGACTATGACAGTCGAGGATTGTTGACCCTCCATGGGAGAGTCTAGGTGCCGTATTGGGGAGGATTACGGCGGGTGTTGATGGATGAGGCCCACAAGTCCCAGTTCTCCATCCATCCAGGGGCGACGAAGATGTATAGAGATCTCCGACCCGATTATTGGTGGCCCTGCATGAAGCGAGACGTGGCCTGGTACATAGAGAGGTGCCTGACCTATAGGAAGGTCAAGGCGGAGCACCAGAGACCCCATGGCAAGATGCAGCCGTTAGACATTCCTATGTGGAAATGGGAGGATATCACCATGGATTTCATCACTAAGCTTCCCAGGACCACACGGGGAGTTGATTCAATTAGGGTCATAGTGGATCGACTGATCAAGAGTGCACATTTCATACCAATCCAGGAGAGTATATCGGCTGACAAGCTAGCCGATATTTATGTGCGCAAGGTAGTAGCACAGCATGGAGTGCCTGTATCAGTAGTAATTGATCTAGACGTCCGGTTCACTTCCAGATTTTGGAAGCGGTTTCATGATGAGATGGGGACTCGTCTTTATTTTAGCACCGCTTTCCACCCTTAGATGAATAGGCAGAGCAAGAGGAAGATTCAGACTCTCCAGGACATGCTTCAGGTATGTGTCCTAGACTTCGGTGGTAGTTGGGATACATATCTACCACTAGCGAAATTTTCGTATAATAAGAGTTACCACGCCAGTATTGACCTCCCTCCTTTCGAGATGCTCTATGGGAGGAAGTGTAGGACCCCGATTTGTTGGGGCGAGGTCGGTCAGCGATTCATCGGGAGCACCGAGGTGGTGCTCAAGACCACAGAACTGATCCAGCAGGTTCGTAGCAGACTACAGACTTCACAGAGTCGGCAAAAGAGTTATGCCAACAGGAGGCGTTCGGACTTGGAGTTTCAGGTGGGCGATATGGTACCCCTGAAGGTGTCACCCTGGAAGGGTGTTATCAGGTTTCGAAAGAGGGGCAAGCTGGGCCCAGGTTCATTGGTCCTTTTAGGGTTTTGGCCTGGGTGGGTCGGGTTGCATCGGTTGGATCTTCCGGCAGAGCTTAGCCAGATCCACAATACTTTCCATGTTTCTCAGCTGAGGAAGTGTTTGGTGGACGAGTCAGCGGATGTACCCTTGGAGGATATTCAGGTTGATAGAAGCCTGAATTATATCGAGAGACCAGTTGCGATCTTAGATCGGAAGACGAAGACCTTGAGGAACAAGGTGGTTCAGTTGGTGAAGGTGCAGTGGCAGCACCGAAAGGGTTCAGAGTGGATGTGGGAGGCCGAGGTGGAGACAAGGGAGCATTATCCAGAGTTATTTTCAGACTCAGCAGCAGCAGACTTTGAGGACAAAGTCTAAGATAAGTGGGGGAGAGTTGTAACGCCCCATTTCTGGTATGTAATTTAAATAAAGTATTTCCATTTCTTAAGGGGTACTCAACGAGTCTGTAGCCCGACTTGTCGAGTAGAAACAGAATGATCACACAAACAGAGCTGGCTATTCGAAGAGTCCATATGTTGGGACTCGACGAGTCCACCTCTCTGGATGAAGCCCTAATTTCAAGGGTTTGTACCATATTTAAACGTCATTATAGCCTCCCACCCCAGCCTCCATCACCTTTAGAGCATTTCCCCTGTAAACCCTAGCCCCCATTGTTGAGTTTGAGTGTGCTTGTGCTAGCTTGGAAGCTTTGGAAGAGAAGGAAGGAAAGAAGGACCATAGAAGAGGAAGGAGATCCAGTTGTTAGCTTCCATCTGTTTCTCATTTAGGTAATGAAGTTATGACCTTGTGTATTCCTCCATTAAGACCTCTTTTATGCTTGTTATGTCTTCTTTGGGGCCTTTTATGAATCTAAACTTGAGATATGAATTCTCCTTTGGGTGGAAACCTTACATATGGACGTTATTGAACCCCAGAAGCTCATTATATCAACCTTTATGCAATTTTGGCCTTGTTCCAAACCCAATGTGCTTAGTATTTGTTGATTTTGGGTATTTTAGCTTCATACTCTTGTGCATGCACGTAAATTTGGAAACTTTACGTGTAAAACCAGTCCTAGAAGCTCAGATCTACGAATTGGAAGCACTGAAATCAATTAGAATCGACTGTGTAGTAATAGCATGCTTAGGACTCAGCAAGTTGTTCTTCAGACTCGACGAGCTGTTCATCCGACTCGGCGAGTCACAGACTGGACGTGTTCATATGTTGAACGAGAACTCGACGAGTTGTTCATACAACTCAGCGATTCGGATGAAGTTAGACTGGATGTTAGCATCGAAGAAGAACTCGTCGAGTCTTTGCCAAACTCGACGAGTAGAAGCGGGTAGAGGACTAGAATGGATAATAGGGACTCTGCGATTTGACGGCCCAACTCGGCGAGTCCGGTCAACTGAAAGTTGACTTTGACCAAGGAGTTGACTTTGACCAGGGAGTTGACTTTGACCAGGGGTAAAATAGTCATTTCACCGTGAGGCCATTTATCAGTACCTGACCTAGTGTTTTTGGAATTTGTAGTCGGACAGTTCCGGAACAGCAGCCAGCCAGTGTTAGAGTTAGAATCTCAGCAGCCAGCGTTACGAGGTGAGTTTGTCTTCTAGTAGGAACGAGTCTACGGCCACAATGCCGGTCCGTCTAGTTAGCAGTAATTCCGGACATTGGACCGATGCAGTAGTTCAGTGTACTTGATGTCTTTGTTATTCAAGCATGTCCTTGTGTTATGTGTTCCAGATTTCGATTTGATGCAGTATGCACTATATGTGTGACAACCCGAAATTTCTATTCTGAACAAACCATATCAAGCCAATAGATGTAGAACAGTTACAATGAAAACTTAGATTTCGAGTATAAGTTTGGCAGTTTTAAGGAGATTACACTTAAGGAGATATTAGGAGAGTGGATGCACTAGGGTTCGTGCAACACTGTTATTCCAATACTCTAGAACATTAGAGTTCGTTCCAGGAATAAAAATATTTTCTGCCAAAAATATCTCAGGACTATAAATAGAATTCTGAACCAAATTGGTTCATTTGTTGAATTCCATTTAGAGAAAAGTCAAAATTCGCTCTCACGGATCTTCAGCTTTTTATCCCAAATTGTGAGTACTTCGATCTAGTTATGTTATATAGCTTAGATTGTGTTTAGAAACATCAATTTCATAGCAAAGCAACTAGACTCGGGAGTTTACCACCCAAGAACGTTCTTGGGGAGTAAACTCCATTTTAAGCTCCTAAAGGGTTCCATTGACCCTCAAAGCTTTAGAACTCGAACTAGAAGCCTCCATTTCATGCTTTAGACCACAAAACAATTAGGAATCATGGCTAGAAGTGAGTTCACGGCCAAGGAGCTTCTTAGGCCGTGAACTCCATGTTTAAGTGCCAAAATGCTTTGAAACACTTCCTAAGGCTTAGGCTTAAATAAGGACAAGTACCCTAAAGTGTTTAAAGCCTAGAAAACATAAGAAATCACTAGTATTGAGGAGTTTACGGCCAAGACAAGTTCTTGGGCCGTAAACACCTATAAAGGGGTCAAATGACACCCTAACTCCTTCCTTAAGCCAAGAGACCAATTTGGGCATGTACCTAAATGAGTTTTGGACTAGCTAACACACTTAAAACACCAAGAGTAAGGGAGTTTACGGCCCAAAAGGTTCTAGGGCCGTGAACTCCATAAAATGGTGCCAAATGGTGCCATAAACTCTTTTAAAGCCAAGTACAAAAGCCTAGTTTAGTTCCTAGTTAATTTAGAGACTTGAAAACACCATAAACACCCTCCCAAGGGAGTTTACGGCCGTAAACTCCAAGGGAATATGGTACCAAGGCCGTAAACTCCTTAAAGGAGTTAATATGACACCCAAACACTTGTTTAAACCTTGGAACCAATTACAACTAGAGTTGTATAAATTCTAAGATCCATAAAGAGACCTTATTGAGAGTTTACGGCCAGGAGTTTACTCCCCTGGGCTGTAAACTACAAAACATATGGTCATTAGACCTTAAACTCCCATTAGAGGCATTGCACTTCTTTGTTGCAACCCTTTAGCCTCCTAGCACTTGACCAAAAGTGTTTTCCTCGCGTTTAAATGTTTATACTTGTATAATTAGTGTTTTAATCACTAATTATTTATATACATATGTCTTCATATGTAATTAGGATCATTGTGTGTGTCTAAAGTCTTCACTTGACACCAAGCACTTGTCCGATCCTTCCTTACGATAACAGTCCGTTCAATTCTAGTCACTTACTGCAGGAGAGTTCATACCCCCTTAACTAATGTTTTAAACTATTTTTAAATGTTTTATGGGGGGATACAAGTAGAATCATGCTAGTTATTATATCAATCACATGTGATTAATAAGTAGAATTATGCTAGTTATTACATCAATCACATGTGATTAATATACAACATTCAAATGATTTGGCTACTCATTAGCCGTTTTACCAAACAGTTCCTTCAAATGATTTTTATAAACATTTTATATGTTTTAAACTCCTTATTACACTGTACAGTTTACTCTGTATATTACATTTCAAACTTATTTACAATTGTGTTTCAAACACATGTTTCTTTATACTAAACTGTTTTATCAAACCCATGCCTTCAAATTGTTTTATAGATTGACATCAAGTCGGTCTTTTCTTAGAAAATATTTATGTTCAAAGGTTTTACAAATCTTATTTTATGCTTTTAAATTATAAATTGCATGCCTCTACATATATAGTTATATAAGAAATGTTTAAAAGACTTAGGAAGGCTATCCACCATATTTCCTTTTCGCGCTTGAGAAGTGGTCTGGTGGGATATCGGGTACTCGTCGGAAGGTCGTTTAAATATTAGTTATATAACATATGTACATATATAGTCATAAAAGGTCCTTCCAGTTCATCCCATGCCCTTGGGTAGCAAGAATATACATCCATGTCCATACGTACCAGTTAGATTACTAGTAAACTACCATATGGATAGTTTAGGAAGATACTAGAACGCGATATCATACAATGAGTCAGTTCATTCATGAGTCAATACTTTCTAGAACATTACAGTACATTGCATATACTACGATATTAGGAATAGAACATATGCAACGATACTAGAACGATTACATTACTATACTTGCAAGGTAGAGAGCACGTACATTATAGCTAGAACAGTTCATTACATTACATAGATATGAATAAATTAATTATTGTGATGTGTATCGGAGCATGCCTTAAATGTCATGGCCCTTGTTGTAGCCAGGGTCTCTTGAAGGGAGAGCGTGAGTTTGCGTATAGATCTATACTGGATTGACTATCCTACACCTTGCTGCTAGCTATAGCGGGACCTGCAGGTCTGCGGGTGCCAAACGTCATTCCGTTATTACGACCATTCGTATTTCATTGTTACCAGTCGATAGTATGGTGAAATTAATCACATGATGCCTTAATATAAATCTGGTTTAAGGTAGTTAGTACAGCAGTAGTTCTTATAGCGCTACGTTTTAGTACTACATTAATTTTCCCAGTACATATATTTAGTGATCTTTTCACTTCAACTATAAATGTAAAAACTATATTTTGATAATGATAGTTACACTTGGGAAAAATTACACACTTTTACAAGAGACGAACATATAGAACAGTTAAGTCTTGGTAGAAGACTACATTGATAACAGTTAGGTCTTGGTAGAAGACACCCTTATATAATAGTAGGAATCATAGGGATTTCTAGAGTTTTTCAAACGTTTACAGTTGTTTTAGAAACATTTTCATACTTACAGTTCATATACAAATTCTTACATAAAAATACATACATACAAATTAAGACACTAAAATACTTATGATCTCACCAACTTCAAAGCTGATACTTGCTTTCAAAATTACTTGTATCCTCAGGTCATCTTAGACAGGTACCGATGCAAGGAGAAAGGAAGATGGAGCTTGTTCAAGACTCATCTTTCATTTTGATTTATGCTTTAGAGTTTATCAAAATTTGACAGAACACATTTGTATAATAATTATATTATTAATGAAATGGATGATGTTGTTGATTGTTTACTACTTTACATAGTTGTGATATTATACATGACGTCCTCCGCCCCAGAACGTTTCCGCCGTTCTTGGTTTTGGGGTGTGACAGATTGGTATCAGAGCATTGTTTATAGTGAATTAAGTATATAAACCCATAAAAGATATACTAACTATAAATACATAAGGGATTAAAAAATACTCTGACCAAGAGTTTATACTTTAAATAATAAAATATATAAGTAAGTATACGTGTTGCATTCATACTAAAATCAGTGTCACTAGGACAATACAAAAGAATTACGATTGTTGGGCAACACAGGTGGGCTTAGAGGCATATGGTCAAAACTGGGAAGATATAGCCTGATCACCTATATTATCCGAGGGTTGACTAGCATGTGCCTAAGTTTAATTGTGTGGTTGCAACAATGCTAAAATCTTACCAACCCTACCACAATGAGAACAATAGAACATAATATTAAAATTTAAAATAATATAGGAGTATTTGGTGTTACTATAAGTACGTTATACTTGAGAACTAAAGCGGGATCTTCATTACTAAGTTGATAGTTGCTAAGTGGATACACTAAGGATATATGTAATTAGGATGTTATAGACTTAGAATCTGTAAAATTTTACTTTACCCCGATTCTATGTGAATTTGGAGTTAAGATCACTTATTCGAAGGTCTATCCTATTTAGATTACACATAGCTGGTATGCACTTCACAAATAGCGATGTCGCTAATGAAGGTTTTCTAAATAATTATCTAGCTAGTTTGTCTAATAATTATTCTCTTACCCTAAATTCTCGCATAGAAAACATAGCTGGACTCCATCCCCACGACAACCAGTTCCTTCTGAGTGAGGTCATAACTGGTTGGTTTGGAGAAGAACCAGAGATTGATCATCTTATCCCCTTGAATGATCACCATGATGAAGACCTTTCGTATGATGCTAACTCCGAAACAGAGGTTGAGAACCTACCCCGAGCAGCTCCCTTTCCAATTCCTACCCCTCGTCCGGCTTTTCATGGCCCGACCCTGAGTGAGTGGAATGCTTGGAAACATGGAGCCAAGGACAAGATCAGCCCATGTCATTTAATGGCGACCGAAGCTTTTACAACTTGAGCAATGGGGGCTCAGCATATAGAGTCTTGCCAATCTTGGTCCGCAGAGTGGCGCGAAATGAGATTCAAGGCAGGACAGCCTTACATCAGATTACCGAAGTTGTCGCCGATACGAGAACGCATACCCTCCGCACCAATCGTCTAAGAAGATGCTCATGAGAGATCATAGGGAAACCATGAAACCCTGCTTCAAGTACTAGCTGAATCACGAGCCGAAGTCATAAAGCCCCGAGTACACCAAAGGGTGTACGAAAGACACCTACTTGATGTAGAACGTCAACTGGCTTAACTGAGAGTTCACCAGAGGGGTGACCGTCGTCAGTAGTAGACTCTTTACTTTGCTTCCCTTGTAGAAAGTAATCGTTTTCTGTCTTTGCCTGATGTGGCATTTTATATGAAATTACCTTGTACTGTAAGTACTTTAGGTTCGGTCCTTATGCTGTCAAGAACTATTTTCTCGGAATATGATGTAAGACCTTTACAAGGTCGTTTTCCCAAATCTTTACGTCATGAATATCAAAGATATTGACAGTTGGCTGACTCCCGTGTCCTCCTTTATTCAAGTACTCTTATCATATCTTCATAGGAGTCTATCTGAAACATGCTTTAGTCAAGTCATTGGACTATAGTAATTTATCTCCGGAGACATTTCCAAGTCTCTTTCAGTGGTTGGATCTTGTTATTCACCAACCCACGATACCTCGGCTTGAACGACAAACGTCCTGAGACTATTCTACAAACTTACTTCCATTTCGTACTAGGACTGCATCATAGGGATGTAGGTCAAACTTTCAAGAACATAGTCGTACTCTTTACATGAACAATCTAAGTACATCAAGGGTCAACCAGAATCGCTCACAAATTCCTTTTCTTTCGTGTTACATAATCATGTCGCCATCCGGAAACAATCATCCAAGCAATGAAACCTCTACTTTTCCTATGGACGCCGCTACTTTCCAAGCCGCCGTTACAGCTGTCGTGATGGATGCCGTGACAGCTGTCCTAGCTAATCGCAGCACTGTCAACGCAACCGGGACTGAAAAAGGAATTGACAATCCCGATCGTGTTAACGATCCGAGAAATCAACAAATAGTGAAAGTCGCCACCGCTCAAAACAACAACTCAGAGTTCAAGAAACGAAAATGTCAAACTCAAGTAAAACGTAAGCGATTTCAGACAATTGTCATACAACAACCACAAGTGGAAACTGCTGCCATCCCAGTATCGGACAGACCATATAAAGGAACACTCCTGAAGTGTGACCGGTCCAACTACCACCATAAGGGAATTTGCCAAGTCTGGCAATGCAATAGTTGCAACAAGATGGGGCACATTGCTCGTTTTTGTAGAACTACCTCCACCACTGGAGCAAGCCTAGTTTGCTATAGTTGTGGTGAGGCAGGGCATTATCACATGAATTGTCCAAAAGAGAAGATCAACGAAAGCAACCATGTCCCCATAACTCCTACTCGACACTTCACTTCCTCCACTGATGTGGGTGCTGTCCAGATATGTCACCAATGCGGTCAAATTGGACACCTCAAGAAGGATTGCCCGATAACGCAGAACTCTGGCGCAGACGGGAAAATTCTCAGGATTACAGCTGCAGGAGAGCCTGCTCCGGAACCATGTTAATGTAATTTAGGCGTTTCGTTGTAACAGACTTATAAACTATCCATAACTAGTGCAACTAGAGTCTTACCTTTTTGCGAGATCATGTCTGTATAAGGATGCTTGTGCTGCGTATACTTGTCTTTTGTAGTATATCTTATTCGCAGATATGGTCTTGTTGTAAGTCTAAATTACTGAAACTCTGTTCATGGTTGCACGGTTGGGTTTTGTCTGTAAACTTCTTATATTCAAATCTAATGTCTTTAAGTTTCAGTATGATTTCAACATTATCATACGAATCGATTAAATTTGATCCGCACGAAAATAGCTTCATACGTACATCTCTTTCCTCTAGATCACTTTTCCAGTGAAGCCGTCATATCAGAACACCGAAGTACTCATTCCAGGAGTACCTCCTAGTTATTTTCTTTCCGAATAAATCCCCGAAGTGCCACTCATGCAGTACGTCAAGTTTAATCCAAGGATTCATGCGATTGATCTATCACTGAGGAAGGTATGCATAAGAGTGATATATAATCAAGCTTCTACAGGTTTAGAATTGATGATTCCACTTTAACTTCTTTTTCCCCGATGGGATGTGAGCTTAAAGAAGAATCAGTTATTCGACTACCTTTTCAAGCTTAATTATATACGACTCGTATACCTGAAGTTGTGATTGTGAAACCATGCATGAATTCTAATATGAACTTCAGGACGGAGAACTGTTCAAGACTACGAGTAATCACATTGTCATGTGAACAAACTTAGAACCCAGTACGACTCCTGTAAACGAATCACCCTATAATTTAAACACCTAAGGAGATACAAGAACGGTCCGAACAACTTAGCGAACTACACAGAAATAGAATTAGAAGACTAGGTATCTCACCCTAGAGAACCCCGGTCATATTCTTCCAGAGATCGACGGATCGCATTGTATGTACCTCGGTTATCGAGGACTCCGTCAAGATTTTTCATTAGAAATCGTTATCTCTGCCTCGCGTAGACGAAATGGTTGAGCAAACGCAAGGTAAGAAACTACTTCCAGGAATGGATCAGAGATCCGAATATCACCAGTTCGAGTGTTAGGGAAAGATGTCCGGAAGACTATCTCCTGAACTCGATGCGGACACTTCGAGTCCGTAGTGATACCCTTCGGATAGGACCAATACGCCCATAGATTTCATGAGCTAAACGAATTGGGTTACGTCTTTCTTACTTAGACCAGTTCGTCATTTCTCCATGTAATGACTTACTTATCTACCCTCGTAGTAAGAAGAAAACCCATGGAAGCATTTCCTACAGAGGAACTTTTAGCGAAGTTCACTAGGCACAAGTTTTGAAATTGAAGAGTCAAATTTCTATGACACACTGTTGTAATGTGGGAAATTTTGAGTACTCTTTCAATTTGTCAAAACCATTGAGCATTTGTCGACACCAGAGACGCCGACAGTCATTCTCCAAATTCTAGGTCTTACCGACCTACCGACTTAGTTCATTCAGAACTCCTCGCAAATTACAGAAACCCGTACGACTTTGATCCAGCAAGGGGTGGCCCTTGACTAGGAAGTTAAGCAAGAAGAGGAACCTTTGGAATTCCAAGTGAGTGACCAAGCTCTTTAGGTTAACTCACTCTGGGAATGGCTTAATACGCTTCGTATCGCGTGGAAAGCTAAATCCAATATAGTTAGGACCTCCGAGATTCTCATCAGAATCGGTCCTGTGTCTCGCACAAACTAGACCTACTCCGCGAACTCAGTAACGTACATCCTACTCTTCGCGTCTTGATCGTGGAACCATACCTTTCCGTTAGGAATCTTGTAAGTCCACTCGTCGAGATCCTCGCCTTTGTATTAGAACCGTAGTGACCCTCGACCGAGAGGTCAAGCGGACGAAGCAGCGCCATTGCCCGATAGTGAAGGTTCGTTGGAATTCCAACCGAGAACCCGATTTCTCTTAGGAGCGCTAGAACCAATTGATTAGGAAGTTTCCTCCTCATGACTCGATCATTCGTACATACTTCCTTGCCTAAATTCTAATTTCGGGACGAAATTCCCTTCAACAGGGGGATGATGTGACAACCCAAAATTTCTATTCTGAACCAACCATATCAAGCCAATAGATGTAGAACAGTTACAGTGAAAACTTAGATTTCGAGGATAAGTTTGGCAGTTTTAAGGATATTACACTTAAGGAGATATTAGGAGAGTGGATGCACTAGGGTTTGTGCAACACTGTTATTCCAATACTCTAGAACATTAGAGTTCGTTCCAGGAATAAAAATATTTGCTGCCAAAAATATCTCAGGACTATAAATAGAATTCTGAACCAAATTGGTTCATTTGTTGAATTCCATTTAGACAAAAAGTCAAAATTCGCTCTCACAGATCTTCAGGTTTTTATCCCAAATTGTGAGTACTTCGATCTAGTTATGTTATATAGCTTAGATTGTGTTTAGAAACATCAATTTCATAGCAAAACAACTAGACTCGGGAGTTTACCGCCCAAGAACGTTCTTGGGGAGTAAACTCCATTTTAAGCTCCTAAAGGGTTCCAATGACCCTCAAAGCTTTAGAACTCGAACTAGAAGCCTCCATTTCATGCTTTAGACCACAAAACAATTAGGAATCATGGCTAGAAGTGATTTCACGGCCAAAGAACTTCTTAGGCCGTGAACTCCATGTTTAAGTGCCAAAATGCTTTGAAACACTTCCTAAGGCTTAGGCTTAAATAAGGACAACTACTCTAAAGTGTCTAAAGCCTAGAAAACATAAGAAATCACTAGTATTGAGGAGTTTACGGCCAAGACAAGTTCTTGGGCCGTAAACACCTATAAAGGGGTCAAATGACACCCAAACTCCTTCCTTAAGCCAAGAGACCAATTTGGGCTTGTACCTAAATGAGTTTTGGACTAGCTAACACACTTAGAACACCAAGAGTAAGGGAGTTTACGGCTCAAAAGGTTCTAGGGCCGTGAACTCCATAAAATGGTGCCAAATGGTGCCATAAACTCTTCTAAAGCCAAGTACAAAAGCCAAGTTTAGTTCCTAGTTAATTTAGAGACTTGAAAACACCATAAACACCCTCCCAAGGGAGTTTACGGCCGTAAACTCCAAGGGAATATGGTCCCAAGGCCGTAAACTCCTTAAAGGAGTTAATATGACACCCAAACACTTGTTTAAACCTTGGAACCAATTACCATTAGAGTTGTATAAATTCTAAGCTCCATATAGAGACCTTATTGAGAGTTTACGGCCAGGAGTTTACTCCCCTGGTCATTAGACCTTAAACTCCCATTAGAGGCATTGCACTCCTTTGTTGCAACACTTTAGCCTCCTAGCATTTGACCAAAAGTGTTTTCCTCGCGTTTAAATGTTTATACTTGTATAATTAGTGTTTTAATCACTAATTATTTATATAAATATGTCTTCATATGTAATTACGATCATTGTGTGTGTCTAAAGTCTTCACTTGACACCAAGCACTTGTCCGATCCTTCCTTACGATAACAGTTCGTTCAATTCCAGTCACTTACTGCAGGTGAGTTCATACCCCCTTAACTAATGTTTTAAACTATTTTTAAATGTTTTATGGGGGGATACAAAGTAGAATCATGCTATTTATTATATCAATCACATGTGATTAATAAGTAGAATTATGCTAGTTATTACATCAATCACATGTGATTAATATACAACATTCAAATGATTTGGCTACTCATTAGCCGTTTTACCAAACAGTTCCTTCAAATGATTTTTATAAACATTTTATATGTTTTAAACTCCTTATTACACTATACAGTTTACTCTGTATATTACATTTCAAACTTATTTACAATTGTGTTTCAAACAAATGTTTCTTTATACTAAACTGTTTTATCAAACCCATGCCATCAAATTGTTTTATAGATTGACATCAAGTCCGTCTTTTCTTAGAAAATATTTATGTTCAAAGGTTTTACAAATCTTATTTTATGCTTTTAAATTATAAATTGCATGCCTCTATATATATAGTTATATAAGAAATGTTTAAAAGACTTAGGAAGGCTATCCACCATATTTCCTTTTCGCGCTTGAGAAGTGGTCTGGTGGGATATCGGGTACTCGTCGGAAGGTCGTTTAAATATTAGTTATATAATATATGTACATATATAGTCATAAAAGGTCCTTCCAGTTCATCCCATGCCCTTGGGTAGCAAGAATATACATCCATGCCCATACGTACCAGTTAGATTACTAGTAAACTACCATATGGATAGTTTAGGAAGATACTAGAACAATTACTAGAACGCGATATCATACAATGAGTCAGTTCATTCATGAGTCAATACTTTCTAGAACATTACAGTACATTACATATACTATGATACTAGGAATAGAACATATACAACGATAGTAGAACGATTACATTACTATACTTGCAAGGTAGAGAGCACGTACATTATAGCTATAACAGTTCATTACATTACATAGATATGAATATGTTAATTATTGTGATGTGTATCGGAGCATGCCTTAAATGTCATGGCCCTTGTTGTAGCCAGAGTCTCTTGAAGGGAGAGCGTGAGTTTGGGTATAGATCTATACTGGATTGACTATCCTACACCTTTCGTATGTCGTTGTTACCAGTCGATAGTATGGTGCAATTAATCACATTATGCCTTAATATAAATTCGGTTTAAGGTAGTTAGTACAGCAGTAGTTCTTATAGCGCTACGTTTTAGTACTACATTAATTTTCCCTGTACATATATTTAGTGATCTTTTCACTTAAACTATAAATGTAAAAACTATATTTTGATAATGATAGTTACACTTGGGAAAAATTACACACTTTTACAAGAGATGAACATATAGAACAGTTAAGTCTTGGTAGAAGACTACATTGAGAACAGTTAGGTCTTCGTAGAAGACACCCTTATATAATAGTAGGAATCATAGGGATTTCTAGAGTTTTTCAAATGTTTACAGTTGTTTTACAAACATTTTCATACTTACAGTTCATATACAAATTCTTACATAAAAATACTTACATACAAATTAAGACACTAAAATACTTATGATCTCACCAGCTTCAAAGCTGATACTCGCTTTCAAAACTACTTGTATCCTCAGGTCATCTTAGACAGGTACCGATGCAAGGAGAAAGGAAGATGGAGCTTGTTCAAGACTCATCTTTCATTTTGATTTATTCTTTAGAGTTTATCAAAATTTGACAGAACACATTTGTATAATAATTATATTATTAATGAAATGGATGATGTTGTTGCTTGTTTACTACTTTACATTGTTGTGCTATTATACATGACGTCCTCCGCCCCAGAACGTTTCCGCCGTTCTTGGTTTTGGGGTGTGACAATATGTGTGTATGCTAATTGATATGTTTTTGCTATGCTATGTTATGCTCAGTCGGTTTCCGAATTTCGATCCGATGCAGGGACAAGGTCCCCGTCAGTTCTGGATTTCGGTACGAAGCAGTTAGTTCCGGACTTCAGTCCGATGCAAGGGAAAAGGTCCCAGTCAGTTCTGGACTTCGGTTCGATGTAGTTTCCGTTCTACGGTCCGATGTAGAGGGCAAGGCTCTGGTTAGTTCTGGACATCGGTCCGATGCAGTTTCCGGACTTCGGTCTGATGCAGTGGGTAAGGCCCAATAGTTGTTTCTGTGTTATTGTATGGTATGCGGTAGTTTGGGGATGCTCACTAACCTTCGTGCTTATAGTTTCAGTTTTTGGTTTCAGGTACTTCCGCTAGCAAAGGGAAGAGCTCGGGATGATGGCATCGCACACACCACAACTTCAGTTTATCCTGCAAGTTTGTTTCGGATTTTCTTATGATTGATACAGTCTTGTTTTGACATAGTTACTATGACATTAGAGTTACTCATTCCATGGTTTTATTTTATATGATACTCGATGATTTGATTTTTAGTAATATTAAATAAAAATATTTTGGGTCGTATTTTGGGTCGTTTCAAGTTGGTATCAGAGCCTTGGTTTGAGGGAATCAAGAACACTTACGGGTGTGACTGGATTCAAACTAAGGAAATAGTAAAAGGATTTTCAAAAGAAAAATGTTTTCGAAAGATTTTTTTTAAAAAGAGACTTAAAAGAAAAGAGTTTTTGAAAACAAGAAAAGGGTGTGGCGCATGCGATCAGCCGAGCTCAAGTAAGTCTCCCAAATTACCCATACAAGTTTATATTATGATTATCTGTTTCAGTTTTAGTAGAACAGCATGCTAGAAGACGACTAAGGATCTAGGAAGATGCCTTATGTGCCTGCTATATGTATTTCAACTTTATGAGAATTACATGCTAGTATTGAGTAGACAGCACTAGGATAGCCTGTTTTGTTTATGCCTTATAGTATGAGCTTAGCATTGTATGCTAGTATAGTTTCTTGTTATGAGAATAGAATTGCTTGAGTAGTTTCCTGTGTACGAATACTGCTTGCTTTGTGCTTTGTGGGAGTCCGAGCGGTGGGAGTTAGCCATTAGGGGAGTACGTGACATCACATCTGATCAGGGTTGTATAATCTCAGAGTATTGGATTTGGACCTATTACGCAGCTCTTGCTTGAGTCTAACCGTTGTAGGAACATGTCTTTTACTCGAAGGATTATCTGAGCCTCGTCACATGTGATGGTATTCAGGTAATGACTAATTGGCATTACAAAGAGGCCTTCAGCAGTAGAGGACTGGTTTTGGTTGAGTCAGAGAACTCCCTAGGGTAAGCCTAGGATGAGAGTAGCAGAGATCAGTAGAAGTAGTAGTGACTTTGTGGAGTCGAGCCAGTTGAGGAAAGTACGGATAGATGTGGAAGGTAGTATGGGCCCGTACTACTGAAAGCAGAGGATCCATACTTGAATCAAGGAAGACCGAGGCGAGCCCAGGAAACCTGTAGTAGTAGCAATCCCTAGAGATATATCAGTGTCTCGGACGTTTATCATGATGTGTTTTCAAAATGGTAGTTTTACGCCCTAGGCCAGCGGTCGGCAGTTCAGAAGCCGGTGAGGGATCGGGATCAGGCTCGGGAGCCGAGCATCTAGATGAGCAAACCAGAGAGGTCCTCACCTCAGAGGTTACTCGTGTCATAATCGAGCAGACTCCTGTAATATTTGGTTTGATCAGGGAGGGCATTTTGGAGTTGATGGATGAGAGGCTGAGCATATTCTGTGCTGAGGTGGCGACCATGATGGGGTCGCTCACACTCACTTTCAAGGAGTTCAGAGCTTATGGAGATCCAGACTATCATGAGGCGCGTGACCCCATAGTGAGTACTAGGTGGTGTCACCAACGCATTCTGCACCAGAAGATGTCCCGTTGGGGACAAGGTCAGATTAGCTTCCGGTCTTCTGAAGGACAGGGCACGAGATTGGTGGGAGGAGATTCGACATGTCATCAGGGATGACGCGGCACTTGATGCTATGACTTGGGCTGATTTTACTACCAGGTTCAGAGTCGAGTTTGCACCGGTTATCGAGGTGTAGCAGTTAGCCAGAGAGTTTCAGGATCTCACTCAGACTATAGAGACAGTGGCGGAGATTACCACCAAGTTCAGGGAGAGAGCTCTTCTCGTTCCTCAGTACGCTGATGATGAGGAAATGAAGAAGGCCCGTTATCATGTGATGTTGCAAAGTGTAATCTGCCAGTTTTTGAGCCTGACCATCTGTAAAACGCTGGATGACATGATTGCTAGGGCTCGTGAGAGAGAGATTGATTTAGAGATGGAGAGGAAGAGGAAGCCAGAAACAATATTTGGCATAGGGAGTTCGGGCAAAAAGCCCAAGGTATCAGATCACAGATCTAGAGGACAGGAAAGCCACAGTCAGTGTGGCAAGTGTGGGAGATTGCACGATGGGGCGTGCAAGGCAGGGAGTCCCGGATGCTACAAGTGCGGATGGACCGGGCATATGAGCAGAGATTCTACAGTTACTCCCACCGTTACCGCAACATCTGATCTGATTTGATTCTATTGCAATCAGAGGGGACTCCTGATGTGGTGACGGTTATGTATTTTCCCTTCATCTCTTTATTATTGTTGATTGTTCCTTATAGTTATGTTTTTTTATATATAGGGTCGTTCTTAGTGAACGGCATATCAGCTACAGTCTTGTTTGATTAGGGGGGTACCCGATCGTTTATTTCACTTGCGTTTAGCAAGATGTTTAGCAGAGCTCCGAGGGAGCTGGATTGTCTACTTGAGGTTGAGATAGCTGATGACAGGACCGTCAGGGTGCGAGAGTGCATAAGGGGTGTTCGCTTCAATTATTCGATGAGCAGTTTTCGGTAGACCTGGCTCCTATTCCCCTGCGAGGAAATAAGGTTATAGTGAGTATTGATTGGCTGAGCCCCAATGGGGCGGTGATTGATTGTGAGCTACATCTAGTGAGGGTCCGCACCCCCAATGGGGGAGAGTTAGTGATTCAGGGCGAGAAGCCACAACGTGGACCGATTCTTTGCTCAACGGCGAGAATGAGGCGCTACTTTCAGCAGGGTTGCATAGGGTTCGTCGACTACGTTTTATATGCCCAGGAGAAGGACAAGGCGTCAGTCGACGATGTACCGGTTGTGCGAGACTATCCTGACGTCTTCCCGTAGGATTTGCCTGGGATACCTCCGGAGAGACAGGTTGATTTCAGGATTGACGTGGTTCCTGGTGCGGCTCCGATAGCCAAGGCACCGTATCGGTTGGCTCATCCGGAGATGCAGGAGCTGTCTACGCAGCTGCAGGAGCTGCTAGACAAGGGTTTCATCAGATCGAGTAGTTCACCATGTTTGAAAAATAAGGATGGGTCGCACCGTATGTTCATAGATTACCGGGAGTTGAACAAGATAACGGTGAAGAACCATTACCCACTCCCGAGGATAGATGACTTGTTCGTTCAGCTTCAGGGAGCATCTTGGTTTTCCAAGATTGATCTATGATCAGATGCGGGTCAGGGGTGAGGATGTTCAGAAGACAGCTTTTAGGACCCGTTATGGTCATTATGAGTTTGTGGTGATGTCGTTTCGGCTCACCAACGCTCCATCCGCGTTCATGGGTCTCATGAACCGCATATGCAGGCCGATGTTGGATCGGTCTGTGATAGTATTCATTGACGCCATCTTGTTTTACTCTAAGACTTAGGAGCAGCCCGAGGAGCACCTGACAGAGGTGCTAGAGACGCTGGAGGAGGGAAAGACTTTTTGCGAAGTTCTCCAAGTGCGAGTTCTGGTTGCAAGAGGTGCAGTTCGTTGGTCACCTCGTCAACCAGAAGCGTATTCTACTAGATCCGGCCAAGGTCGAGGCCGTGATGCAGTGGGAGGTCTCGAAGTCTCCATTAGTGATTCGGAGCTTCCTAGGTTTGGCAGGGTACTACAGGAGATTCATCCAGGACTTCTCCAAGATAGCAGTTCCACTCACCCGACTGACTAGGAAGTTGGTGGTGTTTCGTTGGGGACCTGAGCAGTAGACAACATTTGATTCCCTCAGACAGCGATTGTGCGAGGCCCCGATTCTCACCTTGCCAGAGGGAGTGGATGATTTTGTAGTCTATTGTGATGCTTCGATCACTGGGACGGGAGCAGTGTTGATGCAGCGAGGGCATGTGATAGCTTATGCCTCTAGAAAGTTGAAGCCTCAAAAGGCTAACTATCCGACGCATGATTTAGAGCTGGGGACAATGGTGTTTGCCCACAAGATTTGGATAGATTACCTCTATGGGGTCTACTGTACCATCTACATGGATCACAAGAGTCTGAGGTGCCTCATGGACCAGTAGAATTTGAACATGAGTCAACGTTGATGGTTAGATATGGTAAAGGACTGCAATTGCGAGATCTTGTGTGAATCCCTACTTAAACTAGGATCCGTGAATTTTCACAAAAATATTACTTTTGAAAAATAAATTCATAATAAAAAGGTTGAGTGAAGGTCATGGGTATGGTCTCTTGTCATGTTCTTGTTTGATTGTTGTCTTGGGATCGGGAACGTGGACCTTTATTTACCTTGGCTTTATAGGGAGATCCAATGTGTACATTCAGTCGGTGCCCAAACAGGAGAATGGTTCCTAGCATAACCATAGTTGATATATGTGCTGAATTTGAACTTGATGATATGTGAATTGTTAGAAAAGCATGTTAGTGGATAAGCTAATTTCTTTAGAAACTGTTGGATAGAAATGCATGATTGATGTGATGCTTTATGATATAGGGAATTGCTTGTTATATGCTATTTGATTTTGTGATTTCTTAGTGTATGTTGTATGGTTGTATACAGTCAAGACTAAATAGCCTTAGAATTATTGAATTAGCCTTATTTCATGTCCCTTGTTTGGTTGTGGACATATGGTAGAGTTGATTATTCGACAGTCTATCTGACCCCGTATTGTGTACCATTAGCATGCATAAAGCAACCAGCGGTGCGAGAGCAAGGACCATCCTAGGAGGAGTGCATAACAAGTTAGTTGTGAATCATAGGTGCACATGGGTGTTAGCACATCTAGGGATGGTCTAGTGCAGCGACTTAGCACTTTAGCATAAATTTTGAATGGACTACGGATAGGTGTGAAAGGTATTTTGGGCCCGTACTACTAAAAGCACAAGATCTGTATGAGATTCAAAAGGAATCTTGAGGCTAATAAGGAGCTATAGGTGGGGGTCTGGTGTGTTGAGCAATATGTTTTGATGTTTGATCTTTCCATTGTATATTTTCAGTATGGCAGCTACCGGAGGTTCAGGATCAGGTGTTGATGGCACTGTGATGGCAGGTCCAACTAATGAGGAGATTCATGGGATCATTGTTGTTGAAGTTGTCGAGGAGATCCGGAAGGCAATTTCAAATCTATATGGTTTAGTCAAGACCACGTTGATCGAGGAGTTTGACTGACGCTATGTCGTCGCCACGCAAGCAGTTGCTACCGCAGCCAAAGGAATCGTCACCATTGCAGGATCTCAAAGAGGAAGGATGATGCAGTACTTGGAGTTTAGTAATATGAAGCCTCTGGAGTTCAAAGGCAACATGGACCTGTTTATTGCTCTGAGATGGATTTCTGATGTGGAGGGTTGTTTGTTCGTGTGTTTATTTCCCGAGGACCAGAAGGTGAAATTTATGCTTAATCTCTTCGCTGGGGTGTGAAGGATCAATGGGAATTTCTGACCCATGGCTTTTCACATACAGAGCATGAAAAATCCCAAAAAAAAAATCCAAAATTTCGTTTTTTAATCATTAAGAAAACCATAGTTATCAAACATCATATAAAAATCATAAGTCGTGTATCTCAAAATATCATAACATCTGTCAAATAAACATCAGAGTATAAACATCCCAGGCTAAACAAAGGGTGTGTGCACCACGATCATCCTAAGCCCTTCCCCCTTGCTACTGGAAATACCTAAAACCAAAACTGAAAACTGTAAGCACGAAGCATAGTGAGTCTCCCCAAACTACCACATACCATACACATAATCATATATTCACATAAACTGGGCCCCCGCCCCTTCCTCGGGCCCCGCCCGGCATTGAACAAAGTCCGGCATCAGGCCCAGCCTGGCATCGAGCCTCGATCGGTATACAGATCTGTTTCTACCAGGCCTCACCTGTCTCTGAGCCCTAACTACTATGCACATACAAACAATAACATGTAATCATGGTAGTACATAAGGAATCATACACAATATTATATCTTCTAGTCTTAAGGCCTTGCCAATCATAGGCCTCTCTTATCATGGGCCCTGGCCTTACTCTGCTAATGGTAAGATATAGAACCTCGTCCACACTCAGCTAGTGATGAGATACGGGACCCAGCCCACACTCACCTCCCTACCAAGCACATACAAGCATCACTAAGACAACAAGTATAACTAAACATGCATTCCTTCATCGGGTACCACTCGAAATTGAACCGTAGTTCGGAAACATACATATAAACCTTCCTCAGGACTCGCCTGACATCGGACCGAATTCTGGAACATAAAAACATTCCTCGGGTTTTCCCCGGCATCGAACTGGAGTCTGGAATCATATCAAACAAGCACATGCAAGAATCACGAAGACATCAAGCATACAAACATTCCTTGGGTATCACCCGACATCGGACCTTACCCCAAAACATACTAACATACATAAGCAGTCCGGCATTGGTGCCTTTGACCCGTTCCTAAAGGAGAAAACTCACCTTACAAAGCTGACTGCAGAAATCGCACGGATAAACCTCTGGCTGCTAACTGGCAGATCCCTGACCTGCTGATCTCTCGACTTCCCGACCTACCATTGCCAAAATAACACTTAGTCCCAAAACCAATAATCCTCCTTAGGGTAAAATGACCATTTTACCCTTAATGCAACTTGGTCCATATCTAAGGCCCAAAATTATCATATGAAAGTCCCAATACTAGGTAGACTTCCTAAGCCCACTAATGGCCCAATTTGCTAAATTGGGCCCAAATCCTCTAATGGGCCTTACCCTAAAGTCCAAAACATATTCTTAGCCCAAATATCGGACTTCTGATGGCCTACTAAGGCCCAAGGAACAAAGTCCAATGTATAGCCCAAACTGAGGCCCAACACACGCATAGTCCACCTCTATTGAGTGCGTAGGGCGTACTCCTTTGTACGCTAAGAATACAACTGTATGAATTGTACGTTGTGCGTACATGCATGCACACCCAACGTACTGCTCTGTTAAATCACTTCTCCCGTTAAGCACTTGACACTCTATTCCAAAGGCCTTAATCACATATCCAGGTCTTCTTCATTGTCTTAGTCAATAAAGTCACGGAGACTTGGTGACTTTGCATGTTCCACATAAGCTCAAACTCCAAAATTGGTATTCTATTTCCATGAAAGTGATCTTAACTCATGCATGGTCCCATTAAGACATGCAATATGGTAACTTTCTGCCTTAGGGACTCATTTAGCACTAAGAGTCACAACTCTAAGCCTACGAATCAGATTTGAACCATAAAGCTCCGTCCTTGGGACCAAAAAGGTCCAAAAACTCAAACTAATAAATCTAAGCATTAAAGAGGCAAGTTCAAGACTTTATACCTCAATATGGTCTAAAATGAAGCAACAATCTCAGATCTACAACTTCTCCTTTGAACCACCACCTTGCTTTGCTCTTAACAAGCTTGGAAAATGGAACCACAACATTAAAATGCTCTCCAATGGCTTCTAATCTCCAAGAACACTCAAAGAAGGAACAAGGTTTCATGGTGACTGTCTAAGAGTGAAATGGAGGCTGACCATTTAGACATATTATTCCTTTTATAGTGGCATGCCCTAAAATTTAGGGTTTTAGTATGAAAGGAGTATGCCTAGTGTACCTCTCTGTATGCCCGGCGTACTCACCAACCACCTGCGACACCTTTATCCTTATATGTTGGGAGTTCCCAGCGAGACACGTGCATGCATTCCCTTGCATGCATCGAACTTATCCATCAAGCTTCTCCATGTAGGGGCTAATTTTGTCAAAAGCTTTAAAGTGTTATAACCTCTTCGTTCTATGTCCGTTTCCGACGAACTTTATATGCACGGAGATGTGGCGAGAAGCCCTACGCTCTTAGCTACTCCCCCAAACCTAAAACCTTCTGAATAAAACCCGGACCCATAAAAGAACGAATTGTCATATTACGTTTATTCCTTTGGCCTCCGAAGCCACAATCGAACACATTCAAAACCAAGTGTTACAGAGCGAGCCATAGTAACTTAGGAGCAGATTATGGATATGTTCTGAGCGAAATATTTTCCTCTTGTAGATCATGAGCGATTGGTATAGGACTACGTGTTACTCGAATAGGCGACCGAATAGGTGACGGAGGTCACCAAGATGTTTATGGAGAGAGCTTTTTTCCACTCAAAGTATGGTCCTTCAAAGCAGGTACAGATTTCATGATACTTGGGTATGATCAAGGTGGATATTCGAGAGTTTTTGACGACTCAACCGTATCAGACCTTAACTGAGTTGCAGTCAAGTGTCAGGAGGAGGTAATTTGAGTAGGAGACCTAGAGAAATGAGAAGACGGAAACTACAGGACATTATCAGTCGGCGGCCAAGTGGCTCAATTCTGTCGACCCGAGTCTAGAGTCAGCTGAGAGGAGGAGATCTGAGTGTGGAAAGTGCAGAAAGTTTCATGATGTTAGGCATCAACCGTTTTTATGTCGCAGGTGTAGTGAAAAGGGTCATTTTGCTTGGAATTATAGGCAGAGTTCGTAGCTTAGTTTCCATTGTGGTCAAGAAGACCACATTTGCGCTCATTGCCCCTTTTTTATTTATGGTAAGGTTCGAAACCATGCACCCTTAGCTTGGTAGTTACCGGACGGATCTTTTGCAGCGGCCGAAGTCCCAGAAACTGAGGTTTGTGTTTTCAGTTCTTCGATTCAATCAAGTATGACAATGTAGTATCATTATATTTTATGTTTATGTTCTGGAAGTTCAATTATAATATTGAATGACTAGTTGCAAGAGATTATCTTATTTAGATTTGGTTTTATGTAATTTCTTATTATAAATGGATTTATTATTATCCTTGAGTTTTTTGCAAACGTGTTGAATGTTGTTATGGGTTTCGTATTTCCTATGTATCTAGATGTCAGTGGTTGGGATCAAGTAGTGGAGTATACATTGGTTTGGGAATTAAAAGATTGTTAAAGTTGTTAGAGTCTAGCAGATTCCAAGTGGGAATGAGTGAAGATCTTGTACCAGGAAGACCTTATGTCGAGGTTCATTTCTCAGTCGGATTTCTCCAGGACGGGATTTTTGTAGAAATTTTCGATTTTTTGATTGTTGCATCGACTACATCGTCAGCTGTTAGATTCCTTTCTGAATCGAATTGGTTTTGGGTAGTATTAATAATATGTAAGGTGTTTTCTTTCTTTAGACTCTAGTATGTTAGGTAGTATGGAGCGCTTCCTTGTCTATTCTTCTTTTATTAGAGCTTGGAACTCTGAGGCATGGCCCAAACTCCTGGTAGGGTTAGTTAAGTCTTGCTGGTTTGGTGCGTGATATGTCAGTAGTACAATTATTGGTTAGCAGGTTGGGGTTAAGACCGAGTGCAGTTATTGGTTAGTGGATCGGGGGTAAGCCCGAGTGTAGTTATTGGTTAGCACATTAGGGTAAGCTCGAGTGTAGTTATTGGTTTGTGGATCGGGGGTAAGCCCGAATGTAGTTATTGGTTAGCAGATCAAGAGTAAGCCGAGTGTTGTTAGTGGACAGCAGAACGGGGTTGTTAGATCCAAATAGGAACCTAATCTAGTTTCGTATGTGATCATTGAGTTCTTTGTGTTGGTGCATTTATATATGGGTTTAACATATCAGTGGACTGTTGAGAGTTCCAGAATTCATTGTTCAAAAGGACGGCGTATGGCTGAGAAGGCCTAGGACCGATCAAATATGCAAAATTTGGTCAACATAGTTAATAGAAAGGATGCTTTAACCTTTTCTTTTGGGTTATAAGAATTACTCACTAATATGTCGGTATGTGAGGTTGGTAGCTATGATGTAGGATGAAGTTTCTAATTTGGATGTTTGATGAGAGACGCAGGTCCGGGTGACTTTGGTCGGATCAGGTTGGGAGTTTTGGTTAGCATGGGTGACAAGTGTGGTGGTTCAGTTTACATCAAGGTTTTCCATGATTTCAAGATTTGCACTTCTAGGTGCTAGCATTCATGTGATCTCAAAGCACTTAGAAGGAGTCGAGTTTGAAGGACCCACAAGAGGTTACTTCAAGAGTGGAAGCGAGAACCGATTTCAAAGACAAAATCTAATTTAAGTCAGGGAGAATTGTAATACCCGGTTTCAGATCATCTCTTAATTAAGGATTATGGACCGAAGGTCGATCATGTAAAGGCTTTAGGCCTTAAGTAAGTAATGTTTATACCTTTTGGCAGGTGATAATGTTCATTGTGAGATCTAACCCTTGAGTTGTGTATGGTACCAAACAGTAGAAAGGGAGAAGTTATACATCGGGTTTCTTACATGAATTAAGGATTTTAGTTCGAGAAGTTTTTAGTCCAAAGTAAGTAAATAAGATTGTAGGACTCTTCAATACTTTTACGTGCACATATAGAACTCCAAAAAGGGAGTTGAAACGAAGAAGTTATAGTTGTCTGAAGTAGAAGTGGAATTTGGAGATTTTGATTTATGTTGGGCATACACATTGAGTAAGCAGGGCATAAATCATTAAGTTGGATAGGATATTCGTCAAGAACATTGGGTGTACATAAGGAACACGTTTTGCATACTCATGTTGTTTCCAAAACTCTTATTTTCAGGGTTTGAGCCCTATATAATGTCATTATATTCCTTGAGACCCTCAAACCTTTAGCCTCCATTCTCTCATTCAACTCTTTTTAAACCCTAACCATCATTTGTGAAACGTTGAGCTCACTTTGGTTTTTGGTATTCAACTTTGACGGAAAAAGTGATTGGAAAGCTAGTGAGAAGTTTCAATCCTTGTGTATTTTAGTTTTTCATCTTTCAAACAACCTCAAGATGGTATAAAGTTCTAAACTTGATGAATGCTTCATCAGATCGTGCTAGTTTTTGAGTTTTTGTGCGTTTTGTTCCCATAATATTGTAATATTGGTATATATGAGTATGGCCTACTCTAGACCAAATGAGGTGTCCTTTCAAATGTTTTTGAGTATTTGTAGTCATAAAAAATTTGATCTTGGTCCTTTTAGGAAAAGAGATTTACACCCATTTGGGTGTGGGTAATGTAATTTAGACGATCCGAGAGTCCTATTTGTGTTTTGGAACCAAGAGATATATCGGTAAAGTGTAAGTTCGGGCTTTTATGGAAATTATATTTTAGTTCGGGAAGTTCTAAGGCAAGTATGATTTGATTGAAGTATAGATCTGCTCGATACCTTTTTGTGGAAATAAGGATCGTGAGAAATGGAAATATAACGAAGAAGTTATGGCCTTCGGAAGTTTGGTGGTTTTAGGGTTAAATCGATTACGCAGGGCATACACAAGTGTATGTATTGTGTACTAGTGCACTCGGCGTACTAAGTAAAATGATCATAGGTGCTTTAGGGAGTACGTTGGGCGTACCAAAAGTACGCAGGACGTACTTAGGTCAGATCCAAACCCTAATATAGGGTCTTGGACCTTATTTAAGCTCTTTAACACACCACCAAACCATATTAGCTTCATCCTCCATCCCTCTAAACGCTAGAAACAAAACCCTAGCCCCCATTTGAGTGGTTTTGCGCTTTTGGTGGTATTTCATGATTTTTGGTGTTCATAGAAGAAGAGAGAATTTCTTGGAGAAGTGTGGGATTGGTTGAAGCTTTTGGATCCAGGCTTGTTGCATCTTGATCCACATTTTGGAGGTATAAATTTTCTATCTTGATGACTCTAGGTGTAAGATCTATTTTAAGGAGTATTTTGGGGTTCTTTTGTGTTCAGTCAAATATGTTGTAATCTGTCGAAGTATGTTGAGTCAGTTTCGAATATTATGCAATCTATTTACTAAGGCATTTTAGTTACAAAGTCTAAATGTCGAGTCCTTAGTCTTTTTTGTATACTTTTAGTTCTCGTATAAATAGGAGATTTACTATGAGATAGCTAACGTTTAGTGTAATTCTATGAAAACACTCTCTTTGTATGTTGAAAGTATAAATGAATTGAATGAAGATCTTATTTACTGTTGGTGTTCCAATTACACTTTTTACTCTGGTTTCTTTCATACACTCGATTAATCACATCTACATTTTGGTCCTTAGACTCATCCTTGTGAGTATGAGCACCTCCAAGAGCTTAGAATATTGGATCTTGTCCTTTGGGAGGTCCCTTGTTCATAAAAATGTCATCTTGATGAGTTATTTTGGACTATGCATGAGTTTGGATGTTTATTATGGACATTATTAAGGATTTGGTCCCATTAATCCATGCAAATGAGTAAAGTTGCCCACTTTACATGTTAGGACATCTCATTAGGTTCATATTCGAGTTTGGAAGTCATTTTCGTAACCATTACGAGATTAATATTAGATTTTTGGTCCCTGGTGAATATGTTGGGCGTACATAGGAAGTACAGTCAGCGTAATGGAGATTTTGTGCATCAGCCGCTTGTAATTTGTGCTTCGAGGGTGAGTGCGTGGGCCGTACTCCCCAGTTTGTCATTTTGGGCTTTTGGGGTTTGGGCCTTGTGAAGCCATTGGGCTTCTGGCTTTGGAAAATGGTTAGACTATAGGCCTTCTTGGTATTGGTCCTATGATAGTTTTTGGGCCTAATTAGGAAGTTGGGCCATATTGGGCTTTGGATTGCCATCTTAGGCGTTGGGTTTTTTGTCCATTTTGGGTTGGGCCTTCTTTTTGGGACAAGTAAGAAAAGGGTAAAATGGTCTTTTACCCTTTAAGAAGTTTGTTTACAGAGTGAGCCTCGGATTTTGGGTTATCTGCTTAATTATTTATTAGGATTGTATTTATTATTAGTTGGTGCGAGGTTATCTGGTTCAATAGTTCGATCGGTTATTTGATTATCAGCGGATTAAGGTGAGTCTCCTCATTGTACTTGTTGATCGAAGGCACCAATGCCGGCCAACTACATTTTGTTATGCTAGTTGCCTTGGTGACTCTTGCATGGTATGTTGGGCTAGGCCCATTTGTATGTTGGGCTAAGCCAATAGACTAGGAGGGGCTAGGCCTATTGTATGTTATGTAGGTCTTAATTGTCTTTGTGAAATTTGCATTTGTATGATCGGCATAGGCCCATTAGCTTGGAAGGGCTAGGCCCATTATGGTGGGTTGGGCAACATGTACGGGCTATGCCTAATAATATGTATGGAATGTGGTATTTTGGGGAACTCACTAAACTTTGTGCTTACAGTTTTTATGGCAATGGTTTCAGGTACTTCCGGTTCGAACGGGAAGGGCCCGGCGTGATCGTAGTGCATCCATCCATGTTTCTGCATTATGATGATTTTGGGATTGTACTATGATAACTGTTTTCTTATAAAGTACTCTTGAATATTTGGAAAAAAAAGATATTGAATTTCGATTGAAAGATAATTAATGTTTTGGTTTGACGGATTCGGGTACACTCTCAAGTGTGATTGAACTCAAACTGAGGAATTAGTAATTTTTCTTAAATAGAAACGGGATTTAAAAAGATTTTTTAAAAAGGAAAGAAATTTCTAAAAGGATTTTTGTAAAGACAAAGGAGGGTGATGCGTGCAATCGGCCGAACTCAAGTAAGTGATTCCTAAAATACCCATACATGGTTGTTATGATTATATGTTAGGAGAATTGCATGTTAGGATGATGCTAGGGATACTTTCAGGAATTTCATGATAGATTGGCCTGATATGAGATGTCTTATAGCCTAGGGAGCATTGGATGCTATGCTAGATTGGAATATGTATTGGTATGAGTAATTACTAAGTGTATGCTTTAAAAATTGTATGTGTTTAGGATCATATAGCCCTAGAATGATTGATTTGGCCTTATTTCTTATTCATCGTTTGGTTGTGGTCCTTGGGTAGAGTCTATTATCCAACAGTCTATTTGATCATGTACTATGTAGAATTTGCATGCGTAAGGATACCGGCAGTGAGAGTGGAAGTTCCTAGCTTGAGTTGTAGTATGTGAGTTTGAATGTTATTTGGTTATTCAATAGATTGTAGTGCTACTACATGAATTCTGCTTGGTTTGTGATATATGGAACTCCTAAGTGATGTGAGTTATCTATTTAGTGAATATGTTAAGTCACATGTGACAAAGGTTGAATAATCTTAGAGTGCCAGATTTAACCCTATTGCACAGCTCTCGTTTGAGTCTAACCATTGTAGGGATCAATATTTTACTCGAAGGATTATCTAAGCTTTGCTACATGTGATTGTATTTATGAGGTGGTCAACTGACATTATGGGGAGTTCTTCAGCAGTTGATGGCAGGGTGAGGTTCGAAACCTAAGAAAGCCTAGGAAGTGCTTCAGTGGGTTTAGTAGCGTTGTTTAGCGAGTATTTGGAATATCAGTTTGAGCAGGTGACTTAGAGGAATCTGAATAATTCCTGAGGAAAGTATGGATAGGTGTAGAAGGTAGTATTGGGCCCGTACTACTGAAAGCATAGGATCCATACTCGAATCGGGGGGAGTTCGGAGAATCTAGGGAGCCCGTGGGATGAGGATTCTTTAGTATGTTATGATCATTTGCATGTTGTTTTTAGTATGGTGATGACCACTCGGGAAGGAGGTTCAAGTTTTGGTTTTGGCGCAGGTGCAGATACTGAGCTGATTGACGAACGGATGTGGGAGTTCATCAGGTCGGAGAATACCCATGGTCTTTTGGATTAGGCTCATCTGATCTTTGGTACGGTCAAGGAGGGGATTTTGGAGATTTTGGATGAGTGTCTGGGCGCATTCTGTGCTGAGGTTATGGATATTGTTGGAGCTCGCACTCTTTCTTTCCGTGAGTTCCATGTTTGTGGAGCTCTTGAGTTCTTTGGGGAGAAGGTCCCCATTTCTAGTAGCAGATGGTTAACGAATATGCATAACGCTTTCAGGACGAGTTTATGCCTTGATGGGTCGAAGGTCAGATTTGCCTCCTGTCTTCTGAACAATAGAGTCTGAGATTGGTGGGAGGAGGTAGACTTCACTTTGGGAGGAAAGGCCCTGGAGACGATAAGTTGGGATGAGTTTATGACCCAGTTTAGGGCCGAGTGTACACTAGCGATTAAGGTGCAGCAGTTAGCGATGGAGATTCGAAACCTTCGCTAGACGATTAAGACTGTGTCATACATCACTGCCATGTTCTGGGAGAGGGCTTTATTGGTTTCGTAGTCTACAGAAGACAAGAAGATGAAGAAGGTAAGGTATCATGACATGCTAAGGGATGACATCAGGGAGTTCGTGAGTCTTTCAGGCTGTGAGACCCTAAATTATATGATTGCTAGAACCCGAGAGCATGAGATTGATTTGGAGCACCTCGGGAAAAGGAAGCCATAGTAGACTTAGATTTCATTTGGCTAGGTGAAGAGGACCAAAACTCAAGATTCACGTTTGGGTGGCCATCATGGTCTGGGCCGTTGTGCCAAGTGTGGGAGGACTCACGATGTACGATTTCGGGAGACAGGCCGAGGATGTTTCAATTATGGTCAGATGGTTCATTTTAGTCGGGATTGCCCCCGTGGGTCGGATCCGATGTGTTTTCACTACAACCAGGTGGGCCACAAGAAGGCCGACTGTCCAATGTTGAGGGGTGGAGCAGTGAGTTCACCTGCTCCTATTACTTTGAGGATCGCTGACGATTGTGAGGGTAGGGCAGGAGCCCTTCCAGCGAGGAGCCGAGCATTGCAGTGTCAATCATGGGAGGCTAGGGTTTCATTAGGTGCTATTTCGGGTATGTAATATTTTTTTCTTCTTGATTATTATTATCAGTATTTATATTGCTTTGAAATCTTGTATTCTTTGGGTAAGCATTATCTTTGGTTTAGTTCTCTGTTATCGCCTGAGATATATCATCAAGAATTGTTATATGCCATTTTGCATGCCAAGAATCATTAGTAGGTTGTATCTTGCTGAGTAGGTTTCATTTTGTTCCGTTATTGTTCCAGTTCATTAATGGGACCAATTTCGGGGTATCATTTGGAAGGTCTATGGTCGGATTAGCTGGTAAGTTTCCAATGAAGTCAGAGTTTAGTCGTGTTAGCATTTGCTCTGGTAGGATCGGCAATCGTTTATGGAAGAACCTTTTGGTTCAATCACTACCATTACTACGGAAAGAACGGTAGCAAGAAGATGGTGGTGGCAGTCGCATGAGTTTGTTTGGCCACTGGAAGTGCTAGGGGAATTTTATAATCGCAAGGGTTGAAGATGGTTAGAATTTAGAAATCCTTCTGAGGATGGGAAGTTAGAGTTAATATTTTCCAGTTTAGAGCAAGGGTTAAAGTCTTTGTCACAAGCATGAAGGACTTAAGGAGGTAAGATGGGTTGGGAATCCATCAAATTTTGTGGGTTGGGAGAGCTTCGACGAATCCAAGTGGGGGATAATTGCTCAGATTTCCAGAAGTTGGATCAGGTGTAAAACTAGGGTGAGTTTCATATCCCATTCGGGAGGGAAGACGAATCAAGTGGTTGTCTGGATTAAAGATTGTATGAGTTGGGAGTTTAGGAAACTTCCAACAGCTAGATGGCGTCTTCTTTGTGATGGATAGCAGGCATGTGGATGAATCCAGCTTGAGGATTGTGTTAGAGCTTCGCTGCTTGTTCTTGTTTGATGAAGGCTTTACTGATCGAAGCATGACCCAAACACCTGATTGGGATTTAGTGGGATGCGGGTTCGACTCAGGATGATTGTGGTTTATATGGTAGAGGTGTGGTAAGACCATGGTTGGATAGATGTGTCGTAAGATTGCGGGGTGGTCGTAGAAATCACTACATTGGAAGATAGTATAAAAGTGTTGTAAGTCTTCGATGGGATTGTATCGTTCATCAGATTGAGGTAGACCATCGTTGGTGTGGTCATGAGTATGAAGGAGGATCAGCTCGTGCCTTGGCCAAGGCGGACAGTGGGGTCACAGAGCATCTATCTCTCTGTTATAGGAAGTAGACCATTAGGGTCTGAGGCGAGGTTGAGCCTATGTAACTCTCGATGGGGTGAGACCTGTGGGTGTGGCCTGTTCGATGGTATAGACTGGGTGAGACCCATGGGCGAGGCTCGTATGATTATGGCAATGCAAGTGAGACCTGGTAGAAATAGGTTGGGTCAACGAATTGGATTATGACTTTAGTAGGATGATTATGTGGCCAGGGAGTGGCACATTGTGGGGCATAAGATAGGGTAGCCTCATTGGTTGGACTCTCAGGAACCTGGTGGCTGGACCAGATGTAAGACTAATAGTCACAGTGATGGTTAGGGATTTTATATCTCGGTTTAGTGAATGGACAAAGTGGATCAGAAAATTTCAGGTGAAATTCAAGTGTAAAGCCTTGGATCTCTTGTTATGAGTAATGTACCAAGTTGGCTTTTGGTCGAGACTCTTGTGATTATGCTTTGAATTGGTTCCACATATGTGAAGGTTAAGCAAGTGATCAGATTTCAAGATTTTAGAAGTATCGTGTTGGATCGTCAGTCATGGGATCAGTGTTTGTTCAGCACTAAAAGGTTTTGATCGGAGCATTGGTTTCCAGGAGGGTGGTAACCAGTGATTTCGAGGACGAAATCTAATTTAAGTGGAGGAGAGTTGTAATGTCCTGTTTTGAATCATTTCCTAATGCAGGGAGGTGACCGAAGATAGGGTCTCATCAGGCTTAGGTCCTTTAGGAAAAGAGATTTAGACCCATTTGGGTGTGGGTAATGTAATTGAGATGATCTGGGAGTCATGTTTGTGATTCGGAGCCAATGGGTATATCCGTAAAGTGTCAGTTTAGAATTTTATGGAAATTGGATTTTAGTTCGGGAAGTTTTAAGTCAAGTATGATTTGATAGAAGCGTAGAGCTTCTCATTACCTTTTTAAGGATATAAGGATCGTCGGAAACGTACATATAACGAATAAGTTATGGCCATCGTAAATTTGGTGCTTTTAGGATTAAACTGAGTACGCAGGGTGTACACAAGTCTACGAATGGCGTACTAGTGCTAAAGCCAGTACACGTTGTTTACATTAACGTACGTTGGGCCTACTAAGTAAAATGATCATGGGTGCTTTAGGGAGTACGTTGGGCGTACTAGAAGTACGCAGGGCGTTGTAACACCGTAAATTTCAAAACCATTTTTCGCAATTTATAAAAACATAATTCATTTATTATTCATAAAAAACATCATTGTTTGAAATTCAAGTTCATAGCATATAACAATCCCAAGATCTCATAGCATAAAAATCCTGTGTGTGTACTGATCAGGCCGGCGCCCTCCCGCAATCCTCACTAGTACCTGAAACAAATAACACCAAACAATGTAAGCACAAAGCTTAGTGAGTTCCCCAAAATACCATATATATAACACATATTAGCCACTCGAGGCTATAACTCTTTGGGTCTGTGTGAACCCTCAGGCTCTATCTCTGTGAACCTTCCGGTTCTAACTCTGTAGCATGCATAGCATAAATCACATAGAATAATGCGGTGCAACACATAACACATATATAGCATACAACACTATATCACAAAACTCTAATTACCTACTCAAGGTAAAGTATAGTGAGAAGACTCACCTCGCGTATCTCGGTAACTCGTAAATCCCTAAAATCACTAGTGCTCGATCTCCCGAGCTATAGTCCTCCTATAACACAAATACATCTCTAATTAACACTTTCCCAACTAGGGTTGACTAATTCTACCAAGTCAACACCGGTCAACTCTGGTCAATGGTCAACGGTCAACCCAACTCGCCGAGTCTGGCGTGGACTCGCCGAGTCTCTACGGGGACCCGATTCCTCTGAATCCCTTCCGACTCACCGAGTCACTCACCCAACTCGGTTACTCAACCCCTGGTTCGAAAACACGGGACAACCCGCTCCAACTCGTCGAGTCTACCTATGGACTCGGCGAGTGCATTCCATGCACAACCCCAAACGACCTTCTGAGGTCAGATCTGTTCCTATAACTCATAGATCTAGTCTTTCCAAGCTTATTTATCACGTAAAGTTTATGTCTTGGCGCTCATATCACACCTATTGGCTCATAAATGGTGTTTTAACCTCAAATACAATGATCCCAAACCAAAACCTCCATAGACTCATATAAAGCTTGGACAAAGAAGCACTTTGGACCTCCAAGGGTCCAGATCCAGAACCTAACTCGCTAAGGGACCATGGGAGCACTAGATCTAGTCACAAAAAGGGCTCAATAAGCCCTAAATCAACACGAACATCACCACAACAGAAAATGGTTCGAAAATAGTACCTCAAACGTGATGTTTTGGACCTCATATCTTCAGGAAGTTAACCCTCTTGCTTCCTCTTGGCTATAGCTTCCTTTTCCTTGCTAGACAACACCTCCAAGGTCGATAATGGCTCCTTCTCTCACTCCAAACGCTCAATCTCACTAGGGTTTCGCTCTGGGGGCTGGTGAGCACAAATGACGGCCATAAGGACCTATAAATAGGTCCCAATCCCGAGAAATTAGGGTTTCATTAAACAGCACGGACTCGCCGAGTCCACCAATGCAACTCGTCGAGTCCGGTCATTAATTCGGGTGAGAAATCGAGTCTCTTCTCGGCGAGTCTACGCACCAACTCGCCGAGTTCTTCCAGAAAACTCGAAATAAAATGAATAAATATAATACCTGAAATTCCGGATGTTACAATTCTCCCCCACTTGAATCTGTCTTCGCCCTCGAAGTCTCATCCCTGAAATAGCTCCGGATGCTGCTCCCGCATCTCTCGCTCTGGCTCCCAGGTCAACTCGGATCCTTACCGATGTTGCCACTGAACCTGTACCAGAGGCACCTCCTTGTTCCTCAGAACCTTGATCTTCCGATCCACAATCGCAACTGGTCTCTCCGCGTAGTTCAGGCTCGCATCCACCTGAATGTCCTCTAACGGCACTACCGCCGACTCGTCGGCTATACACTTCCTCAACTGAGACACGTGGAAGGTATTATGAATCCGCTCCAACTCTGCAGGTAGCTCCAGGCGATACGCTACCCTGCCCACCCTCGTGATTACTCTGAACGGTCCAATGTACTGGGGCCCTAGCTTGCCCCTCTTCCTGAATCGAATCACCCCTTTCCAAGGAGATACCTTCAAGAGAACATAATCACCGACCAGGAACTCAAGCTCGGATCGTCGTCTATCCGCATAACTCTTCTGGCGGCTCTGAGCGGTCAACAATCTCTGCCTGACCCGCTGTATTTGCTCTGTCGTCTGAAGCACAATCTCTGTGCTACCCATCACTCGTTGCCCTACCTCTCCCCAACAAATGGGAGTCCGACACCTCCTCCCATACAACAGCTCAACAGGCGGCATACCAATTCTCGAATGATGGTTGTTATTGTAAGAGAACTCTGCTAAGGGCAAATACGTGTCCCAACTTCCGCCAAAATCCAACACGCATGCTTGGAGCATATCCTCGAGCGTCTGAATCGTCCGCTCGCTCTGACCGTCAGTCTGTGGGTGGTATGTGGTACTAAAATGCAGCCTCGTACCCAACTCCTCATGGAATTTCTTCCAAAATCTAAAAGTGAAACGCACATCCAGATCTGATACGATCGAGATCGGCACCCCATGCCGCAATACCACCTCTCTCACATAGACCTCTGCTAACTTTTCGGCGGAAGAACTTTCACTAATGGCGAGAAAGTGAGCACTCTTTGTCAAACGGTCTACTACCACCCAAATCGCATCGACAACCCTCACCGTTCTCGGGAATTTGGTGATAAAATCCATGGATATCTGCTCCCATTTCCACTCTGGGATTTCCAGTGGTTGCAAATTACCATGCGGTCTCTGATGTTCGGCCTTAACCCTATGACAGGTTAGGCACCTCTCAACAAACCACGCCACATCTCTCTTCATACAGGGCCACCAATACTCTCTCTTAAGATCCATAAACATCTTAGTGGCCTCGGGATGGATCGAGAATCTCGATCTATGCGCCTCCTCCATCAAAATGGTACGCATTCCTCCAACAAACGGTACCCAAATTCGACCCTGGAAGGTCATAAGCCCTTTGCTATCGGTTACAAACTCTGATACCTGACTGATAACTCGCTCTCTCTTACGGTTCTCCGGTCTTACAGCCTCATCCTGATCCCCTCTGATGGTGTCCAACACCGGAGTCATCACCGTCAATCTCATACAAATATCCCGAATCGGGGCGTTCTCTGCCCTACGACTCAGGGCGTCGGCTACCACATTAGCCTTTCCTGGGTGGTATAGGATCTCACAATCATAATCCTTTACTACATCCAACCATCTTCTCTGACGCATGTTCAGGTTTGGCTGATCCATCAAATACTTCAAACTCTTGTGGTCCATGTATATCGTACACCAAACCCCATACAGGTAATGGCACCAAATCTTGAGGGCGAACACCACAGCCCCCAACTCTAGATCGTGGGTGGGATACCTTGCCTCGTGAGGCTTCAGCTGCCTTGATGCGTACGCGATCACATGCCCTATCTGCATCAACACCGTGCCCAACCCAGATATCGATGTGTCACAATACACCACGAAGTCCTCCATTCCCTCTGGAAGAGCCAACACCGGGGCTTTACACAATCTCTGGCGAAGAGTCTCAAATGACGCTTGCTGCTCTGGGCCCCAGCTGAACACCACACCCTTCCGGGTCAACCTGGTGAGACGAACAGCAATCTTGGGGAAATCCTTGATGAACTTTCAATAATAGCCGGCTAACCCTAGAAAACTCCTGATCTCGGAAGGAGATTTCGGTATCTCCCAGCTCAACACTGCCTCGATCTTTGTGGCAACCAAAAACTTTCATCCTATGTAATTGGTCCGCGTATTGTCTTTAAATCTTGAATTCACCATCCTTAGTAAATCTTGTGGTTCCAAATGCGTGTTTTGGACATAATATAGTCTAGTTATGGGTCTTAGGAGGTGTTGGAAAGTGTTTTTCATCATGGAATCGGATCAAACACACCAAAAAGAGGTGTGTGCGGCCACACTTTTGTGTGTACGGCCACACACCCATGTGTGCTGCCGCACACCCAACCGCACACCCTCCAGCCTCACACCCAAACATATATATAGATGGATACCCACTTCATTCATTCATTTGGACGCTCCTTACTCTCTCTCTACTTTCTCTCTCTAAAATCTTCAACCAAGAACACCTTGAAGGCCTCATATTTGTAATCTAGTTCATCTTCAAGCTTATTAGTGGTAAACACTTGAATCCCAAGCTTTAAAACTCATCATGTTCATCATATCCATGGTCCCTTGAAGGTGTACGGCCGCACACACACTCTGAACGGCCGGACACACTTGTGTGCAGCCTCACACACCCTTCTGGGCGCACACCTCAGCCGCACACTCAATTTCAAGGTCATGCACTCACTCAAATGCCCACTTTTGGCCCTAAACTTGCATGAATCATTAAGTATGGATCATGAGACACTTGTACTCGGTAATTCCGAGCCCTAAGGATGTTTTTCCATCATGTTTAAGCATGAAACACCCTAGTTCTAACCCAATTATCTGTCATCACATGATTTATAGGGACCATTGGCATTCAGGGCATCCGTTGACACTCAAACCCTACTATAAACTGTGAGTTCATACCCCTTTAATGAACCTTTCAAATGTTTTTATTGTTTTAGGGGGGATACAAGTCAAATATACATGTTTATGAAAGTTAATCACATGTGATTCACTATCCGTAGTTCAAATCACATGTGATTTATCACTATGCCTTATAAAAGAACTTTGCGTT
Organism: Lactuca serriola; assembly: GCF_051521515.1. Lineage (NCBI taxonomy): Eukaryota > Viridiplantae > Streptophyta > Magnoliopsida > Asterales > Asteraceae > Lactuca > Lactuca serriola. Next base: position 121,100,472 of record NC_136416.1, read on the forward strand.
TTCAAAACTATTTTGGATAAATAAACTATTTTCTAAATGTTCCCTTTTGACAAGATTTTTATTAAATTTGTTTTCTTATAAAAATGTAACCACACTAATATATTTATATAAGTAAGACTTGAAGGACTTAGGACCGATAGCTCGCCTTATTTCCTGTTCTTGTTTGATTGTGGGCTTAGGGTAGTTGTTATCTGTCCGACTGTCGTTGATTTCTTAATTATATATCATGTATATTGGTGTTGGATACGAGTATTTTCATTTCATTCGATGCCTATACTACTAAAATGCCAAGAACCATACACACTAAGTTAACTATAATGGGTATAGTTAAGGCCACTACTACTCGTTACTGCCACTACTTTACCTAATATAATACACACTATTACGAGACGACACACTAGTAAGAGAACTCACTACGAGCTATACAAAAGAATACTACACTACGACACACTAGTAAGAGAACTCACTACGAGCTATACAAAAGACTACTACACTATAATACAAGAGAAAGCACTAGTCAGGGGATAACACACTAACTCACTACGAGATACGCTATTCGCTACATACTATGCCCAGAGTTTTCCAACAGGAAGACGAGGCTACATGTATAGATCTATACGGGGTAGGCACTATTACATCCCGACTGTTAACCTCAGTCCAAGCCGTGGAGGCCCAGGGATGCCGCTACTTCTCTACATTATGCATGACCGGGAAGGTCATGGGGTACTCTATTACTCACACTATCAGAAGCATACAAGGAATACACTACATTCACACTAAAATAATAACACTAAAGAATAATTTAAAATCCCGAAGTAAATAAGTATCTATTTCTTATGGGAGTTTGCCCCACTATTACCGATATCAGGCATAACTTTTCTTATTAAACTACCTATTGGAGACTCACTAATATACCTTTACAACAAATGGTTTTAAATGAAGATAAGTACTTGCAACTTAAAGGCTTTCACTTACAAGGTATTTTCTGGAAAATATAGGATTTTCTAGAGTTTTTTTACTACTTACGAATGTAAATTGCAGCTTCTCACACTATTTGTACTAATACATTTTATACTAAAATTTACACTAAACTCTTATGAACTCACCAGCTTTATGTTGATACTCATTTTCAAAATAACTTGTATCCTCAGGTCAAAGATAGACAGGTACAGGTGCAACATTTTGTAGAAGGTGGAGCATACAAGATCCATCTCTTATTTTTGTATTACTTTTGGTGTTTGATGAACATTACAGAACACACTTGTAATTAAACTCACTATGTAAATGAAATGGTTGCATGTTTCTTGTTTTTACTATTATACAATTGTGATGATACTGTACATGACGTCCTCCACCCCGATACGTATTCCGCCGTTACCGGTTTTGGGGTGTGACAGATTGGTATCAGAGCATTGTTTATAGTGAATCAAGTATATCAACCTATAAAAGATATACGAACTATAAACACTTCGGGACTAAAACACTCTGACCAAGAATATATACTGTTAAGTATCTAAAAGATTTAACTAAGTATATATATACACACATCTCTATAAAACACAGAAGTCAGTATCACACTGGAACAGAACAAAAGTATTAAGATTGTTGGACAACATAATTGTGCTTAGAGACATATAGTCACAGTTAGGGGGATGTTGCCTGATCAACTACGTTTTCCTAGGAGTGAATAGCATGTGCCTAAGCTTGGTTGTGGTGTTGCAACAAGTCTCAAACTTACCAACACTACCAGAATAACGTTAGTATAAGAATACTATAGGAGTATTCTGTATCTCTAAGACATACATATGTGAGAACTAAAAAGGGTCGTTACTAGTGGAGCAATGGTTGCTAAATGGATACTTTCCAGTTACCTGTGATTAGGGAGTTATAGACTTAGAATTTGTGATCTTTGCTTTACTTCATGTTCCTTGTTTGGTTGTGGATTTAGATTTAGGGTCACTTATTCGACGGACTATCATGCCCCGATCGCATGTAATTAGTATGCATTATGAAAATATTGGTCTAACTCGTGACGATCATCTTATAAGTAATTTAGGTTAGTACGTCTATTAATCTTATTTTCCCCTTTCTCGCATAGATAGCATGGCCGGCTTCCACCATCCCGGTGATCCGTACTATCCAAACCAGGGCAATGAAGGATGGCTCGATGAGGAGTCAGATGATGATCAGCCGATCCCTTTAGATGATCATCATGCTGAAGGCTTCTCGGATAGCCCCAGCTCCGAACTAGAAGTTAACAACCTACCTCCTAAGGCTCCGAACCCCAACCCTCGTCCGGCATTTCAGGGACCCACTCCTATGTGGGCCATATCCTTGTACCGATGGAGCGAGGAGCAGGGCCAGCCTTTACCTTACAATGGAGACCGAAGCTACTACAACATAAGTGAAGGAGGATTAGTGGACCGAGTTCTACCCATCATGGTCCGAAGGATTGCCAGGAATGTCGAGCAGGGTCAAGCAGCCATTGGTCGAGTTGTAGAATTTGATGACAACTCGAATCTCAACACTGTTCGCATCCACCAACTTGAAGAATCCATGGACAGGACAAGGAGGACCAACGCGGCTCTGCAGCAACAGCTAGCTGCATCCCGAGCCGAAGTTAGGGAACTCCGAGTACGCCAAAGGATTCACGATCGACACTTTCAGGAAGTTACGCATCAGCTAGCGAATCTGAGGGTTCGCCCAACAAGTAACCGTCGCCAGTAGAAGACATCTAGTTACCTCAATCTTCTGTCTAAAGGACTAGCCTTTTCTCTCAATGTTCCGTAGATCTCTTGTCTGTAAACATTCCTAGCTCTAAAAGGTACCCTAACTAGACCTCTAAACTGCCAACATTTTTTCCCTATGGTTTGATTTAAGACCTTCTGATAGGTCAATTTTTCCTGAACTTGTATTACATCATCAATACCAGTATATTAGCAGCTAACTATTCTATTGCTATGACTCTCATTCTGATTTTTGGATTATGTTGAATTAATCCATGAAACACTCTATTCTTATTTCACAATAGACTCTTACTATTGCTATCATTCCTATGATCTTCCAGTAAAAGATGCCTCCACGAAAGCGTCCAAGCAGAGGAAGACCAGCAACTCAAACCCCTCCTCCACCACCTCCTCCTCCGCAGTTCGACCCAGTGTTGTTCCAAACAGTTGTGACCGCGGCTGTGACAGCAGCCATGGCCCAAATGAACTCCGGGGATGCTAGCGGTGGAAATTCTAGATTTGGTGAAGTCCATCAAAGAGTGCAGGGATGCACTTATAAGGACTTCATGAACTGTAAACCTACCTTCTTCGATGGTACTGGAGGAATTCTGGCATTATCCCAATGGTTCGAAAGAACCGAAGCTGTATTTGAAATGTGCTCTTTCCCGGAAGAGAGCAAAATCAAGTTCGCTACTGCCACCCTCACTAACAGGGCTTTGACATGGTGGAACGGCCATGTCAGTGCACTCTCCTTGGTCACAGCCAATCCCATGGGCTGGGACACTCTAAAGGATCTCATGAGAAAGGAGTATTGCCCGAAGGGAGAAATTCAGAAACTTGAGGAGGAACTCTGGAACCTCAAGATGGTAGGGACTGACATGATATCTTATACGGCCAGGTTCTGCGACTTGGCAGCTATGTGTCCCAACATGATCCCATCCGAAAGCAAAAAGATCGAACGATACATCTGGGGTCTAATGCCCCGGTATCGAGGAAATGTTCTAGCCTCACGCCCTACCACCTTCGACAGCGCCAAGGAATTGGCCCAGAGTCTGATCAACCATGAAGTCTCTTCTACTCCAGCAACAGCAACCACAACTACCATTGCACCACCCGACTCATCTGACAGAAAGAGGAAGCGATGAGATAAGAAGAAAGGCAAGAAAACTCAAACCTCCTCCAAGGACCAACAAATTGTGGCGGTCCATGCTGCCACTACTCCAGCCACTCCTACACCACCAAAGGCTTATAGTGGGAATCTGCCCAAGTTTCCCAAGTGCCCTTTCCACCACAACGGCCCCTGCCGTGAATTGCAGTGTACCAACTGCGTTCGGAAGGTCCATACTGTGCGATTCTGCAAGGCCCCTCCCAAACCTATCTCACAAGTTTCCGGTTCGGGAGTGACCCCGATGTGTTATGGCTGTGGTGAAGCTAGTCATTTCAAGAAGAACTGTCCGAAGACTGCAAATGTTGGGGAAACTGGAAGACTACTCGCCATTGGTCACAATGAGGCGGTAGAGGATCCCACAGTAGTCACGGGTACGTTTCTTCTCAACAACTCTTATGCCTGTGTATTATTCGATAGTGGTGCAGAAAGAAGCTTCATAAATCAAAACTTAACACACTTACTCAAACAATCCCCTCAACCACTAAAAGAAACATTCGTCGTAGAAATGGCTAACGGGAAAATTGAATGCTCTAACGAAATCTACATAGGTTGTACCCTCACGTTAGACGAATCCTCATTTCCAATCGACCTCATACCAGTCTCGATCAAGAGTTTCGATATCATTGTTGGTATGGACTGGTTGAGTCTTTATCGCGTTGATATCCTATGCTTCGATAAAGCCATTCGCCTGAACCTTCCGAATCACGAAAACCTATTGGTCTATGGAGATAAACCCGGTACGAGCCTTCGTATCATCTCCAGTATTCAAGCTCGGGAATACTTGCGTAAGGAATGTCGCGCCTTTCTTGCTCACGTCGTCGACACAAGCCAGAAATCGAAAAATCCAAAGGAAATTCCCGTTGTATGGGAATTCCCTGGCGTTTTCCCAGAGGATCTTCCGGGTCTACCTCCAAAACGTCAGGTTGAGTTTAGGATCGACCTAGTCCCAGGAGCTACTCCCGTAGCTAAGTCGCCTTACCGTTTAGCGCCTGCAGAGATGCAAGAACTATCCAGTCAACTTAACGAGCTGCTCGGCAAGGGCTTTATAAGACCAAGCTTCTCACCCTGGGGAGCTCCGGTCTTGTTCGTAAAGAAGAAAGATGGATCGTTCCGTATGTGCATCGATTATAGGGAGCTCAACAAACTCACTGTCAAAAATCACTACCCTCTCCCTCGTATCGACAACCTATTCGACCAACTACAAGGAGCGAGTTACTTCTCCAAGATTGATCTTAGATCTGGGTATCACCGGTTACGGGTGCTTGAGGAAGATGTTCCGAAGACAGCTTTCCGAACCCGTTACAGGCACTTCGAATTCGTAGTGATGCCCTTTGGACTGACTAACGCTCCCACAGTATTCATGGACTTAATGAATATGGTATGTCGTCCGTATCTAGATCAATTCGTCATCGTCTTTATTGATGATATACTCGTCTACTCTCGGAGCGAGGAAGAACATAAGGATCACCTGCGACGAGTCCTGGAAACACTGCGATCAGAGAAGTTATATGTGAAGTTCTCTAAGTGCGAGTTTTGGATCCGAAGAGTTGAATTCTTAGGACATGTGGTTAGTGAAGAAGGAATCCACATGGATCCCTCCAAAATTAAAACTATTGAGAACTGGTCGGCACCGAAGACGCCTACGAAGATTCATCAATTTCTAGGCCTCGCTGGCTACTACCGCAGATTCATTCAAAACTTCTCTAGGATTGTGAAGCCTCTCACCATGTTGACCCAGAAGGGCGTACCATTCGACTGGGAAGAGAAACAGGAGAAGGCATTCCAGACCCTGAAGCGAGCCTTATGCACCGCACCAGTATTATCCCTTCCCGAAGGAACAGAAGACTTCATGGTATACTGCGATGCATCGAATCAGGGACTCGGCTGTGTATTGATGCAACAAGGTAAAGTCATCGCTTATGCCTCAAGACATCTAAAGACGCATCAGGTGAACTACACTATTCACGACCTTGAGCTAGGAGCGGTCGTCTTTGCACTAAAAATTTGGAGACACTACTTGTATGGAACGAAGAGCGTAGTGTACACTGATCATAAAAGCCTCCAACACATACTGAACCAGAAAGAGCTCAACATGAGACAACGCCGATGGGTCGAGCTACTCAGCGATTACGACTGCGAAATTCGATATCACCCGGGGAAAGCCAACACGGTAGCCGACGCCCTGAGTAGGAAAGAGTATTCTGGCCGAAGAACCAAGTCATTAACAATGACTATCCATTCGCATCTATCCGCACAGATCAAGGAGGCTCAGCTTGAAGCCTTAAAGCCTGAGAATGTGACAGGAGAATCCCTGTGCGGAATGGATAAGAGTTTGGAGGTCAAGGGTGACGGAGTTTACTACCTTATGGACCGAATCTGGACTCCGTGCCACGGAGGTTTCAGAGAGGTAGTCATGAAGGAAGCTCACAACACTCGATACTCCGTCCACCCAGGTTCGGATAAGATGTATCTGGATCTCAAGAAGCTATACTAGTGGCCTAACATGAAAGCAGAGATCGCTACCTTCGTGAGTAAGTGCCTTACATGCGCGAAGGTCAAGGTCGAATATCAAAAGCCATCAGGACTCCTCCAACAACCAGAGATACCGGAATGGAAGTGGGAGCGGATTACAATGGACTTTATAACCAAACTGCCCAAGACAACGGGTGGATTGGATACCATTTGGGTCATCATCGACAGATTGATCAAGTCTGCATACTTCCTACCCATCAAGGAAACAGACAAGATGGAGAAGCTCACGAGAACATACCTGAAGGAAATAGTACGGCTGCATGGCGTCCCTATATTTATTATCTCAGACAGAGATAGTAGATTTACCTCGAGATTTTGGCAATCACTACAAAAGGCTCTAGGGATGAGGCTGGAAATGAGTACAGCTTAGCATCCGCAGACCGACGGACAAAGTGAGAGGACGGTCCAAACTTTAGAAGACATGCTGCGAGCTTGTGTGATCGACTTTGGTAAATCATTGGATACACACTTACCTCTTGTGGAATTTTCCTACAATAATAGTTATCATACGAGCATCAAGGCAGCTCCATTCGAAGCCCTCTACGGCCGGAAGTGCAGATCCCCTCTGTGCTGGGCTGAGGTGGGTGACACTCAGTTGGCTAAAGGATGAGTTCCTGACAGCGCTCTCATTGGTCCGCAGATCATTCGAGAAACGACCGAGAAGATTGTACAGATTCGTGAACGATTAAAAGCCGCTAGGGATCGACAGAAAAGCTACGCGGACAAACGAAGAAAACCCTTGGAGTTTCAGGTAGGAGACCGAGTCCTTTTGAAGGTCTCGCCCTGGAAGGGCACGATACGCTTCAGAAAGCGTGGAAAGCTGAACCCAAGGTACATAGGGCCTTTCGAGATTCTTGCTAGAATCGGCCCTGTAGCTTACAAACTCAAATTACCCCACGAGCTAAGTAACATACATCCTACGTTCCACGTCTCAAACTTGAAGAAATGCCTGTCTGACGAGACTCTCGTGATTCCCCTCGACGAGATCGAGGTCAATGAGAGCCTCAGCTTCGTGGAGGAGCCTGCGGAGATTATGGACCGAGAAGTGAAACGAACGAAAAAAAGCCGCATCCCAATTGTGAAGGTTCGGTGGAACGCCAAGCGGGGACCGGAATTCACTTGGGAGCGCGAGGATCAAATGAAACTCAAATATCCCCATCTTTTTGCATAGTAGTTCTGTAATTACCCTCTATAGGAATTCTAAATTTCGGGACGAAATTCCCTCTAACGGGGGGATAATGTGGCAACCCGAAACTTTCATCCTATATATTTGGTCCGCGTATTGTCTTTAAATCTTGAATTCACCATCCTTAGTAAATCTTGTGGTTCCAAATGCGTGTTTTGTACATAATATAGTCTAGTTATGGGTCTTAGGAGGTGTTGGAAAGTGTTTTGCATCATGGAATCGGATCAAACACACCAAAAAGAGGTGTGTGCGGCCACACTTTTGTGTGTACAGCCACACACCCATGTGTGCTGCCGCACACCCAACCGTACACCCTCCAGCCTCACACCCAAACATATATATATAGATGGATACCCACTTCATTCATTCATTTGGATGCTCCATACTCTCTCTCTCTACTTTCTCTCACTAAAATCTTCAACCAAGAACACCTTGAAGGCCTCATATTTGTGATCTAGTTCATCTTCAAGCTTATTAGTGGTAAACACTTGAATCCCAAGCTTTAAAACTCCTCATGTTCATCATATTCATGGTCCCTTGAAGGTGTACGTCCGCACACACACTCTTAACGGCCGCACACACTTGTGTGCAGCCTCACACACCCTTCTGGCCGCACACCTCAGCCGCACACTCAATTTCAAGGTCATGCACTCACTCAAATGCCCACTTTTGGCCCTAAACTTGCATGAATCATTAAGTATGGATCATGAGACACTTGTACTCAGTAATTCCAAGCCCTAAGGATGTTTTTCCATCATGTTTAAGCATGAAACACCCTAGTTCTAACCCAATTATGTGTCATCACATGATTTATAGGGACCATTGGCATTCAGGGCATCCGTTGACACTCGAACCCTACGATAAACTGTGAGTTCATACCCCTTTAATGAAGCTTTCAAATGTTTTTAATGTTTAAGGGGGGGATACAAGTCAAATATACATGTTTATGAAAATTAATCACATGTGATTCACTATCTGTAGTTCAAATCACATGTGATTTATCACTATGCCTTATAAAAGAACTTTGCGTTTTCAAAACTATTTTGGATAAATAAACTATTTTCTAAATGTTCCCTTCTAACAAGATTTTTATTAAATTTCTGGAGGTGCAAGGCGATAGGGCGCCTTGGCAATAGGAGCTGCCCCCGGAATCAAATCAATGCGAAACTCAACCTGCCTCTTGGGAGGCACACCCGATAACTCCTTGGGGAAGACATCCGGGAATTCCCGCACTATCGGAACCTCCTCAACCGTACTCGGTCTCTCTGCACCAACTCTCGTATCCTCCACATATGCTACAAAACCACTACAGCCCTGCTGTAGGCTCTGTCTCGCTCTAGCAGCCGAACAAAACACTGAATTGGGACGGGTACCCTCGCTGTACACCGTAAGAACTCCCCCACTTGGGTCTCGTATAGTCACCAGCTGCCGCTCGCAATCGATAACGGCTCCAAATCTTCTCAACCAATCCATGCCTACGATGACACAAACTTCCCCCATCGCAATCGGGACCAAATCAATTGGAAGGCTGCTCTCTCACCTCTGTGGCATACACTGCTCTCTCATCGGCGATGGAGACTCTCAGAGGTCGACTCAACACCTCCCGACTAATAACGATGTGCTGACTAAAAGCCAACGATACAAAAGATCGACTCGCACCAGAGTCAAATAACACCAAAGTAGGTACAGAACTCACAAGAAAAGTACCTACGCATAACATAAAATAAGCACAAAATCTCAAACATTAAAATAAATACATGAAAGAAAACATACCAGCCACGACATCGGGCGCTGCGCGGACCTCCTCCGCAATCAACTGGAAGGCTCTCCCCCGAGCCTTCGGCGTCTCGGTCTTCACCGGCCGACTATCCGAAGCTCTAATCGCAGCAGAGGCAGTCCCCTGAGAAGCTCCCTGTGCTGACCCTCGCAGCAGCAGACACTTGGCCTTTCGGTGTCTGGTCTGGTTGCAGTGGAAACACACTGCAAACCCCTTGGGGCAGTCGTTGGCCATATACCCCTCTTTGCCACACTTGTAGCAAAATCCAGCTCTACAAACTCCATCATGACCCTTGCCGCACTTTCCACAAGTGCGGCCCTTCTGGCTCCCTGCTTTGGGATCAGCGGGCTTGGCCCGCTTGGCTGCCGGCTGGGACTGTGCCGGTCGCCGATCCCTCCCTTGAGACTCCGCCTCCTCCCTAGCCTGAAGCTCGGCAAATGTCTGGTACAAGGAGTTCGCCACAAACTCCCGAATATCTCTCCTCAAAATACTCAAATAACGGCTCATACGTGCCTGCTCAGTAGACACGTGCTCAAGGCAGAACATCGCCCTCTCATGCAACATCCTGGTAATAACCGTAACGGACTCCGTACCCTGCTTGAGGGTCAAAAACTCCTGTGCCAACCGATCCCGTTCCACCAGAGGAACGTACTCATCACGAAACATGGTGGTGAACCTCTCCCAGGTCACCGAAGCAAGCTCTGCTGGAGAATAGTGTGCTGTCGTGAACTTCCACCAATCCTTCGCCCCCAGGCGAAGCTGGTTCAGCGCAAACCGAACCCTCAAGTGCTCCGGGCACGAGCATATATAGAAACACCCCTCAATGTCAGATACCCATCTCATCGCTGCAATCGGATCCTGCGTCCCATCAAACTCTGGTGGCTTCGTGTTGCTGAACTCCCTGAACAACAACGAGTCACCCCCTAGCGGCCTAGCAGCAGCAATGGCTGCGGTGGCCGCTGCAACAGCAGCCTCAGAAATAGCAGCATAACGCTCGTCAAAAGTCTCAATCAACGTGGTCTTGATAGACCTGAACATCTCTGGTATCTCTGCCCTGATAGCCGCAACCACCTCCTCATGGATGATCCGGCGGATCTCCTCATCACTGGTCTCGCTGCTCTCTGGCGCATGACGTGTCCTTACCATGATCTACCTCTGAAAAACAACATACGATATATTAGAAACTCACTCGAGCATACTCACACTGGATAACTCGTCCCTCCTTGATCCCCGGCATCCCGAAGATTCTTACTTGAACTGTACACCGTCCCGGTGTTTTCAGTAGTACGGGCCCATTACTACCTTCCACACCACGTCAGTATACAACCCAAGTCCTCCTCCTAGGATCCCAAGTCCCAAGTACTCTATTATGCAAAATCCTTTCTCTAACAGATCTCTTATAAGCTCCTCGCTGCTACTTACTCACTCTCAAGCATCTCATAGCAGCTCACCTCTCCCTAGGTTAAGGCGTCACAAATCAGGCCACTCTAGTCCTAATAGGAGTACTTAGCCCACTCTAGCACGAGAATACATCATATCAATATCATCAGCATATAACATAAAGGTATCTTGGCAAATCACCGTTCGGGCGTTGACTGATCGTACACACGACTCTGCTCTGCGTTTTCCAAAAATCTTTTACTCTTTTTGAAAATATTTCTCAAATCCTCAGTTTGAGTTCAAATACGCCCGAAGGTGTACTCGAATCCCTCAAACCAAGGCTCTGATACCATCTTGTAACACCGTAAATTTCAAAACCATTTTTCACAATTTATAAAAACATAATTCATTTATTATTCATAAAAAACATCATTGTTTGAAATTCAAGTTCATAGCATATAACAATCCCAAGATCTCATAGCATAAAAATCTTGCGTGTGTACTGATCAGGCCGGCGCCTTCCCGTGATCCTCACTAGTACCTGAAACAAATAACACCAAACACTGTAAGCACAAAGCTTCGTGAGTTCCCCAAAATACCATATATATATATATATATATATATATATATAACACATATTAGCCACTCGAGGCTATAACTCTTTGGGTCCGTGCACCCAACTTATGAACCCTCAGCCTCTATCTCTGTGAACCTTCCGGTTCTAACTCTGTAGCATGCACAGCATAAATCACATAGAATAATGTGGTGCAACACATAACACATATATAGCATACAACACTATATCACATAACTCTAATTACCTACTCAAGGTAAAGTATAGTGAGAAGACTCACCTCGCGTATCTCGGTAACTCGTAAATCCCTAAAATCACTAGGGCTCGATCTCCCGAGCTATAGTCCTCCTATAACACAAATACATCTCTAATTAACACTTTCACAACTAGGGTTGACTAATTCTACCAAGTCAACACCGGTCAACTCTGGTCAATGGTCAACGGTCAACCCAACTCGCCGAGTCTGGCGTGGACTCGCCGAGTCTCTACGGGGACCCGATTCCTCTGAATCCCTTCCGACTCACCGAGTCACTCACCCAACTCGGTTACTCAACCCCTGGTTCGAAAACACGGGACAACCCGCTCCAACTCGTCGAGTCTACCTATGGACTCGGCGAGTGCATTCCATGCACAACCCCAAACGACCTTCTGAGGTCAGATCTGTTCCTATAACTCATAGATCCAGTCTTTCCAAGCTTATTTATCACGTAAAGTTTATGTCTTGGCGCTCATATCACACCTATTGGCTCATAAATGGTGTTTTAACCTCAAATACAAGGATCCCAAACCAAAACCTCCATAGACTCATATAAAGCTTGGACAAAGAAGCACTCTGGACCTCCAAGGGTCCATATCCAGAACCTAACTTGCTAAGGGACCATGGGAGCACTAGATCTAGTCACAAAAAGGGCTCAATAATCCCTAAATCAACACGAACATCACCACAACAGAAAATGGTTCGAAAATAGTACCTCAAACGTGATGTTATGGACCTCATACCTTCAAGAAGTTAACCCTCTTGCTTCCTCTTGGCTATAGCTTCCTTTTCCTTGCTAGACAACACCTCCAAGGTCGACAATGGCTCCTTCTCTCACTCCAAACGCTCAATCTCACTAGGGTTTCGCTCTGGTGGCTGGTGAGCACAAATGACGGCCATAAGGCCCTATAAATAGGTCCTAAACCCAATAAATTAGGGTTTCATTAAACAGCATGGACTCGTCGTGTCCACCAATGCGACTCGTCGAGTCCGATCATTAATCCGGGTGCGAAATCGCGTCTCTACTCGGCGAGTCTATGTAACACTCGTGTTTCTAGCCTAGGAATTTATATTGAGTTGATAGTCTAGGTTAACCGTTGTAACTCATTTTGAAGAAATGAAAAGGAGTTATGTGAATATTATGTGAATTATGTGTTTTATGCTTAAGTATTAGGGCTTAATTAATTAAGAATAAAAATAAGCGTCAAAATTAAAGTGTGAGATAAGCCCGATATCTTTACATAAAGTTGTAGTGGTGGAAAAAGGATTTCGGGGATATAAAGAATACCAAAATCCGAGTTATAACGAAGAAGTTATGACCTGTCGAAGTTTCGCGACAAAACCGGCACGGTGCTGAATGTCCTAAAAAGTGAGTTTTTGATAAACTACTTTTTAGCCTTAGTAATCTAAACAAAAGTTGTAGTATTCGTTAAACCGAGAAGTTCGATAAAAAGAACGCCCAAATTTGACTTCGTATGAGGAAGTTATGATTTTTCGAAGTTTCAGCGCAGCAGTAGACGGCTAAAAACTCGAATTTTAGATCGAGCGATTTTTAGCCGACACAACCTAAACGAGAATTGAAGGTCTCGTCATTAGGAGCACAACGGTAAAAAGTCTGACGAAAACGGACGTCGGATGAAGAAGTTATGAATTTTTAACGGATTTCCTGTCCTGGTCTGTTAAAAATAATAATATAAAAATTAAAGTCAAAATTAGCCGACGAAGTCTAAACGGAAGTTGTAGATCGTAATTTTAGCTACGCGTGCATATAAAGAACGTCAAAAACGGAGCTCGTATGCGAAAGTTATGGATTTTAGAAGTTTTGGCACGAAAACCGAGAAATTTCGCATAGTCACAATTGCCACGTCACCCTCGCTTAGAAAGTGACATGTGTCCTGCTGAGTCACCTGGCTGCTGAGTCATTAGGCTGCTGAGTCACCGAGGCTGCTGAGTCATGCGAGCCACGTGTCCTCTTCTGATTCGACCGAGGAGGAGGCCCAATCCGAAGCAGCCAGCTCGCCAGCCGAAGCTTCGCCCAGCTGCCGCGTGTGTCGGAGCCTCGCATAGCCTAGCTCCGAGCCTCGCAGGTGCGCCAGCAAGCCGCGGTCCACTTAGAAGCCGACAGCGAGCCCTCGCATGTGCGAGCCATGTGCGAGCCATGCGAGCCATGTGCGAGACCCCCCCTGCGAAGCCTCTTAGTCGTCGGATCAGGAGACTTCTCAGCCGTTGGATCAAACTTCGGACCCTATAAATAGAAGGGTACCTGCGAGGGTTTCCGGTTACTTTTGGAATTTAGCCATTTTTAGCCCCTCTCTCCATATTTTCTTCATCTTAACATCCCGCAAAGCCCCGGTATCAATTGTAAAGCCCGGAATACCCCACGATGTGCCCGAGAAGCCCGGAAAATTTATCTTTTTGGTTTCGAAGCCCGACTTTTGCAGAGCCCGGTTTCTCAATAAAACTCCCGGTTTTATTAGAAACGATCGTTTTAGGAAACGAATTGCTGCCCGATTTTCACCAAAATAAGTGAGTGTGTAGTTACTTTCAATTTACACATAGATATGAAGTATTTACCTTGAAATACGTGTTATGTGTAAATATGCTAATTGTTTATTCGAGGTGACTGTTGAATTGATGTTTTATACAAGTTTTAAACTGTATATGCTTTTTATCTACAAAATATGTTGGGTAGAACATGGGTAGATGAAATAGTTGATGTGTGTTAAAATGGTGAGAGGCCTCGATGTCGATGTTGTGTTGTTGTTGTAGTCATCTAGCGAAGTATAGATGACGACCACGGACTTTCTAGATAGTCCAGTGGAACACTAGCAGGTTCGCAACTTGTAGGTGTTGATGAATTAAATTTTCATTGGCGTACTTCATCCCCCTCATGGTTGCCTTAAGGACATGTATGGCTGAGGAAACCCCTTAGCAGTAGTGTCCATCCCGATGATAATCCTTAGGCTAGGTCCCTTGTGATAGGTGTTTAGGGACGTAAAGTGAGGACAACGGGAATGGGTAATCAGGGTTATTGTTGATTGGTGAACTTAATAAGTATATTATTATTGTGGGTTGAAAACCCTATATGCTCACCAGTCTCCCAAGCCTGACCCACTCAGTTTTATGATTACAGGTAGTGGACCCCGAGCATAGTCGGAGGATGACGAGAGATTTTTGGATTATAGGCTAGTAGTTGTAAATAACTATTGAAAGGCTTATAATGTCTTGTTTATGCTTTTGATCTGTATCGGAACATGACATCCCGAGGTTTTGATATATATATGGAAAATATATACCTTCTTAATGAAGGATTTTGATAAAACTTTTATCATATATTGTTTGGGGACCAATTCCGAAATATCTTATAAAAAGATTTCTCTGATTTTATTTTAAAAAGCATAAATTAAATCGGTCTTTTCTGGCCGAGAAATATGGGGATGTCACAGTTGGTATCAGAGTATTAGTTTAAGCGAACTAAGAAATTGTAGAATTTCTAGACTTGAACTTAGAATGCTAAGTGATGATTGTGAGATGAGTGTCTACCATATTTTAGACACGAGCACCAGTTTATTTTAGGGAAGATGTCTAAAATGCCCTTATGTGCTAAATGCTATGTGTTTGCCATGTGTGCCATTATTTGTTCGGATCTATGGTCTGTTGCCGACCGGATCTGGAAACCTTATGTGTGTAGGATTCTAAGTGTATGAATACGAGATTAGAACTAACATGTAAACGTTTCGGAGTGATAAGGGAATTGACATGTCTAACAAGGATAAAGACCTAAATTTCACCTTATTCGGTATATAGATTGTAATGGCAAGAACTCGGAGTGGAGCTGGAAATGCAAACAGAAACCAACAACCTCAACCTCCAGTGGTGGAACAGGTGCCTATAGTAGGAGTTGCACCCGAACCCATCACTATGGCTGGAGTACGAACTATGATTCAGGCCATGTTGGCTGAACAGAGGGAGGAATTGAGGCAAATGTTGCTGAACGACAGGGATGAACCTTCAGTTCCTGTTGAACAACGTGAACTAAATAACGATCGATCTGAAGAAGGGAACAGTAGCAGATCGGTTGGTCATGGTGAACCGCTTGTGGTTGGGAGGAATAACCACGAGGGTAGAGCGGAGAGAAATGGGTACAAGTATAAGGACTTTATGATTTGCAAGCCATCGACCTTCAATGGAAAAGAAGATCCTGTCGGAGTAATGGATTGGATCTCGGAAATGGAGTTGGCTTTCATGACTTGTGATTGCCAAGGCAAGTTACAAACTACGTTTGCAGTACGTCAGTTCAGGGGTAGTGCTGCCCGTTGGTGGAGCACTTTGGGGAAAACCCTAAGCCTAACGAGCCACTACAATTAACTTGGGCAGAGTTCTTAGTGCACTTCAAGCGCAAGTACTGCTCGGCCCAAAACGTACTTGAGTTAGAAAACCAATTTCTAACGTTGCAGAAGGGGAGTATGACCGTTGACGAATATACAAATAACTTCACAGACAAAATGGAGTTTGCTTTGCGTATTGTCCCAGATGAGTTGGAAAAAATAGACAGGTACGCAAAGGGACTTCCATGGGAGTATGCGGTGCCAGTACGTCAGGCACTTACTTTGGAGGCAGCTATCTGGGCTGCCAAGTCTGTTGAAGATATGATAAAAGGGAGAGCCGCCAGCAAGGTTGAAGTTGGCGAAAAGCGAAAGTTTGAAGGAACTTCAGGTTCCAATAAAAAGAACAAATTCTCGAAGACTGGTTCGAGAAAGTTTGGAGGAGGAAGCGAAGCCAAGTGGTGTAACAAGTGTAAGAAGAAACATGCTGGGAAGTGCAGCATGGAAGTCACTTGTTACAAATGTGGAAAGCCAGGGCATTATGCCAATGAATGCACCTTCAATAAGAACGTATGTTTTGGGTGCAATGAAGAAGGGCATATTTTGAGGGACTGCCCGAAGAAGAAGGACGCAGCAAAACGCAATCTACCACCAAAGCCGAAGGCGAGAGCCTTTCAGATGACCCTCGAAGCTGCGAAAGAAGAAGCCGATGTTGCTTCAGGTACCTTTCTCGTAAACGAATTGCCTGCCCAAATTTTGTTTGATTCTGGAGCCAATTACTCCTTTATATCGCATGAATTTGGTAGAAAGCTAGCTTTGCCTGTAGATATGCTAGTTAATGCTATAATAGTCGAGATTGCTAGTGGCAAGTTTGTACCTGTTAGCCATCGTATGAAAAACATCCTCATTGACTTGGATGGGAATAAGTTCCAAGAGGAATTATTGCCTATCGAGTTAAATGGATTCGACATAGTTCTAGGAATGGATTGGCTTAGCGCCAACGACGCAGAAATACTATGTAGAAAGAAGATAGTAAAAGTAAACCCGCCAGGGAAAGAGTCGTTTATGGTGTACGGAGACAAACGCAGAGTAAACTCTGGAATCATTTCCCTAATGAAAGCCAGAAAGTGTTTGGCCAAGGGATGTACATCATATCTAGCATTCGTGATCGATGCCAAGATGGAAAAGAAGGAGGTGCAGAATATTCCGGTGGTGTGTGATTATCCGGAAGTCTTTCCCGAAGATCTTCCCGGATTGCCCCCTGATCGACAAGTAGAATTTCGTATCGACTTGTTGCCAGGAACGACGCCGATAGCGAAAGCACCTTATCGACTAGCGCCAACCGAAATGAAAGAACTTATGACACAACTTCAGGAGTTATTGGACAAAGGTTTTATTCGACCTAGTTCATCACCCTGGGGAGCCCCTGTGTTATTTGTAAAGAAGAAAGACGGAAGCATGAGAATGTGCATCGATTACAGAGAGCTGAACAAAGTGACGATAAAGAACAAGTATCCGTTGCCAAGGATCGATGACTTGTTCGACCAGTTGCAGGGTTCGAGCTATTTCTCGAAGATCGATCTTAGGTCGGGATACCATCAACTAAAGGTGAGAGAGCAGGACATCGAAAAGACTGCTTTTAGAACGAGATATGGACACTATGAATTTTTGGTTATGTCGTTCGGACTAACCAATGCCCCAGCAGCTTTCATGGATTTGATGAATAGGGTTTGTAAACCATTCTTAGATAAATCCGTGATAGTATTCATAGATGATATCTTGATTTATTCGAAAAGCAAGCAGGAGCATGAAAAGCATCTGCGTGAAGTGCTAGAAGTCCTGAAAAAGGAGAAGCTGTATGCAAAGTTCTCCAAGTGTGAATTTTGGATTCAAGAAGTCCAATTTTTAGGTCATGTGGTTAACCAAGAAGGGATAATGGTCAACCCAGCAAAGATTGAAGCTGTAATGAAGTGGGAACAACCAAAAAGTCCTACGGAGATTCGAAGCTTTTTAGGATTAGCTGGATATTACCGAAGGTTTATCCAAGGCTTTTCTTCGATTGCTACTCCATTAACAGCTTTGACCCACAAAGGAGCCACTTATTCTTGGAATGAGAAGCATAAGGAAGCCTTTGAGAAGTTGAAGAAGAGATTGTGTGAAGCACCGATTCTTTCATTGCCCGAAGGAGTTGATGACTTTGCAGTTTATAGCGATGCATCCGGAGTTGGGTTAGGTTGTGTTCTGACCCAAAGGGATAAAGTGATCGCGTATGCATCGAGGCAATTGAAGGAGCATGAAAAGAACTACCCCACTCATGATTTGGAGTTGGCAGCGGTAGTATTTGCCTTGAAGATATGGAGGCATTATCTTTATGGCACCAAGTGTAAACTTTTCACTGATCATAAGAGTCTCCAATATCTCTTTAATCAGAAGGAATTGAACATGAGGCAACGACGCTGGCTAGAGTTACTCAAGGACTACGACTGTGAGATACTTTACCACCCTGGTAAAGCAAATGTTGTTGCCGATGCTCTCAGTCGGAAGGTAAACCTTGAAAAGAAAAGGCCAAGAGCATTGAGAATTGAAGTTGTCTCGACAATTGTGGGAAGTATAAAGAAAGTTCAAGAGGAAGCTTTAGAGAAAAATGACCGAAAGGAAGAACGTTTAGGCAAAACGTTAGTGTTCGGTACAAACAACCAAGGGTTGAAGGTATTTCAAGATAGAATTTGGGTACCTAAGACGGGCGGAATAAGAGATCTTCTGATGGAAGAAGCTCACAAGACCATGTACTCAATTCATCCCGGCAGTACGAAAATGTATAGGGATCTAAAACCCTATTATTGGTGGCCGACGATGAAGCTCGATGTTGCTAAGTATGTGGCCGAGTGTGTAACTTGTGCTAGGGTTAAGGCACAACATCAGAAACCGTATGGGAGTTTAGAACCTTTACCCGTACCCATGGGTAAATGGGAAGACGTCACCATGGATTTTGTAACTAAACTGCCCAGAACAAGGAACGGTCACGACATGATTTGGGTGGTCGTTGATCGCTTCACTAAGAGTACGCATTTCATAGCGGCCAAAGAGAAATGGTCTATGGATAAACTTGCGAATTCTTACATGAAGGAAATTGTGAGGCTTCACGGTGTTCCGTTAACGATTGTGTCCGATCGTGACAGCCGTTTTACCTCAAGGTTTTGGAGGAGTCTACAAGAGGAATTGGGTACCAAGTTGTGTTTGAGTACAGCTTACCATCCGCAAACCGATGGTCAGAGCGAGCGAACGATTCAAACATTGGAGGATATGCTGAGAGCATGTACCCTAGAATTCCAAGGTAACTGGGATGAACACTTACCTTTAGTAGAATTCTCCTATAATAATAGTTTCCACTCAAGCATTAAGATGGCACCTTATCACGCTTTGTATGGGGAGAAGTGTCGAACGCCATCATGTTGGCTGGAAGCTGGGGAAAAGCAGTTTATGGGACCTGAAATAGTCCATGAGACTGCTGAAAAGTTGAAAGTGATAAGGGAAAGGATGTTAGCTGCTCAAGATCGACAAAAGAGTTATGCTGACAAGAAAAGACGACCGATATCCTTCGATGTCGGAGATTCGGTTTTACTTAAAGTCTCGCCGTGGAAGGGACTTATAAGATTTGGGAAACGAGGGAAGTTGAGTCCAAGGTTTATTGGACCATTTAAAGTTCTTCAGAGGATCGGGAATCAAGCTTACAAGCTAGAGTTACCGGAAGAACTAGAGGGTATTCATAACACCTTTCATGTGTGTTATTTGAGAAAATTCACAGGAGATGTGCCCGACATAATTTCGATTTCTGAGTTAAGGTTGGATGAAAACAAGAGGTTGATCGAAGAACCTGAGGCAATCGTTGACCGTAAGACTATGAAGTTACGACGCAAGATGGTCGATTTAGTGCTTGTGCGCTGGAAACATACGAATGGACCAAATCTCACTTGGGAAACGGAGAGTGACATGATGAGTCGCTACCCGCAGTTGTTTGGTGATATGTGATTCCGGGGACGGAATCATCCTAAGAGGGAGAGAATTGTAACACTCGTGTTTCTAGCCTAGGCATTTATATTGAGTTGATAGTCTAGGTTAACCGTTGTAACTCATTTTGAAGAAATGAAAAGGAGTTATGTGAATATTATGTGAATTATGTGTTTTATGCTTAAGTATTAGGGCTTAATTAATTAAGAATAAAAATAAGCGTCAAAATTAAAGTGTGAGATAAGCCCGATATCTTTACATAAAGTTGTAGTGGTCGAAACAAGGATTTCGGGGATATAAAGAATACCAAAATCCGAGTTATAACGAAGAAGTTATGACCTGTCGAAGTTTCGCGACAAAACCGGCACGGTGCTGAATGTCGTAAAAAGTGAGTTTTTGATAAACTACTTTTTAGCCTTAGTAATCTAAACAAAAGTTGTAGTATTCGTTAAACCGAGAAGTTCGATAAAAAGAACGCCCAAATTTGACTTCGTATGAGGAAGTTATGATTTTTCGAAGTTTCAGCGCAACAGTAGACGGCTAAAAACTCGAATTTTAGATCGAGCGATTTTTAGCCGACACAACCTAAACGAGAATTGAAGGTCTCGTCATTAGGAGCACAACGGTAAAAAGTCTGACGAAAACGGACGTCGGATGAAGAAGTTATGAATTTTTAACGGATTTCCTGTCCTGGTCTGTTAAAAATAATAATATAAAAATTAAAGTCAAAATTAGCCGACGAAGTCTAAACGGAAGTTGTAGATCGTAATTTTAGCTACGCGTGCATATAAAGAACGTCAAAAACGGAGCTCGTATGCGAAAGTTATGGATTTTAGAAGTTTTGGCACGAAAACCGAGAAATTTCGCATAGTCACAATTGCCACGTCACCCTCACTTAGAAAGTGACATGTGTCCTGCTGAGTCACCTGGCTGCTGAGTCATTAGGCTGCTGAGTCACCGAGGCTGCTGAGTCATGCGAGCCACGTGTCCTCTTCTGATTCGACCGAGGAGGAGGCCTAATCCGAAGCAGCCAGCTCGCCAGCCGAAGCTTCGCCCAGCTGCCGCGTGTGTCGGAGCCTCGCATAGCCTAGCTCCGAGCCTCGCAGGTGCGCCAGCAAGCCGCGGTCCACTTAGAAGCCGACAGCGAGCCCTCGCATGTGCGAGCCATGTGCGAGCCATGCGAGCCATGTGCGAGACCCCCCCTGCGAAGCCTCTTAGCCGTCGGATCAGGAGACTTCTCAGCCGTTGGATCAAACTTCGGACCCTATAAATAGAAGGGTACCTGCGAGGGTTTCCGGTTACTTTTGGAATTTAGCCATTTTTAGCCCCTCTCTCCATATTTTCTTCATCTTAACATCCCGCAAAGCCCCGGTATCAATTGTAAAGCCCGGAATACCCCACGAAGTGCCCGAGAAGCCCGTAAAATTTATCTTTTCGGTTTCGAAGCCCGACTTTTGCAGAGCCCGTTTTCTCAATAAAACTCCCGGTTTTATTAGAAACGATCGTTTTAGGAAACGAATTGCTGCCCGATTTTCACCAAAATAAGTGAGTGTGTAGTTACTTTCAATTTACACATAGATATGAAGTATTTACCTTGAAATACGTGTTATGTGTAAATATGCTAATTGTTTATTCGAGGTGACTGTTGAATTGATGTTTTATACAAGTTTTAAACTGTATATGCTTTTTATCTACAAAATATGTTGGGTAGAACATGGGTAGATGAAATAGTTGATGTGTGTTAAAATGGTGAGAGGCCTCGATGTCGATGTTGTGTTGTTGTTGTAGTCATCTAGCGAAGTATAGATGACGACCACGGACTTTCTAGATAGTCCAGTGGAACACTAGCAGGTTCGCAACTTGTAGGTGTTGATGAATTAAATTTTCATTGGCGTACTTCATCCCCCTCATGGTTGCCTTAAGGACATGTATGGCTGAAGAAACCCCTTAGCAGTAGTGTCCATCCCGATGATAATCCTTAGGCTAGGTCCCTTGTGATAGGTGTTTAGGGACGTAAAGTGAGGACAACGGGAATGGGTAATCAGGTTTATTGTTGATTGGTGAACTTAATAAGTATATTATTATTGTGGGTTGAAAACCCTATATGCTCACCAGTCTCCCAAGCCTGACCCACTCAGTTTTATGATTACAGGTAGTGGACCCCGAGCATAGTCGGAGGATGACGAGAGATTTTTGGATTATAGGCTAGTAGTTGTAAATAACTATTGAAAGGCTTATAATGTCTTGTTTATGCTTTTGATCTGTATCGGAACATGACATCCCGAGGTTTTGATATATATATGGAAAATATATACCTTCTTAATGAAGGATTTTGATAAAACTTTTATCATATATTGTTTGGGGACCAATTCCGAAATATCTTATAAAAAGATTTCTCTGATTTTATTTTAAAAAGCATAAATTAAATCGGTCTTTTCTGGCCGAGAAATATGGGGATGTCACAGTTGGTATCAGAGTATTAGTTTAAGCGAACTAAGAAATTGTAGAATTTCTAGACTTGAACTTAGAATGCTAAGTGATGATTGTGAGATGAGTGTCTACCATATTTTAGACACGAGCACCAGTTTATTTTAGGGAAGATGTCTAAAATGCCCTTATGTGCTAAATGCTATGTGTTTGCCATGTGTGCCATTTGTTCGGATCTATGGTCTGTTGCCGACCGGATCTAGAAACCTTATGTGTGTAGGATTCTAAGTGTATGAATACGAGATTAGAACTAACATGTAAACGTTTCGGAGTGATAAGGGAATTGACATGTCTAACAAGGATAAAGACCTAAATTTCGCCTTATTCGGTATATAGATTGTAATGGCAAGAACTCGGAGTGGAGCTGGAAATGCAAACAGAAACCAACAACCTCAACCTCCAGTGGTGGAACAGGTGCCTATAGTAGGAGTTGCACCCGAACCCATCACTATGGCTGGAGTACGAACTATGATTCAGGCCATGTTGGCTGAACAGAGGGAGGAATTGAGGCAAATGTTGCTGAACGACAGGGATGAACCTTCAGTTCCTGTTGAACAACGTGAACTAAATAACGATCGATCTGAAGAAGGGAACAGTAGCAGATCGGTTGGTCATGGTGAACCGCTTGTGGTTGGGAGGAATAACCACGAGGGTAGAGCGGAGAGAAATGGGTACAAGTATAAGGACTTTATGACTTGCAAGCCATCGACCTTCAATGGAAAAGAAGATCCTGTCGGAGTAATGGATTGGATCTCGGAAATGGAGTTGGCTTTCATGACTTGTGATTGCCAAGGCAAGTTACAAACTACGTTTGCAGTACGTCAGTTCAGGGGTAGTGCTGCCCGTTGGTGGAGCACTTTGGGGAAAACCCTAAGCCCTAACGAGCCACTACAATTAACTTGGGCAGAGTTCTTAGTGCACTCCAAGCGCAAGTACTGCTCGGCCCAAAACGTACTTGAGTTAGAAAACCAATTTCTAACGTTGCAGAAGGGGAGTATGACCGTTGACGAATATACAAATAACTTCACAGACAAAATGGAGTTTGCTTTGCGTATTGTCCCAGATGAGTTGGAAAAAATAGACAGGTACGCAAAGGGACTTCCATGGGAGTATGCGGTGCCAGTACGTCAGGCACTTACTTTGGAGGCAGCTATCTGGGCTGCCAAGTCTGTTGAAGATATGATAAAAGGGAGAGCCGCCAGCAAGGTTGAAGTTGGCGAAAAGCGAAAGTTTGAAGGAACTTCAGGTTCCAATAAAAAGAACAAATTCTCGAAGACTGGTTCGAGAAAGTTTGGAGGAGGAAGCGAAGCCAAGTGGTGTAACAAGTGTAAGAAGAAACATGCTGGGAAGTGCAGCATGGAAGTCACTTGTTACAAATGTGGAAAGCCAGGGCATTATGCCAATGAATGCACCTTCAATAAGAACGTATGTTTTGGGTGCAATGAAGAAGGGCATATTTTGAGGGACTGCCCGAAGAAGAAGGACGCAGCAAAACGCAATCTACCACCAAAGCCGAAGGCGAGAGCCTTTCAGATGACCCTCGAAGCTGCGAAAGAAGAAGCCGATGTTGCTTCAGGTACCTTTCTCGTAAACGAATTGCCTGCCCAAATTTTGTTTGATTCTGGAGCCAATTACTCCTTTATATCGCATGAATTTGGTAGAAAGCTAGCTTTGCCTGTAGATATGCTAGTTAATGCTATAATAGTCGAGATTGCTAGTGGCAAGTTTGTACCTGTTAGCCATCGTATGAAAAACATCCTCATTGACTTGGATGGGAATAAGTTCCAAGAGGAATTATTGCCTATCGAGTTAAATGGATTCGACATAGTTCTAGGAATGGATTGGCTTAGCGCCAACGACGCAGAAATACTATGTAGAAAGAAGATAGTAAAAGTAAACCCGCCAGGGAAAGAGTCGTTTATGGTGTACGGAGACAAACGCAGAGTAAACTCTGGAATCATTTCCCTAATGAAAGCCAGAAAGTGTTTGGCCAAGGGATGTACATCATATCTAGCATTCGTGATCGATGCCAAGATGGAAAAGAAGGAGGTGCAGAATATTCCGGTGGTGTGTGATTATCCGGAAGTCTTTCCCGAAGATCTTCCCGGATTGCCCCCTGATCGACAAGTAGAATTTCGTATCGACTTGTTGCCAGGAACGACGCCGATAGCGAAAGCACCTTATCGACTAGCGCCAACCGAAATGAAAGAACTTATGACACAACTTCAGGAGTTATTGGACAAAGGTTTTATTCGACCTAGTTCATCACCCTGGGGAGCCCCTGTGTTATTTGTAAAGAAGAAAGACGGAAGCATGAGAATGTGCATCGATTACAGAGAGCTGAACAAAGTGACGATAAAGAACAAGTATCCGTTGCCAAGGATCGATGACTTGTTCGACCAGTTGCAGGGTTCGAGCTATTTCTCGAAGATCGATCTTAGGTCGGGATACCATCAACTAAAGGTGAGAGAGCAGGACATCGAAAAGACTGCTTTTAGAACGAGATATGGACACTATGAATTTTTGGTTATGTCGTTCGGACTAACCAATGCCCCAGCAGCTTTCATGGATTTGATGAATAGGGTTTGTAAACCATTCTTAGATAAATCCGTGATAGTATTCATAGATGATATCTTGATTTATTCGAAAAGCAAGCAGGAGCATGAAAAGCATCTGCGTGAAGTGCTAGAAGTCCTGAAAAAGGAGAAGCTGTATGCAAAGTTCTCCAAGTGTGAATTTTGGATTCAAGAAGTCCAATTTTTAGGTCATGTGGTTAACCAAGAAGGGATAATGGTCAACCCAGCAAAGATTGAAGCTGTAATGAAGTGGGAACAACCAAAAAGTCCTACGGAGATTCGAAGCTTTTTAGGATTAGCTGGATATTACCGAAGGTTTATCCAAGGCTTTTCTTCGATTGCTACTCCATTAACAGCTTTGACCCACAAAGGAGCCACTTATTCTTGGAATGAGAAGCATAAGGAAGCCTTTGAGAAGTTGAAGAAGAGATTGTGTGAAGCACCGATTCTTTCATTGCCCGAAGGAGTTGATGACTTTGCAGTTTATAGCGATGCATCCGGAGTTGGGTTAGGTTGTGTTCTGACCCAAAGGGATAAAGTGATCGCGTATGCATCGAGGCAATTGAAGGAGCATGAAAAGAACTACCCCACTCATGATTTGGAGTTGGCAGCGGTAGTATTTGCCTTGAAGATATGGAGGCATTATCTTTATGGCACCAAGTGTAAACTTTTCACTGATCATAAGAGTCTCCAATATCTCTTTAATCAGAAGGAATTGAACATGAGGCAACGACGCTGGCTAGAGTTACTCAAGGACTACGACTGTGAGATACTTTACCACCCTGGTAAAGCAAATGTTGTTGCCGATGCTCTCAGTCGGAAGGTAAACCTTGAAAAGAAAAGGCCAAGAGCATTGAGAATTGAAGTTGTCTCGACAATTGTGGGAAGTATAAAGAAAGTTCAAGAGGAAGCTTTAGAGAAAAATGACCGAAAGGAAGAACGTTTAGGCAAAACGTTAGTGTTCGGTACAAACAACCAAGGGTTGAAGGTATTTCAAGATAGAATTTGGGTACCTAAGACGGGCGGAATAAGAGATCTTCTGATGGAAGAAGCTCACAAGACCATGTACTCAATTCATCCCGGCAGTACGAAAATGTATAGGGATCTAAAACCCTATTATTGGTGGCCGACGATGAAGCTCGATGTTGCTAAGTATGTGGCCGAGTGTGTAACTTGTGCTAGGGTTAAGGCACAACATCAGAAACCGTATGGGAGTTTAGAACCTTTACCCGTACCCATGGGTAAATGGGAAGACGTCACCATGGATTTTGTAACTAAACTGCCCAGAACAAGGAACGGTCACGACATGATTTGGGTGGTCGTTGATCGCTTCACTAAGAGTACGCATTTCATAGCGGCCAAAGAGAAATGGTCTATGGATAAACTTGCGAATTCTTACGTGAAGGAAATTGTGAGGCTTCACGGTGTTCCGTTAACGATTGTGTCCGATCGTGACAGCCGTTTTACCTCAAGGTTTTGGAGGAGTCTACAAGAGGAATTGGGTACCAAGTTGTGTTTGAGTACAGCTTACCATCCGCAAACCGATGGTCAGAGCGAGCGAACGATTCAAACATTGGAGGATATGCTGAGAGCATGTACCCTAGAATTCCAAGGTAACTGGGATGAACACTTACCTTTAGTAGAATTCTCCTATAATAATAGTTTCCACTCAAGCATTAAGATGGCACCTTATCACGCTTTGTATGGGGAGAAGTGTCGAACGCCATCATGTTTGCTGGAAGCTGGGGAAAAGCAGTTTATGGGACCTGAAATAGTCCATGAGACTGCTGAAAAGTTGAAAGTGATAAGGGAAAGGATGTTAGCTGCTCAAGATCGACAAAAGAGTTATGCTGACAAGAAAAGACGACCGATATCCTTCGATGTCGGAGATTCGGTTTTACTTAAAGTCTCGCCGTGGAAGGGACTTATAAGATTTGGGAAACGAGGGAAGTTGAGTCCAAGGTTTATTGGACCATTTAAAGTTCTTCAGAGGATCGGGAATCAAGCTTACAAGCTAGAGTTACCGGAAGAACTGGAGGGTATTCATAACACCTTTCATGTGTGTTATTTGAGAAAATTCACAGGAGATGTGCCCGACATAATTTCGATTTCTGAGTTAAGGTTGGATGAAAACAAGAGGTTGATCGAAGAACCTGAGGCAATCGTTGACCGTAAGACTATGAAGTTACGACGCAAGATGGTCGATTTAGTGCTTGTGCGCTGGAAACATACGAATGGACCAAATCTCACTTGGGAAACGGAGAGTGACATGATGAGTCGCTACCCGCAGTTGTTTGGTGATATGTGATTCCGGGGACGGAATCATCCTAAGAGGGAGAGAATTGTAACACTCGTGTTTCTAGCCTAGGCATTTATATTGAGTTGATAGTCTAGGTTAACCGTTGTAACTCATTTTGAAGAAATGAAAAGGAGTTATGTGAATATTATGTGAATTATGTGTTTTATGCTTAAGTATTAGGGCTTAATTAATTAAGAATAAAAATAAGCGTCAAAATTAAAGTGTGAGATAAGCCCGATATCTTTACATAAAGTTGTAGTGGTCGAAACAAGGATTTCGGGGATATAAAGAATACCAAAATCCGAGTTATAACGAAGAAGTTATGACCTGTCGAAGTTTCGCGACAAAACCGGCACGGTGCTGAATGTCGTAAAAAGTGAGTTTTTGATAAACTACTTTTTAGCCTTAGTAATCTAAACAAAAGTTGTAGTATTCGTTAAACCGAGAAGTTCGATAAAAAGAACGCCCAAATCTGACTTCGTATGAGGAAGTTATGATTTTTCGAAGTTTCAGCGTAGCAGTAGACAGCTAAAAACTCGAATTTTAGATCGAGCGATTTTTAGCCGACACAACCTAAACGAGAATTGAAGGTCTCGTCATTAGGAGCACAACGGTAAAAAGTCTGATGAAAACGGACGTCGGATGAAGAAGTTATGAATTTTTAACGGATTTCCTGTCCTGGTCTGTTAAAAATAATAATATAAAAATTAAAGTCAAAATTAGCCGACGAAGTCTAAACGGAAGTTGTAGATCGTAATTTTAGCTACGCGTGCATATAAAGAACGTCAAAAACGGAGCTCGTATGCTAAAGTTATGGATTTTAGAAGTTTTGGCACGAAAACCGAGAAATTTCGCATAGTCACAATTGCCACGTCACCCTCGCTTAGAAAGTGACACGTGTCCTGCTGAGTCACCTGGCTGCTGAGTCATTAGGCTGCTGAGTCACCGAGGCTGCTGAGTCATGCGAGCCACGTGTCCTCTTCTGATTCGACCGAGGAGGAGGCCCAATCCGAAGCAACCAGCTCCCCAGCCGAAGCTTCGCCCAGCTGCCGCGTGTGTCCGAGCCTCGCATAGCCTAGCTCCGAGCCTCGCAGGTGCGCCAGCAAGCCGCGGTCCACTTAGAAGCCGACAGCGAGCCCTCGCATGTGCGAGCCATGTGCGAGACCCCCCCTGCGAAGCCTCTTAGCCGTCGGATCAGGAGACTTCTCAGCCGTTGGATCAAACTTCGGACCCTATAAATAGAAGGGTACCTGCGAGGGTTTCCGGCTACTTTTGGAATTTAGCCATTTTTAGCCCCTCTCTCCATATTTTCTTCATCTTAACATCCCGCAAAGCCCCGGTATCAATTGTAAAGCCCGGAATACCCCACGAAGTGCCCGAGAAGCCCGGAAAATTTATCTTTTCGGTTTCGAAGCCCGACTTTTGCAGAGCCCGGTTTCTCAATAAAACTCCCGGTTTTATTAGAAACGATCGTTTTAGGTAATGAATTGCTGCCCGATTTTCACCAAAATAAGTGAGTGTAGTTACTTTCAATTTACACATAGATATGAAGTATTTACCTTGAAATACGTGTTATGTGTAAATATGCTAATTGTTTATTCGAGGTGACTGTTGAATTGATGTTTTATACAAGTTTTAAACTGTATATGCTTTTTATCTACAAAATATGTTGGGTAGAACATGGGTAGATGAAATAGTTGATGTGTGTTAAAATGGTGAGAGGCCTCGATGTCGATGTTGTGTTGTTGTTGTAGTCATCTAGCGAAGTATAGATGACGACCACGGACTTTCTAGATAGTCCAGTGGAACACTAGCAGGTTCGCAACTTGTAGGTGTTGATGAATTAAATTTTCATTGGCATACTTCATCCCCCTCATGGTTGCCTTAAGGACATGTATGGCTGAGGAAACCCCTTAGCAGTAGTGTCCATCCCGATGATAATCCTTAGGCTAGGTCCCTTGTGATAGGTGTTTAGGGACGTAAAGTGAGGACAACGGGAATGGGTAATCAGGGTTATTGTTGATTGGTGAACTTAATAAGTATATTATTATTGTGGGTTGAAAACCCTATATGCTCACCAGGCTCCCAAGCCTGACCCACTCAGTTTTATGATTACAGGTAGTGGACCCCGAGCATAGTCGGAGGATGACGAGAGATTTTTGGATTATAGGCTAGTAGTTGTAAATAACTATTGAAAGGCTTATAATGTCTTGTTTATGCTTTTGATCTGTATCGGAACATGACATCCCGAGGTTTTGATATATATATATGGAAATATATACCTTCTTAATGAAGGATTTTGATAAAACTTTTATCATATATTGTTTGGGGACCAATTCCGAAATATCTTATAAAAAGATTTCTCTGATTTTATTTTAAAAAGCATAAATTAAATCGGTCTTTTCTGGCCGAGAAATATGGGGATGTCACAGTCTACGCACTAACTCACCGAGTTCTTCCACAAAACTCGAAATAAAATGAATAAATACAATACCTGAAATTCCAGATGCTACAGGCGTACTATAGTCAGATTCAAACCCTAATTTAGGGTCTTGGACCCTATTTAATCTCCTTAACTTACCACCAAACCTTATTATCTTCGTCCTCTATCCCTCTAAACCGAAGAAACGAAACCCTAGCCCCCATTTGAGTGGTTTTTGAGCTTTTGGAGGTATTTCATGCTTTTTGGTATTCATAGAAGAAGAAGGAACTTCTTGGAGTAGTGTAGGATTGCTTGAAGCTTTTGGATCCATTCTTGTTGCATCTTGATCTAATTTTTGGAGGTATAAAGTTTCTATCTTGATGACTATAGGTGTTAGATCTAGTTTAACAAGTATTTTGCGGTTCTTTTTAGTCCTTAGAATCATCCTTATTAGTATGAGCTACTCCAAGAGTTTAGAATGTTGGATCTTGGCCTTTGGGGGGTTCCTTGTTCATAAAAATGTCATCTTCATGAGTTATTTTGGACCATGCATGACTTTGGATATTTACTGTGGATGTTATTAAGGATTTGGTCCCATTAAGCCATGTAAAGGAGTAAAGTTGCCAACTTTACATGTTAAGACATCTCAATAGGTTCATATTCGAGTATAGAAGTCATTGTCTTAAACATTAAGAGCTTAATATTGTATTTTTTGTCCCTGGTGAGTACGTTGGGCATACACAGTAAGTACGCTCAGCGTAATGGAGATTCCGCACATCAGCCTCTTGTCCTCTGTGCTTCGAGGGTGAGTACGGGAGGCGTACTCCCCAACTTGTCATTTTGGGATTTTTGAGGTTTGGGCCTTGTGGGTCCATTGTCATCTGGATTTAGGCCATGGTTAGACTGCGGGCATTCTTGGTATCGGTCCCAATATAGTTTTTGGGCCCAATTAGGAAGTTGGGCCATATTGGGCTTTGGATTGCCATTTTAGGCGTTGGGTTTTTTGTGCATTTTGGGTTAGGCCTTGGTTTTGGGACAAGTAAGAAAAGGTTAAAATGATCTTTTACCCTTTAAGAAGTTGGTTTATGGAGTGGGCCTTGGATATTGGGTAATATGGTTAATTACTAATTAAGATTGTATTTATTATTAGTTGGCACGAGGTTATCCAATTCAGTAGTCCGAGCTGTTATTTGATTATCAGCGGATTAAGGTGAGTCGCCTCACTGTACTCGTTGATCGAAGGTACCAATGTCGACCCTCTAGGTTTTGTTATGCTAGTTGTATTTGTGAGTATTGCATGGTATGTGGAGTTAGGCCCATTTGTATGGTGGGCTAGGCCTATTATTTGTCGGGCTAGGCCCATAGATCAGAAGAGGATAGGCTCATTGTATGTTATTTAGGTGCTAACTTTCTTTGTGACTTTTGCATTTGTATGATCACACTAGGCCCATTAGCTTGGCATGGCTAGGCCCATTATGGTGGGTTGGGCATAATGTGCGGGCTGGTCCCAATGATATGTATGGTATGTGGTATTTTGGGGAACTCACTAAGCTTTGTGCTTATGGTTTGTATGGTTATCGTTTTAGGTACTTCTGGTTCGAAAGAGAAGTGTCCGGCGTGATCGCAGCGCATCCACCTACGTTTCTACATTTTGACGATTTTTGGATTGTACTCTGATAACTATTTTCTTATAAAGTACTCTTGAATATGTAGAAAAATGACATTAAATGTCGACTGAAAGATAATTAATGTTTTTGTTGAATTAAAATGAAATTTTTACCTCATAAATTTGGGACGCTACACGGCAGGCCAGCAAATCTGGGGCATGCCAGTAGGGAAACTGTGGGGTATTCTAGTCCGATGATTAAGGACCCAACATGCATGCTCGTATATGATCTGTTGTGTGTGGTATTTTGGGGAAACATATTAAGGTTTGGGCTTAGGCAGTTGTTGTTCTTTGTTTCAGCTATCATCGGTTATCGTGCGAAAGATAAGACATGATTGTACACATTCATTAGTAGCAATGAAGATTCCATGTTATTATATTACTCTAATTTTAAATAACGTAATCTTGATAAAAATGGTTTTCTTAACATGGGTTTTATAATGTGAAGTTTTACCTTAATAAAAATGAAAATTTTCAGTTGTGAAAACGGGACATTAAAATACGTAGGTGGGGCTCAATATGTATGGTATGTGGTATTTTGGGGAACTCATTAAGCTCCATACTTACTTTTTTGTGGTTTAAAATTTTCATGTACTTCCAGTTCAAAAGGAATGGGCCCTTATAGTACTAAAAAAGTGTGGACAGGAAGTCTGTTAAAACGTACTATCAAGAAGACGATGTCAAGCAAAGGAAAATTTTGAAATTTCCATTGACAAGTTAGAGAGACAGACTACTACAGTGTAAGAATGATAGGGTGACTTGTACCTTAAAAGGAATGCTATCATTTCTTTTAAGGGTAGATGGTAAGAAGGATAAAAAGTTTGATGATGCAATGTACATGAGCTCACAACACTCTGGAGGCTGAGTACGAACAACACGTGGTGCTTGAAATTATGAGTGACACAAACAAACCAAGGATACAAGATTTAGAGCTACCAAGTTATGAAAACTAATGATGTGGATTACTACTAGGGTTGAGTATTACTACTAATTGGAATCAACAACTAGGAAAAGAGCGGATAGATTTATGATAATGGGAGCTTTTATTATTAGTACATATAGAAGAAATGACTTTGCCTTAGAGCACTATGGGTCACTCGAACTGTGACCAAAGGACGCGAAAATCAATTGATATAAAAGTCGGTTATGTATTCATAAAAGGGACAAGAAATAGAAAAAGTAAAGCATGATGATACTTGAGAAGTTAAACTGACAAAGTACCAAATGGAAGAGTCGAGTACTCGAGCAACAATGTTGAAGGACACATGAATAATGAAACTATGATGAAAGCTATACGCAATTAATGGGAAAGGCAAAAGTGTAATCCAAGGTTCATAAGGAGTATATGTGACGCAACGAGTTTCCATGAAGAAATAAACAAAATATCTTGCTACATGATGAGGATCATCTTAAGTTTTAACCTTAAAAGAAATGCTCTCATTTCTTTTAAGGGGTAGATAGTTGGGAAGAACCAAGTTACAAGTGACGAGATAATTTGGAACCAACAAAATTTTGAGAGTTGAGTTGAAGAAAATCCAAGTTATTTAGATGTTTTGGTCATGGTATGCTTAGGATTACATACCTAAGAAATGCGTTAACTTATGAAATGAGATTTTGGGTTTGACACGATAGTTAAAATGAATGAAAGAGGATATGGACAAGGTGGGAAATAGGCATGAATTGAATAGTATGGTATATGTTGGTACAAAATTATAAGTTTCATATTGATATACATGGTTAGGTTGTCGTATGGGTAAATGTAGAAGGAGAAATCATTATTATGAATGAACTGCCAAGCATTGCGTTCAAGCCATGTTGAAAATACTAGGTTAATTTAAGACTATGATACTAGAGGAAGTTAAAAAGGACAAGATGAAAAGATATTTTGGAAGCTAAAGACCGAGAACTGACATACTAATGGAATTAGTAAAAAAATGGAATGTTGGTAGCATGCTTTAGCACAAAGGGACGTGCTTTGGAAAATTAGAACCTAAGTAAGGAAAGAGACAATTGATGGCTTAAAAGTTTACATGGACTGATAAGGCTTCTTACATGCCTTAACTTTGTTGGAACATAAGGAGATTATATGTCTTAAAATATTGTATATCATTGTCAAAGGTATTTGTTAAAAGTTCAAAAAGGGACAAAAGGGTAAAAGTGTCAAAGAGGGTTAATAACTCCTAATTTTTGTACAATTGATTATTAGGCAGACCAAAACTGTTACAAATTATAAAGGTGATGTAACCATTGAGGAAATTGAAAATTCACAGGATGAAATTCTAATGAGATGGCTCTCGATGTAATTCTAAGGATGGAATCCTTTTAAGGGGTAGATAATTGTAACATCCTAAAATTTAAGATCGGGTTCTTAAATTAATAAAGTAAATAAATGAAAAATGATTTATATGGTTGAAGCATCAAGGGATAATCATATCATTAGTTTATATGAAGTTTAGAAAGTTAGAAGTGTAAATAATAACATTTTAAAAGTACAGGGCGAAAAGCGTCTAGTTGGAAAAGTTAGTTGACCAAAGGGTTGACTAAATGGAAGAGATTATCAAGGTTATAAATGGACGAGGAATGACTTATTATGTAAAAAAAATGAGTTAAAGTCATAAATATTGAGGTTTGGTGAGTTTTGACTAAAATGAGCAAACTTGAAGGACCAAACATGAAAAATCTAGAAATAAGATGAACACCCTCCTCATATCTCTTCTAGGTTCATTATGGGCATTATAAAGACCCACCAATTGGCGACTCTTCATCTTATTCCATCTAGGTTTGATCTAAGTGAAGGATTAAGTAATCAAGCAAAGGAAAGAAGGAAATCAATGCTTACAAGGTATAAAATCTCTTCCTCTTGCTCCATTTCGATTTAAAGTTTTGGGTAAAACTCCAATATCGTTTTAAGTTCAAATAAATGGTTAGGGTTTGGTTATATAACCTCCCTAAATTTGTTTGATGATTCCAATCTCAAACCAATCATTATATTGGTGGATTGGGTGATTTGGGTGAAAACCCTCATGAACCCTAGAAACCCCAAATTGTGAATAATGCAATTAATGATGAAATGAGATTGGATTCTATGACCTATATGATATTTGATAGCAATAAATACAATTAAAATGCTCAAATTCATCAATGATGGTAGAATCATGTAATTGGAATGGAATTGAGTGAAATGTGATGAAAACAATAGAACCCTTTGTATATGAGCATTTGATGAGTATATGATACTCATAAACATGAGTTGATACTAATAACATGATTTGAATGCAAAGACATGAAGCCTTGAACGATATCTAGTTAAATTTATGGAGTATCTGGCCATAAGGGCATTTTGGCAATTTTCTATGGAATTAAACAACCCCTTTGTTGTTAAGAGCTTAGTATCGGGTTAGATTGTGTTATAACATGTTTTATGCATTATACAGCACCCAATGATGTAATAAATGATTTGGGAATAAGTCATATAGCTTGAAGAATGTTATTGGGCAGTTTTAGCTCTTAACCCTTTCAATGGAGTGTTTATAAGAATTGGAGTGTAACGATGGAATTGAGGATTCCATGGTTAAATTAAACACTTACAATTGGATTTATTATAGTTTTATGTTCTTAACAACATTTATTTGACTGTTCAATAAGTTGAGAACAAGCCTTGTGAGCTTTTGAATGTTCACGTGAAAAATGGACTAGTTGATCCTTTTTTAAACACTTGAGGATCATCATGATCTTAAGGTTTCAATGAACACTTAATGGATTAAGTGGAGTGTTTTAAGATGATAAAACGCTTCCTAAACATGTGTGAGAACCTATAAAAATGGTACAAAGTGATTTGGAAAAGGGTCATCAAGAACCATGAAAAGTATAGTGTTATTTTGAGAAAAATCAAGTTTTGTGTGTGTGCAGACATTCACGGCCCGTGTAAATGCATGCTTTAATTTACATCGCCAGGTAAATCCATGTTAGAGGTTCTCTTGTTTTCTTCATAACTTTTGCATACGGACTCGGATTTACGCACGATTTTCGCCTACATTCATATTTTTGTATGGGGAATGATTTAAAGCTATAAAATTTAGTAATGGAACATATGAGGGGTATTTTGGTCATTTTAATGACTTATGTCCATATATGATGTAGGTAGTATTTTAATAGGGTTGTTCTAGGGAAAGGAACTAAAAGAGAACTAGATAACCTTCATGTGACTAACGTGAGTATGTGTTGGCATCTTCCACTTTGGGGTACATGGGAAAATGATTTTTATGATAAATAAATATTAATTATTTGATATACTAAACGTTTTTGAAATGAAAGTATAAATTATTTTGAAAAGAATGTTTTCAAAGATGCATTGAAGGCAAGAATGTTTTTGAAAGTAAAGAATGTTTTGGAAGATAAAATGTTTTGAAAAACTGTTTGAAATGTTTTGAAATATAGATGCTTTACTTTTGAAACGAGTTTATGATACTAATGTATGAAATGTGTAAAAAGTGGAAAGTAATGACAAGAAATGTAAAATAATGAAAAGGAATGGAAAGTAATTGTAGCACCTGGTTCTTGGTACGCTTTTCTTTTTATTTTTCATCTATGTATTTTGCATCTTTGTCCTTGGACTCGGCGAGTTGAAGGACCAAATCGCCGAGTAGAAGCGGGATGGGACACAGGTTTTAAGCCGTGGACTCGACGAGTAAGTGTTGTCTGGACAAAAACCCTAATCCAAGGGTTTGCACCCTATTTAAACAATGTTATGTCGTCCAAAACGTCCCTTATTCTCCCAAAACACCACTCATTGAAACCTTAGTCGTTATTGAAGCAATCTAAGCCTTGTTAGTGGATTTTGGTGCTTGTGGTCTTAAGAAGGAAGGAGAAAAGCTTGAGGAAGCATGTAGAGACCAAGGGAACCTGACTTTGTGCACTTTCTACAGCTCATTGAAGGTAAAAAGTTGTAACCTTTCTCATTCATTTGTTAGATCCCTCTTTGGGGAGATTTAGGGATTTTATTGTAACACCTAGTTCTAAATCGATTCCTAGCCTAAGGGTGTGGGCCGTATATCGGTCATCATAAGGATTAAGGCATTTGAAAAGGTAGTATCTAGGCCCATTTGGATGCGGGTGATGTATTAGAAGTGATTTGGGTGTCAGTTCGTGTTTTGGAACCTAGGGGTATTTCGGTAAAGTGGCAGTTTGGGCTTTTGGTGGAAAATGGATTGTTGTTTGGAAGGACTTAATAAAGGTATGATTTTTTATAAGTGTAGAGCTTCTCGTCACCTTTCCATGGATATAAGGATCATCGGAATCGGATTTGTAACGAAGAAGTTATGGCCTTCGGAAGTTTCGTGGGTTTCAGGCTTAGCCGAGTACGCGGGGCGTACACAAAGAGTACGTGGGGCGTACTAGGGAAAAAGGGAGTACGCTAGGCATACCTAGGATTACGTTGGGCGTAATGACCAGGAGTGGTCGCGAAGGTTCTCTGGAGTACGCTGGGCGTACCAGAATTGCGTTGGGCGTAATTCCGTCATATCAGAACCCTATTTTAGGGTTTTGGACCCCATTTAAACTCCTTAAATCATACCCAAACCCTAATATCTTCAGTATTCAGCCTCCACCCCTCTTAACATTAGAAATCTTCATATAGCAACCATGGTGGCATTTTGGAGCTTATGGAGTCCATTTTTGGGATATTTGGCCCATTTTCAAGAAGATGGAACTTGTTGCAAGGAAGGGAATCAAGGAGGAGCTTATGGATCTGGCTTTTAGGACTCATTTTTAGCTTGATGAAGGTATAAAGCTTTGAACTTTATCATTCATCTCTTAGATATACCATTTTTGGGTTTTGGTTTCTTTTTGGTCCCAAGGTTGAAGCTTTATGGTTCCAAATTCGTTTTTAGTCTTGGGGTTGCCACCCTTGATGCTGTTTGAGTCCCTAAGGCAGAAAGTTGCCATCTTGATGGTCTTAAGGGGTTCATGCTTGAGTTAGGGTCACTTTTATGGAAGTAGAAAGCCATTTTTGTAGTTTGGCTTTGTTTGGGGCATGCAAAGTCACCAAGTCAGTGACTTTATGGGTTTAGACGTTAAGTATAGCTCAGATTTGTGATTTGGACTTATTGGATCAAGTATTAAGCACTTAATAGATGTTGTGCATGAGTTGTTTATACATTGGGCGTACTATGTAGTACACGGCGCGTACAGTCCATTTGCTTAGTACGCTAAGCGTACAGAAGAGGTACGGTGGGCGTACGCTCTCAGGAGGACTTGGGCCTTTGTGGACTTCGGACCTTGAGGCCCTAATGGTTTTGGGTCTGTATTTGCTGATAGTTGGGCTTGAATGCATCTTTGGGCCAATAATGGAATAGTTGGGCCTATTGGGCCTTGTGGCCCAATATAGAAATGAACTTCGCATTATGGACCTCGGGTTGGGCCAATTCTTGGACTGGGTTGTTGTGGGCCATCGTGGGCCAATTAGGTTGGGATTATTGACTAAGGAGAATATTGGGCTTTAGTATAAGGTCCATTAGAAAGGTCTGGGCCCAATTTGGATAATTAGTCCAATGATGGATTTATAGACATTATAGTGTTGGGCTTTTGGTTTGGGTTTGGGCCTTAGTTTTGAATCACACAGGGCCAAGGGTAGAATGGTCATTTCACCCGATGCATGGATTAAGGATTATGCTATGGACCCAATTGCTAATTGGGTATATTGATTGGTAGTGAAATCCCTGGAAGCTGGTGAGGCAGCAGCTAATGATTTCATGCGGGATGCTTCTGCAGTGCGAGGTGAGTCTCCTCGCCATACCAATGGGTCTAAGGCACCAAGGCTTACCCATTATGTGTTACGATATATGTGTTATCCATTTTGTGAATTTATATGCTTTGTGATTGTTCTTACATGAAAGATCTCGGGGGGTTCCCAAGGCACTTAGGTGTAAGACCTTGGAGGGTTTCCTTGGCATCCTAGGTTAAAGACCTCGGGGGGTTCCCGAGGCACTTAGGTATAAGACCTTGGAGGGTTTCCTTGGCATCCTAGGTCGAAGACCTCGGGGGTTCCCAAGGCATTGGGCTAAGACCATGTGGAAGTTCCCATGGCACCCGGAGTAAGACCTTGGAGGCTTTCCAGGGCTTCCCTATGTGTTGGATTGCATGGTTTATGAGTTATGTATAGCTGATTAGCTAGTATGATATGTTATACATGATTGTGTGGGTATGCTCTGGGGAACTCACTAAGCTTTGTGCTTATAGTTTTGTTTATTGTTTCAGGAATCATCGATTTGGAAAAGAAGGGCTCGGATTGGTCGCATCGGACACACCCATGATTTCCGCAAATGATAGATTTTGGGATGAACTCTGATAAATGCTTTTAATTAACAATGTTTTGGAATGATTGAAATAAATGATATAAATGGTTGGCTATAATAAAAATGAATTTTTTTTGCCTTTAATTTTTGGGTTGTTACAAGTTGGTATCAACTTGTAACGACCCAAAATTCAAGACCAAAAACTTCGTTTTATTTAAGTTATTACATAAAACCATCAGTATAAAATAGTCATAATAATATCTCATGTCAAACCAGTGTGTCAATAATCAAGCATGTCATCATAAAATAATATCAGAGTTTAATCCCAAAGATCTCATGTGCGGAAAACGTAATGTGATGCGTTGCGATCGAGCCAGCTCCTTTCCTTTGAAAATAAAGTGCCTGAAACCAAAACTGTAAATCGTAAGCACAAAGCTTAGTGAGTTCCCCAGAGCATACCCCACGCAATCCAAATAATCACATAATCCATATCAGCTATAACAACTACACAAACCGTAACAATCGCATAAGCATGCATATACACATATAAAGATGCCATGGAAACCCTCCAAGGTCTTATTCACATACTCACATAACTCATATCAACTACACCAGCCATGCATATAAACATATAGGGAAGCCCTGGAAACCCTCCAGGGTCTTACACCGGGTGCCATGGGAACCGCCACATGGTCTTAGCCCAATGCCTCGGGAACCCCCCGAGGTTTTTGACCTAGGATGCCAAGGAAACCCTCCAAGGTCTTACACCTAAGTGCCTCGGGAACCCCCCGAGGTCTTGATCTAGGATGCCAATGAAACCCTCCAAGGTCTTACACCTAAGTGCCTCGGGAACCACCCCGAGGTCTTCCATGCAAGTATGACAAAGGTCACTAACATATCACGTACCACAAAATCAATTGGCATACTACATAATCATCAGCATACTCCTTATCACATAACCACCTAACATGCAACATAATACAACTTCAACTAGTGTATCACTTATCATAAAATGGGCCGGCATTGGTGCCTTAGACCCATTAGTATGGTGAGGAGACTCACCTGGAACTGCTAAAGTCCCCCAGACTCAATCCCACACTACTAAAGTCCCGCAGACTCAACCCCAGCTGCTGGATGACAGATTCCCAAACTGTCAACATCAAACGACACCCAATTAATAATTGGCTCCACTACATAACCATAAGTACCTACTTTGGATAATTACTACGTTACCCCCAAGCTCGGCTTATTCAAGCCCAAGGCACAATCCATAGGCCTAGAGTCAACTATGAATCAAAGCCCAACATATGGCCCAATTATCCAAATTGGGCCTAAGCCTTTACATGGTCTTATTCTAGGGTCCAACATCATATAATCATTAAGGCCCAAATTATGGCCTATCTATGGCCCAATTTTCCAAATTGGGCCCAAACCCCTTACATGGACCTTACCCCAAAGCCCATTAATTATTCTGGTCCATGTAAGGGGTTTGGGCACAATTTGGAAAATTGGGCCATAGATAGGCCATAATTTGGGCCGTAATGATTATATGATGTTGGACCCTAGAATAAGACCATGTAAAGGCTTAGGCCCAATTTGGACTGGGTGTGTCTGAACTCAAACTGAGGATCTGTCAAATTTTCAAAAGGAAAATGTTTTAACTAAAGAATTTCTAAGACGAGAAAGGGTGTGGTGCATGCAATCAGCCGAGCTCAAGTAAGTTTCCCAGGATACTCACAATTGTTATCTGTTATGATTTGATTTATGAATCTGAGAATCTCATGCTATTTAGGGCTAGGGGAGATGCATGTATATGTTGTACGAGCCGGTAAACTTGCATGCTAATGCTGAGAAGTCAACGATAGATTGGCCTGATATGTGATGCTTGTAGCTTTGGAGATACTATATGCCATGCTAGAATGAGAATGATTATTTATATTGGTAACTGCTATGTGTATGTTTTAAAAATTATATGTGGTTAGGACTCGTTTCCTGTTCTGTGTATAATTTGCATGCATAAAGGCATCTGACAGCGAGGGTGGAAGTGGACAGCATGGGTTGTGGTATGTGGGCTGAATGTTCTATGATAGCTTATGAGTCGGAGATTACCCTAGGGTGAGCCTACGATGAGATTCGTTACAGGAGTCACCCGATTGAGAATTATATGTATAGTTAGAATTGTCTAACTGGAATATGTTGGTTAGTTTTCCCGTTGTCCGAATGTTGCTTACTTTGTGCTTTGTGGGACTTTTAGCAATGTGAGCTAGCTACTAAGTGAATATGCTAGGTCACATGTGTACAGGCCAGATAATCTCAGGGTGATGGATTTGGCCCTATTGCACAACTCTTGTTTGAGTCCAACCGTTCTAGGGATGAGTCTTTTACTTGAAGGATTATCTGATCTCTGCTACATGTGGCTATATTCATGAGGTAGCTAGCTCACATTACTGGGCATCTTTCAGCAGCTGAGGACTGGGTGGGTTGGGAACCTAGGAGAGCCTAGAGGTGCTTCGGTGGATATTGTGTTGCTGTTTAGAAAAAATTTAGTAAATCATCGGAGTAGGTGACTTAGAGGATTCGGGATGATCCTGGAGAAAAGTATGGGTAGGTGTGGAAGGTAGTATTAGGCCCGTACTACTGAAAGCACAGGATCCAAACTCAAATCATAGAAAGTCTCAGAGAATCTAAGAAGCCTGGGAAGGGAATTCTTGGTTACGATTGGACCATGGGGATATCCGATGCGCTGAATGCGGATGTGCATGCAAGGGGAAGGACCAGGGTTTGGTCCAGGCTCCGGTGGTGAGCCAGTTAGCGGAAGGACTGCCATGATTTGTAGTTCGCCTTGTATCTCTTGTATCAGGAGGCAAGGAGTGATCGTGCGATCTATTGCACTTCTGGGATTAGAGACTATGTTTTTATGCGGGATGCTTCTATAGTGCGAGGTGAGTCTCCTCACCATACCAATGGGTCTAAGGCACCAAGGCTGACCCATTATGTGTTACGATATATGTGTTAGCCATTCTGTGAATTTATATGCTTTGTGATTGTGCTTGCATGAAAGACCTCAAGGGGTTCCAGGGGCACTTAGGTGTAAGACCTTGGAGGTTTTCCTTGGCATCCTTGGTCAAAGACCTCGGGGGGTTCCCGAGGCACTTAGGTATAAGACCTTGGAGGGTTTCCTTGGAATCCTAGGTCGAAGACCTCGGGGGTTCCCGAGGCTTTGGGCTAAGACCATGTGGGGGTTCCCATGGTACCCGGAGTAAGACCCTGGAGGCTTTCCAGGGCTTCCCTATGTGTTGGATTGCATGGTTTATGAGTTCTGTATAGCTAATTAGCTAGTATGATATGTTATACATGATTGTGTGTGGGTATGCTCTAGGGAACTCACTAAGCTTCGTGCTTACAGTTTTGCTTATTGTTTCAGGAATTATCAATTTGGAAAAGAAGGGCTCGGATTGATCGCAGCGCACACACCCATCATTTCCGCAATGATAGATTTTGGGATGAACTCTGATAAATGCTTTTAATTAACGATGTTTTGGAATGATTGAAATAAATGATATAAATGTTTGGCTATAATAAAAATGAAATATTTTTACCTTTGATTTTTGGGTTGTTACATTTATAAGCCATTTTTGGTTGCCAACCATGTTTGCAAACATGGTTGGGGGTTAAAGCTTCTGAATAACATCATTTGAAGGGTCACTAGGCAGATTTCAGTGGCTTTTGCACCCATGAGAGGCCCCACGCATCTTAAGAGCTTTTTTTATGTCTTTTTGATCTCAAAGTCGCATGCAAGCACGTAAATTTTGTAACTTTACGTACTAGATCGATTATAGAAGCTTGGATCTATGTTTTGATCAAGGTTGTACATCAGAAATCAAGGATTTATAATGTGGACATGACCGACTCGGCGAGTCCGTTCTTGGGACTCGACGAGTCCGAGGCTTTGAGCTCCAAATCTAATGAGGGTCAAAGAAACCCAATAGAGTGTTAAAAGGGTTGTAACCGGACAAGGAGAGTTACCCAATGTATTGGACGTGATTTAGACCTGGAGTTCGTGGGAATCGATGAGTGCTAGAACAGACTTGGCGAGTCCAAGGCAATCTTCTTAAGGATGAAGATGAACTCAACGATTTGTTCATCAACTCGGTGAGTCGAGGACAGAACTTGTTCATCAGATGAAGGTGAAATTGACGAGTTGTTCATCAACTCGGCGAGTCGGATGAGTTTCATGTGATGTTCATGTGATGGAGCAACTCGTTGGGTTGACAACCCAACTCGACGAGTCGGGTCATGGATGAGGACGAGTAAA
The DNA here is from genome assembly GCF_051521515.1 of Lactuca serriola. Lineage (NCBI taxonomy): Eukaryota > Viridiplantae > Streptophyta > Magnoliopsida > Asterales > Asteraceae > Lactuca > Lactuca serriola. Next base: position 121,143,461 of record NC_136416.1, read on the forward strand.
GCGTGAGGGACTCGGCAAATTGACGGCCCAACTCGGCGAGTCGGGTCAACTTGAAGTTGACTTTGACTGGACTTGGACTGACCCTGTTTAGGGTTGTACTTGCTGTGATAATTATCTTGGTTTGGTTATAAGATTTATCTGGATGATATGTTATGTGCATAGTAGGTATTAGTTTCCTTAACAGTGGTCCTTAGGACCCAAGGGTAGGTTAGTACCCGGATATGCCTGACTGTATGTTTATATCTGCTGATTGTATGCTAGTGGTAGGGGTGAAATAGTCCCCAGTTACCGGTTGAAAAATACCGATGACGGATACCGGTTGAAAGATACCGATGTATATTACCGGTCGAAAGATACCGAAGATGGTTACCGGGTGAAAGATACCGAAGATGGTTACCGGTCGAAAGATACCGAAGATGGTTACCGGTTGAAAGATACCGATGGAGGTTACCGGTTGAAAGATATCGATGAAGGTTACCGGTTGAAAGATACCGACGATATTATATGGTATGTGTGGTTTCATGGGGGAACTCACTAAGCTTTGTGCTTACAGTTTTGGTTTTGGTTTCAGGTACCTCTTCGTCGAAGGGGAAGGAGCCGGCAGTGTCGCATCGCATCACACACACACATACTCATGGTTTCCGCAAGGAGTTTTTGGGACTGTACTCTGATTTTCATTACTTTTGATGTTATGTCTTGGGACACAACAACATGATTTTGTGGCGTGTTGTTTATTTGACAATATTTTCGTAAAAACGTTTATGGAATTGTTAATTTAAAAATGAAATTTTCGGGCTTGAATTTTGGGATGTTACAAGTTGGTATCAGAGCCCTGGTTTGAGGGATTCGGACACTCCCTCGAGGGTGTCTAGACTCAAACGGAGGGACTAAAAGATTTTTACAAGGAAAATGGTTTTCTAAAATCTAAATGGAAGGATTTTAAGAAAGACGAAGTGTGTCATGCATGCGACCGGCCGGGCTCAAGTTAGTTTTCCCCAAGATACCCATACTTGTTATGTTATGTTATATGGTTTTGATTAAGAAAAATGCATGCTAGAATAGGACTAAGGATCTAGGAGGATGCCTTGTGTGCCTGATATATGATTCTGAGAATTACATGCTAGTTAGGGCTAAGGGTCTAGGAGGATGCCTTATATGCCTGTTGTATGAGCTGTATGCTAGGACTGTTTAGTCAGCACCAGGATGGCCTTTGTAGGTTATGTCTGGTTTTGGTTACCCAATGCACGAATGTTGCTTGCTTTGGGCTATGGGGGTTCTGGCCATCTTCAACTAGCTAAGGAACGGATATGTAACAATATCCGCAAGCTAGTTAGGGGGAGGTGGTGGGGACTCCCAGTGAAGCTGATGGTGGAGGGTAGGTCGGAGAGTGCCCTAGGAAAGCCTAGGATGAGGTCAGTGGAAAGGGTATCGGAAAAAGGGACTTGGCGAAGTCGAAGCAATCTTTGAGGAAAGTACGGGTAGATGTGGAAGGTAGTATGGGCCCGTACTACTGAAAGCAGAGGACCTGTACTCGAATCAAGGAGGGCCTAGATGGAACCTGGAAACATGGAAAGTGTGTGAGACCTCTAAAAGGTATATGTGACACTGACAGTCGTATGTTTATTTTCAGAATGGTGGTCACACGACATTGAGCAAGAGGTTCAGGATCCGGGTCAGGATCGGGCTCGAGCGCAGGATCTGAGCATGTGGATGATGGGTTACGCGAGTTCATTGCGTCCGAGATCACGAGGGGTATCCTTGATGCGACGCTGATTATCTTCGGGTCGATTAAGGAAGGGATCATTAAGCTGATAGAGATCGCCTTAGGGCGTTCAGGAGTGACATGGCGACCAGCCAGTCAGGGCCACGCACACTGTCCTTTATGGACTTCAGAGGGAGTGGTGCGCCAGATTTCCATGGGGTGAAGGACCCCATTGCTGCTAGGAGATGGCTCACAAACATCGAGTCTGCGCAGCTGATGAGCTTCTGCCCAGAAGGGTCGAAGGTCCGTTTCGTTGCAGGGTGTTTGTGAAGAGTTAATAACTAACTTGAAGATCGATTAGATCTTTAAAACAGGTAAAATATTAAACAAGTAAACAGCAAGAACACAATAATGGATCAAAGAGTGTCGAATGATTAATCAATAATCCTCAGCAGAGCTCGATAAAGAACTTCTACTGTAGAGGATTTAGGGTTTACAAGAACGATGAAGTAATAATCTGTGATCTATCGTAATCGCTATTGTCTTCTAGATCGTTATCTAAATCGTTAACCTAATATGCATGCAAGCACATTAATTTATACTAAACCCTATCAGCTCACGGTTGGATAGGCCCAAACCGGAGTAACAAAACTTGGACTATTAACCGAGCCCAATGACGCAATACATCAAAAAGCTACGCTACGCTACCCAACAATCTCCCCCTTTGCGTCAAATTGGAGCGAGATCACTACTTCTTGCTTGGGCCAGCAGTGGGAACCTTCTTCTTTACAGTTTCAAACAGACGTGAGATAAGGGCGAGGATAGTCTGTCTGAATCGGATGTACCACTGTATCATATCGTCAAAATATTTGATATCATCTGCTGTATTTTCCTTGCATCGGTGGATGATCCCCAGCACATGCTCTAGACAAGCAGTGGTATAAAGATGTTTATCAGCTAAGGCAAAGAGACATTTCTGTCCTTCACTCCTAGTGAACATGACGGAGTTTCGCCTCGGGTCAATTTTTCCCATCTTCATCTGGTTTAGATCATTGGCCGAGCCAACAGGAGAGACCTTTGGTTTCTTCTTAAAGACATTTGCAATCTCCTGATCCATCAGTGCGACCTCCATGATATAACACACCAACATCCTCTTGAGATGGTCAATGATTGGACCATATTCAGCTTCATTGGTCAGAAGGATGTTGTGCAGGACGATCCAATCATGAGGATTGAGGTTCGGTAGATCTGCTAAAGAAATGGCATGTTCGGTTTTTGCAGATCTCCTGAGCACTTTGAAACGAACATTGATAAACCTCCCTTCAGTGTATGGTTTCAGGACCCGAATGTTGATGATCTTCTGAGCGCTCCAGGTTTGATATTGCGGTTGAGCAGCCTTCAGATAGAATTCAATCAATTCCCGATCAACCTCTGGATGAGGATGAGGGAACTCAGCAACGTTGGCGAAGGCGTGAAAAATGAACGCCTTTCGGGTAAGTGGCATGTCGAACTGAGAGTCGATAGAATTGAAGCAGTCAAATGAGATAACTGGTTCAAGCCACAAAATGCTCGGGGTGTCGATTGCCTCCTTTATCATCCTTTCTTGAGTCCAAGCAGGAAAAAGAGTTTTCCTACTCTCGAGAAGGTCGTGGGCTTCCTTCTGTTTGCGTTCAGCTTCTTCAGCTTCTCTTGCCACACGAACATTGTCATCTTCATCATTGCGTCGACTTTTGCGTTTCAGCAAGTCGGCAATGGTTTCGTTGTCTTCTTCCTCTTCTTCCTCAGCAATTTTCTTGCCTTTATCCTTCACACCCGAACCAGAGGCTTGGCCTACAGGAGGAGGTTCGGTTGTGTGAGTTGCTTTTGAGGAATGAGGTGGTTGCGATCCAGACTCCTTTTCTCCCCCTTGTTTCGGATTGGACACGAAATCGGGTAGCCCTTCAATTTTGCTTAACAGATCCAGGGCAGGAGCGAGCTTTTCTGCAAGGGTACGCCTCACATAATGATTAAGGATCGGATCATGTGCTTCGAGGATGTTAGATATTGCTGAGTGGACATCCGAAACACATGTCTTGATGACCTTCCGTTCGGACCGAAGAGTGTCAATCTGTTGTTGAGAATTGGAGAGTTGAGCACTCTTGACCTTTAGGGCAGTGGTCTTCTTGGCCAAAACGTCCATCAACGAGTTCTCAGCGGCCAGATCCTCTTGGAGTTTAGAGAGGCGCTCGTCAATAGAGGCACGGAGAGCAGAGTTGTCGTCTATCAGAGATTGACGAAGTGTGGCAAAGGACTGCAACTCTGTAGAGACAAACGTGGCCAACTGTTGAACAATTGGTTCCAACGTAATCTTGGTGGCATCTGCACTCTCCTGTAAGGACTTTAACAGGGTAGAGGCATCATAGAATAGTTTATCGACTTTTTCGGTCGCAGCCTCGCAGGCTTTCGTTGAGGCATCGATGACGGCGGTTGCAGAAGCGACCGAATCTTGCTGAGCCCTGGAGAAGGCATCAACAATCTTCTGAAGAGCGGCTTCAGAGAGGGATGATTGAGAGGTGGAAAAAGAAGCAATGAGCAAGTCGACCTTGTCATGTAGCTCCTTAAGATGCTTCTTTGTGACCGGAGCGTCATCGTCATCGTCACTCTGCACTTGAAACGGACTGTAATAGACCGAATCAAATGTCATGTTTTCCCCGCCAAGGAAAGGGTTATCTCCGTCAGAGGCATGACCAGGAGATGGTGGTGGTGGTGAAGTTGGGGGTGTAGTGGTATGAGTAGGTTCAGGTTGGGTGGGTTCGAGTGTAGGTGTAGGTGTAGGTTCGGTTTGTTTTTAAGTAGGGGTAGGTTCAGGTGCTGTTTGGGTTTCGGTTGCTGGTGGAGGTTCGGTTGCATCGGTAAAAATAGGTGGTGGCATAGGGATTGAGGTGGTTGGAATGTGGGTAAAGGGGTTTATGGTAGGAATGAAAGTAGGAATTGTTTGAGTAGGAGAGGGAATTGGAGATGTATGGATTTGCATTTCGGGGGTAGGTGATCTGGGTCGTGTGTTGCCCCTTGGAGGTGTGTTGCCTCTTGGAGAGTCGGCAGAATCCGAACTCTCACCCTCCGACTCACTTGAAAAGGAAGCGATAATTAGCTTTCGCTTTGGTTGTGTCTTTCGCCTCTTCTGCTGCGGTGACTGAGCAGCTTTAGTTGGTTTCCTCTTCCTAGGAGAAGGGCCTTTAGCCCCTTTGGCCACTTGTTTTCCTTTGTCTGCTTTCTTGCCTCAAGGAACAGGCTTATCAGCATCGTGAATTGATTTCAGCATCTCCGGCGTGAGATCCCTCGGACCAGACCGCTTGAACTCTTTGTAGGTCCGGATGATTCTGCTGTCAGCTGGAACGTCAGCGTACATGATTTCCGGAATGGAACCATGGAATGGGAATTTCGAAGCATCTGAGAAGATGATCTTCGTGGTATGAAAGGTACCAATCGAAGACATCGGTGCACCGGCGACAGTAGGGATATTGAACTTGTCCATCCCCCACTTCGTGATCAAGGTCCAAAACCTGGCATACGACACCTCTGAATGCCGTGAAGAAGAAGATAAACTTTGGATGAGTTGTTGCCAGAGAACAAACCCATAGTCGACATTAATGTCGTTGTAAACACCATACAAGATGGATAGGAACAGTCGACTGGAACCATCTGAACCAGAGCTTCTTTCAGAGAGACCTTTGAAGAGCACAGTGAACATCCCGTTCCATGTAGGAATCTGCCATTGTTGAAGATAGCAAACATGTAGGAATCATAGACATGAGGGGTTAGATCGATAATGAGGCATTGTTGAGGGCGAATGGGAAGAATGTGGGAAGTTGCGTGCACAGAGGATGAATCTGCCATTGTTGAAGAGAGGGAAGAAGATGATGAACAGTTAGGGTTTAGGGAATTCTTGCGCTCTGAGAAATTGGATTGCAGTAAAGAGGTAAATGGTAGATGTTGACGCCCTTTTATACTGAGGTTTAAGGAGAGAGAAAGATATGCCCAAATCTTCTGTCGAAATACCAAGAGTTTTCCGGAGTGTGACTGATGCGTGACAGTTGGGGAACCGATGATTACGCATGAGAGAGAGTGTCAGATTCCGAAGAACACGCCTCCCATCAAGCACCGTTTCTGATAAACCGTTTCAAATTCACACGCGCCTTTTCTGTGCCAGAGAGGAACCGCTTCAAATTCGCACACGCGTCTGCGACGTCAGTTAGAGATTAGACGTTTCAAATTCGCATGCTTTACCTTTTTACCGCCGTTTGAAATCAAACCAATTAGACTCCCGCCTGAGTCAGCAACCCTTCATCTTATCCCTGTAACGTATAACGGCATCTTTTGAATAATACGCCCATGTGGATTAAAATTGACCTCAGCTTTTAATCAACCACCAATCCAAAGAAAAAGCCTGTAATAATTAGAACTAGAATTTTGGAAAATTAAAGATTTTCGTGCTAAGGGTGTAAAAGATGAGAAATAAAGCAATTTTGTTTTAGGAAAAATTGTGATGTCAATAAAGACACGAAACAAATGACCCCGGGCACGAATCTCTTCCTTCAAAGTCAAGAGAGACCTTAAAGTGTTAGTGTGGTTTCCCGTTGAATAACGATCAAACACTTATTAAGAAGTGATGAAAGGCTTCTTTTAATTAGGCTTCTTAGGGTGGGTTTTGCTTTGATTCAATAGTCCTAATCTTGAAATAAGATAGAAAGTGAACAAAGTACTTGTGAGACCGGTGTAGTCTGTTGAACAAGTAGGTTTGAAATAATTTTAAAGTGGCTGATAAATATAAAATCTCAACAAAAATAAAAACTGGATCCCAAGGGAAGAAATGTTATGGTTATTAACAATTTCATAGGAATCACACAAAAGAAAATTTTGAGATTTCATGAAGATACGTCCGTCAATTCATTAGTGAAAATTTGAGCAAATTAATTGTTCACCGTCAATTCAGATTGGGTATTGAATTTTGGGTTTCACTCAGCTCGTAGTGGCACAAAACTAAGATCATAAACGCAGTTTTTGAGTAACCATAAACCTCAGTGGTAATATCTGAGAGTCTCAAGGGTTACGTTTGTGAAACGAATTTAATGGAGAAAAGCAATAGAGATGGTGTAAGAAATTAAAGTACCTCTGCTGTGAAAGATAGGACCGAGTAGAAAACTCTTATCTCATGTGAGAAGAGAGTTAGGTAGCTCACGATTAGAATAAATGTGATAGCCTAATTGGGAAGACAAGGTTTGTATATACCAAGTCATTAAGGCTATTATTCAGAATCTGATGAGGCTTTGGGCACATACAGCAGCATGCTTCTAGGGACACTTAACTATTTCAACAATTTCCCCATAGACGAACGAACACATAAATAAAATTAAAGACAAAAAGAAAATAAAGAACAAAATATATTTTTGGAGTTTTTGATATTAAAATAAATATTTTTGGAGTTGTGGATAATAAAAAAAAATTAAAAAAAATAAGACGTAAAGAAAGAAAAAAGGTTAAAAAAAACTTTGGAACCGAACCCGAGCGTTCGGTTGGTTTCGGTTTTGAAAAATTTTGAAAAACCGAACCCGAGCGTTCGGTTGGTTTCGGTTTTGAAAAATTTTGAAAAACCGAACCCGAGCGTTCGGTTGGTTTCGGTTTTGAAAAATTTTGAAAAACCGAACCCGAACCTTCGGTTGATTTCGGTTTTGAAAAATTTTGGAAAACCAAGGAATTTAGACTTTCAAAAAGGAAATACTTTTGACAATTAGATAAACAATTTTGAAAAACAATTGTACATGAAATTTACAACCAAGAAAACTACCTTTATTTGATGAGCGAGAGGCAGATGAACCAACCGAACCCGAACGTTCGGTCTATATCGCTTCTTACGTTTGAGTTGGAGAGGTAATTTGTGGTACTGACTCTGATTCCATCATACCAAGCCCTTGTAGAATTTTGTTGAACGATGCTTCAGGAAGGGCTTTGGTGAAGACATCATCCAGTTGATCAGTGGTTCTTACAAAGTGAATTTCAACATTTCCATCTTCCACATGATCTTTAATGAAGTGATACCGCAGTGCTGTGTGCTTAGTCTTTGAGTGTTGCACTGGGTTATGACAGATCCTAATTGCACTTTCAGAGTCACAATATAGTGGGATCTTTTTCATATTGAGTCCATAGTCTCGGAGTTGACTCTGGATCCAAATCACTTGAGAGGTGCAGGATGCAGCTGCAATGTATTCTGCTTCAGCTGTAGACAAAGACACACACGTTTGTTTCTTTGATTGCCAGTTAACCAACTTCCCGTCAAGGAATTGGCAGCCTCCAGTGGTGCTTTTCCTGTCTAATCCACAACCTCCAAGGTCTGCATCTGAGTAGGCTTGAACGAAGAAGCCCGAGTTGGATGGATACCATAGACCTAAAGAGGTAGTTCGCTTGAGATATCGTAGAATGTTCTTCACTGCAAGCATGTGGGGTTCGCGTGGGTTCGCCTGAAATCTAGCACAGTAACAAACAGAGAACATTATTTTAGGCCTGCTAGCAGTAAGATACATTAGAGAACCGATCATCTGGCGATAGAGTGTAATATCAACAGCCGGTTTATCCAAGGATGGGGTGAGCTTGGTGTCGAATGCCATTGGAACTTTGACCTTTGAATCACCCATCATGCCAAATTTTTCTAGAAGAGTCTTCGTGTAAGCTTCCTGATTGAGAAAGATGCCTTCGGGTCCCTGTCTAATATTTAAACCAAGGAAAAAGTTAATTGGACCCATTGAGCTCATTTCAAATTTAGTCTCCATCAGCTTTCTAAAATCAGCCGTTAAGCTGGGATTCGTAGAGCCAAAGATGATATCATCGACGTAAATTTGAACAATCATAAGGTGGTTACCTTCCTTCTTACGAAAGAAGGTTGGGTCAACCGAACCTTGTTTGAATTTCGACATCTTTAAAAACTTTGTCAGCGTTTCATACCAGGCCCTCGGAGCTTGTTTCAATCCATACACGGCTTTGTCCAAAATATAACAATGATTAGGATACCTTTCGTTTACGAATCCAGGAGGTTGCTCCACGTACACTGTTTCTTTAAGTTCTCCATTGAGAAATGCACACTTGACGTCCATTTGGAAGACTTCAAAGTTTTTGTGTGCAGCATAGGCAAGAAAGATTCTAACGGATTCCAGCCTAGCTACAGGAGCGAAAGTCTCTTCATAGTCAATTCCTTCCACCTGACAATATCCTTTCACTACCAGACGTGCTTTGTTTCGAATCACGTTCCCTTCTTTGTCCATTTTATTCCTGAAGACCCATTTGAGACCAACAACCGAGGCATCTGGAGGAGTTGGAATAAGTCGCCAAACTTTGTTCCTTTCGAATTCATTCAGTTCGTCTTGCATAGCTTGAACCCAATCGGAGTGATCAAGAGCAGTGTTAACTGTCTTTGGTTCAACCTTTGAGACGAAGGAGTTGAACATACAGAATTCTACTTGTGAAAACAGGGAAGTTTATTTTGCCTTGAGTTGTGATCGGGTCAGAACCTTTTCAGATACATCTCCAACGATTTGAGTGACAGGATGATCTCTGGTCCATTTGACGAGACGAGGGTAGTTTGGATCAAAGGTTGGATCCAATTCAGAGTTTATCATCTCTTCTGGTTCGGATGGACTTTCATCGTCATAAAGCATATCGGCATGCTCCCCCTCGATAGATAAGCTTTCAGGAATGTCTTGAGTATCTTGAGCTACAGAGGTTTCTTGTGGTGCTGAGCTTTCAGGTGTTGATGCACCTTCTGATGGTGAGGCACTTTCAGTTGACGTGGTACTTTCGGTTGATAAAGTGCGTTCGGGAGCAGTTTGAGACCTTAGCTCCCCCTCAACATGTGAGCTCGGCTGTGATGATGCTGGTGGATCCTCCCCCTCGACTGAGGCATTGTGTTGTGGAGGGTCGTCAGAACTTGATCCTCCTTCATTCATTCTCTTTGCAGCATCTTCGACAATTTGCTTCATATGATCTACCTTGTTGTCAGCTGTGTTGGCTTCTGAGAGAGTTGCCTTCTCTGGTTCATCAAATAACTCAACGAACTTCTCAAAGAGGTTTGCAATAGAGGTGGTGACTTGGCCAGTTTGAGGAAAAAATTCTCCAGTTGTGTCTTCATTGGCCTTTAGCTTTTTGACATAGCTATCATCAAAGGTCACGTAATAAGTTTCTTCTATTTTCCTCGAGCGCTTGTTTAATACCCTGTACGCTTTAGAAGTTAGAGAATATCCCAGAAATATCCCCTCGTCGGCTTTGACATCAAACTTGTTGCGGTTTTCTTTAGAATTGAAGACGAAACACCGTGAACCGAACACATGGAAAAACTTGACATTTGGCTTCCTGTTGTTGATGATCTCATAGGGAGTGAGAGAGAAGCGCTTATTAAGATATGACCTGTTCTGTGTAAAACAAGCAGCAGAAATAGCATCAGCCCAAAAATATAAGGGTAAGGAAGCGAAACTTAGCATGGTTCGGGCTGCTTCACACAAAGAACGGTTTCGTCTTTTGACAATCCCGTTTTGTTGAGGAGTATAGGGAGCCGAGAAGTTATGACTGGTTCCCTTTTCGGCCAAGAATTCTTCGAATTCTTTATTTTTGAACTCCAGCCCATTATCGCTCCTGATGTTGCGAACAACTTTCTTCAGTTGTACTTCAATCTGCTTGATGAACACCTTTAGCTTATGAGTCGCTTCAGATTTAAGCTTCAGAAAGAACACCCATGTAAAACGCGAAAAGTCATCAACAATAACAAGAATGTACTTGCTACCACCGATACTTTCGATAGATGATGGACCACACAAATCATAATGAAGTAATTCTAGTGGTTCAACAACTTTAGTGTTTATTATAGATGGATGACTTTGACGACTCTGCTTCCCCATTTCACATGCAGCACACAAATGGTCTCTATCGTACTTGAGCAATGGAAGACCTCGAACATGACCTCCAGTGACAAGTTTGTTGATATCTTTAAAGTTGAGATGAGAGAGCCTTCGGTGCCACAACCAGCTTTCGTCAGATTGTGCTTTGGATAACAAGCAGATAGCTGGATTCCCTTTGATAGGTTTGAGGTTCAGGGGAAACATCTCACCTTTACGCTCCGATTTGAGAATAACTCTTTTCGTCTTCTTCTCAATGATTTCAGAGCCCTCATCGTCGAATGAAACTTTGAGACCGGTACCTCCAACTAGCTGAGATACACTGATGAGGTTATGTTGTAGTCCTTCCACGTATGCAACCTTTCTAATCGTGAAATCACCGTTTGTAATCATTCCATAGCCTTTTATGGTGCCGAAGGAATTGTTCCCAAATTTGACATTTCCACCATTTGAAAGAGACCTGTATTCTCTTAGCTCTTCCTTCCTTCCTGTCATGTGACGCGAGCAGCCACTATCAATGTACCATTCTTCGTCAAACTGCTCATCACTGGTAACCTACAAAAATTAAGCAGATTTAGGAACCCAAAGTTTCTTGGGTCCTCGTGAGCCTTTCACAGGAACATGAATAGTAAGAGAGATGTCAACAAGATATGTTCTTTTTATTAGTGTTGTTTCATTTTTCCTTTTGATGGTGAATACTTTAATTTTATTGGGATTCGTTGCTTTTGGTTTGGACTCTGTTTTAACTGATGAAAGCTTCGCTTTTCCTTTCGCTTCAGTTGATGATTGAGGTTTTTGAGAATAAACAGAATGGAATTTAGAACGAGGTGGAGAGGAATTAGAAGAGTTTGAAGAATTAGAAGGGTTAGAATGAGAGAACTTAGACTGAGATGGTTGCTTTACTTGAGATTCTAGGTGACCTTTTAGCTTTTGATCATTAGTGGGACCGACCCTAGAATTTTGATCTCTTTTGTTCTTAGAACCAAACCTCTGCATTCGGTTGAAGTCATTCTCTGAACCGAACCTCTGCATTCTGTTGAAGTCATTCTCTGAACCGAACCTTTGCTTTCGGTTGATGTTTTTCTCTGAACCGAACTTCTGCTTTCGGTTGAAGTCTTTTTCTGAACCGAACCTCTGCCTTTGGTTGTTATTGCTCTCTTGTGATTCTACAGGACTTTTCTCTGACTTTAAGTACCTGTCTTGATGTGAAAAATAGGCATTCTGAGATTGCCAAAACTATTTTCTCTCAGAGAGATTCTTCTTGTATCTCTGATTCCTTTGTTGTTTTTGATTTCTCATCTGCTTCGGTTGATGATGAATATTGGCTTTTGATTTCTGTTTTCCTTTAGCTGGTTCACTCTGAACTGATGATGTTTCGCTTGGAGGAGTGACTTCTTTTGCAGGAATTCCTTTTTCTTGAGGAACATCTTTTGTACCACTAGTACTTGGCACATCGAAGCTATCAGGCTTATTTAAGGGTTCTGGCACATATCTGCCTTTGCTTTTCCATGAGGTCCTTTCAGATAGACCAACCGTTTCATCAGCATTATCAATGGGAGCTGACCAGAAGAACTCGTCGCATCCATCAGCATTGTCTTCGTTTACAATGGTTGTGAGTTCAGCGGTCTGATGTTCGGTTACGCCTGTGACCTTATACACCTGATTTGGAGTGGTCCTAACTTTTTGATATACTACTGCTTTCTCTGCAAGGATCGGGGACTTTTGTTGGGACATACGAGCGAACTCCACTGAATTTTCTGAAATGAGATTCTTGTGGTTTTTGGGTTCGCTCTTGACAAATTCTGAACAGTCAACTGTGTCCTCTACAGAAATTTCACTCATATTGTCGTCCTCATTAAGGTCAGATGCATTTTCAACATCAATTTTATTTTCTGAGCTCAAGTTGGCATTCAATGAGTCAAATTTTTGTATGGTTTCGGTTCTCAGTTTCAGTTTATCATTTTCATCCAAAAGGTTTTTAAGCATGTCCTTATGGTCCTTGGACTTAATAAAAGATTCGATTTTGTCCAGTCCATACATATACGTCGGATTAACTTCTTCAGATGAAATAACACTTTCACAATTATATGCTTGAGCATCAATTTCATCCTCCTTAAACTCAAGGAAGGGTAAAATCATGCGATGAATCTTTTGTCCTATTTCACAATCCAAATGAAGCTGAGTGATATTAGTGTAAAGACGTTTAGCAATCAAACAAAAAACATTTCGCTGTTTTAAAAGCTTTAAATTGTCTCTTTGCAAATAAATGTTTTCATCTTTTATTTTGATTAACTCCGACTCCTTCAGTTCGATCCACATCCTCCGTTCCTCACTCTTCGAAGACACCTTGCTTATTTGGTCAGTGAGGTTAGAATTGGTGACTCGAGTTTGAGTTAAACTACTATCTAGATGAGAGATTCTTGAATTAACACTTTTTAATTCTTTTTCATATGAGCATTGTGGGACTTTGAATGAAACAAAAACGGATTGTACCTTCTTGATCAGTTCATCAAGCTCGTTGAACTGTACACTGAGCGGTTTTGCAGTGAAGCACAAGTCCTCTCGCTCCTTTGCGTCTTCAATCCCACCATCTGTGTTGTATCCCCTCATCTGAGAAACGTCGGACACCATCAAGCATTTTCCACCACTGCTCTCTTCTTTCGCCACATAAGCCTTTCCATGAGAAGGCCTCCTCACTTCATCATCTTCGGAGTCAGTTGACCAGACCTGCACGCCACCGAACTCATCATCCGCTACCGAACCCTGCACAATTAAAGCATTCATAGAAGGGTTAGCAGTGGATTTCTTCTTCCTGATCTCATCCAGCTTTCTCTGAAACAAAGCTTCTTCATCCTTTTCCTCATCCTTTTCTGCCATTTTCTTGAGGACGCAATCTTTTGCATAGTGGTTTTTCCCCCACAGTAATAGCAGCTCACTCCCGAGTCTCCTTCAGCTTTCGGTTCCTTCCTTGATTCTTCTACCTTCGGTTCATCTTTGACCTTTTCAGAACTATAACTCCCCTGCCAATTTTGGTTTTTGTTTGTGGGGAATCTCTTCTTGATGAACCTCTTGGGGTTGGACACCATCATAGCATAGTCTTCCGAAGTGAGATCATAGTCCTCCAAGTTGAGGTCTTCTTCTTCCAACACCGATTTACTTTTGGACAAAAGAGCCAACGAACCCAAGCTTGAGACCACACTCTTTTCCTGTAACACTATCTTTTCTTGGGATTTCAGGATGCCCACCAGTTTCGCTAAAGAATAGGATTTGAATTGCTCATGCGCTTTAACTGTGGACACTACTGCTCTCCAATCAGATCTGAGACCGTTCAAAAATGTAACCTTCTGCTCAATTAGCTTCCTTTCAATGTCATGTTTAATCATCTTGCTAAGAAGATGATTGAAGCGATCGAACGTTTGCGTCATAGTCTCTTCGGCCCCCTGTTTGAATTCACCAAATTCGGACAAGAGTAAGGTTTGAATGGAGTGTTCAAGATCTTCGTCTGTAGAGTATAATTCTCGTAGTCTGTCCCATATTTCTTTTGCAGTCGTGCATGAACTCACCAGTCTGAAAGTATCGGATTGAAGAGCGAATCTGATTAATCTCAATGCTTTGATATTGCACTGAAATTTATCTTTTTCGTCTTGAGCAATATCTTTAACATCTTTCAAAAGATCATTATACTCCCTTTGAGTTTTAATAATCCTTGAAGTTGCTGAATGAGCGAAAGGTCCAGAAACGATTGCTTCCCAGATGAGGTATCCATTGTCCTCAGATCCTATAACATAGTATTTAAAGTGATGTGCCCAGACTTCATAATCGTGGGTGTAAAGGATGGGAATCTTCGTTGTTGATCCAATGCTGTTTGAAATATTAATTGGATTGGATTGCGACTCGTCCATGCTTGATCGAATAACCTGTTAAAAGAACAGACTTGTAATGTATTAAATTAGGGCAAAACAATAAATATCGAGTTACGTCAATTATGGGATGACGGCTCAATAAATATCAGTAAATGCGGAATAACCCTAATCGAAACCTTTTTCACAGAAAAGAAGTGTATGTATTACACAGCCTCCTGCTCTGATACCAATTGAAGAGTTAATACCTAACTTGAAGATCGATTAGATCTTTAAAATAGGTAAAATATTAAACAAGTAAACAGCAAGAACACAATAATGGATCAAAGAGTGTCGAATGATTAATCAATAATCCTCAGCAGAGCTCGATAAAGAACTTCTACTGTAGAGGATTTAGGGTTTACAAGAACGATGAAGTAATAATCTGTGATCTATCGTAATCGCTATTGTCTTCTAGATCGTTATCTAAATCGTTAACCTAATATGCATGCAAGCACATTAATTTATACTAAACCCTATCAGCTCACGGTTGGACAGGCCCAAACCGGAGTAACAAAACTTGGACTATTAACCGAGCCCAATGATGCAATACATCAAAAAGCTACGCTACGCTACCCAACAGTTTGAGAGACAGGGCCACAGATTGGTGGGTGTCGGTTGGTGACTCTCTAGGAGCCTCGGTTGTTGAGGCTATGACCTGGGCAGACTTTGTGACCAGATTTAGGGCGGAGTTTGTGCCAACTGTGGAGATTCAGCAGTTGGCCAGGGAGTTCTTGGATATGAGACAGACTACGGAGACTGTGGCGGAGATCACCGCCAAGTTTCAGGAGAGGACATTGTTGGTGCCCCAGTATGCGGGTGATGAGGACATGAAGAAGACCCGCTACCATGACATGCTACGAGCTGACATCCGAGAGCATGTCGGTTTCTCAGGTTGCCCTACCCTGGATTCCATGATTGCCAGGGATAGGGAAAGGGAGATTGATCTGGAGCACATCTGGAAGAGGAAGGCAGAGGAGGGGCTGACGATGGGGGTTTCGGGGAAGAAGCCCAAGGGATCCGATGGTAGGCCGAAAGGCTAGTCAGGGCGGGACCGTTGTGGGAAATGTGGTCGGTCACACGAGGGAGCTTGTCGCACTGGGCCAGGTTCAGGCTGCTATAAGTGTGGCAAGGTTGGACATTTTGGCAGAGATTGTACTGCCTCTACTCCTGCGGTTCAGATATCTGATCTGATTTGCTTTCATTGCAATCCGAAGGGCCATAAAAAGGCCAATTGCCCTAGATTGACAGCAGCAGCAGCGCCGGCGCCGGCGGTGGTGCCGACTTCAGCGATAACATGGGTTGTGGATGGTCGGAAGGCCAAGGTGGAGGCTCTAGTGGTTCGGAGCCGAGCATTTCAGCTGACCACCGAGGAGGCACGCGTTGCACCCGATGTGGTGACAGGTATGATTTCTTATTTTACGCTTTTAAGTTATGTCACTGTGATTTTGATATATTATGTGCCTTGCTTAGGATCAATCCATGTGAACGGTATCCTAGTTCAGGTGTTGTTTGATTTGGGTGCCACTCGATCATTTGTCTCTCTCGAGCTTAGCAAGAAGTTTCTAGAGTCTTCAGGCATGTTGGATTGCCTTCTAGAGGTCGAGATTGCGGAAAACCAGTCGGTACGATCATCAAAGGTCTACCTGATGTGTTTGTGCCATAAGAACTTTCCTATGTGCACATGCAACCTCTAATGCTTGGATCTAGGTTTCTCTAATTGAACATGCAATGTATCCAAGGCTTACAATTCTATATCTAGTGTAAACAATTGAATCATATCATATAAAAACAGATCTAGAAGAATACCTTAAGTTTCTTGCTTGAAACTTCTTGTTCTTGGAGCTTAGAGTCATAATTGTCACTCCTCTAATGGTTTACAAACACCAACTAGCAAGAGGATGATCTTGAGAGAGAGAGAGAGGGTAAGAAATCGGCCCTAGGGTTTCTTGCCTTTCATGAATGCTGATTTCCCTCACCCAAGGGATCTATTTATACTATGAGCTATTAGGGTTTCACCCTTAACCCTAATTGAATAACTTAGGCCCTAAGCAATCCAAAGATCCTCCTAGATATTAGGCTTGGACGATTTTAAGGTATCCTAACCCTAAAATCCGTCCACCCTTGTTGGGGTTAAAACCCTAATTGAGATTTGATGAACAAGATGCGGAAAATAAGAACAAACACAAATATGAAGATTATGTCGAATGATCACTCGATTTATTCAAAATATGAGGAATAAATTACACTTTTAGCATAGACTAAAGAATCTAACACTACATAAGAAACCTCACGTGGCAGCCACATTTTGCCTCACTCTTAACCCTGATTGTGAATAATACATGACTATTTATAGGAAAAAGACAAGTCTTGGGCTTTTAAACTACAATTCATCAAAGGGGCCCATTGTCATCATCCATGGAGTGCTTTGAAACCCTACAATCTCCCCCTCAAAGTATGGAATGGATGACAATGCTTTAACTTCCAAAACAAGCATCAAGCGAATAAAAGAACTTGCAACGAGGAATAGATGAAGCAATCCACGAATCTTGATTCTTCAATACTCTTCAAACATGGGCTCTAGGATATATAAATCAAGCACTGAAGTAATGTCTTTAAACTTCATTTTCGAATGTAATCCCAAAAAAAATCTTCATGAAAACCAAACCCGCCATAAAAACCCATTTCAGAACAAAGAAACCAAATCACTTCTTGTCTTTGAAGAGCTCCCCCTCCAAGTCACAATGATCTTCAAATAAGCTAATGATATAAGCCACCAAAAATTATCATGTAACAACCCAAATTTTAAGATTCGTAATGCCACTTGATCGAGAAAATACTAGAAGTCGGAGATATAACATGTCCTTAGCCGAGCTTGATGAAGAACTTCTACTGTAATGGATACTTCTCTATAAAAGCTTTAGCAGAGCTCGATGAAGAACTTCCACTGTAAAAGCTACCTTCATAATTCTATTACAAGCTTTATCAAAAATCTTCAAATTTGAAAAGTTACAAATCCAATTTCGAATGACCATACCAAATTCTCCCCCGAATTATAATAAAAAACATGATTATAAAGCCTTTTAATGGTCATGAGAATGATCTTGAATGGATAAAAATTACTGTGCTCTCCCGCGACAAAATGATATATACAATGAAGTATAAAATCCGAAAAAGTCGTGAAATTTTGTCGTTATCACGAAAAACGACTTTCCGAACCGCCAAGACGTGATGGAATCCATAATTTTCTGTTCACGAAAAAATATGAGCGTTGAAAAATCCAAAATTGTTCACCGTCCCTTAAAATTGCAAACTTTTCGAAAAATGGGCTGAAAATGTCACTTGCTGAAAAAACTGGGGCTTGAGTGGTAATTCTGCATCAATATACCCCTTTATATGTAACAATTTCTGAGATTGGCCCAAAAATATTAAACTGTGAAATCAACATGGACCAAAAGTGCCAACTCGCTGGAGTTATAGGGATCAAATATGAAACATTAAAGCATCTTCTTCCCCATTTAGACGGCTGATAAAAGGGATGCAGCGACTGGAACAAATGTGAGACCCCAAAACTAATACCCGCGAATCATACTTTCGTTCCAAGTACAAGCAACCGAAACCAAGTTCGGTCCAGGTTCATTGAACCGAAACCATGTTCGGTCCGAGCATAGGTTTGCTTTCGGTCCTTCCCTATTTCGTTCCAAGCATAATCACGTGAACCCAAGTTAGATCGAGGTTCGTTCCAAGTCCGTCGATTATACTCCAAGGCGAATCTCCATACTCTGGTTCGCTTATTGTTCTCACCCTACACACTCTTCAAGACCTTTCGTTCCAAGTTCGTTGATTCAACACCCAAAGCGAATCTCCACAAAAGGAATCCAATCACAGGTGTGAATCCCAGTCGAGTGGATGTAACCCCGAAACCTTGACCCCTCGCTCCGAATCAATCGAACCCAATGCGAATCTCCAGTAAAACCAAATCCAATCACGAGTTCGCTGGAATCAATTTCAACCACGAATCCATAGAGCGAACGTTCACAAGTAAGATATACGTTCCAAAAAGATTCACTATTTTGACTTTTCGTTTGACTGGCAATTGCGAACAGATCCACACCAATTTCATCTGAGTTCCAATCATGACTGTGAGCCATACTCCCAATTACCTTTGCAGGTGAGACCATTCTTTACGATTTTGACCATTAAAGTCGAAACACAATTGACCATAACCCAAACAATCGCAAGTAAGAGGTTCGCAGGTAACAAGCATGCAATCCTAGATTTCCAATCACTGAAACTAAGATCGTTCACAGGTAAAGTCTTTCAAAGCAATTTTGACATTCATGTGTGACTCTTCATTCATCGTATCACACTTCCGATTACAAAGATTGATTCAGTGTAGGATCCGTCTAATTCTTTCTATTTCAATCAATACCAAACATGATTCAAGATCTGATTTTGACCCCGATTTCTATTCAACAAAGTGATTTTGTAGTTCCGTTTTAAACCTTTCGATCTGATTTTGACTTCCAGGGTTGACCATTCAAATTGATTATCGACAAATACCAATATCAACATTTGTCGTATCGATTTCAAGATCAAACGATTTTTCGAATTAAATTCATCACTATCTTCATATGTTCTTGACTTCATAGAACGAAATAAAATCGATATTCGATATACAAATATGAATGAATAAATTGATTTAGTTTAAACACAAAATCAATTAATAAGATTAGAATCGATTTTGATGATAGATGATTCGATTAGCGATAAACGATTTCATGAAATGATAGATCAATGAACAGAAATCGATATTGGTTGGTCCAAAGACGCACAAACAGTAATCGAAACAATGGGTTTAAGGAATGGATCATGAATAGTAACAGACCAATTATTTGGGCCAGATAAAAACAGTAGAATCGTTGTTTATATTGGACAAATTAACAAACGGATCCAATCATGAATACGAACAGTAAAACGAATCATATTAATAAAAAAAATATCAGATGAACAGTGGAAGAACACCATAAATCTCCATGAATAGTAGAAAAAAAAAACCTTGATTCCAAACCGCCAAAACATCAAAAATCTTCAAAATCTTGTGCAGAAAATCATCAAATCAAGAACCGATACTTCAAAAATCAATAGATCTTCAAAGACCCGCTCTGATACCACTTGTTGGGATTAAAACCCTAATTGAGGTTTGATGAACAAGATGCGGAAAATAAGAACAAACACAAATATGAAGATTATGTCGAATGATCACTCGATTTATTCAAAATATGAGGAATAAATTACACTTTCAGCATAGACTAAAGAATCTAAAACTACATAAGAAACCTGACGTGGCGGCTACATTTTGCCTCACTCTTCACCCTAATTGTGAATAATACATGACTATTTATAGGGAAAAGACAAGTCTTGGGCTTTTAACCTACAATTCATCAAAGGGGCCCATTGTCATAATCCATGGAGTGCTTTGAAACCCTGCAACCCTAATATCCATAAGGATACAAATCCCAAAACACAACTATCACACATTTGACAGTTTAGGCCCCTTTATTCAATTAACCTCTTTAAGTCACCAAATTAATTCTCAATTAATATATGTGACTTATATCAATCAAATAATATTATTATTCCTTTAATATATTCTTCTCATAATATATTAACAATAATATCTCTTCTCTCTTTACAAATCATCCTATCAAGTTGCTATGGTGAAGGCAACCCAAAAGGACCATGCACAACCGGGTCAAGTACTTACCAAATATAGTTACAGCCTTAGACACAACTCCAACAGTCTCCCACTTGGATAAGTCTAGTAACTATATATGAAAACACAATCCGATTAGCAATCGTAGCTCTCAAAGATGGTGTCAAACTCTGATCTTATCAGTATCCTGTCCTTTAGATAAGGGATCGTACAGTCCTCTTTTTAGATATTGTGTGGACAATCTCATGGAACTTATTGTCCAGCAGTTGGTTTCTCGATCTCAGATTCATTTGACATAGAACTTAATTGAACACATCAATTCAGTCCTGACCGGGCCCGGCACATAAGTCAAATTAAATCATCGAGGGACCCTGATATCGCTTTTACCCTCTTAGAATAAAAGTAACAGATAAACTTCGACTTATATGCATTTACTATTTACTAATCAATTATACACAACAATTCGTTTTATGGCATCAATTTACTGATGCGGTTTCGCATTGTCAATGCACAACCAATTAATAAACAATAAACCATATATCTTGGTTTTAAGACCATATGATATTATTTTCTTGCGATCACTTGCGTTACATTCCATAAAGTGATTCCAACAAGCGCGGGTTTATTCCAATGCTCAAAACTTGTTTATAAGCACTCATGAACGTTGCAGCAAACCTTTGCTATGTCTAATACCTTTTAGACAATCTACACACCAATTCATGACAATCTTCATTCATACCTACTTCCAACATATGAACGATTGTGGACCATTCGAACAACTCGATTATTCTTAATAACTCAATTATTCAGGAAGTCAAAACATGCAAAGTGAAACAATAGTTAAACAATTAACATAAGACAGTAGATTCACTTATAAATAATACTCCTTTATTTAATCATCAAATGTCAATTACATTTATCTATTACATGTTTCCAAAACTATCTAATCTGAACTAATATCGTCTCTCAGCCCTATGCTCCTAGCGTGCTGCAAATGCTTAACCCTACCCAGTCCCTTTGTAAGCGGATCTGCTGGGTTATCCTCTGACGATACCCTCTTTACTACGAGGTGTCCTTCTTCTACTCGATGTCTAATAAAGTGATATTTTTTGTCGATATGTCGAGATATAACATGATCCCTCGGTTCCTTGGTCAAGGCAACCGCTCCTTCATTATCACAGAAAATTTCCATAGGCTCCTTTATGGTAGGCACAACTCCAAGGTCACCAATGAAGTTCTTCAACCACATTGCCTCCTTTGACGCTTCGCTCGCTGCAATGTACTCTGATTCACACGTTGAATCAGCTATTGTCTCTTTCTTGGAGCTTTTCCAAGTCACTACTCCTCCATTAAGGGTAAAGACCCAGCCTGACTGCGAACGGTAGTTGTCCCTGTCGGTCTGGAAGCTTGCGTCACTATACCCTCGCACCTTTAAGTCATCACTCCCTCCGAGGACTAAAAACCATTCCTTGGTCCTCCGAAGCTACCTAAGTATATTCTTGACCACAATCCAATGAGCTCTGCTAGGGTTCCCTTGATATCTACTGACCATGCTCAAAGCAAAGGCCACATCAGGGCGAGTACAAGTCATAGAATACATGATTGAGCCAACTATGGAAGCGTAGGGTACTCGGCTCATTTCAGCTATCTCGGCTTATGTACTCGGATTTTGAGTCTTACTCAATTTGGCATTACTCTGTATCGGTAGTTCTCCCTTCTTCGAGGTTTTCATACTAAAACGTTTTAGTACCTTATCCAAGTAAGTATTCTAACTAAGTCCTATTAGTCTCTTACTTCGTTCTCTCACTATCCTTATTCCCAAAATATAGGAAACCTCTCCAAGGTCCTATATAGCGAAGCACTACCCAAGCCAGGACTTAACCTCCTGCAGAGTCGGGATGTCGTTTCCTATGAGCAGTATGTCATCGACATACAAAACGAGGAAGCTAACTATACTCCCACTGGCCTTGACATATACACTGTTGGATTAGTGTCTAAGTCCATAACTATTTTGGTATGTACTTGACCCGATGGTGCATGGTCCTTTTAGGTTGCCTTCACCAAAGCAAATTGATAGGATGAATTATGGAGAGAAAGGATTAAATATGATTTATTAATATATTATGAGAATAATATATTAATGGAGAAATCATATTGTTTAATTAATATTAGTCAAGAATTAATGAGAATTAAGTTTGTGACTAAAAGAGATTAATTAAACTTAAGGGACTGGAATTGTAATTATAAGATAATTGCAATTGGGCCACCGATTGCCTTATATTATAAGGTTGGACGAATTCTATGGGGAAACCCATTAGAAATCGTCCAAGGCCTTTAAGGAAAGGATTCCATGGGTTGCTTAGGGCTTAAGCATCCAAATTAGGGTTTCCTTGTTAGATAACCCTAATAGCCTCACTATATATAGAACCCTTATGCCCCAAAAACGTGGTGAACTTGTTCTCTAGGGTTTCCACACGTTTTGGGCAGCCTCCTTCTCTTCTCCTCTTCATCCTCTTGCTCTTGGTGTTTGTGAACCATTAGAGGAGTGACATTTGTGACTCTAAGCTTTCTAAAGTCAATACAAGAAGGATTTGAGATTGTTATTGCTACATAACAATCAAGGTATGATCTAAACCCTAATTATATGTTATATTGATTATCATATTCTAGATCTAGGGTTTATAGTCTTGGATAACTTGCATCTACATTAGAGAAACCTAGATCCAAGCATTAGGGTTTGTATGAGCACAGAGGATGTTCTTATGACCAAAACCCATTAGTGGTATCAGAGCCTTGATTGGTTTCTATTGTATTGATGCATTATGTAGATGAAAATAGTATTTTGGCTTACTGTTCGACCTGACTCGGCGAGTCACTACTTGGACTCGGCGAGTCAGCCCTACTCGGCGAGTTCCAGAGTGTGACTCGGCGATTCGGAGCGTCAGACAGAGGAAACTTCGGATTTTGTTGCTGTTTTGCTTAAAGATTATTACCATATTCGTTTTAAACCTATAAATACGAATTTTATTGTTTCTTAATGAATATCCTTGCCAAAACACAAGATAATTACCAATTGATTAGATAATAACTTCCTTATATGATAAAGATTGGATTATTTGTATTAATTGGGTAACTTATTTTGCAAGAAATTGAAAATTAGGACAAATATAGATAATGATGAAATTAATTTTTTAATTTATATTATTTGTTATTTGATCCTTGTGTTATGAAAAGTTTCAATTTTTCCCCTTTAGGTTTTATAGTTTAAATTTAAACTGAAAAGTTTAGTTTTGAAATTTAAATAGTTGAAACCCTAATGTTTTGAAAAGGTTTCAAAACTTGCCCTCAAGTTTTGGAATTTAAATTTTGATTAAAAGTTTAATTTTGATGTATATTTAAATTCTAAACCTAAATGTTTTGAAATGTTTCAAAACTTGCCCTCAAGTTTTGGAATTTAAAAGTTGATTAAAACTTTAATTTAGGAATGTTAAATTCTAAAACCCTAGTATTGTTTTGAAAAGCTCAAATCACACCCTTATGGTTTTATTAATTAATTAAGGTGTATAATTAAAAGAGGTTTAATAAATCCATAAAAGTTTAGGTTTACAATTTAATTGAATTAAAAGTATAATTGTTAAATTTGACCTCCTAGTATTTTAAAAGTGTAAAATACACCCTATACTATATATAACACTAAAAGTCTAACATTATATATATGTATGAGTAAAAGTCAGTCTTACCGTTAGTAGGCCTCATTCACGAAGCTGTTCTATAAGGGGTGTTTATGGAAATTGCCTATAAACTGGCAATTGAATGGGTATCCACTCTTACCCACCGCACTCTTGACTAGTGGAGGGTCGTTAGCCGAACGGGTAGGATATGACAAAACCTTCCATTATAAGTATAATGAAGTACAAAAGTAACTAAATGTTTTACAAATTCCCAATCTTAGTTACTTAGGCAAAAGTGAATTGATGCAATTCCATGAAATTACACTTTGTGCCTTTGCGAAGATGTTAGTGGAGCATGTGTGGTTAACCGGCACACTAAATGGTTCTAAGCAAAGGTAGAAAAGGGTGACTCAATCTTTGTCATAGTTCGGTGGAGCATGTGTGGTTTACCGGCACATCGAATAGGTGACTGTAACATGTGAGGTCACCATGTAAGTTTGCATGGTTATTCACACCCGCTTTGTGATCCTCGGCATCCCAGTCACAAACTAGAGGGGCATATCGAGATTTAAACATGCCATTGAAATGTTCAATGAATCTCAAAGGATCTAGGAGTTTTCATAGATTTAAAACTTAAATTTCCTTTTCGTTTTTCATGGTGGAAATTAGTGAATCGTCATTCACTTACCTTCAAATATTCTGCAACTAGATTACGGCATCCCTTTTCTAGGTTGCAGCATATTGTGTTGGGTCCTAGCCTTATTATCTCATGTGGGTGATTTACTAAGGACTCAATCAATCAACTAACTTGAATTTGTTTTCTCCCGTATTGTAGATGTCAAAGTTTGACAACTATGGTCTTCTCAAATCCCGTGGAACAAGCATTCCGCATGAAGATGATATTCCACGATTCGATCGAGGAACAAGAGATCATACTTCTCTTCCTCCACCTCCTCCAATTATTCTCCCTAATCCACAAGTTCGAAGGCTTGAAAAGTTCAAGCTCACTGAAGCCCTTTTGGCAAGTAAACATAAAGAAGGAGAGTCGGTGTGTGCACACGTCCTAGGGATGAAGGCACACATTGATAGGTTAAGAATGTTGGGATCCGTTGTCTGTGAGGAGATGGCTGTTGATTGGGTTCTTCAGTCACTTCCTAACTCGTATAGTGAGTTCGTAAGAGAGTACTATATGATGAACTGCGACGTGACCCTTATAGATCTCACCTATATGCGTATTGCTGCTGAATCAGCAATGGTTTGGCGCAATAGAAAAGAAAAGTTGATTGGTGAATCTACCTTCCAGACCTCTATGGATATAGGCAATGGCAACGAAAGACATGCCATGATCGAAGAGTTTGATCATAAGAGAAAGGCAATATCTGAAGTAGTTCCATGTCCTGTTCCACAAGAGTCAACTTGCTTTTATTGCCAAGAGAAGGGGCATTGGAGACGAAGCTGCCCTATTTACCTAAGAGATCTAAGAGATGGGAGAGTCAAAACGTATCGCTCTGCTTTAGGTAAAATCCATTGACTAACTCTTTTAAGCACCTATTCTAGATTCTTAATACATAATGTGATAAGATTACAATTGATGTTTAGTAGGATCGAAGAAAAAGAGAGGAAGCTTAAGGGAAGTAGTGAGTAGAATCTAACCGTGAAGAAATGGATTTAGATCGCATTACTTGAAGATTAGATTCTTGAGCTATTACTTAGAGTTAGAATTAAATTGCAAAGAAAGATGTATTAGCATAGTTTTTCAATGAATTGCATTGTAAGGACAAAATTTTTCCGCAATAAAATAAATTTTGATTTTATATTATTTATTTATCCTTGCAATGGTGTGTATGAAAAATTGATGTTAAAATGTTTCTAATATTAGCAATAATGGATTTGATTCTTAATTATGTTGTTTGTGGAAATGTCGAGAATTTACCAAATAGGGAGAGTTTCTCATCGCCCAAGTTTCAATTGGACAAAAACTTGGAATCGTGCAACTTGATTGCACGATGAATGAGAAATTTCATATTTGGAAATTAGACTACTTCATTGACAAAGTGTCAAGTGAAGGACTAGGAGATCGAGTACACAAAGTTGTGTGTTGATCAAGTCCACCATAAGAGTAACAAAGATATTCGTCATGATTTACTAAAGGTTTAGTAAATATGATTATACTTATAAGATTAAGTGTAATTCTCAATTGATTGAAAAAGTTTAAATCAATAGCAGAACGAATAAGAAGAATCAAGTAGGCAGAAAGATAAAAGTTTCTCCATTCTAAGAAGAAGGGAGAGTACCTTTTATGCTTTATTATAGGTCTTAATGATTAAGAACCATATCTCAATTGATCCTCTAAGTGAATCTTAGTACAATTGTATGTCTAAGAAGAAAAATCAAGAATTGAAGAAATGGTTAAATCAAGAAGTCAATCATACTTCGTTCCAAAACAAGTCTTAGAGTTAAAATTGTGAAATTGAGTGATAAGTATTAAGAAGGTTTATAACACTCATCAAATGTGGAAATTTGTGATGTCTTGGATAAGACAAAGACCAACTAGGACCAATTTATGAAGTGTTTTGATAAAAACTACACTAACTCTTGAATATTTGTCAAGAAATGTTTATTGACAAGAGAATCTTATATGTCAAGGAGTCGGTGGGAGTCTTAATGGTCTTGAAAGGTTTCAAGAACAAATCAAAATAAACCTTATCGATCATCACTAGCACACGAGTTGAGGTTTACAACCTATCGTGTTGACACTATTTTGTTTTTATGCCATTCCAATTGAGTTAATTATGAATGTGAGTTATATGAGTTCTCATTTGAATGCATAAAAGGCAAGGACCTTGATCAATGAAAAGTACATTGATATGAAAAGGTGAGCTATAATTATGGAAAGTATTGCAAGTTAGCAATATTAATTATAGAAAACAAGAGTTATACTTTGCAAAGTTGTAAGGGTTAAAAAGTTGTTTTGCAATAATTAAGGGAGAGAATATTATGCTTCATTTTAAATTTAAAGGTTTAGGTTGTGAAATGTTAATAAATTTAGTCAAGGAAACATAGTGTGTTCTCAAATTTCGATTATGATTACGGCATTCCTCTTCATAGTTCGAATTTTGAGAATGTAGCACATAAAATATTATGGCAGAAGATTGATAAAGTATCGAATCTTCATGTAAGACATTATGCATCGTGTCCCATACGCTTCGGGTATAGGATTGATTGCAAATGCTATAATATTTGACCATTCTAAAATTTTCCAAATGTCTAGCGCATTGAGAGGGAAAAAGGACAAGAATCGGTTTTGACTAAGATAATTAAACAACTATCAAAGGACAATCCAAAGTTCGCCTAGGATTGGTCGCTTGTGAGTAGTTGGAAGTATAGTATTGGATGGACCATATCGACATTATTATGAACAGATAAGATTCTATTTAGAATGAGTTGTCATATGGTAAGTATGGAAAGTTTTCCATATTGGGAATTGAATATTGAAAATCTATGTCTAGATTAGAAACTTTTATACAAAAGGATGTTCAAAGGAATGTACTTTGAGTGAGAGACATCGTATCTAAGGAATTGTCTTGTAACAATCTCCGATAGAGGACTTTGTAATTTCATTGGCAATAGTCATTGTGACTTTAGTGCAGTGACATTACAAAAGGGATCATTGCATAAAATGTTAGAATCTAGCATATTCCATAAGTGGCAAGAATTTGATATTCTTTCACTTTTGAAAAGGATTGGGAGTTGTGAAATGAGTATGGTTGGAAATGTGATCTATTTCACAAAGTAAGGACCATAGGTAAACATTGTGTGCATGCTATGAGCATGGGACAAGTGTAGTAATAATTCAAGAAAGAAGTTGATTATCCGAAACAAAAAATAATGAGTAATCGATATGGTGATAAATAAAAGGTGTTTTATTTATGCTCAAAGGTTTGAGGCCATATGGGATTAGTATTATTCTTGTGTTTCACTTTGCATGTTTTGACTTCCTGAATAATTTAATTGGTTTAGAACAGTCAAATTATTCGAACGGGCCGCAATCGTTCATATGTTGGAAGTAGGTATGAATAAAGACTGTCGTGAATTGGTGTGTGGATTGTCTAAAGAGTATTAGACATAAGCAAATGTTTGCTGCAACGTTCATGAGTGCTTATGAATATCATTTGAGTATTGGATTAAACCCATGCTCATTTGGATCACTCCATGAATTGTATCACGAGTGATTGGTGAGACGATAACATCTTATATTCTTGAAACCGAGATGTGAGAGTTGTATCTTGTAAATCGGTTACACATTGATAATATGTAAACGCACCAGTAACTTGGTGTTATAAAACATATTGTTGTGTGTGATTCGGTGAGTGAGTGCAAGCGAGCATTGAATCAAAGTTTATTCGTTCAATTTATCCAAAGTATGATAAAAGCGATATCTTTGGGCCCCTCGATGATTTAGTGATGACAAACGTAAATACTCAGCCGGGCTAGGGCTAATTTGATTTGTTCAATTAGTCAGTCGTCATAAATCGGAAGTCGAGAAATAGTACAGAGAGAATGATTAGAAATCATGTCTCATACGATATCTAGAATGGAGGAATATATGATCCCTTATCTAAAGGACACGCATATCTGATAGGATCAGAGTTGACAGCGGCTTTGGAAAGCTACGATTGCAGATCAGGGTCCGAAGTCATACGCATAATAGTTATTAGACTTATCCAAGTGGGAGACTGTTGGATTACTGTCTAAGTCCATAACTATTTTGGTATGTACTTGACCCGATGGTGCATGGTCCTTTTGGGTTGCCTTCACCAAAGCAACTTGATAGGATGAATTATGGAGAGAAAGGATTAAATATGATTTATTAATATATTATGAGAATAATATATTAAAGGAGAAATCATATTGTTTAATTAATATTAGTCAAGAATTAATAAGAATTAAGTTTGTGACTAAAAGAGATTAATTAAACTTAAGGGACTAGAATTGTAATTATAAGATAATTGCAATTGGGCCATGGATTGCCTTATATTATAAGGTTGGACAAATTCTATGGGGAAACCCATTAGAAATCGTCCAAGGCCTTTAAGGAAAGGAGTCCATGGGTTGCTTAGGGCTTAAACATCCAAATTAGGGTTTCCTTGTTAGATTACCCTAGTAGTCTCACTATATATATATATATATATATATATATATATATATATATAGAACCCTTACGCCCCAAAAATGTGGTGAACTTGTTCTCTAGGGTTTCCACACGTTTTGGGCAGCCTCCTTCTCTTCTCCTCTTCATCCTCTTGCTCTTGGTGTTTGTGAACCATTAGAGGAGTGACACTTGTGACTCTAAGCTTTCTACAGTCAATACAAGAAGGATTTGAGATTGTTATTGCTACATAACAATCAAGGTATGATCTAAACCCTAATTATATGTTATATTGATTATCATATTCTAGATCTAGGGTTTATAGTCTTTGATAACTTGCATGTACAATAGAGAAACCTAGATCCAAGCATTAGGGTTTGTATGAGCACATAGGATGTTCTTATGATTCATCTTCACTTCGTACAAATCCAAACTCTTTAACTTTCTCATCGAAGAAAATATTCCATCTGCGAGATGCTTGCTTAAGTCCATAAATGGACTTCTCAAGCTTGCACACCCTATTGGGATGCTCCGCATTGACCAAACCCTCTGGTTGAGCCATGTAAACATCCTCAGCCAACTTCCCGTTAAGGAAAGCGGTTTTGACATCCATTTGCCATATTTCATAATCATGAAATCCAGAAATGGCCAACATGACCCTAACAGACTTTATTTTGGCAACTGGCGAGAAGGTCTCATCATAGTCAACTCCGGAAGTTTGAGTAAAGCCTTTCGCCACCAATCGTGCCTTACACGTGTGCACATTCCCATCCACGTCGCTCTTCTTCTTGAAGATCCATTTTCACCCAAATCGTCTTACGTCCAGGCACATTGTCAACCAAATTCCGAACTTGGTTGTCATACATGGACTGAATCTCGCTGTCCATCGTCTCTTTCCATTTTACAGACTCTGCGCCTGCCATGGCTTCCTTATATCTATTAGGTTCATCTAGATTTATTAGTGTACCATCACTAATATACGTGTCCCCTTCGGTAGTAATATGAAAACCATAAAACTGGGGTTGAACTCTAACTCTTTCGGGACGTCTAAGAGGTAAGGACTCGTCAATTGGTTCAACCGGAGTTTCCTCCTCGGGTTGAGCGCCAACGTTAGAGGTTCCTTCATCGCTCGACT
Organism: Lactuca serriola; assembly: GCF_051521515.1. Taxonomy (NCBI): domain Eukaryota; kingdom Viridiplantae; phylum Streptophyta; class Magnoliopsida; order Asterales; family Asteraceae; genus Lactuca; species Lactuca serriola. The sequence goes on from NC_136416.1 coordinate 121,173,648, forward strand.
CTTGAATCTCATCAAGATCGATTTGCCTCCCACTATCCCCTTGGCTTATGAGTTCTCGCTCTCGGAAAACTCCTCTCCTTGCAACGAAGACAACATTGTCACTCGGTCTAGAGAAGAGATATCCAAAGGATTTCTGCGGGTAGCCGATGAAAATACATCGCTCACTACAAGGTTCGAGCTTGTCGTGAGTTTCTCGTCTTACGAAAACTTCACAGCCCCAAACCTTGATATGTGCCAACGAGGGAGCTTTCCCTGTCCACATCTCGTGAGGTGTTTTGGCAACCTTCTTTGTAGGGACTCAGTTAAGGATATGGGCGGCAGTCTCTAAGGCATACCCCCAGAATGATATAGGTAGTGAAGCACGACTCATCATAGAACCAACCATGTCTAACAGGGTTCGATTACGCCTTTCTGCCACACCATTCAATTACGGTGTCCTACGTGGTGTCAATTGCAAAACTATTCTGCATTCCTTGAGATAGTCGTGGAATTCAAGACTTAGGTACTCTCCTCCTCGATCGGATCGAAGCATCTTGATTTTTCTGCCCAATTGATTCTCTACTTCATGTTTGAACTCTTTGAACTTTTCAAACATTTCTAACTTGTGCTTGATTAAGTAATTATACCCATATCTACTATAATCGTCGGTGAAAGTCACGTAGAAACAGTTCCCGTCCTTTGTGGTGGATCTAAAGAGCCCACAGACGTCGGTGTGTATGAGATCCAATAAACCTTCACCCCTCTCGCAAGTGCCAGTGAAGGGTGACTTGGTCATCTTTCCAAGTAAACAAGATTCACATGTTTCATCTTCCCTAAGGTCGAATGACTCCAACACTCCATCCTTTTGGAGTTGGGCTATGCACTTCTTATTGACATGTCCAAGACGACAATGCCATAATCATGCTTTATCCATATTATTGGAAGAATCCATACACAACACATCATTTCCTAGGTTATCTATAACCATAACAGTTTCATAAATTCCATTACAAGGCATTGCTTCAAAATATAAAACACCATTTAGATAAGAATAAGTCGAACCATTCTCATTATTAAATGAATATCTAAATTCTTGTCTAAATAAACCATGAAAATAAATGATGTTTCTTGCCATATCTGGCGAGTAGCAACAATTATTTAAATCTAAATTCAATCCATTACTAAGCACTAAAGAATACACTTCAATCTTGGTAACAGGAGACGATCTTATGTTCCCCATGATTAGATTTATTCTTCCAAGCTCCACATCCCTATTTCTTCCTAGTCCCTGCAAATCAGAACAAATATGGTAACCACACCCTGTATCAAGAACCCAAGAAATAGCATGAGATGAATCATCAGATTTAATTGTGTAAATACCTGCGAAAGATGGCTTGATGAATCATCAGATTTAATTTGTGGCAATGGTGGCACTCTGCCTCCTTTGGGTTTGGGTTGGGCTTAGCAGGATCAACCTTGGTCCCACTAGAAGAGGAACCATCTTGGGAATTTCCCTTGCGGTGGTTCTTCGAAGAAGCCTTCCTCTTCTTGCCCCTTCCCTGCCCAATAGCCAAGACAAGAGCAGCGGGTGGATTGGGAGTTAGTGCAACAGACTTGTCCTTGAGGTTGCTCTCAGCAGTCCTTAGGAGACCTTGGAGTTTGCTTAGGGTGACCTCTTCCTTGTTCATGTGGTAGGTCATCCTAAATTGGTTATAGCATGAGGGCAAGGAGTGAAGAACAATGTCGATAGCCAAATCTTCCCCAAAGTTGACATTCAACTTGCGAAGACGATCAACATACCTTTGCATCTATTGCAAATGCACGGTAAGAGACTCTCCACTTCCCAATTTAGCAGTGATCATATTTGTTATGATCTCATAGAGCTCTTGCCTCGCTCGTTGGTGGTATCTCTCCATCAAGTCTAGATGCATCTCATAAGGATACATGTCCTCATAGGACTTTTGGAATTCGGAGTTCATTGTGGCTATCATGATGCAATGGAATTTCGTTGCATCACGCTCATGGGTCTCAAAGATAGCCATTTCTTTGGGAGTAGCAATTTCTGGATTGATCTTCTCGAGCTTCTCATCGAGAACATACTCTTTGTCCTCGTAACGCGCAATCGTGCGAATGTATCTTATCCATTCGCTAAAGTTCGATCCGTCAAAAGTCACTTTTTGACAAAGGCTCATTAACGTGAATGAGCTAGCAACAGCGTTGTTCGCGTTAGACATCTACAAATAGAAAGGAAACAAAGCTTGATTAGAGTTAAGTCCCTAATTAACACCCAAAATAAAAATTAGGGCTAGGAGCCAACAACATTATTTACACATTAGAAAAGGGATGCCGTAATCCAAAATGCAAATAATTGGGAGGTAAGTGAATGACGATTCACTAATTCTTCACCATGAAAAACATAAGCTTAAGTTTTAAATGTATTGAGAATTCCTAGATTTCTTTGAGATTCATTGAACTTTTCAATGGCATGTTTAAATCTCGATATGCCCCTCTAGTTTGTGACTGGGATGCCGAGGATCACAAAGCGAGTGTGAATAACCATGCAAATCTACATGGTGCCTTCATTGTTGCAGTCACCTATTCGATGTGCCGGTAAACCACACACGCTCCATTTCGCTATGACAAACAATGAATCACCCTTGGCCACCTTTGCTTAGAACCAATTAGTGTGTCGATTAACCACACACACTCCACTAACTTCTTAGCAAGGGTGCAAAGTGTGATTTCATGGGACTGCATCAATTCACTTTTCCTAAAGTAACTAAGATTGGGAATTTTATGAAACATGTTTAGTTACTTTATATAGATTCATTATACTAATTAATGAGAAGAGGTTTGCCCTATTCTACCCATTCGGTTAATGAACCTCCACCAGTCAAGCAAGCGGTGCGTGTGAGTGTACACCCATTAAGTGCCATTTTATAGGCAGCAACCTTATACCCACCTTATAGACCGGCTTCGTGAATGAGGCCTACTAGCGGTAAGACTAGCATTTTAAATTATACATACATACATACATATATATATATATATATATATATATATATATATATATATATTAGGCTTATAATAATATAATAGTATAAGGTTCAATTTTAGGCTTGTAAAATTCTAGGGTTTGAAATTTAAATTATTCAAATTAAACTTTTAATTACAAAACTTAAATTTCAAAACTTGAGGACAAGTTTCAAACCTTTTTCAAAACATAAGGATCAAATACCAAATAATATAAATCGACTAATTAGATTATCTCAATTTGATCTTATTCAATATTACTTACAAGACAATTCACCAATTCAATTCAAATAATCAATTATTATCATATAAGGAAATTATTATTCAACTAATTGGTAATTATCTTTTGTTTGGTCAAGAATATACTCATATATATGATTAAAATCGGATTTTAATGACCCAAAACAGTTAAGGCAAGTATCCTCAAGTAAAACAACAAGAAATCCCAAAACTACCTCCAACTGACGCTCGAACTCGCCGAGTTGGAGCTACTCACCGAGTCCACAATGGAACTCGCCGAGTTCATCATACAGAATCACAAAACCGAATTTTTCAAGCAACAAGCAATCAACCAATGCATCAATTCAATAGAAATCAATCAAAGCTTTGATACCACTTATGTGTTTGAGCCATAAGAACTTTCCTATGTGCACATGCAAACCCTAATGCTTGGATCTAGGTTTCTCTAATTTAACATGCAATGTATCCAAGGCTTACAATTCTAGATCTAGTGTAAACAATTGAATTATATCATATAAAAAAAGATCTAGAAGAATACCTTAAGTTGCTTGCTTGAAACTTCTTGTTCTTGGAGCTTAGAGTCATAATTGTCACTCCTCTAATGGCTTACAAACACCAACTAGCAAGAGGATGATCTTGAGAGAGAGAGAGAGAGAGAGAAAGAGGAGGGTAAGAAATCGGCCCTAGGGTTTCTTGCCTTTCATGAATTCCGGTTTCCCTCACCCAAGGGATCTATTTATACTATGAGCTATTAGGGTTTCACCCTTAACCCTAATTGAATAACTTAGGCCCTAAGCAATTTAAAGATCCTCCTAGATATTAGGCTTGGACGATTTTAAGGTATCCTAACCCTAAAATCTATCCACCCTAATATCTATAAGGATACATAGCACAAAACACAACTATCACACATTTGACAGTTTATGCCCCTTTATTCAATTAACCTCTTTAAGTCACCAAATTAATTCTGAATTAATATATGTGACTTATATCAATCAAATAATATTATTATTCCTTTAATATATTATTCTCATAATATATTAACAATAATATCTCTTCTCTCTTTACAAATCATCCTGTCAAGTTGCTATGGTGAAGGCAACCCAAAAGGACCATGCACAACCGGTTCAAGTACTTACCAAATATAGTTACAGCCTTAGACACTAATCTAACACTACCGGGATTGTGTTTTGAGGCTATTTGAGGAACATTACTTGGTGGACTTGGTTCCCATACTTTTGCGGGGAAACAAGGTCATTGTTGGCATGGACTGGCTGAGCCCCAATGGGGCAGTGATCGACTGCGCGTAGCAGTCAGTGCGGATAAGGACCCCTAGTGGGGGAGAGCTGGTGGTTCAGGGTAAAAGGCCACAACGAGGACCAGCTTTATGTTTAGCAGCAAGGGCTAGGCGCTACCTTCAGCACAGTTGCGCAGGTTATGTCGCCTATATTATGGATACCCAGGAGGAGGGTAGGGCGACGGTGGGCGATGTGCCCGTAGTACGGGAGTTTGAGGACATATTCCCCGAGGAGTTGCCCGGGGTACCTCCAGAGAGGCAGGTGGAATTCAGAATCGACTTGGTCGCTGCTGCGGCTCCGATAGCCAAGGCACCGTATCGGTTGGCTCCTCCTGAGATGCAGGAGTTGTCTACACAGCTGCAGGAGCTGTTACACAAGGGATTCATTAGACCGAGCAGTTCACCCTAGGGAGCACCGATTTTGTTTGTAAAGAAGAAGGATGGGTCGCATCGGATGTGTATAGATTATCGGGAGCTGAATAAGGTAACGGTGAAGAATTGTTACCCACTCCCAAGGATTGATGACCTCTTTGACCAGTTACAGGGAGCATCTTGGTTCTCCAAGATTGATCTGTGCTCAAGATATCATCATATCAGGGTCAGGGAGGCAGATATACAGAAGACGGCGTTTCGGACGCGCTATGGCCACTATGAGTTCACGGTGATGCCTTTCGGGCTCACCAATGCTCCCACCGCATTCATGGATCGCATGAACCGCGTGTGCAAACCAACGTTGGATCGGTCCGTGATAGTTTTCATCGATGACATATTGGTCTATTCCAAGATGCAAGAGGAGCATGAGGATCATCTGCGAGAGGTTCTGGAGACTCTGAGAAGGGAGAACTTGTATGCTAAGTTCTCCAAAGTGTCAGTTCTGGTTGCGTGAGGTGCAGTTTCTTGGGAACCTTGTCAACCAAAACGGGATTTCGGTAGATCCGGCCAAAGTGGAGGCCATGATGAGATGGGAGGTTTCGAGGTCTCCATCTGAGATTCGGAGTTTCCTAGTATTAGCCGGCTACTATCGGAGATTTATCCAGGATTTCTCCAAGATAGTCGTACCCCTGACCAGGCTAACGAGGAAGGTCGTGGTCTTTCATTGGGGGCCTGAGCAGCAGGCTGCATTCGAGACATTGAGACAGAGATTGTGTGAGGCGCCAATCTTACCCCTGCCAGAGGGCATGGAGGATTTCGTTGTGTACTGTGATGCGTCAATCTCGGGTTTGGGCACAGTATTGATGCAGAGAGGGCATGTCATTTCTTATGCTTCAAGGCAGCTGAAGCCTCACGAGGCGAATTACCTGACACATGATTTGGAGCTGGGGGTTGTTGTGTTCGCCCTCAAGATTTGGCGTCATTACCTCTATTGGGTTCGTTGTACGATTTAAACGGACCATAAGAGCCTGGGGTATCTCATGGACTAGCCAAATATGTATATGAGGCAGTGTCGGTGGCTTGATGTGGTAAAGGATTACGATTGCGAGATCCTTTACCATCCGAGAAAGGCCAACGTGGTGGCCGACACGCTTAGCCGCAACGCAGTGCCGATCAGGGATATCTATCTGAGGATGACAGTGGTGACTCCGCTTTTGGAGCGGATTCGGGAGGCCCAGCAGGAGACCATGAACGAGAAACATCGGAAGAGCGAGCGGATTGTGGGGCAGGTTTCCTCCTTCGACTATGACAGCCGAGGGTTATTGACACTACACCGTAGGGTGTGGATGCCGTACCATGGGGGTGTGTGCCAGGTTCTGATGGAAGAGGCGCACAAATCTCGATTCTCCATTCATCCTGGGGTTATGAAGATGTACATGGATCTTCGCCTGAACTATTGGTGGCCCTGCATGAAACAAGATGTAGCATGGTACGTGGAGCGGTGCTTGACCTGCAAGAAGTTCAAGGCCAAGCACCAGAGGCCACACGGCAAGATGCAGCCGTTGCACATTCCACTATGGAAATGGGAGGACATTATGATGGATTTTATCACAAAGCTTCCCAGGACCCCGTGAGAGGCGGATTCAATTTGGGTCATCGTCGATCGATTGACCAAGAGCGCCCATTTTATTCCGATTCAGGAGGGCGTCTCGGCCGAGAAGCTGGCCGACATCTATATCAAGGAGGTGGTGGCATGGCACGGGGTGCCAGTGTCGGTGATTTCAGACAGAGACATGTGGTTCACGTCCAGGTTTTGGAAGAAGTTTCACAATGAGTTGGGTACTCGTTTGCATTTTAGCACCGCCTTTCACCCTCAGACGGATGGTCAGAGCGAGCGGACCATCCAGACTCTGGAGGATATGCTGCGAGCATGTGTGTTAGACTTCGGAGGTATTTGGGATACCTACCTCCCGTTGGCGGAGTTCTCTTATAATAATAGTTATCACGCGATTATCGATCGTCCTCCCTTCGAGATGTGGTACGAGAGGAAGTGCAGGACCCCGATATGTTGGGGCGAGGTTGGCCAGAGGGTAATGGGGAGCACCGAAGTAGTGCTCAAGACGACAGAGATGATTCAGCAGGTCTGGAGCAGACTTCAGATTGCTCAGAGTCGGCAGAAAAGTTATGTCGATAAGCGCCGATCAGACCTGGAATTACAGGTCGGGGATATGGTTCTCCTGAAGGTGTCGCCATGGAAGGGCGTTATCCGATTCAGGAAACGGGGCAAGTTGGGACCAGGTACATTGGACCGTTTAGGGTTATAGCCTGGGTGGGAAAGGTGGCGTATAGGCTGGATCTTCCAGCTGAACTCAGTCAGATCCACAGCACTTACCACGTTTCCCACCTGCGAAAGTGCCCGGTGGACGACTCGGCAGTGGTGCCCTTGGAGGACTTTCAGGTTGATGGCAGCCTGAACTACATTGAGCGACCTGTGGTGATCCTCGACCGAAAGTCAAAGGATCTGAGGAACAAGAGGGTGGAAATCATGAAAGTGCAATGGCAGCACCGGAAGGGCTCGGAATGGACTTGGGAGCCGGTGGACGAGATGATGGATCACTACCCGGAGCTATTTCAAGAACGAGCAACAGACTTCGAGGACGAAGTCTAAAATAAGTGGGGAGATTTGTAGCACCTGGTTCTTAGTACGCTCTTCTTTTTATTTTTCATCTATGTATTTTGCATCTTTGTCCTTGAACTCGGCGAGTTGAAAGACCAACTCGCCGAGTAGAAGCGGGATAGGATGCGGATTTTAAGCCGTGGACTCGACGAGTAAGTGATGTCTGGAAAAAAAACCCTAATCCAAGGGTTTGCACCCTATTTAAACAATGTTATGTCGTCCAAAACGTCCCTTATGCTCCCAAAATACCTCTCATTGAAACCCTAGCCGTTATTGAAGCAATCTAAGCCTTGTTGGTGGATTTTGGTGCTTGTGGTCTTAAGAAAGAAGGAGAAAAGCTTGAGGAAGCAAGTAGAGACCAAGGGAACCCAGGTTTGTGCACTTTCTACAGCTCATTGAAGGTAAAAAGTTGTAACCTTGCTCATTCATTTGTTAGATCCCTCTTTGGGGAGATTTAGGGCTTTTATAAGCCATTTTTGGTGGCTAGCCATGTTTGCAAACACGGTTGGGGGTTAAAGCTTCTGAATCACATCATTTGAGGGGTCACTAGGCAGATTCGAGTGGCTTTTTCAACAATGAAAGGCACCATGCATCTTAAGAGCTTGTTTTATGTCTTTTTGAGCTCAAAGTCCCATGCAAGCACGTAAAGTTTGTAACTTTACGTGCTAGATCGATTATAGAAGCTTGGATCTATCTTTTGATCAAAGGTTGTACATCAAAAATCAAGGATTTAGAGTGTGGACATAACCGACTCGACGAGTCCGTTCTTAGGACTCGACGAGTACGAGGCTTTGAGCCCCATATCTGTTGAGGGTCAAAGGAACCCGGTTGAGTGTTAGAAGGGTTGTAACCGGACAGGAAGAGTTACCCAATGTATTGGACGTGATTTTAGACTTGGAGTTCATGAGACTCGACGAGTGCTAGAACAGACTCGGCGAGTCCAATGCAATCTTCTTAAGGATGAAGATGAAGTCGACGAGTTGTTCATCAACTCGTCGAGTCGAGGACAGAACTTGTTCATCAACTCGGCGAGTCGAGGACCCAAGGGTAGGTCAGTACCCGGATTGCCTGACTGTATGTTTATATCTGCTGATCGTATGCTAGTGGTAGGGGTGAAATAGTCCCCAGTTACCGGTTGAAAGATACCGATGACGGATACCGGTTGAAAGATACCAATGTGGATTACCGGTCGGAAGATGGCAAAGATGGTTATCGGTTGAAAGATACCGAAGATGGTTACTGGTCGAAAGATACCGAAGATGGTTACCGGTCGAAAGATATCGAAGATGCTTACCGGTTGAAAGACACCGAAGATGGTTATCGGTTGAAAGATACCGATGGAGGTTACCAGTTGAAAGATACCGATGAAGGTTACCGGTTGAAAGATACCGACAGTATTGTATGGTATGTGGTATAATGGGGGAACTCACTAAGATTTATGCTTACAGTTTTGTTTTTGGTTTTAGGTACCTCTTCGTCGAAGGGGAAGGAGCCGGCGGTGTAGACGCATCACACACACACTCATGGTTTCTGCAAAGAGTTTTTGGGACTGTACTCTGATTTTCATTTCTTTTGATGTTATGGCTTGGGACACAACAACATGATTTTGTGGCGTGTTGTTTATTTGACAATATTTTGGTAAAAATGTTTATGGAATTGTTAATTTAAGAATGAAATTTTTGGGCTTGAATTTTCGGATGTTATAGTAATAAAAGAAATTGGAAAGTAATGAAATGAAAAACTGCCCGGGCCATGATACCCTTTAAGAGACACTAAAGGAATATATCGGGGTGGTGCCTCCTCTTCGCAAGATAGATGTCCTCATGGAAATGATACCTTGATGGATTGATTTGTTCTTTCCACCTTGGTCTACACTTGGGAGTGGTTCCTTTATTGGACGTAGACCCTAAGTACAAAAATGGCAACGGTATAATACCGAAATTAGCCCTTAATGATAAAAGAAAATGAAATATGGAAATATGGATTTTGAAATGAAATGAAAGAAATGAAATGAGGAGACATGAAATGATATTTACGACATGTATGAAATGAGTTTTCCTTGAAGATGTTTTATGCTCTAAACCTATGTTTTGCAAGGATGAAACGTTTTTGATGAAAATATGATAAATGTTTTGAGTCTCAAACCCACGTAGCTCACAAGACATTATTGTCTTACGTATCTCTTTTTAATTCCATGTATCTCAGGTTACACTTCAGGAGAGAGAATGATAGATGAAAGTTAGAAGTCAAGTAATAGAGAATGGAGGGGAACTTGTTAAGTTCCTTTTAAATTGTATTGATGTAATTAGTATTTGCTTGCTATGGTTGTATCGATGCTTAATGGTAACACCCAAGGTTTTAAAATTGTAACAGTTTTTGTGGGACTGGTTTTTGTTAAATGTGGGTTAACACCCGAATGTTTTTAAAACCATAGAATTTAAAAGTTTGAAAATTTTGGGGTGTTACATCTACAATACATTGAACTCCATAGCATTCAATGGATTGTTACATCATCTTTCTACAACCTATACAACTCTAGCATTTTTTCCTACAATGCATTGAACTCTACAAAGTTAAATAGAATGTTACAAAATGTAATTTATAGTAAATATTTTAGAAATTAAAAATTTCCTTTTTTCCTGTTTAAGAGTTCAAGGGCCATCAAACTCGAAATCCATTGAATGCCAACATGGCATCTCACAATGGTGGAGTTTCATCCATTGAATAACACATAGATTGGCTTCCTCATTCACCTCTCTCATTAATCTCAATATTATGGGTGCTCTAAGACCCTCCGATATACCGACCATCAGAGGCTCCGTGGTTGACATGGCAAGGAGAGTGGTTCGTGCACACCACCCCTATACACCGTTATCCTTCGTCTTCGTTATCATTATGGTGGGCAGAACGAAGGAGAATGCCCAATATCTCTTCTCCTCTCTCTGTCTTCTTTTTCTCTGACTCTTCTTTCTCTCTTTGTGGTCGTGGAGAGTACCCCGGTTGTTTGGGTGGTTTGTGGTTGCTAATTTGGAAGCTCTCCACGACCCTTGCTCGTGGAGAGCATTACGGATGGCCTAATACACATATATTGATAACAAAAATGTAGGTTGCGTTTAGTTACGAGAAAATGTCACAACTAGCATTGTCAGCTAGGAAATTCTATTCTCATGTAAACATTAGTTAGTGTAAAAACTTGTACTCTAAGTGAATATCATGTTATACGCTAACATAAAATCATCCATTTGAATCCAAACTCTTGATTGAAGTTCAAAACCTAATAAAATACATCTCATACATTCAACTATGGATTGAAAACACTAAGAATCCCAGTTCAGGGTTATTATGGACTAGGATTCTTTTATTGGGCCAATGGACCAACAAACTTCCAGTTTGACTACTTTGAGCCTAAGAACCCTATTTAGGCTCTAAGTGGACCCACATCCACGAAATTAGGATATTTTGGGTCATATGGGCCTAGAATGATCTATCTTATTTTGATGGGCCATAACTAATTTCATTAGCTCTAATGGGCCATAAACTCCATTCCTTTTATTATATTGGGCCGTGAACCCTCATAAGGGCCCAATGGGCCGAGAACCATCCATTTGAGCCTCATAATTTCGAACTAAGTCAAGATAGGGCCCAAATTCTCTCATTTCTTTTTTTTCTTAGCCCAATTCTCGGCCCAAGCAATTAACAAAAAAGGGGAATTATCTAGTATATGACACATCATTTTTGCATGGTGGTCTTCCATGCAAACATCACTTCAAACATCTCTCTCTCTCTTCTCTTATTATCGGCCGAGAGGCCCTCCTCTCTCCACAACTCACTTCAAAAATTCATCCAAGCTCTCATAATTTCCTCTCAAACTCAAGAAGAAACTCTCTCATTTTTCCTTTCTATTTTCATGACTTTGGTGTGTGATCCCAATAGTTGTTCAACAAGTATCACCCACTTGGTAAGTTACCATCATACATAAGTTATTGATTTCCATTTTTAAACCAAGAACACTCCCTTACATAGCATCATTTCGTGTTCTAGCCTCCTAGACATATCTAAGTTCAAAAACCTTCTCAAGAAGCTTGCTAGGGACAAGATCTTCTCATATCTTCACTAAAAACCGAATCAAAACCTCAAGGTGAGTTCATACCCACTTGTTTTCGGTTTTAACATGTTTTGGGGGAGAATACAAGTTGCTTATGTGGTAGATCTATGTATTTTGCATGATGATGTGTGTTTTTCTTGTTATAAGTTGTGAAAATGTGATGAAACACTATGGATCTCGAAAACTCTATAAAAAATTTATGAGATTTGTAAGTTAAAAAACTTTAAACAACATTCTATAAAGATGAAAGTGTTAAACATGTTTATGTTGTTGAAAAACTAAACAAAATCTTGTATAAGGGCATTATTGCCAAATAAATCAAAACTTCAGACTCTTATGACATTTACGGTTTCATAGGGACTAAAAGAGTCAAATTTATATAAAAATGGGTCTTTATTATAATCACGGTGTTAAAAGGTCCAAAAATGTAAATTTTTGCATAATGGGCCTTAATATGGGCCTCAACGATTTCTTTGGGCCTCATTTGTAAAAATTTTGATTTTTATGGATTAAATTGTTATTTAACAAAAAATTTGGCCAAAAATGAAAATTTACAGTTTTATGGGCTGAAAATGGCACTTTATTTGAAATTGGGCCGAAAATGCTTTTGTCACAAAACTTGGGCCGAAAATGTCATTTTTGTCAAAAATGGGCTGAAAAGGTAAATTCTTATAATAATGGGACGAAAACATCGACATATATATATATGGGCCGAAAATGTCAAATTTTATGATTTTGGGCCAAAAATATAATTTTTAACCAAAGAGGGCTAAAAACGTCATTTTATTAGAATTAAGCCCATAAATGTAAAATTTTGGTCATAAGGGGGCCCAAAGTGTCAATCTTATCAAAATATGCCTAAAATGTAAATTTTCGGTTTAATGGGTCTAAAATGTCAATATTACAAAACTCAGGCCTTTTACGTTATTTTGGTAAACAAACGAGCAAAAACAAACAACGTAACAACAAACAAACTAAAGACATCGATTACACGTTTATTGGGCCAAAAACTTACATTACATGTCCTTTTGGCCTTTGTGGTCCATTTACATGCTTATCAGGTCCAGAATGTACAACACATGCTTATTGGGCCTTTGTGGCCCATATACATGCTTATTAGGCCTATACTATGCATTACATGTTTATAGGGCCTTAGTGGTCCTCCTACATGTCCGTTGGGCCTCGTACATTCACACACATACTCGTTTGACTTTTCAAATATAACACCTACTCGGAAAAACATTATACATATCACAATACCATACTCGCACGAACACAATTAAGGATCTAGTGAGACATGTCGGTTGACACCTTTAGAGTGTACGATCATATCATGTAGTTATAACTAGAGTCTCCTGGAGGAAGAGCGGCAGTTTGTGTATAGATCTATATGGGGTGACACCCCACACCTGAGTTGTTCGCTACAGTTAGACTAGGCCAGTCTAGGGTGACAAACCTTACCTTAATCAAGTCGGCGCCTGAAAACGCCACGACAAGCGAATTCGTCATAATCAAGTATGGTTAAAATGGCTCACCTAGAGATCATCTCCAACATTATTTTATGGAACACCTATAAAATCTTGTTGATACGAAAACATACATACACTGATATTCGGTCTTAGGGTTGAGACCACAACATTCTTATAAACAGAAAATATAGGATTTTTTGGGGAAATACACAGTTAAACAATACATTCTATTTACAACAGAAAATACAGGATTTTTAACCGGATTACATCTTTATATACATTCCAAAAACAGAAAACACACATGCATTAATACTTGATTTTGTCACATCATGTTCAAACTATTTTTCAGAAAATATCGAATTTTCTGGTGTTTTACCTACAATACAAAACTTTTCATTCGAACATGCTTATGAAATCACCAACATTATATACATTGACGTTTTTTAGAATAACTTGTGTTCTCAGGGAATTGTTAAGTGGAAAGGTCTTCAAGAACATGTGGGATTTGTTAAATTTTGTTATCATCATACATTGACTATTTTGGTATGTAACATATGATACTATACTTGATTGTAAACAATGTTGGTTGTATTTTGATATGTACGATGATTGTGTTGTCTTGTTTCAATTATATTCATTGTGATGATATTACAAGATGAAGTCACGCACAAGCCCTCGGATGTTTCTGCCGTTTGGTTCGGGGGTGTGGCAGATTGGTATCAGAGAATTATTTATAGTGAACTGGCATATCTAATCATACTTGATATGCAACTATAAATACAATGGGACTATAACACTCTAAATAAAATGATGCCTAGGTATACATTAAAAACTATAACACTAAAAGCCTCTGGAGGAAATTGAACATTGTGATTAAACCCGGACGGTCATGTAGTCATATTGGGGATAAATATAGCCCGATCAACTATATTTATTCAAAATATGACCAACATGTGTTTGGGAGTAATCATGGCGGGAAATGGATCTCGAAGCATACCTCGTACCCAAGAACTCTAAGGAAGTCAAACTTAGACAATTAAAAAAATATACTATAGGGGTATTTTTGGAATACTATATGCACACTCTCTTTACACACATCTCACTCCCAAATTCTCGCGCAGTCTCCACGGACGAGGCACATCAAGGCGCTCTTTACTATCAAGCCCTAGTGGCCCACGGAGTGATCGAGGAAGACCTTGTGATGGGAAAGGAGGTAGCCCCCGATATTGGGCCTAAGGAGTACATGGAGACGGACTACGATTTTGGTGAGACTGACGAGGTCATGGAGGAAGACAGGGGCACTGATGAAGTCCCTAACGAACCTCCTACCACAGAGGTGAGTCAGGACCACCCCGTACCACCAAGGGACCCCATTGATAGGACCCGCTCCTTGGAAGAGGACGTTGCCACTCTTAGGCAACAACTATTAGCAGTAGAGGCCCGAGCTGTACGGGCAGAGCACGAGAGGGACGAGGTCATCAAGGAGATGACCGAGATGGCTAATCTTGTGGCACAACATTTTGTCATATGATTTCATCACCCTATGACCCATCTCTTCATGACTATGATCATCCGTATCTCATACTATTATTGTGTTTCCTTCATATATGATACTCTATGTGCTATCGACCATATGTATTGTATGCCTTATATAGGCAAATTTTCATTTACTTAAAAGATATTCATTAATGAAAACGGCTATATATTTATCATGATGTTGTTATCTGTTATGTGTGATGGGTTTTGGCCATAAGAACATCCTATGTGCTCATGCAAACCCTAATTCTTGGATCTAGGTTTCTCTATTGTACATGCATTCATCCAAGACTTTAAACCCTAGATCTAGAATGTGATAATCGATATTAACATAAGAATAGGGTTTAGATCTTACCTTGATTGTTATGTAGCAATAACAATCTCAAATCCTCCTTGTAGTTGGCTTTTGAAAGCTTAGAGTCACAAGTGTCACTCCTCTAATGGATCACAAACACCAAGAGCAAGAGGATGAAGAAGGAGAAGAGGAGAGGCACCCAAAAACGTCTAGAAACCCTAAGGAATTAGTTAGCCACGTTTTTGGTTCCCTAGGGGTCCTTAAATAGTGAGGCTATTGGGGTTATCTAACAAGGAAACCCTAATTTGACTGTTTAGGCCCTAAGCAGCCCATGGACTCCCTCCTTAGAGGCGTTGGACGATTTCTAATGGGTTTCCCCATAGATTGTGTCCACTCCATCCTTTATGGAATCCATTAGCCCAATATCCAACTATCACACAATTGACAGTTCTAGTCCCCTTTATTTAATTAATGTCTTTTAGTCACAAAATTAGTTCTTAATTAATTATTGACTAATATTAATTAAACAATGTGATTTCTCCTTTAATATATTATTCTCATAATATATTAATAAATCATAATTAATCCTTTCTCTCCATAATTCATCCTATCAAGTTGCTTTGGTGAAGGCAACCCAAAAGGACCATGCACCATCGGGGTCAAGTACATACCAAAATAGTTATGGACTTAGACACTAATCCAACCGTCTCCCACTTGGATAAGTCTAATAACTATTATGCGTATGACTTTAGATCCTGATCCGCAATCGTAGCTTTCAAAAGCCGCTGTCAACTCTGATCCTATCAAAAGCGTGTCCTTTAGATAAAGTATCATATATTCCTCCATTCTAGATATCGTATAGACTGAGACATGGATTTAAATTATTCTCTCTATCTATGTGTTGTTTCCCGATTTCCGATTTATGACGACTGACATAAGACTAAAGTTGAACACATCAACTCAGTCCCGGCTTGGCCAAGCACTTAGGGTGTCATCACTAAATCATCGAGGGGCCCACACATATCGCTTTTATCCCAATTTGGGTAAAAGGGACAGATAAACTTTGACTCAATGCTCTCTTTTACTCACTCATCGAATCACACATAACAATATGTTTTATAACACCAAGTTACTGGTGTGTTTACATATTATCAATGTGTAACCGACTCGCAAGATACAACTCACACATCTCGGTTTCAAGAATATAAATATTATTGTCTCACCAATCACTCGTGATAAAATCCATGAAGCGATCCAAGTGAGTGTGGGTTTAATCCAATGCTCAAATCATATTCATAATCACTCATGAACGTTGCAACAAACATTTGCTATGTCTAATACACTTTAGTCAATCTACAAACAAATTCATGACAATCTTCTTTCATACCTACTCCCTAAGTATGAGTGGTTGTGGAACGTTCAAATAATCTTATTATTCAGGAATTCAAAACATGCAAAGTGAAACACAAGAATAATACTAATCCTATATGGCCCCAAGCTTTTGAGTATAAATAAAACACCTTTTATTTAATCACCATATTGATTACTCATTATTTGTTGTTTTGGATAATCAACTTCTTACTTGAATTATAACAAAAATTGTCCCATGATCTTAGCATGCACGCTATGTTTACCTATGGTCCTTACGTTGTGAAATAGTATAATTGAATAACATTTTCAATCACACTCATTTCACAATTCCTAGTCCATTAGTGTAAGAATACAAAATTTTTGCCACTACTAGAATATGTTAGATTCCAATATTTTATGCAACAGTCCTTTTCGTAATGTCATGGCACAAAAGTCACCAAGACTCGGCCAATGAAATTACAAAATACTCTATTGGAGATTGTTAGAAGACAGTTCCATAGTCATGAAGTCTCATATTCAAAGTACATTCCTTTGAACATCCTTCTTGCATAAAAATTTCTAATTTAGACATTTATTCTCGATATCCAACTCCCAATATGGAAACATTTCCATATTTTCCATATGACAACTCATTCTAAATAGAATCTTATCTATTCATAATAATGTCAATATGGTCCATCCATGACTATACTTTCAACTGTCCACAAGCGACCAATCATTGGCGAACCTTAGATTATCCTTGGAAGTTGTTTAATTATTTTATCCAAAACCGGTTCTATTTCCTTTTTCCCTCTAAATGCCCTAGGAATCTAGAAAACTTTAGAATGGTCGAATATTACAACATATGCAATCGATCCTATACCCGAAGCATATGGGATATGATTCACAGTGAAAACGTGATACTTTACCAGTTTCTTGCCATAATATTTCTATTAGTCGTGTTCTTAAAATTCGAACCATCAAGAGGGATGCCGTAATCATAATCGTATTTTGAGAATACAAATAATAAATATACCCTTGACTAAATACGATTAAATTTCTCAATCTAAGCTTTTAGATTGGAAACGAAGTATAACATTCTCTCCCTTAATTATAGCAAAAGCAACTTTTCTTCCCCTGCAACTTTGCAAAGTGAAACTTTTGTTTTTCTATAATTAATATTGCCAACTTAATAATAATCATGCTCCCACTAACATGATGATTGTATCCATTCTAGCATAACATTTATGCTCCCACTAGCTCTAACATGTATTTAGAAACCAACTAAACTTCTAGAAAACAATACTTATTGACTTCCAAAGTTGATTGTTTCTAATACGATATGCTTTGAGAAGCCTTTATCTAAGCTTCTCAACCTTATACACCTTCCCTTGGATAGCTCACATGTATGTCTAAACTAATTCAGAACTTATATTACAAACTTCCAAATGTTCAGACTAATTGCCAAATCTCACAATTCGAACTATGAAGAGGGATGCCGTAATCATAATCGAATTTGAGAATGCAATTTACATAATCTCTATCTCCTTAAAATCTCTCTTAGTGAAAGCGTTTCCTCATAATCATTTTCATGAAGGAGAGAAACCTTATAAAACTTAGATTTTATGGTGTATGTGTTCCTATCCATGTGAATTTGTCATCTGCATAATCATAAGATAATGTTTGTGACGAATTCAAACTCTTATGGACAGAACTTGTTCATTCTTAATTTCTTGCCATCAAGGGTCCCACCATTGCTTCCAAGTTATTTAGCAGCTCACATATGCCAGTCAATGTACTCTCATTGAACAAGGTGTTTGCCTTATGCAGTCTATTGAGAACTCGTAGAACTCATATGCATAATCACTCAACTGGATTGGCACATAAATAAAATTTTGTCAACACGATAGGTTACAAACCTCAAGTCGTGTGCTAGTGTCTAATAGATTTAGTTCTTGATTTGTTCTTGAAACTTTTCAAGACCTTTAGACTCTGACTAATCTCTTGACATATTAGATTCTCTTATCAAGAAACATTTCTTGATAAACAAATATCCAAGAGTTAGTGTGTGTCTATATCAAGACAAAATATTACACATATTTGGTCTTAGTTGGTCTTTGTCTTCCCCAAGACATCACAACTTACCAATTTCAAACGTGCAAGAGTAGGAAAAACAATTTTCTACTTCACATTTGATGAGTGTGTGTCGCTCAATTCACAATCTTGGAGTATGATTCTAAGACTTGATTTTGGAACGAATTATGGCTCATTCTTTTGATCTAACCATTTCAATAATTTCTGATTCCTCTTCTTAGCCATACTAGTGCACTAAGATTTCCTTAGAAGATCAATTGTGATATGGTTCTTAATCATTAAGATGATCATAAAATCTGATACAAAAGTACTCTCCCTTCTTCTTAGATTGGAGAAACTTTTATCTTTCTACCTAGTTGATTTTTCTTATTCGTTCTATCATTCACTAAAACCTTTTCAATGATTCAGAATTCCACTTAATCTTGTAAGCATAACCACATTTACTAGACTTCTAGTAAATTATGACGAATATTCTTATTGTTATTTGTGGTGGACTTGACTAGTGCACAACATTATGTTCTGTTTCTTTAGTCCTTTACTTGACTCACATACTTGTGTGATCAAGGAATTAGTCTTAATTTCCTAAGTACCAAGATTCCCATACATCACATGATTCAAATCATATGATTCCAAGTCTCAGTCTAATTAAAACTTGGGTGATGGGAATCTTTCCTTACTTAGAAAATTTTGACACTACCATAAATAACATAACTAAAAGTCTCATTCATTTATAGAAATACACAAACAACAATTTTCACAACAATTTCATTGCAAGGATATATATATATAAATAAGACAAATCAAAAAGAATATATATTTTATTCATAAAAGCAGCGGAAACACGTCCTTACAATGTAAAATCAACTGAAAACTATGTAATCAAATATTCCTAACAAATCTATCATAACTTTCTAAGCTCAAAATCTAATCTTCGAATCCATGCGATCATGATCCATTTCTTCGTGATCAGACTCATCTTGCTCTTCCATCAAGCTTCCTCTATTTTCCCTGATCCTGCAAAACATTCAAAGGTAATCTTATCACATTATGTATTAAGAATCAATGAATAGGAACTTAATGGAGTTAGATAGTGGATTTTACCTGAAGTAGAGCCATACGTCTTGACTCTCCCATCTCTTAGATCTCTCAGGTAGATAGGGCAACTTCGTCTCCAATGCCCCTTCTCTTAGCAATAAAAGCAAATTGACTCTTTTGGAACAGCACACGGAAATACTTCAGACTTTTCCTTTCTATTATGATCAACGTTTCGACCATGGTATGCCTTTTGTTGCCATTGACTATGTCCATAAAGGTCTGGAAGGTAGATTCACCAATCAACTTTGCTTTTCCAGTGCGCAAATCATCGTTGATTCAGCAGCAATAAGCAAATAGGTGAGATCGATGAGGGTCACATCGTGGTCTATCATATAGTACTCTCTTACGAACTCACTATATGAGTCACGAAGCGACTGAAGAACCCAGTCAACAGCCAGCTCCTCACAGACAATGACTCCCAACATTCTTAACCTATCAATGTGTGACTTCATCTTTAAGATGAGTGCACACACTGACTTTACTTCTTCATGTTTACTTGCCAAAAGGGCTTGTGTGAGCTTGAACTTTTCAAGTCTTCGATCTTGTGGTTTGGAAGAACAACAGGAGGAGGTGAAGGAAGTGAAACCAAGTCATTCCACAATGCAGGGATCGATCTTTCACCTTCATTGTGTAACAGACTTTCACTTTGAGCAGGAAAAACATTTCCTCGGGATTCGGGAAGACCACGGTTAGATTCAGACATCCACAAAACGGGAGAAAAATCAAGTTAGTTGATTGATTGAGTCCTTAATAAACCACCCAACTGAGATATTAAGGCTAGGACCCAAAACAATATTCCACAACTTGGGAGAGGGATGTTGTAACCCAAATTGTAGAACATTTGAAGGTAAGTGAATGACGATTCACTAATTTTCCACCATGAAAAACGAAAAAGAGATTAAGTTTTAAATGTATTGAAAACTCCTAGATCCTTTGAGATTCATCGAACTTTTTAATGGCATGTTTAAATCTCGATATGTCCCTCGATTTTGATGGGTTTTGAGCACTACATCATTCCTATGGTGTACATGCAAACCCTAATAGCTTTGGATCTAGTTTGTCTAATGAACATGCAATTGAATATCCAAAGCTATAAACCCTAGATCTATCATATAAGAACTGAAATAAGGGTTTAGTAATTACCTTTGATTGTTATATAGCAATAACAATCAATCCTTAGCTTTAGAAAGCTTAGTGCCTCAAGTGTTGCACCTCTAATGGAGTCAGAAACACCACTAAGTAACTAGGATGAAGAGGGAGGAGAGAGGAGGCACCAAAAATGTCTGGAAACCCTAAAGAAAATATTCAACAACGTTTTTGGGGCCATAAGGGTTCCTTATATATGCTGGTAATTAGGGTTTATAGCTAGGAAACCCTAATCTGACTGCTTAAGCCCTAAGCAGCCCATGGACTCCCTCCTTAGAAGCCTCGAACGATTTCTAATGGGTTTCCCCATATAATTCGTCCACTCCAACTTCTATGGAGTCCATTCGCCCATCTATGTAATTATCTTATAATTACACAATAAGTCCCTTAAGTTTAATTAATATCTTTTAGCCACCAAATTAATTCTTAATTAATTCTTGACTAATATTAATTAAACAATATGATTTCTCCTTTAATATATTATTCTCATAATATATTCATAAATCATAATTAAACCTTTCTCTCCTTAATTCATCCTACATATTGTTATGGTGAAGGCAACCCAAAAGGACCATGCTCATAATCAGGTCAAGTACATACCAAAATAGTTATGGACTTAGACACTAATCCAACAGTCTTCCACTTGGATAAGTCTAATAACTATTTTGCATAACTTTAGAACCTGATCAGCAATCGTAGCTTTCAAAAGCCACTGTCAACTCTGATCTTATCAGATATGCGTGTCCATTAGATAAGGGATCATATATTCCTCCATTCTCAAGATATCGTATAGACACAAGACATGAATTTTAATCATTCTCTCTATCTTGTTTCCCGACTTCTGATTTATGACGACTAACAACAGACTACAATTGAACACATCAACTTAGTCCCGGCTTGGCCAAGAGCTTAGGTGTCATCACTAAATCATCGAAGGGCCCACAGATGTCACTTTTATCACACTTTAGGTAAAAGGAATGAATAAACTTCGACTCAAATGCTCGCTTGCATTTACTGATCGAATCACACACAACAATATGTTTTATAACACCAAGTTACTGGTGCGTTTTCTTATTATCAATGTGCAACCGACCAACAAATAACAACTCACACGTCTTGGTTTCAAGAATATACAATATTATCGACTCACAATCACTCACGATATAATCCATGAAGTGGTTCACATGAGCGTGGTTTTAATCCAATACTCTAATCTTATCAAAGCACTCATGAACTCTGCAGCAAACTTGTGCTATGTCTAAACTCTTTAGACAATCAACAGGCTCTTCATGACAGTCTTGCTTCATACCTACTTCCAAAGCGTGATCGACTGTGGAGGTTTGAATAACCCAGTTATTCTGGAAGTCAAAATATGCAAACTGAAACACAATAATAATACTTAATCTTATATGGCCTCAAAACTTTTGAGTACAAATAAAACATTTATTATTTAATCACCATATTGATTACTCGTTAGTCATTGTTTAATGTTTCGGATAATCAACTTGACACTTGAATTATAACAATAGTTGTCTCATGCACTAGGCATGCACACTATGTTTCCTATGGTCCATGCTTTGTGAAATAGATCAATTGAAGAACTTTTCCAATGATGCTCTTTTCACAATTTCTAATTCTCATCGTTAGTGTAAGAATACAAGGTTCTTGTCACTATTAGAAAATGTTAGATTCTAACATTTTATGCAATGATCCTTTCGTAAAGTCATAGCGCAAAAGTCACCAAGAATTAGCCAATGAAATTATAAAGTACTCTATCAGAAATTGTTACAAAACAATTCTATAGATGTGATGTCTCTCACTCAAAGTACATTCCTTTGAACATCCTTTTTGGCATAAAAGTTTCTAATCTACATACATTCTGAATATCCAACTCCCATTTATGGAAACATTTCCATATTTGCTATATGACAACTCATTATTAATAGAATCTTATCTATTTGTAATAATGTCGATATAGTCCATCCAATACTATACTTCCAACTACTCACAAGAGACCAATCCTCAGCGAACTTTGGATCGTCCTTTCATAGTTGTTTAATATTTTAGTCAAACCCGATTCTTGTCCCTTTTCCCTCTTAATGCGCTAAGCAGTTGGAAAATTTAAGAATGGTCAAATATAGCATATGCAGCCAATCCTATACCTGAAGCGTATGGGACATGATGCATAATGTCTCACATAAAGACGTGATACTTTACCAGTCTTTTGCCATAATATTTCATTAACCATGTTCTCACAATTCGAACTATGAAGAGGTATGTCGTAATCATAATCGAATTTGAGAGCATACTATGTATCCTTGACTAAATTTTATTAACATTTCTCGATCTAAGCTTTTAGATTTTGAAACAAAGTATAATATTCTCTCCCTTAATTATAGCAAAAACAACTTTTCAACCCATGCAACTTTGCAAATTGAATCTTTGTTTTTCAATATGAATTTGCCAAAACCAAGGTTTGCGACAAATCCAAGCTCATATGGACTGAACTTGTTTAATTTTGATTTCTTGCCTCATGGTAGCACAAATTCCCACCATGTCTTCCAAGTAACTCACCCCTACATATCAATGTACTTTCATTGATCAAGGTGTTATCTCTTTATGCATTCAAATGAGAACTCATAGAACTCATATGCATAATTAACTAACTGGAATGGTATAGAAACAAAATTATGTCAACCAATATAGGTTACAAACCTCAAGTCGTGTGCTAATGATGATCAACTAGGTTTATTCTTGATTTGTTCTTGAAACTTTTCAATATTATTAAGGCTCGCACTGACTCCTTGACATATAAGATTCTCTTGTCAAAAAACATTTCTTGACAAACAAATATTCAAGAGTTAGTGTAGTTTTTATCAAGACTAAACACTTCACAAAATTGGTCCTGGTTGGTCTTTGTCTTATCCAATACATCACAACTTACCAATTTCAAATGTGCAAGAGTAAGAAAACTTTTCCAACTTCCACATTTGATGAGTGTTATAAACCTACTTAAGACTTGTCACTCAATTCACAATCTTGGAGTATAACTCTAAGACTCGATGTTTGAACGAAGTATGATTAAATTCTTGATTTTAACCATTTCCACAATTCTTGATTCCTCTTCTTAGCCATATAAATGCACTAAGACTCACTTAGAGGATCAATTGAGATATGGTTCTTAATCATTAAGACTAATCATAAAAACACAATAAAAGGTACTCTCCCTTCTTCTTAGAATGGAGAAACTTTTATCTTTCTGCCTACTTGATTCTTCTTATTCGTTCTGCTATTCATTGAAACATTTTTCAATCAACTCAAAATTACACTTAATCTTATAAGTATATTCATATTTACTAAACTTTAGTAAATCATGACGAATATCTTATCTCTCTTTGTGGTGGACTTGATCAACGCACAACCTAGTGTACTCGATCTCCTAGTCCTTCACTTGACACTTTGTCAAAGAATTAGTCTAATTTCCAAATATGAAAGTTTTCATTCAACATACAATACAAGTTTCATGATTCCAAGTTTCTGTCCAATTGAAATATGGGCGATGAGAAACTCTCCCTATTTGGTAAACTTTTGACACTACCACAAATAGAAAACTAAGAATCGTATCCAATTCAACATTGCTAAATTTAGAAATACACAAACATCCATTTTCACACATGCCATTGCAAGGATAAATAAATAAATAAAACTCAAAATTTACTTTATTGCGGAAAAACTTGTCCTTACAATGCAATTCAAATGAAAAATATGCTATTATATATTCCTAAGCAATCTATTCCAACTCCAAGTAGTAGCTCAGGAATCCAATCTTCAAGCAATGCGATCAAAATTCATTTCTTCACGATCAGATTCAGCTCACTTCTTCCCATAAGCTTCCTCTCTTTTCTTCGATCCTACAAAACATCAAAATGTAATCTTATCACATCATGTATTAAGAATCAAAAATAGGAACTTATAAGAGTTAGTTAATGGATTTTACCTGAAGTAGAGCCATACGTCTTGACTCTCCTATCTCTTAGATCACTTAGGTAAACAGGAAAGCCTCGTCTCCAATGCCCCTTCTCTTGAAAATAAAAGAAAATAGACTCCTTAGGCACATTGCATGGGACAATCTCATACTTAGTCTTTTCTGGACTTCCAATGTTTCCAGTTTCCATTGAAGTTTGGGAGTTTGATTCACTAGACAAGTTTGCTTGACTAGCACGCCAAATCATTGCTGATTCAGCAGCTATAAGCAAATAGGTGAGATCAATTAGGGTCACGTCGTGTTCCATCATATAGTACTCTCTTACGAACTCACTATATGAGTCAGGAAGTGACTGAAGAACCCATTCAATAGCCAGCTCACCTGAAATATCGACACCCAACATCCTTAACCCGTCAATGTGTGACTTCATCTCTAATACGTGTACACACACAGGTTTCCCATCTTCGTGTTTACTTGCCAAAAGGGCTTGATTGAGTTTGAACTTTTCAAGCCTTCGAACTTGTGGGTTAAGGAGAATAATTGGAGGAGGTGGAGGAAGTGAAGCATGATTTATTGTTCCTTGAACATATCGTGGAATATCATCTTCGTTTGGAAAACGTTTTCCAAGGGATTTAGGAAAACCATAGTTGTTTGACATCTACAAAACGGGAGAAAATTCAAGTTAAGTTGATTGAGTCCTTAATAAAACACCCAAATGTAATATTAAGGCTAAGATCCAACACAATACTCTACAACCTAAAAGAGGGATTTCGTAATCTAGTTGCAGAATATTTGAAGGTAGATAAATGACGATTTACCAATTTCCACCATGAAAAAC
This sequence comes from Lactuca serriola, assembly GCF_051521515.1. NCBI lineage: Eukaryota > Viridiplantae > Streptophyta > Magnoliopsida > Asterales > Asteraceae > Lactuca > Lactuca serriola. Next base: position 121,199,159 of record NC_136416.1, read on the forward strand.
AAAAATGAGGTTTAAGTTTTAAATGTATTGAAAACTCCTAGATCTTTTGATATTCATTGAACTATTCAATGGCATGTTTAAATCTCGATTACACCCTTCTATTTGTGACTGGGATGCCGAGGATCACAAATAAGGTGTGAATAACCATGTGAATCTACGTGGTGCACTCAATGCTACTATCACCTAATCAATGTGCCGGTTAGTCACACACGCTCCATTGATCTATGATAAACATCGAGCCACCCTTCATCATCAATGTCAACCCCAAATTTAGTGTGCCGGTTAACCACACACGCTCCACTAATGTTCGACAAGGGTATGAAGTGTAATTCCATGGATTAGCATACAATTTCACATTTTGCCTAAAGTAACTAGATTTGGGAATTTATGAAGGCATTTAGTTACTTTGTACTTCATTATACTTTTAATGAAAGGTTTCGTACTATCCTACCCATTCGGCTAACGACCCTCCACTAGTCAAGAGTGCAGTGGGTAAGAATGGATACCCATTCAATCGCCATTTTATACGCAATTTCCTTAAACACCCCTTATAGACCAGCTTCGTGAATGAGGCCTACTAAGGGTAAGACTAACTTATATATATATATATATATATATATATATAATATTAGACTTTTAGTGTTACATATAGATAGTATAGTGTCACACCCCAAAACCGAGAACGGCGGAAACGTTTTGGGGCGGAGGACGTCATGTAATGTATCACAAAAATGCAAAGTAGTAAACAAGAAACAACATCATTCATTACATTAATAGTATAATTTTAAGTACATGTGAGTTCTTTTGTAGTATAAATCAACATAATGAATATTCAAAATGAAAGACGAGACTTGACTGCTCCATCTTCACCAAACTTGGTCGTCATACCTGTCTAATTGTGACATGAGAATGCAAGTTATTTTGAAAGCGAGTATCAGCAATAAAGCTGGTGAATTCATAAGTATTTATATGACTTTGATTTGTAAAACTGTAAAGAAAGACCTGTACATGTTTGAAGAAAAGTTTGTATCAATGAACATGTTTGTAAGTAATTGTAAACGTTTCTATGTAATCGTATCTCTTGTAATTGTATGTCTTTAAATTGTATGTAATCGTATCTCTTCATATAGTATGTAATGTGTTTGTATTTCATATAGTATGTAATGTATTATTATAGACTCATGAATGAACTGAATCTTGCGTGACTCCTTGTACTTAGAATAGTAAGTAGAATCTCCCAACTAAACCTATTATAGTTACTAGTAATGTATGTGTATAACCGGAGTAGGCTTTTGCTACCCAAAGGTATTAAACCAACTAATGGAACTTTTATGTCTATATATGTATACATGATATATAACTAATATTTAGACGACATTCGGACGAATAACCAATGCCCTAAGGCAACATCCCAACTAGGAAAAGGAAATAAAGAGAGCTAGCCGTCCTAAGTTCTTTAAACATTACTTATATAACTATACATATATAGGCATGCATTTAACAATATAAAGGTATAAAAGAAGTTTTGTAAAACCTTTGAAAAGTTTAATAACTAAGAAATGATGACTTGATATCAGTTTGTAAAACGGTTTGAAATCAACTTGTTTGATAAGAACAATTTTAAGTATAAGAAAAACCTTTGGTTGAAACATAATTGTAACAGAGTTTGAAAGGAAACATACAGTATGTAAGACAGTTTGATAAAGAGTTTTAACATGTAAAAACGTTTGAGAAAGTCATTTGAAGTAATATGTTTGGCAAAACAGCTAAACGTGTAGTAAATCCATTTGTATACTAGTTATAAAAGTAGTCTTCTACCAAGACTCAACTGTTTTAAATGTTTACCTTTAGAAATCCAATATTTTTCCATAAGTGTGTGGTAGTTAAAAAGTTTCAAAACTGAAATGCAATAGTGTTTTTCATGCCTAGAATAGTAGATTTTTGTATGTATAAAATCACTAAGGCATTTGATAACCCCGTAAATCAACGTGTTTTTAATACTCCATGTGAGTTTTATAACCATACTAATGACCCAGCCTGCGTGTAACAACGTTCTTCAGGCGTTGGATTGTTATGACGTTTGTCACCCCAGACCTGCCGGTCTAACTGTAGCTAACAGTTCAGGTGCGGGATTGTCAATCTCGTATAGATCTATACGCAAGTATCACACTCTCCCTACAAGAGATTATGGTATATAATACAGGACTTTAACTATATACTTGAAAGTACGTGAAGTTGAATGTCTCACAAAACTTAGTATTAAATAGATTTACGTATGAAAAGTCAATTTGTTCTTGTATATGAAAGTATTTCCTTGATGTAGTACTTGTAGTATGTAAAATTTCATGAATATCTAGCAAACTATACCTATTATAGTTTTTCCAAATGTGTGATTCGTTTGTATGGTAAACCCTAGTGCAATATCGACTTTGTATGCAAGTATAACATTTGTAATAACATTATTGAACATTTATATTCAAAATATAAATAAAGTGTTTGATATTTATATAACAACATGTTTTGTTCCAAAAAAAAGGACAAAGTATTATCGTGATATGTTGTATAAGAACGTCTTCGTATGCTAGTTATAAATCTCATATGATTGACTATATAACAAAAGATTTATGTACCTGGAGTGACTCTTGAAGCACAGTTGCAGAGGTTCACAACTCTCAATACAGAAATGACTGTGACTGGGATTTTCTATACAAAGTCAGAAATAAACAAAAAGCTACCGAATGCTCTCCCAAAATCTTGGGACATGAATGTAGTTGTCATTAAGAAGACTAAGGATCTCATCCGTCTCTCTCTCGCTGAAGTGATGGCAGTCATCAAGGCGTGTGATATTGATGACAAGCAGCGGGAAATCAACCATGTGAAGTCATATTTAGCTGCGAATCTTGGCATCTCCTCTAACTATGCTCTTTCATCCTTTTCTTTTTCTCTTCCTTCTGCAGGTTCATCATTTAATACTTAGCAAGCTCAGATTCAGACTTTCCACACTCCATCAGCTTCCTTTACATCAGCCATGCCCCTCTCGCAGAGTCAATCGTTCGTGGCTTCTCAAGCTGCTTCATCCTCAACTGGAGTTTCTTCTTCAAAGGGAAAGGAGGGTGATGAGAATCTTGTATTTGCTTCGTGGCTTGTCAATTGCTACAATGCACTTGTAGCTGGGGATCTTCCACCCCAACTATCATTTGCCGATCTTGATCAGATTCACCCTGAAGATGTTGAGGAGATGGATATTACATGGCAAATTGCCATGGCAGTCTTTAGGGCGAAACAGTTTGCCAAAAAGACTGGAAAGAACAACTGGGGGATGAGTGCTGACAAGAAGGTTGGGTTCAGCAAGGGAAAGCTGCGATGTTTCAACTGCCACGAGCCAGGGCATTTTGCTCATGATTGTCCACAGCCAGACAAAAGACTAAATAATGATAGGACAATTGTTACAGTCGGAAACAATCGAAATGGTACTCAAATGAACAACGAGAAGGCTATTGTCGCTTAGTCATTTGACTGGGAGGATCAGATGCAAGCCCTGAACCTGTATGGACCTGAAACTGCCCACCTGGCACAAGTTTGTGATGATGCCCCGACAAAGATTGTGGCAGCTGAAGATAAGATGATGGAGCTACAGTTTGCGTTGATGGTATCCTCTTCTCATGAACCTAATTCAACCGAGGTAAGTTTACCATCATGCTCTCAAGCTTGTATTTATTATGTTAAAACTCTGCATTAGAAAATTGAGACATTAGGCAGTGAAGTAGAAAGCCTTAAGATTCTTCATGAACTTAATGACTCATTAAAAAGGGAAGTAGAAGACCTTAGATATGAAGGGTACCAACTTAGAAAAGGTCAAAAACCACTTAAAGCTCAATTGGAATCAAAAATTAAGGGCTTTAGGAGACTTCATGAAGACTATAGTAATAAATGTGAAAATTATGATTATGTAGTGAAACAGAACGTTGAACTAGTGGCTGAAATTGAATCTTTAAAGGGAAATTTTGAAACCGCTAATTTTGATTTTAGAAAATATGATTTTTCAAGTGATGTAGTTGCAAATATGATAAACCACTGCATGCAATTTAAGAAAAATCAATCAAAAGGTCTAGGTTATAATCAAGTGCCCCCCTCCCTTCAATCATTCATATCAGCACAAGCCTCTGTCCAAAGAAGAGATTGCTAATGAACCATTTATGGTTTATGGCAAGTCATCTGGTTTTATTTCGGGAGGATTTATTAATGTTGAAAGTACTAACATTTCTACTTTTCCTGCAGATCAATCCTTGAATCAATCAAAGCACGAAGTTGAAGGATATGTTTCTGAAATGAAATCGAGTCTAAACCTGAAGTTTTAGTTTTGAATAAAGACAATATTTTTTCTGATGTTTCAAATGACAATGTTTTTTTTGGTGGTGTTTCTATTACTTCTGATAATGTTTTGAATGGTTTGAAAAAGTCTAGTTTGAACAATTTGGTTGAAAATTCTGATGTGTATGATAATGATTTTGAGAAACCACCAATTTCACAAACTTCTCCATCTAATGTACCTTCGCTTGCCTCACAACCTAATTCATGTTCATGTTCTTGTGAGAGAAGCAAGGGTGATAGTATGGAAAACAAATCTGATCAATGTAGCACATGTTATTTCAATAACAAACAGATTTGTTTCAATTGTGGTGTTGGTGGTCATATAGCTAGAAATTGTCAAAATCAAATGTTTGTGCATTTCGAATTTCCAATAGGAGAGAACGAATCCAGAGGAAGGTCTTTAAATAGAAAGTCCTCTAGAAATCGTTCTCGGAATGGTGATTGGAAAGATGATCGAAGTAGAAAACGAGCCATTTTTCAAAGGCATAAAAAGGTTTTTTATCACAAAGTCCTAGGCAGTTTGCCAAAACCAAGCATGGCCAAGCCAAGGTCAGTTTCGTCAAGAGGCAACAGTGAGTCTTCAACCAAATCTGGTAGAAAACCTACATGCCTTAAGCAAAATGATACTCATTCAATCTCAAAAACACCCGGGACAATTAGAAAACAAAATTATCAATGGTTGCCCAAACCAGTCTCCAATTCATCTTTCGTGTCCTCTAAAAATTCCGAAAATTATCAATCTGAAAAGGCATCGGGGCCATCCAGGAAAGTCATGACCTGGGTTCCCAAATCTAATTAAACCCGCACATTTTGCAGGGACAGTTGCAGGGAAATGTCGTCAGACCCTGGTTCGTCGACAGCGGTTGTTCCCGGCATATGACAGGAGATATCGCCCAACTGCACAACATTCAATCATTCAATGGGGGATACATCTCCTTTGCGGGTGGAGAAGGTGGCAAAATCACTCAACGAGGAACTGTCTCGAATGGGGTTTTAAGTTTCAGGAAGCGGGAAACACGTTTTAGTACACTTCAAATTGAACACATACAGATTGTCTGTAGATCTTGCTGCTCGATTTAGGTGGACAACAATATATCTGGTTGTAGTCAATTAAATGGTCATAAGAAAAAATTATTTAAGAATTAGGGCCAATCAAGATAATAAAGTTACAATTAGATATATGCATTTATCATGTCATTGGTAAATTGTCCAAAATTGTCACAAATTTTTCGTGTTTAAGTGGACCACAATACTAGCAATCGATCAGACGAAGATGTGAAGATAAGGGCACCGACAAGTGGAATAAGATTGTCCAACAACTTTGATCCCAGCGTCACAAATTCAGTCACAGTAGTTAAATTTTTGAGATTATGTTTTAGTTGAAGCTAAATTATTTTAGTAGTATTTTGTTTTATTTTTTTAATTTTTTTTAATTAATTTTGTTTTTTATTTTAATTTTTAGCTCTTAAAATTTATAAGTTTTTATTTTTATTTTTATTTTTTACTTTTATTTTATTGTACATAATTAAGTTTTTTTTAATTTTATTTTTAAAATTTTAACTTTACCTTAGTAAAAATCCTCAAAAAGAATTATTTTTAGATTTTTAACTGTGTTGGACTCTGCTCTATACAGGGTGGCTATCAGGTAAATGGTAAATGGGTATAAAAGGAGTTTACCGCCGGAATCTCCTTCATTCTCAAGATTCCGGCCGCAAACCTCTCTCCCACTCTCTCTATCCTCAAAAAAAATCCGTCAAATCTTGCAAATCTAATCCGATAGTCTCGAAGGTAATGAGTTCTAGATCAGAAATATGTATTTTATTGTGTGATTCACCGTGTTATCGAAGCAGAAATCGAGAAAAATGATTCAACGAAGTTTACGGCCGCAAGCTTGGGCCGCAAACTCTATTCTTGGGCCATAAACCTGTGTTTGACCGCAAATTGCTTGACACCGCAAACTTCAATTGATTATTGTCTTGATTTGCGACCGTACACTCTTAATTAAGTGCAATTATCATGTTTTGATCGTAAATTGTGTTCATCGACCGTAAACTCAGTTCTACGGCCGCAAACTCTGTTCTTGGGCCGTAAACTGTTGTTGACCGCGAACTTGTGTTGACTGCCAAATTGGATTTGATTTAAATGAATGTTTTCTTTAATTCTTGACCCAAATTTTTAAATAAAAATAATTTATATTATTTTTGGGATCAAAATTAAAATTAAATATTTTGGTTGTTCGTTTGGTTTATGTTCGTGTCTTACTTAGTATGGTTGAGTCCAGGATAATGGCGAACCTGAAATTTGCAGATATGCACAATCTTGCTATTGTCTTGGAAGATCCTCCAGTTGTTCACTCGGATCTTCGGTCGATGATTCACAGACTTCGGGAGTGCTGTCTGGCTTCTGCTTTTATAGTAAATCCTATTGTTTACCAGAATTTGATTAGAGAATTCTGCGCGACTACCAACATGGACATGAGTGATACCAGTCATTTTATTGTTAAAGCCATGGTTCAAGGACGCGAAATCATGATCAATGAAAGCTTTATCAGAGAGACGTTGCTGATTGACGATCAACCTAATTTTCCTACTGAGATCGGGATTGAAGACACTCAAAGAATTCTGAGGAGAATGAGTTATGAAGGCACTTCACCTCCAACTTTAAAGAAGCTCTTACATCCGTATTGGATATTTTTAGCACACGTGTTTGTTAGCTGCATTTCAGGGAGAAGATCGGGAGCAGATGAGATTTCTCAAAGGAATACCGGTGCAATTGTTTCTCTCGCTGCAGGAGTGAAATTCAATTTTTTGAGATTCATCTTGGATGAGTTTGTTGTGAACATTCGAGCTTCAACTCGGGATACCTTCTTTTTGTATCCCATATTCATTCAGTTGTTCATCGATGCACAGTTTCCAGATGTGAGAAAAGAAGGTGATACTTTGGATATGAAATCATTGGGTCCTCATACTGTAGGACTCATCAAGCAGAATCGTAGACGAAATTTCATTTTTCAAGGAAAATACCCGCTTGAAAAGTTTGGAAAGTTCACTGAACCGAATGAACCTACAAAATCTTATGGTTCATCTGACCAGGCTTCTTCTGAGCCTGTGTCTTCTGAGAAGTCATCTCCAAACAACGTTGTTATTAATGTATATGAGGATGAAAGTGTTGGATTAATGTCTAAGTCCATAACTATATTTGGTATGTACTTGACCCGACCCGGCATGGTCCATTTGGGTTGCACTTCACCGACACAATTTATATGGATAATCTTTTGAGAATAGTATGTTTTGATTAATGTTAATATATTATAAGTTCTAATATATTAATATGGAATCATATTATTTAATTAGTATTGATCAAGAATTAATTTATAATTAATTAAGTGATCAAAAGGAACTAATTAAATATGGACTCTTATATATATGGAATGGGCCAAGTTCATTTAGGTTGGGCTAAGCTTTCATGGATAGTCCATGGAGTGTTTAACCCATGGATCCTAGGAAATGAAAGGCCATGGGTATTAGGGTTTAACCCTAATCCTCCACACTATATAAAGATGTCCTTGGTTGGTGAAATTGGCACTAGTGTGGATACACTAAGAGGGCTAGCCGATTTCACTAGAGAGAACCAAGTATCCATATTCTCTAAAGTCTTCCAAGGTGTTTTGGTGATTTGTGATTCCACTTGAGGCTTCCACACTATTGGGGCTAAGCTCTTAAAGCTTGAAGACATCAAGCTACATCAAAAGAGGTATGTATTCTATCTTGCTAAGTCATTGTTTTGTATGCTAGATTAGGATAATACCTTGGAAGTTCTTATTTGCATGTATAATAGAGAAAACATAGATCCAAGGTATTTAGGGTTACATGTACACATAGGAGTGTTAGAATGCTCAAAACCCAACAAAAAGTACTGAAAAGGAAGATACTCCTACTCCTAACGCTCATGTGGCAGAGGAACATGGCGAAATGTCTAATCGTGCTCAAGGTGATGATTCAGGAATGAATGTGGAGTTTGAAGAAAATGTTGAAGGCAACAAAAATGATTCCTTTAGTGATCTTGATCTCACTGGTTTTGATCATGATGATATTACAGCTTCTCTAGCCAGTAGTGTTAACTTGGTGTCGAATGAGAATCCTGACACTATCTTTAACAATGTCGATGATGTTGTCCTTCCAACAACTGAGACAAGGGAGTCAAATGAAGTTTTTGAAACTGCAACCCCTACTTCATACCAAATGGAAAGTGTTTCCATTCCAATGGAGACAGTTATGGGATGTTCCCCTCCTGTTTCTGTTCCTCCTACTTCAATGCTATTTGTGAGTGATTTTGCAACAACACTATCTGATCAACCTCTGTTGAAAATAAAAAGAAGGGATCCGAGGTAGAGTGATTTAATTGCAAGTCTCGTTAGCGGTCTCCCGGTACCACCTACTATTACTACTACTCCCAGTCTTACCACAACCAAACTTTTTTCTGTGGGTCCAGACACTACTTTTGTGGTTGGTGGTTCCTCTATTCCACCAGGGTTTACTCCTCCTCGATCTGATCATGATGAGACTTCTGTGAGATTAGCTATGCATTTGGCTGAGGAGCAATTTCTGATGCCATATCCTCGCAGTAAAGGTATTGCTATAGGGGATGGTGGTTCTGGAGGAGACAACCTAACTATCTCAAGGCTACATAAGGAAATATCAGTGCTGAGTCAGAAAAATATTGAGCTTGACATTCGCGTGTCAGGTCTTCAAGATGAAAATTTAAAGCTTAATGTTCAAGTGTCTGAGCTTCAATCTGATAATTTAAACCTTGGTATGCAAGTAGCTGATCTTACTAAGGACAAAGAGCTAAAGTCAAAACAGATTTCCGATCTCCAAGATCACTTCAATCTCTTGACTTCAAGCTATTTTGAGCTAAAGAAGAAACTTGAGGAAGACCTTGGTGAGAAATACCAGACGTCTGCTGATGAATACAATATCAATCTACATGTTCAAGCCTTTTCGGTTTCTTTGCCAACTGGTCAAACTTCAGGAGCAGTTGATCATGTTGAAGATGAGCCTCCTCAAGCCCCCCATGTTTCAGCAACCATTCGCGATGCACAAGAGGAAGTAGCTAAGAAAAGGAAACTGTTGTTTAAAAGAAATCTTAATCAGAATGCTTCTTGGGATGAACCTACGATTACAATGACTGATCTTGAAGTCGTTCGATTCAGAGATACTTTTGGTGATAGGTCGGGAATCTTTTAGTGGGGATTTCATGATCCTCTCAAGATGTGGATAGTGCTAAGGAAAAGTGGTAACTCTGAGCTTTACAGAGATAGTCATGATTTCAGCTCATGGACTAGGGTCGATCTATCAGAATTATCTCAAGCTCCTTTTTCTAATTTCACAAACAATCCACATGCGATTCAGTTTAAGCACTTCCTTGAAGATCAAGTTAAGAAAGGGTTTCCTGCCATGAAAACTGCTGAGTTCGTCATAGTAGAGCATCCTGACATCATTGATCCTAAAACTGACAAGCCTTTGCAAGTTGTGATGTGGCCCGCAACCAAGCAGGTCAAACAGTTCCTTGTGCTTCAAAATTATCAAGATGGATCTCTAAGTTCAATGGAGTGTTGGGTTTTCGATGAAATTACTTCCGCTACGGTCATCAAGCTCAAGAATGGATGCATTCGACTCTATGATCGAAGAGATTTATTACAGTTTCGAACGTGGGATATTCATCACCTAAGCAACTTTCAAATTTTGGTGGCGGAGGATGCTTTTGAAGATGCTGCGAAGGTATATACGACTATGGTTGCTGAGATTCTTAACAAGCACATGTGGAATGGGGCAATGGGGCAAGCAGACATTTTGGTGGTCAATAAAGGTTAACTTCAAGCTAGCACCAAACCAAGGGGGAGATTGAAGGGCTCAAGTTAGTGGTTTGGTCTAGGCTTTGCAATGTAATAGTATTTTGGTGTAGTTGGAGTATGTTAGAGTTAGTTTACGGTTGTAATGAGTTTACGGCCGTAAACACCTTACGGCCGTAAACTCTTCTCGGTCGTGGTCCCTATAAATAGAGGGTTAGTCATACGTTTTGTAGTTGTTGATGCCTTATTGTTCACGGCTTTCCATCGAGTTATACCAGACGTTTATAGCTATAAAACGTGCGCAAGCTTGGTTTATTCTCTTTTCGCCTTTATTCTTGTTTTGTATGATTGTGTTTGCTATTGATCACTGGTAAGATCCGCTATTTGGACTTTACACTCATAAGGGCCCAATAGGCCGAGAACCATCCATTTGGGCCTCATAATTTCGAATTAAGTCAAGATAGGGCCCAAATTCTCTCATTTCTTTTTTCTTAGCCCAATTCTCGGCCCAATCAATTAACAAAACAAAAAGGGAGGGGGATTATCTAGCATATGACACATCATTTTTGCATGGTGGTCTTCCATGCAAACAACACTTCAAACATCTCTCTCTCTCTCTTCTTTTATTATCAGCCGAGAGGCCCTCCTCTCTCCACAACTCACTTCAAAAATTCATCCAAGCTCTCATAATTTCCTCTCAAACTCAAGAAGGAACTCTCTCATTTTTCCTTGCTATTTTCGTGACTTTGGTGTGTGATCCTAAGAGTTCTTCACCAAGTATCACCCACTTGGTAAGTTGCCATCATACATAAGTTATTGATTTCCATTTTTAAACCAAGAACACTCCCTTACATAGCCTCATTTCGTGTTCTAGCCTCCTAGACATATCTAAGTTCAAAAACCTTCTCAAGAAGCTTGCAAGGGCCAAGATCTTCTCATATCTTCACCAAAAAATAAATCTAAACCTCAAGGTGAGTTCATACCCCCTTGTTTTCGGTTTTAACATGTTTTGGGGGAGAATACAAGTTGCTTATGTGGTATATCTATGTATTGTGCATGATTATGTGTATTTTTCTTGTTATAAGTTGTGAAAATGTGATGAAACACTATGGATCTCGATAACTCTAACAAAAATTTGTGAGATTTGTAAGTTAAAACACTTTAAGCAACATTCTATAAAGATGAAAGTGTTAAACATATATATATATATATATATATATATATATATGGGCCGAAAATGTCAAATTTTATGATTTTGGGCCAAAAATATAATTTTTAACCAAAGAGGGCTAAAAATGTAATTTTATTAGAATAAAGCCCATAAATGTAAACTTTTGGTCATAAGGGGGCCCAATGTGCCAATCTTATCAAAATATGCCTAAAATGTAAATTTTCGGCTTAATGGGCCTAAAATGTCAATATTACAAGACTCATGCCTTTTATGTTATTTTGGTAAACAAACGAGCAAAAACAAACAACGTAACAACAAACGGAGTAAATACATCGATTACACGTTTATTGGGCTAAATACTTACATTACATGTCCTTTGGGCATTTGTGGTCCATTTACATGCCTATCAGATCTAGAATATACAGCACATGCTTATTGGGCCTTTGTGGCCCATATACATGCTTATTAGGCCTATACTATGCATTACATGTTTATTGGGCCTTAGTGGTCCTCCTACATGTCCGTTGGGCCTCGTACATTCACACACATACTCGTTGGACTTTTCAAATATAACACGTACTCGAAAAAACATTATACATATCACGATACCATACTCGCACGAACACAATTAAGGATCTAGTGAGACATGTCGGTTGACACCTTTAGAGTGTACGATCGTAGTCTATAGTTATAACCAGAGTCTCTTGGAGGGAGATCGGGAGTTTATGTATAGATCTATACGGGGTGACACCCCAAACCTGAGTTGTTCGCTACAGTTAGACTAGGTCAGTCTAGGGTGACAAACCTTACCTTAATCAAGTCGGCGCCTGAAAACGCCACGACAGGCGAATTCGTCATAATCAAGTATGGTTAAAACGACTCACCTAGAGATCCTCTCCAACATTATTTTATGGAACACCTATAAAATCTTGTTGATACGAAAACATACATACACTAATATTCAGTCTTAGGGTTGAGACCACAACATTCTTATAAACATAAAATATAAAATTTCATGGGGAAATACACAATTAAACAATACATTTTGTTTACAACAGAAAATACAGGATTTTTAACCGGATTACATCTTTATATACATTCCAAAAACAGAAAACACACATGCATTAATACTTGATTTTGTCACATCATGTTCAAACTATTTTTCAGAAAATATCGGATTTTCTGGTGTTTTACCTACAATACAAAACTTTTCATTCGAACACGCTTATAAACTCACCAGCATTATATATGTTGACGTTTTTAAAATAACTTGTGTTCTCAAGGAATTGTTAAGCGGAAAGGTCTTCAAGAACATGTGGGATTTGTTAAATTTTGTTATCATCATACATTGAATATTTTGGCATGTAAATTATGATACTATACCTGATTGTAAACAATGTTGGTTGTATTTTGATATGTATGATGATGGTGTTGTCTTGTTTCAATTATATACATTGTGATGATATTACAAGATGAAGTCACGCACAAGCCCCAGACGTTTCCGCCGTCTGGTTCTGGGGTGTGACAGAAAACATTTTTCATTTTCCGTTTTTCGTTTTCCCTTTTCAGTTTTTGTTTTCCGTTTTCATTTTTCATTGGAAAATTTAAAAGACGCTTTAGTTTAAAATTATTCATTTTTTTTCATTTTTAATTTTAGAAACTTTGAAAACCTGTTTAGATGTGTATTTTTCTATCAGTTTTTATTTTTAGAAAACGATAGCAGTGGTAGGGTGGGGTGGGGGCGGCGGCGGAGGAAATTGTGGCAGTGGTAGTGATGGTTTTGGCGGTGGTGGTGGTGGTGGTAGTGGTGATGGTAGGTTGGTGATTGTGGTAGTGGTGTTGAATGGGTGGATGTGTTTGTGTGTGTTTGTGGGTGTTTGTAGGGGTGGGTTTGTGTGTGTGTATGTGTGTTTGTGTTTGTGGTGGTGGAGGTAGGTGTGTGTTTGTGGAGGTAAGGGTAGGGATGGGCGTGTGTTTGTAGGGGTAGGGATGGGTGTGTGTGTGTGTGTTTTTGTGTGTGTGTGGGGGGGAGGCTTGGGAGTGGGTGGGTATGGGTATGTAGGGGTGTGGTAGGTCGGAGGTGTTAAGGTGGGGGTAGAAAGGTGGACGGGATGGAGTGGGTGTGTGTTAATATTTTAGAAAAATTTTAGAAATAGAAAAAAAAAAATATGAAAAACGATGATTATCAGTGTTCCAAAAAATTGTAACTTCTTTGTAATTTTAGAAAACGAAAATTTTTCATTTTTCATTAAAAATTTAAAAAAATAAACAAACTAAATGTGTTTTTAAAATTCTTATTTTTCTTGAAAAAAGAAATTCAAAAAACGACTCATTTTGCCGCAATTAAATGCAACCATAATATTTTTATTTCCGTTAACAATTGCCAATATTTGGAGGGAAAATGACTTAGGAGGGTAATCATCTTTATCGTTTTGTTCACATTTAGGTAACTTCTTTATTTTTGTACACATTTGACCATTTAACTTGTTATATGTGTTCACATGTTGACAATGTCACCGGCTATAGCAGGTAATAATGCTAATATGTGAACAAATTAACAAGTTAAATAGTTAAATGTTTACGAAAAAAGCAAATTGTCTAAATGTGAACAAAACGAAAAGTTAATTACCCTGATAAATCATTTTTTCATTTTTAATAGCAATTTTATTTTTCATATTTGTTTGTATTATTTTTTTCAAGCGTTATATTTAAAATATCCATATTTTCCTAAATATTAATTAAATATTGACAAATTTTAAACTATACTTTTTAATAAATAAATATGTTTTTGTTTTGTAAAATATTTTATATAGCCTCTTATAATTTTTTTCTTTTGTTTTTAAGCATATACAATATTTTTAAAGTAAATAGTATCTAACAATAAAATTAAATAAATTAAAAATATAACAATAAGTATGGACGGTCTTTTAAAAATAAAAAGAAAATATTACTTAACAAATAAAAATAAAAAAAAAATCTATATAATGTAAATGATTTAAAATTATTCCAACTTTTTAATTACTTTTAATTAGAAGTTTACAAACTTTTAATTTTTTTAACACAACATTTTAAACTAGTATTTAACAAAAGTATTTTAAAATGTTATAAAAAATTATTAAATTATCATTTAAATCGGTGAAACACTTTAAAACTGTTGTAAAAGAAAATTTAAAAATAAATGTATGAAAGTTATAAAAAAATTATGTAATTAAAAAAAAACAAGTTTAAAACATTTATAAAACATTTTGTTTAAAAACACTTGTATTAAAATCATATAAAAGAGTAAAAAAAGTTTAAAAAAAATTATAAACAGAGATTAAAAACATTATATTAGAAAATTTGTAGGAAAAGAATATCATAAAAATGTTGTAAGAAATTATAAAAAAAATTAATTTTGTAAAAAGATATTGTTCACCTTTAAATAGCTTTCTTTTAAAAATTTGTAAACTTCTAATTAAAAATTATTAAAAAGTTGGAATAATTTTAAAACATTTACATTATATAGACTTTTTTTATTTGCTAAGTAATATTTTTTTTAAAAGACCCTTCATACTTATTGTTACATATTTAATTTATTTAATTTTATTATTAGATACTATTTACTTTAAAAATATTGTATATGCTTAAAAACAAAAGAAAAAAAATTATAAGAGGCTATATAAAATATTTTACAAAACAAAAGCATATTTATTAATTAAAATGTAAAGTTTAAAATTGGTCAATATTTAATTAATATTTAGGAAAATATGGATATTTTAAATATAACATTTGAAAAATATAATACAAACAAATATGAAAAATAAAATCGCTATTAAAAATGAAAAAAATGACTTATTAGGGTAATTAAATTTTCGTTTTGTTCACATTTAGACAATTTTCTTTTTTCGTACACATTTAATTATTTAACTTGTTAATTTGTTCACATATTAACATTGTCACCTGCTATAGCCGGTGACATTGTCAATATGTGAACACATATAACAAATTAAATGGTCAAATATATACAAAAATAAAGAAGTTGCCTAAATATAAACAAAACAATAAAGATAATTACCTCTCGTAAGTCATTTTCCCATATTTGGAATACGTAGTTTTTGAATTCATTTAATAAAAACCACTTGGCTACGTATAATATGGTAAAAAGAAAAGTTTTGACGGATGTCAGCCTTTTGCAAATACTGCTAAATGTTTTCCTACACTCAAGTCTCAACGACTCAACTCAACCCACAGAAATCTCCCACCCACATACACACACACATAAAAAAAAGTAACAAAACCACTGCACCCCCTGTTTTCCTCCAAATACAGACTTGAGAACTTGTTCATCGTCCATTTGTGGATCTAAGAGGAAGCCAAGTCACTTACTCATAATCTTTTTCTGTAATTATTCCCAAACATCAATTTCAACTTCACTTTCACACTTGTTATAAATCTGTCTCCAAGCTCACTCCACTACTCAACTCAACATCGATCGATCGCCATGCAGTCCTCTCTAGTGCTTTCGCCGCTTCCATCATACATTCCACCACTCAAACACACCACTTTCCGACGGATATGCACACCCTCCGCCGTAGCAGCACCTCCTCTCACCACCACTCTCCGCCGCCACCAAGCAGTTACCCATTCCATGCCACCCGAAAAAGTCGATATCTTCAAGTCACTTGAATCTTGGGCGGCTGACTCCGTCCTCCCACTACTCAAACCCGTCCAACACTGCTGGCAGCCTTCCGAATTCCTACCTGTCTCTTCCCAGCCATACGATCAGTTTTCCGATGAAGTACGAGCCCTACGAGATCGGACGTCGGAGCTGCCGGACGAGTACTTTGTGGTTCTTGTGGGTGATATGATCACTGAGGACGCTTTGCCGACATACCAGACCATGATCAACACCCTTGATGGGGTTCGCGATGAGACTGGAGCAAGCCCAAACCCTTGGGCGATGTGGACCCGTCAATGGACGGCGGAAGAGAACCGGCACGGCGACTTGCTCCGGACATATCTTTATCTTTCCGGTCGAGTTGATATGAATATGATAGAGAGGACAGTTCAATACCTCATTGGTTCCGGCATGGTAAAAGATTCTTCCAAAATTCCAACTTTTTGCAATTAAAATACTTTTTTTCCTGAGTTTTAATCCATGGTGTTATTTGGTATAGGATCCGGGAACAGAAAATAATCCCTACTTGGGGTTTGTGTACACGTCATTTCAAGAACGCGCCACCTTCGTTTCACACGGCAACACCGCTCGGCTAGCGAAGGAACGCGGCGATCCTGTTCTTGCACGCATATGCGGCACCATTGCATCTGATGAAAAGCGACATGAAAACGCTTACGTGAAAATAGTGGAGAAGCTACTGGAAGTGGATCCGACTGGTGCGATGTTGGCAATAGCAGACATGATGAGGAAGAAGATCACAATGCCGGCTCATCTGATGTACGACGGCGAGGACCCATCTCTTTTCGAGCATTTCTCGGCGGTTGCACAGCGGCTTGGGGTTTACACGGCGGATGATTACGCTGATATACTGGAGTATCTAATCGGAAGGTGGAAGCTGGAGAAGATTCAAGAGTTGACGGGTGAGGGAAGGCGTGCACAGGAGTTTGTGTGTGGATTAGCACCGAGGATTAGGAAGTTGCAGGAGCGAGCTGATGAGCGGGCGAAGAAGATGGAACCACGTGGTGTCAAGTTCAGCTGGATTTTTAATAAGGAAGTTATGGTGTAATTAAATCGTTAAAAGTTTTTTTGTTTTTAATTTTGTTTGAATATGACAGTTGACATCTGTGTTTCGTTTTATTTAATCTTTTACTTTTGATTGTAATATATCTTAGTTTTGACTTTTGAAATTGTATGAACTCAATTATTAGAATTTTAATAAACGCTAATCAATATGCCAAAAATAGGACCATGATAATACGAAATAGCCAGTATTTGAGTATTTTTCACGAAATTATGGACCTACGGTTAGATGGACCTCAAAACCGTACCACACCCCCTAAGTAGGCGATTTTACTCTAAGTTTTGCTATTTTTGGCTCTTAAGTGAAAAGTCATTAAGAATATTTGTTAGTTTTGTCATCCTTGGCTATTTTTGGCTAAATGCTATTTTGGCTCTTAAGTGAAAAGTCATTAAGAATATTTGTTAGTTTTGTCATTTCCTCTAATATAAAATTGTAACGGCAAATCAAAGATTTGTAAAAATTAATTAAATTATAAAGATAAAAGTTTTGTTTATAAGTTTATAACGACTAGTTAAAATCAGTATGTTTTGTATGTTTATAACGACTAATTAAAATTAATATATACATTGTTTTAAATATCTTATCTACGTTTTGTATGTTTAGACATTTGATAAAATCAGGATTTTATACGATGTAATATAAATTTGAATAGAACAAAAAAAACACAATAAATCATGGAAATAACATTATTATATGACATTATAAATCACGATAATGTAATAAACATATATAAACACAGCACAATAAATTACAAATTAAAACGATGAATGAAGTGTAATTTACCAAAATTAAGTAAAAAATGATACAAAAAATTAAACTCTACAAATTGTTTATAAATTTCTAAAATATTTTTTATACACAATATTAGAAGTTTTGGTTGTAAGTCTATCAGCCTTATCAAAAATTAACAATTTTAATCATTCTCTACTTTGAACTCTAGATAATGTCGCATACAATTGACTATATATAAAAACAAAATCTTTGAGAAACAAATTAACCTTCCATATTCGTGACTATTATTAATTTTCATTGTAAAACACAACCAATGAAAATTGTCTTATTTGAAATTTGAAGAGAATCCAAAAATAACCATAAGTAGAACATCCAAAAACAAATATAAGTAAATAGCATTAAATGGTTATGCTCACAAGAGTCTGAACAGTATAGTAGTTGAACCACCTGATATAATAGACTTAATGTTAAGTGGCTAATACCTTATATCAATGAAAGTATGTTGTGTTTTTTTGTATTATGAAATATGATAACCACTTTTTGGAAAGCCAATTTTTAATATGAAGTTGGCTGGAATCGATAAATGGTCAATGTGGATTAAGTGTTGTTGATATAATTTATGTTTCTTTTTTAGACTAAATACACTGTTTAAATATGAATAAATGAAATTTTACCCTCTCTATTTTACTCATTGAATTCATCATTGTCATCTTCCCTTGCTTCACTTTTGATGGGTTTTGCAGCGAAAATGTGGGAGAAAAGTCGTAATTACGGTGAACCGATGAAAGTTGGATTAGAAGGTATAAAAATATAGAAATACATGTTCCTTAATTAACGTGATTAATAATAAATGTAGGATTTGTGCATTCATGATTTATTGCTACTAAGTTGAATAAATCTTTAAGATAAATTTAGTTGAATTTAGTTTATGGGATTTATATTAATATGGAAGAAGGATAAAATTATAATTTAATTTTGATAAAAAGAATGGTTGGAGAAGATAACATGTGATAAAATTTGATTCTTATTACTAAATTTAAGAAATAATACAAGTCCTTCCTCTTTTCAAGTTTTATATTTTAGGCCCAAATTTAAAATTGATTATGAATTATATCTGTATATTTAACTTTATTACAAAATGGTCCCAAATTTAGTTTAATTTACAAATTTATTTTTCTACAATTTTTAAAAGATTATTTTAGAAGTTTTTTACAACCTTTTTTAAGATTTTATCTTAATTTAGTTTACAAAATTATTTTTCTTCAATTTTTTTTATTACAATTTCTTTTCACAAAAAGTTATAGATGTTTTAAAAAGATTACAATCTTTTTACACGTGTTAACTAGAAGTTTATATAAAAAGTTATAAATTTTTCAAAACAACATTTCAAAATTATTTTATATTTTTTAAAACTTTTTTATACTTTTACACAACTTATTTTTAGCAAAAATATTTTTAAATGTGATAACAAAGTTTAAAAAAATTTATGAATCATTCTAAAATGTTGTAAAAAAAATAAAAAGTTTTGTATGAAAATTATAAAAATATAGTATGAAAATAATAATAATAATAATAATTAAAAAGTTGTAAGCAAAGTTTAAAACTTTTACAAAATATTTGGTTTAAAACTTTTACAAAATATTTGGTTTAAAAACAGTTGTATGAAAATGTAAAACAAATTTAAAAAGTTATAACTTAAGTTTAAAATGTTATATTGAAAAAATCTATAAAAAAACTTAGAAAAAAATCTTACAAAAGGTTGTAAAAAATTCTAAAAAGGTCTTAAAAAGTTATATACAAATAAATTTGTAGATTAAACTAAATTTATGAGAATTTAATGTTCGGACTAAATCCTTAATAAAATTTAAATTTGAAGCCAAAAGTATAAAACTGTTACTATTTTAAAAAATAAAATACATTTGTTTGCAACTTAAATAAATTTTTTTTAAATGTCAAATTTAGTGGTAACACTTTCCATTTTCTCGATGTGATTTTCGTGCGTTCGAAAATTTACCAAATTTCTCCTGTAGCACCATTTATGCAACTAAATGACAATATATCAAGATTATTAAAAATTTTAAGTTCTATTGATATTGTTGCTAATGTTTGCGAAACCTTCAATATTTCATGAAATTACTCTTTTAAGTTTTTTCTAGATTTTTATTTTATAAAACTTTATGTCATTGTAATACTATATCTTGTTTAAATAATTATTGGTTTTGAATTTCTACCAAGTTATTGTTTTAAAAATAAAAACACTATCATAAGACTGGTAGGTGTGGGCAACGCTCACACCACGTTATTTGGAAAACGACAAAAAAAAACACGTTATAACATGTTATGGTGGTAACGGGGAGTAACGCGCAGTCTCATAACACCTAATAACGGGGAAGGGGGGCGGTGTTCACATGTTATAACATGCAATAACACCCAATAACACCGTTGCCCATATCCACCTCTCTAAAACTTTGAACTTGTTTCACCAAGGTGCACTTACCGTTATGATTTGATTTACATAGTATTAGATTAATGTGATAGTTGTATGACAAGTTGACCACAAATAAAATAATAGTGTGGCATGAATCAAACAACAAATATGCAAACAATCTGGTCAAAATATTTTATATCTTTAGTTATTAGAGTGAACAATACAAAAATACTTTCCCTTCCAATTCATTCAATCCATTCTCATATCAATTTTGTTCTTTCCTATCTCTTTTATTTTTTTCAACCCGCAAAACATGAAAACTCTATCTTTTCCAATCCATTCAACTCACTCAATTTTTAATTTTAAAATAAACACAAACAAATAAAAATTATACAAAACTAATTTACAAAATATGAAAATATACAAACTAATTTACAGAATATATAAAATTATTTTAGTACAAGTGTTAAAACAATAAGTACAAATAATCAATGCATATAGTTAAAAAAGTTTGAGCGGCTTGCAAAAACCGCAAACCAAACCATTTTTCTTTCCAATCTAACATCATACCGTTCTCCCTAAGTAGCTTGATATTAATGCAAACTAGGTGTTATGAGAACCTTATCGCTACATATAGTGGTAATTACATGATGAGTCAATTAGAGAATCGTTAAACCACAAACCACTATACATATTTTTGTTGTCGCCACTGCTACCGCGGTCGCCACTACCTCCGCCTCTATCACCTCCGCCACCTTCACTTTCACCCTCTCCCCCTCTGGCACCACTTCCACCACCACCACTGCCACCGCTACCACCCCTGCATCTGTCACTACCTCCAACACCACCAACACCAACATTGTCATCATTGCCACCACCAACCAACACCACTCATCTTTTTATGAAAGTTTAAAAAATATAGATAAATATTAAAGGCGTGAAGAAATACTTTTGATCCACATCTTATTCCACAGTATGGAAAAAGCCCGAAGACATTTTACCTTTTAAAAAATAAACATCGCCTTAATCTCTAATACACTACAACAAAAAATCCGAATAAATTTACTATATTCTAAAAACTGCAACAATATTTATAAATTGTTAGGGATGTCTAAGCACAAATCAAAATATAAGTAGTAAATAATTAAGGCACACTCAAAGCCAACATCAAAACTCAAGGAAATATATAAAAAAAATCTTCCTATGGGAAAAAGGTGTATGTAGTGCATGCACCCTAAACCATAATGGAACTCTAAAAAAAATTAGTTTTCAGAGAAGGTATACAAGCATATTTAATGTGATCAACAAGATGTGATCAAAATTGATGGTGGGTTTCTAGGTCGTGCAATTCCATAATCATATCTACATTTACTTCTTTATCAGTGGGGAGATCGGCATCATGTACCGAACATATAACAACTCCTTCATCTTTTAGTATCATATTGTGTAACATAAGACAAGTGTACATTATATCTTTACACATGTCTTGATTCGTTGAATGTGTAGGGAGTCTTATTATGCCCCCAACAACTTTTTAGTACACAAAAACCCGTTCTATGTCCTTTTATTGTTGCTTCTTGTGTCGTCTTGAACCATTTCTTTTTGTCAGTAGTTGGATGCACAAAAGTTACCCAACTTGGGTATATCTCATCTGGAAGATAGTACATATACTTGTATTTTTCTCCATTCAAATGAAATGAACATTTTGGTGTTATTCCAAGCGGTTTCTCGATGAATAGTAACGATTGGTATAGGACGTTTAGGTCATTGTTGCCACCAAGGACACCAAAATATGCATGCCAATCCACAAATATTGTGAGGCTACAGCTTCAAGTAATACCATTGGGTGTCGATGATCACCTCATATGTCCGGTCTTAGCAATGTTGTTGGACAATTTCTTCCAATCCTAATGTGTACAATTCATGCTACCTAGCATACCAGGAAATCCAGATGCATGTAAACGTACAAAAGTTGAATGTAAAGTTGGTTTGCACATAAATCTGTTGGTATACACGTTAACAATACCATAACAAAAGTTGTAGGCTTTCACGTATTCATCAAGCATATTTATCGTGGTCCCTTACGCTAGTTGTCATATTTGCATATGTGCATTTCTATAATGCATTGAAACTTTTTTGCATCATGATTTATTACATTGGTTTTCTTGGGCCTACAAATTTGGCTCGTATATGGTTTTCCTCGGTATCAAAAAAATATACAAATATAACAAGAAATAAAACGAAAATATGTTAGTATTTTTTGTGTAAGCCTAAATAAAAAGATATAACTGTATGAAACACAAGGTTTGAATTTATACAAATCAAAAAAGATAGTGGGATTATAGAGATAAAGTGTGTTTACGAGACAACAAACATATCATATACATTCTAAACAATCTTATGAACCTCATTTGAAATAAATTTCAAATTTAAACAACACTGGTGCTTGACCTAGCAATCCGTTGTGCTTCCTCAAGGTCCTTAAGAAACCTACACATATGAAAATATTAGGTATGACAGGACTAGGCGACTAGCTCTAGATTTCTTTTTTGTATAAAAAACATAAATGCCCTCCTCATGAAAATAAAATAACCATATTTAAAGAAAAGAGGTTAACCAACCTTTTAGAATTTAAAAGAGAGGAACCTCCGAGAATAAAACGAGTTCCAGAATTCAAAGAATTTTGTAGGGCAACGGAACGTGATTCCTCATATGTGGTCCCACCAACAATAAAGATCACAACCTCTTGTGGCCTTCATCAATAAACAAAGAGTAAATTACACAAATGGTCCCTATGGTTTGGGGTAATTTGCGTGTTTGGTCCCTAACTTACTTTTTTAACTCGGAAGGTCCCTACTGTTTGTTTTTGTTACGCGTTTAGTCCCTTCTATTTGTTTTTGTTACGCGTTTGGTCCCTGTCTTACCTAAAAAGACTATTATTTGAATAGGAAAAAATGATGAGATAGGAAGGATAAGATGAGGGGAGTGGGGTTGAGAGTGTGTTTATTTAAATAAATTAAAAAATCAAGGGCAAAATAGTCTTTTTAGGTAATACAGGGACCACGCGTGTAATAAAACCAAACAGTAGGGACCTTTCGAGTTAAAAAAATAAGTTAGGGACCAAACGCGCAAATTACCCTAAACCATAGGGGCCATTCGTGTAATTTACTCATAAACAAATGAGTGAATTACACGAATGGTCCCTATGGTTTGGGGTAATTTGCACGCTTGGTTCCTAACTTATTTTTTTAACTCGGAAGGTCCATAATATTTGTTTTTGTTACGCGTTTGGTTCCTACTGTTTGTTTTGGTTACGCGCTTGGTCGTGTCTTACCTAAAAAGACTATTATTTAAATATGGAAAAATTGTGGGATAGGTAAGGTAAGATGAGAGGGGTGGGGTTGGAGGTGTGTTTATTCAAATAAATTAAAAAACCAAGGGCAAAATATTCTTTTTAGTTAAGACAGGGACCAAGTGTGTAACAAAAACAAACAGTAGGGACCTTCTGAGTTAAAAAATTAAGTTAGGGACCAAACGCGTAAATTACCCCAAACCATAGGGACCATTCGTGTAATTTACTCTAAACAAATTTTAAGTAATAATTAATAATTGAAAAAGAAAGAATGTTTGGTTTATTTACAAACCTGCCCTGCTGAAAGTGATTCCCAACAAAAGGGTAATCCATATCTCTCAGCCTTCCTTTTGTAATGCTCTCCATTGTTTGGAACAAAAGAGGCTGATGTTGGGTGTACACATTCTCCACCCCCTAACAGAAAAGTGAAGAAATAAAATCTCTTATTATTTTTATTTATTAAAAAATAAAAAATAAAAAAACAAACCTTGAGTCCACGAGCCATGTTACGGGCAATATTCAAGATATCCCTGTTACCATAAAGATCACCTGTACGTCTATCAACCCCTGCTTGCTTTAGAAGAAACTGTACAAGCTGTCATTTTCAATCAAATGAAAATTAATCAGAATTTATATTTATAACAGTTATAATATAGATTTAAATTTAATACTGACATAAGGGTAAAATGGTCATTTTTTTTCATTTCGAATGGTTCGTTTGGTACAAAAAAAAAGGAACATGATTTTGTGGGCAAAGACAATCATCATTTATCCATACAGCAGTTAATGGAGAAAAATAAATAAATAAATAAGCGTTAAGGGCCTGTTTAAAGATTTCTATGAAAATGACACTTGGGAATGAAGGAAATATAAACAAGGGCAAATTGGTAAAAAGTTAGGACTTAATGGGAAGGCATCATTTCCCCAACTTTCTCAGTTATTAAGTAGTTTGTTCTGTATTAGGTCAAAAAGAAGGTGTTTCTTTTTTACTTAATGACAAATTTGGCCTCAATAATTTTTCCTTCCATTTTCCCACATGCTCAAATATTTTCTAGAATCTGATTTATTCACCTGAAAAGACAGGGAGTTAACTAACAACAATAAAGAGAGCAAGAGATGCCTGCCATGATGGTGGATTGTAAGATAATAATAGTGAAAAGACGGATTTACCCCTGGCCTATACTTGGGAGAGCGAGAAGCCAATTTATTGAAAAGCTGCATGAGTTGAACAGGGCTCTCTTTCTCATACCTCAAAGCATACAACATCACAAGCCGTAGTCGATCGATATCAGAGACACTTTCATTATTCAAAAGATTTGTCACAGCCTTCAAAAAAATAATAATAAATAAATAAATCTCAATGTGGCTACTTTTTAATGCAAATATAAACCCTAAAAAAAAGTATAAAGCAAGAATGACAGAATTCCTTAGGCTATGTTTCCTTTTTACACAATGACATAAAAATTGCAGTTTTTTGTCCCACCCAAAAATGTAGGTACAAAAGACGTGAATGCCCTCATCCTTTATCCTTACGACTTCTAAGAGAAACAGAATTATTTATAAGTAAAATGAGAGAACCCAGAAAATTGTGTTCTTGAGAGAAGAAAAAGGTAACAAATGATAATTTTGGGTAATTTTTTATCCAAAACTCTCCTATCAAGTATCAAATGTGGGAGATTTGAAGATAAACGAAGATAAATGTCTAAATTTACACATGAAGGGTATATTTGTAAAATTCTCAGCTTTCTCTCCCTTAATCTCCAACTCAAGAACATCAAAAAGAAATTACCATCCTTTCTTTTCTCTTCTTACTTTTCATTTCTCTCAATACTCAAGAATGAAGCATAAGTCATTTCTATTAGTAAAAAGAAAAACATCACCTAAACCCTAAACCCTAATCCCTAAAGTACTAATATGATGAAAATTTAAAGATGGAATACATTACAATACCTCAAATGCTGCTCCTTGGCCACCATTACAAGCCAATTCTTGTTCAGTTTGTGAAACTAACATGAGTTTTCTTTCCTCTACAATCTTGCTCATTTCTGTAACTAGAGTTACATGCTTAGACACATTTCCTTGCATTTTTCTATACTCTGGATAGTTGTCAACAAATTTAGCCATGTCTTCTGCACTTAAAACAAAAACACTATACTTAATAATCATAATAATAATAATAATAATAATAATAATAATAATAATAATAATAATTAATAGTTGTTAGTTAGTTAGTTAGTTGCTGAATACATTAATAGCAAGAAGAAAAAGATAAAGAGATTAGTCTCAAATTTGTACAAAGTACAAACCTATTGTCTGGATATTCTGATTGCTTTTTGCCACTTGTTGAAAATCATCCACCATTCGCTTTATACTCATTCCAATGTCTCCAAAATTTTCATACATATTAGACTTAAAAAAGGCATCTTGTTCAGAGGACAATACAACCTCCTAAATAGCAGAAACAAAAACAGATAATCACTTCTTGTTTCACACATCTCATTAATGGAAATATAGTTAACTACAGATGGGATCAGACCTGTTGATCCTTTGAAAACTTTCCAGCGTTTCCTAAATCTACCTTGTTGTCTTTAATACCTATCAACTCATGAACCATGGCCTACAAAATATAAAAAGAATCATGAGTATTAATGGAAAAAAAAAGACGTAAATGCCCTCGTGATGATTGTACCTGATATGTCCATTGATTCAGTAAAGGAGTAACAGGGTCATCCCTCCTATCAATTACAAGCAACAAAGGAGAAATTTCTGTGCGTCTGAAATCAAAAAGACCACTTTCTTGCTGATACATCAGTTTCTGAAAATGAAAAATTGAAATTAAAATTGAAATTCTTAGTACCCAAAAGATTTCAGAAGAATCATCAAACTTACTTGATGGAAAAAGTTAGAATATAGAAGAGTTCTAGGAGACATACTTGACTAAAAGTTTAAAGGAACGAAAATTAGAAAAAGAGAAAGAGAAAGATGAAGACTCACGGAAGCTTCTTGTGCTATTCTTTTAGCAATATCAGATGTTCGTGAATATCGAATAACGGGTCTCCTTTTAAAAGCCAAAAAGATTGCTGCAAGTCCATCAACAATTCTATCACAGTAGTTTTGAAGATTTGGAGGATCTATAACAGCAGGAAGCATATACATATAATTTGATGGTGTGTTCAAAGTGAAATGGTAGGTGTCAATTGCAACAAAATCTGCAAAGAACTCCTGCACAATATAATCATAATGGTGTCAAATGTAAATAAACAAAGGAAATGGTATTTACAAGAGTAGAGAACCTTCTTATGCAAAATTTCATGAGAATTAATCAGGAATTAGAGTGAATTAAAATATAAACTAACCTGTACTTGTTGAACAACTTCATGCTCATCTGAATCAGCTAAGATATGGAGTTGAGTAGTATTCAACATATTTGAGAAAACTGCAATAAATTTTTACAAGTGGGATATGTCATATAAGATGTTACTATACATATGTGTTGTTTCTTTTGACCTAATGGACTTAATAGGGACATCTTTTTTCTTTCACTTCCCAAGCTTGCTGTTGTTTCTAAACATTTTTTAAACATCATTTACCCAAACAACACTTTATTCAATGGGATGAGAAAGAAAAGAAAAAGAAACAGGTTTGATTGGTATTGGGTTATCTTATGGAAGTAAAAAAAAAAAGTCATATTTCCATAATTAATCGTATCAAGTTATTTACAATGCAGCCTATTCATTAGGATCTCCAAAATATCTTAATAGCTTTTTCAATTCTAAACTCCAAAGTCAGTTTCCAAAAATAAGTAGGGGGTTGAATAACTTCCCATAAAAAGAATATGATGATCTTTAGGTCCCTTTTGTTACACAAGACATGACAGTTTGCACTACATTTGGCATTTGTTAATGTCAATGGGATAAAATTTGTAATTTTTTTTTCTGTCTCTGAAGATGATATACCTACAGAAACTTACAGAGGTTATATTCTCCAAATCGAGGTTTAGCCAGTTGACGTTTCAAATGCTGAATATTTTCAGATGTTGGGCGCAGAAAATAAACTGCTTTGAGATGTGACATGGACTCCTTTGACATGGAGATGGCATCAACCAATTCTACCAAAAACACTTCTTTTTGCAGAAGTTCTGACTGAGAATACACCACACTCACAACACTAACCTGCAACAAATGTAGAACATAACTCATTTCCCTTGAGAATATAATAAATTTCTATCAAGAACATAATTCATTTCACATTGCAAAATCAGAGGATACAACAGGTAGAGATCAGTGAGAATTCAATATGTCCTACATTATCGTTATAAGTATTAAACCAATTGTTGTGGATTACTGATTCTAAGAACAAACCTCAAAAACCAACAACCTGGTATTAATTCCTTGTTCAAAACTTTCCAGTTAAGTAGACAATCCTACTACGCTAACTAGAAATAATATTAAACCCCTCTATAAATTGCATCATTCGCTAATTAACATGGAAACAACTAGGTAATATATGGACAACAGCAACTATAATAAACATATGAATAAGGATGAGATTTGAAGGTACCGTTTGGGAATCAAGTATAAGAACTTTCATGCCAGAAATATCTTGTAGCATTCGATTTATATAATCTCTTACAGATGAGACTAACACCATTTTTTCGATCAAAGAGCTGATGCCTGATTGTAATTCTTCGGCAGATGCCGTTCAATAGGAATGAGAGGTTAGACGATTTTGCAAGGAATTACGAAGCCGCGAATAGCTTTCAATGACAGATCTGTGTTGGGTTTGGAGCGAAGGATTTCAAATCGTGTGTGGGTTTGATAGCAGGGTTTGTAATCGCGTGATTTGGTTTGCGTATCTTTTTGTGTTTTACCGAGTATTGATGTGATCTGCAGGAGCCAGATGCCAAGACTGACGGAGGAGGTTGGGATGATTCAACAAGTTCATCTTCACGACTAAGTTTTTATTTGAAAAATAATAATGATAATAATAATAATAATCTCTAAATATTATTAAAAGAGAAACCTTATGACATCATCTAAAAGAATCTGAGTCGTTGTTTTCTTTATAGGTTTTACACGCTTAGATCAATTTGCTTACGACACCTTGATCAAACAAGAAGTCAACCCGTTATATTAGGAAATTAAATGTACGAATTAAATGAAAATTATACTTAAATTCTTTCCAAACTTACAACTACAAAATTGGTTCCTTATTAATATAAACCTTAAATTTATGCTCTATTTCCATTCAAAATTGTTTTCTAAATATATTATATGTTGAAATCTCGGAAACTATTAATTTCAAATTTCAAAAGTTTTGGATATTATTATGAACCAATACACTTTAAAGCATGATATCTTCTATTTTAAGTTTAAATGAGATTTCAATTGATTACCTACTAATTTTCATCATATTGACTTGTATATATATTTCAAACCTTTTTAATAATCGATTTACACAAACATTATGTCATAAATCCTCCACAGAAAACAAATACAAAAAAACTCCAACCTTCCCATCAGTCTGATTAGTCGAATAAATGTATGTACTTCTTCGTTAAATCCTTTTAATCTATAAGTTTGATATTGTTTTCGAATTTATATGTTTTTACTCATTCGTATGTTTGTTTGTTGAATACTTATAATTTGGATGTATAATGTTGTTTTTGATTTTTTTTGATGTTGTGTTTGGTTCTTGGTTCCATCTTTTTAATCGGTAACTATGATCCTATTTTCGAAAACAGTAAACTCAATGTTAAAATTGGATGTTATATATAATGAAATTATGATGTTAAAATTGGTTCTTATTTTAGTTTCTATAATCTCTAAATATTATTAAAAAAGAATTTTTATGGCATCATCTAAAACAATTTGGGTCGTTGATTGTGTTTTCTTTATAGTTTTTACACCCTTAGATCAATTTGCTTACGTCACCTTGATCAAACAAGAAGTCAACCTGTTATATTAGGAAATTAAATGTAGGAATTGCATGAAAATGATACTTGAATTCTTTCCAAACTTACAACTACAAAACTGGTTCCTTATTAATGTAAACCTTAAATTTAGGCTATATTTCCATTCAAAATTGCTTTCCAAATATATTATATGTTAAAATCTCGGAAACTATTAATTTCAAATTTCAAAAGTTTCGGATATTATTCTGAACCATTACACTTTGAAGCATAATATCTTCTGTTGTAAGTTTAAATGGGATTTCAATTGATTACCTGCTAATTTTCATCATATTGACTTGTATATATATTTCAAACATTTTTAATAATCGATTTACACAAACATTATGTCATAATTCCTCTGCAGAAAACAAATGCAAAAAAATTTCAACCTTCCCATCAGTCTGATTAGTTGAATAAATGTAAGTACTTATTCCTTAAATCCTTTTAATCTGTAAGTTTGATATTGTTTACGAATTTATATGTTTTTACTCATTCGTATGGTTCTTTGTTGAATACTTATAATTTGGATGTATAATGTTGTTTTTGAATTTTTTTTGATGTTGTGTTTGGTTCTTGGTTCCATCTTTTTAATCGGTAACTATGATCATATTTTCGAAAACAGTAAACTCAATGTTAAAATTGGATGTTATATATAATAAAATTATGATGTTACATGTGTGTATACCTTTGTAAAAAATCAATAGACAAAACAAGAGATGACATGCTATATATAATGAAATTATGATGTTACATGTGTATTTGTGTGTGTGTGTGTGTATATATATATATATATATATATATATATATATATATATATATAAATTTTGTTGTCATGCTATATGTTTTTTAGTTTTGGTTCAAAGGCAAAATGGTCATTTAAAAAAAACTAACAGTTAGGTTGTTAACTTAGGCAATCATAAAAGTTTTATGAAACAGTGAAACAAGGTCCAAAAACTACAATCTGATTCTTTTAGGGACCAAAACCGACAACTAAACACAGGGACCAAATATGTAAATTACTATAAATAAATAAAGAAACTTTTGTTTATATTGATTCCCCCCCCCAAGTTTTGAGGTCATGGTGGTGGATAGAGTTTCATCACTTCTGCCTCTAATTTGCTCTTTGCTTTATAGTAACGAATGTTCTTTGCTACCACTGGATCATGTCTTGCACGTTCAGGATCCATTGATATAATCCCTGTTGTGTTTCAAATTAAATATCAAAATTGTAATTAATTAATTTCTCATGGAAGTTAATACAATGGCTTGACATGGGTAGGTCAGCACCCCAGAATGGCTTGACACGGGTAGGTTGGCACCCCAGAATAGCCGTACGGGTAGGTCGGCACCCCAGAATGGCTGTACCGGGTAGGTCGGGCACCCCATAATTGTCTGACAGTATGTATGCTATGTGATTGTATGGTATGTGTTATGATGGAGGAACTCACTAAGCTTCGTGCTTACAGTTTACAGTTTTGGTTTCAGGTACCTCTTCAGCGAAGGGGAAGGAGTTGACGCGGTAGCTGCACATCATACACACACTCTTTGTTTTCCGCACTATGAGTTATTTTGGGATTTGTACTCTGACATTATTATGTTTTTACGATTCGGTTTTCAGATACGAGACATGTTTTTATTGAATGATATGATCGGATGATATTTTGTTACAAATGTTTTGCAAATCACTTAATCAAAAATGAAATTTTTGGACGTGAAAATTTGGGTCGTTACAAAAATACAAAATTAATAAATAATTATAAATATATATTATAAATAGATAAATAATAAATGTTTATTCGATTTTTTTGGACTATTCGGTTCTTAATTTGTAAACCAAAACCAATCCGAAATCCAAAATAACAATTCGGTTTTGTTGAAAACCAATCCAAAAATCCGAATATCCGAACCAAATAGTCCAATCCAAATTGTCCAATTGGATAATTCGGTTTTATCTGAATAGTGAACAACCCTAGTCAACCGACACGTATCACTAGATTCTTAACCTTTCGTACTATGTTTAGTGTTTACATGTATGTTATGCGTTATCCATCCAAAGGTACATTTATAAGTATACAAAGTTCAATAGTTATGTAAAGGTATAGTTACAATCTACTAAGCATGTGAATTTCAGTCCAAGCCCAAGTAGCATATAAATGGATCACAAAGGTCCAATAACATGTAAATGGGTAATTTGGGCCCAATAGACATGTAAATGGACCACAAAAGGCCCAACGAACATGTGACCCATAACTCAAACCCAAATCAACATTTAAATGGGTCGCAAGGCCCAATAAACATGTCTTGAAAGCTATTGGGCTCAATATACACTTGAATTGGCCCTTAAGACCCATTGGCCACGTAAGATGAATATTAGGTCCAATAAAATTATTATCAATGTATTTCGTCCATTCGTATTGTTTTGTTGTTTATTTTAGCTTGTGGTTTACCAAACTTATTATAAAAAGTCTCTTTTTTTCATAAAACAACGTTTTTGGTCAAAAGCCTCAAATTTTCAATTAAGGCCCAAAGTTTTGTAAAAATGACACTTTAGTCCATAATTTGTATAAATTTGCAATTTTGTCCCAAATGTCTAGAAATTCACGGTTTTAGTCCAAAAATATATATTTTGACATTCAAGGCCTAGTTTTACAGAAAAGTGCATTTTCAGCCCCTTGTTTGTAAAAATTTACAGTTTCGGCCCAATTTTAATAAAAGTTACATTTTTGGTCCAATTTGGAAATAAATGTTATTTTCACCCCTAAATTTGGTTTATTTACATTTATGCCTCAAATTTTGCTCAAATAACATTTTAGTCCCAAAACTTTCCCTTTTTCGCAAATTTGGGCCCAAAACCGTGAGGCCCAAAAGTTTGGCCCATTAAGCTAAAATTTACGTTTTTGGCCTTTTGGAAAGTATGTTTAATATAAAAATCCCTTTTTATACAAGTAGGACCTGTTTGATCCCTATAAAAACATAAATGTCGCTTTTTACCCTTATCTTTTGTTTTCTTGAGAATTTTGACCCTTAACAAAGTTTTTGCCTTACATTTTTGTATCTTAAACATATAACACTTTTAACTTGATAGTTTGATGTATAAGGTGTCTTAGCTCATGGATCTTAACTCAATGTTACTTAAGAAGTCGTGATTTGCTAAGATCTAACATATTTTTACAACATAAAATAAGAAATCACACAAGATATGCATATAACACATAGATCTACACATTTTACTTGTATTCTCCCCCAAAAACCATGTAAAAACCAAAAACAAGGGGGGTATGAACTCAAATTTGCTTGATGTTTCGGTTTTTGAAGAAAGAATGAAAAAGATTTTGGTCCTAGCAACACCTTGAAGTGGATCTCGAGCTTATGAAGCTTCTAAGGTGTGATCATGGAATAAAACTATGTAAGAAGGAGTTTTTCATGTTAAGATGAAAGATGATACTTGTGTTTGACAATAACTTACCAAAGATTGGAATGACTTGATGAAGATCCTTAGAACTCTATCCAATTTTCTAGATCTTGGAGGAAGGAGGAGATTCTTTGAGAGTGTTTGGAGAGTGTTTGGAAAGTGTTTGAAAGAATGTGTGTGTGCGTGCTTAGCTCTCGGCCGAGATATCAAGAAGAGAGGGGAGAGAAGGATGAGGTGACTTTGCATGGAAATATGGGAGACCATGCATTTGTTACATGGTGAACAATATGGAGGTGGCACCTCCAAAGTCAACCTTCATTTCCTTTTTTTTGTTAATTGATGTTAGGCCGAGATTTTGGGCCAAGAAGGTTGGAATGGAATAGTTTGACCCCATTAAAGTTTAGTTAGGATTTTTGGAGCCTAATCATAAAATTTTTGGCCCATTGGGCCCTTGGAAACACTTACGGCCCAAATAGAATAAAAGGATGGGTTTATGGTTCACTAAGGTTAAGTGGATTAACTATGGCCCAATAAGGCCCATTAGGGTTAGAACGAATCATTCTAGGCCCAAATGGTCCAAAATGTTATAGATTTGTGAATTTGGTCCATTTAGAATCCAAATAGGATTTCTAAGCCCAAAATGGTTGAATTAGATGCTTATTGGTCCATTAGGCCCAATAAGGAAATCATAGTCCAATATGGACTCAAACCGAGATTCTTAGGGTTTTCAGATTCTTTGTTGAACATAAAAGGTGAATTTAAATGAGCACTAAGTGACATCTACTTAGAGTAAAGGTTTTACAATAGTTGAATGATTACACAAGAATAGAATTTCCTAGCTAAAATGCTAGTTGTGACATTCTCATCCTTACTCGAACCTTCAATTGAATCACCCACATAAGGTCAGTTCATACCCCTTATAATGGTTTTAAATGCTTTTAAAGGGGGGAATACAAGTATAACACAAGAAATGTTGTGTTTTAAAATATAAATTAATTATTATGTCTTTGTACCAATAAACTGTATTTAGAACATAAAACTTTGAATAAAACATAGAAATAAGCTTATAAACTTTTATAAGTTTAACTTAAGGAACAAAAGGATCTTTTTATAAACTTATCTGTCAAATATAAAAATGATTTTTCCACATTATTACTTGTAAAGTCGTTAATCCAGCTTGTGAGACACGTCTTTGAGTACTCACATAAGTACCAATGAAAGTCTACCCCTACGGCCAAAGTCTCTTAGAGGGAGAGCGTGAGTTTGTGTATAGATCTATACGGGATTGACAATCCCGCACCTCGCTGTTAGCTACAGCCGGACCGGCAGGTCTGCGGGTGACAAATGTCATATTCTTTTCGACGTCTACAATACGTCGCGGTTAACCGGTCCAATTAGTATGGTCGTAAAACTCACAATAGATAACAACGATTTATATACGTAGTAATAAACTTTTCATGAACAAATCTCAAAGGATCTAACTATGTGATTATCCAATGTATACTTTAGGGTTAGGTAAAATTGAAGTCTGATAGACAGTGGAATGTGTGCTTTCCGCCTCATTTCCTGTTCCTTGTTTGATTGTGCTCTTAGGGCAGATTCACCCATTCAACTGTCTATTTGATCTCAGTTATATGCAACTCGTATGTATTAGGTAATCATAGGAGGGTAGTATCGTCGTATCAGGTATCCAGAACAACCAAGTCTTTATTCAGTTTAACATATCAACAAAACTAGACATCATTGTAGTAAGTACAGGAAGTATACTTGTGCTTTTCAAACTTAGAACAACATGGACATCCAGTCGGTTTTTATAGAAAATATAGGATTTTCTATGGCAAACATCAATCTTTTAAGGTAAACAATTTTCGATTGAACTTTCTGGAAACAATAGCATTTTTACCCAAAAAAATGTTCCACAATTGAGTTAGTGAAACTAGAATACCTTAGTTTATACATCAGGGTTATATATAATTAATATCTGATAGACAGTTGGATGTGTGTTTTCCGCCTTACTTCCTGTTCCTTGTTTGGTTGTGGGCTTAGGGCAGATTCATCCATTTAATTGTCCGTTCGATATTGGATTATATATAGCTAGTATAAACTAAGTGATTATAGAAGGAACTATTGTGGTTACCATTTTTACTAAAGGAAATATATGATTTTCTTAAAGAATGTTTTCATCAAATATAAAGAACTATTACAGTTAACCCCGTAAGTACCAAATGAATACACCAGGGTTATATAAAATGACGATCTAACAAACAATAGAATGTGTGACTTCCGCCTCATTTCCTGTTCCTTGTTTGATTGTGGGCTTAAGGCAGATTCACACAGTCGATTGTCTGTTTACTCTGGATTGTATATAACTTGTATCCATTTAGTACTCATAGAAGGAATTGTAGAGTCATTTTTGCTTATCATTCATCACATCAGAAAATATAGGATTTTTTGGAGGAACAGACGAACTTTTCTAAATAATTTACAATTTACTTTTCATCACTTAAATACTTATGAACTCACCAGCTTAAATGTTGATATACTCTTTCAAAATAACTTGTATTCTCAGGAAACTAGTAGACACGTACGTGCACTGGGATTTAGAAGATGGAGTATCGTAGCTTCTTGTCTTGTTTTGTTATTTACTATTTGAGTCAATCTTTTGTGAATCACATACGTTGTAAACACTTTAATATTAATGCAATGGTTGTTTGTTACTTTGATTAATATGATGCATGTGTTGTGATACTAAACATAACGTCCTCTGCCCTATAACGTTTCTGCCGTTCCGGTCTGGGGGTGTGACAGATTATTTGACAAATACAACTGGTGGTGGGTAGAGAATGGTTATGGTGGTCAAG
Source organism: Lactuca serriola (assembly GCF_051521515.1). Taxonomy (NCBI): domain Eukaryota; kingdom Viridiplantae; phylum Streptophyta; class Magnoliopsida; order Asterales; family Asteraceae; genus Lactuca; species Lactuca serriola. The sequence goes on from NC_136416.1 coordinate 121,235,028, forward strand.
GATTTACTCCAACTTTGTTAAGCGGACTTGAAAAGCCAAATTCTGTTGCTAAAATAGAACTATCTTGTTGCATTGCCCGATTTCAAACCCATGTTCTTGTTGACATTTTGACGTAGAAGGTGTGATGTGTAATGTAGAACAACATATCTTTCCACAAGACTTAGTAAGGACCGTGTGTAGTTGAATATGTCATATAAGCATTGCACAAATCATTTTTTCTTTGTCAAGCATTTCATCGAACACTTGAGGTGCGTAGCTCATCTTCTTCACATGTTAGCCTGTTTGAAGTACCATGGCTTGAATAACACGCAAAATCATGACTACTTGAAACTAGGTGTAGGTTTAGGACCATTTGAAACCGAATAATATACAATCAGATAAACTTTAACAACTTTAGGTATGTACTAGGGGTAGTAAGAAGAGGAAGAGCATGTAGAGTTCCATGGAATTAGAGAGGTGATAAACCTATTCTTTCTTATTGCCTTAGCGTGCCTCCTTTTTTTTTTTTTTTTTTTTTTTTTTTTTTTTTTTTGAGGTGCTATTAGGAATGGTAGAGGTTGTCAGCGGTGGAAGGAAATATGGGATTAGAGCTTTCTGTCGGGAGGGAGGGAGAGAGAGAGAGAGTGAGAGAGAGAGAGAGATTAATGGATGAGGTGGCAGTGAGTGACATAATTAATCTACCGATTAAGAAATGATTAGAAAAGGGTTTATCGGGTGACCCTTCATTTTTTTAAAAGGAGCTTTTAAACCCTAAAAACATGAATTTGTACCTTTAGAATGCGCAAAAAAAAAAACCCAAACAAAAATAACCTTTTAAACCAAAACACTTAAATTTGTAGATATTTCCTAAAGTTCTAAATAACGTAAAGCGTGACTTGTTAGCTATGTCAAACTTCAAGCTTTTTCGAGCTTTGGCGAGCCATGTCGTTTGTAAGACGTTACTTAACGTGACAATTTTGTATATAATTAATATTTTTATATGTATTTTCAACTATTATTTTAAGATAAGTATCGTAGACGAAGAAAAATAGGAGTACCGTTGATTTCATTTTTTTGGTTAAATTTGGATTTTTCACTATTGATCAAATAAAAATTTGTCTTTTATAGTGTGATGCACTGACACTAGAGTGCAGACCATTCAAACTTCGAACATTGAACGGAGGTGCGAACTGCGAAGATCAAAGCGACTCGATTTCACCAACTCCTGACTAAATTTGTGGTTTTTTGCGGCTTTTCCTTCTCTAAACCTAGTGTGGAAAAATAACAGTTGTTTCACTGACGCAGCAAGAGAAAGGAAGAGTGCCATTTAAGGGTTTCCACAGGTATTCTTTGTTCTCTCTTTTGGCCCACTTCAATTAGGGTTTCTGTTCTATTCTACTTCTTTTACTATGTTATTTTGTTACATTTCATGGCGTAGCTGTATATTCATTACATATGTACTCGCTTTGTTATATGAAAATCTTTCTGCATTACTACGGAATTAAGGAATGTGATTGGTTGTGATCTTTGTTCCCTTTTGCGTTTGTTCATTAATAATTTGTCTCACTGAAGTGGTGTCTTTTCTTTGTTAGGTTAACTTGACTTTGCGTAACTTGAACATCATATGAGCAACTGTTACTTTGTTCTTCTCTTTCAACCAAACACTCAAGAAACTTACCTTGTATGAAGTTCCAAATACTCGTGTTCCCCCTGTTTTATATAATTTTCTTCCATGGTAGGGTATTGTGTTTTTTTTGCTCTCGTTCTGTTCTTATGGTAATTAGATTTGTGTCATATCATGCTAATTGTAGATTAAGCATGGCAACTTGAGAGACTTGAAAAGTAATTCCTAGTTAGGCTGAAGCTGATAGTATATCAAAGACCAAACTCTTTATGGCGTCTTGATTAAAGTTCAAAAACAGGTTTTAACTTAAGCACATCAGTCATGTGATATGTTTTGATTCTTTTTTCGTTTGTGATATTTTACATGTGTAGATGGTTGCATATTTCGTGGGCCATATGATATTGTCTTCAAAGACATGCCATCATCTTCTTCTGCCATGTACCAAACTGATGAAAAGCTTTGTTGCTTGTTTCTTTCCCATTTTTCAAGTTTGGGAAACAGAAAGCCAACATGTTTTTTTTTTCTTGTGGCCAAATCTTTGTATCTAAATCAGATGTCATTCTGAAAAACCACACATTAACATGACACTTAATACTCAGCAAGTGACCCTAAACATGATATTTGCCTAGATTGATGCCAGCAATCGAATTGTATTCAAGAAGATTGCAACATCCTTTGGGAATATGTGTGGATTTGCGTTCTTTTCATTTTGCCAAACTAAAATACGTCTTATGAAGCTAATTGTGAATACCATAGTCACAGAAGCAGTCACTAAAACTTCTTGAGATAGTTATTATGAGCACTCAAAGGTTTGCAAGGTTAATAAACATCTTCACATGGTTCAAGTGGATGCTTATTGTGATCAAGAACTCCATATGATATCCCCAATTGTATTAGTAGTCTATCCAACCTTTTGGACTTGGATTCTTTAGGGGTAAGTGGCCCCACCAATTGGGGTTTTGAGATCATCAATTGTGAAGTGGTCTCTTTCCTTTTTGTTTAACTTCGGGTCTCCGGTTGATTCAAATATGTCTTTAGCTAAAGTTTGGACGCCTTTGTGGAAAAAAATTAGTTCTAAACTCTTCATTTTGAAGCCCACACTTGATGTATTAGGACACCCTTTACCTTTAGATGAGGTATATAAACTAATAAAATATAATTATATTGGTACTTGGTATGTATTACATCAGCAATGTTTTTCTTTCTTGTTTTCCCTGATTCCTACTTCAACCCAGAGCTGGATTATCATATTCTCATTTATGTATATATATTTTCTAATGCTCTGGAAGTTTTGATTCGACATAATTACTTGTTAGCTATTATGTTGATGTTAAATTTACTTATCTGATTTTGATGCATGTTATTTGAGCCTAACCTGTTCTCACCCATCCCGGTTTTTCCACCTCAATTATTTGCAATAGAGTATGCTCTTGATTTTCCCTGAACATACATGATAACACCCACATATCCATTTATGATTTTGAGGTTGTTTTGGTATTCCAGGCTATACTTGATTTTGGTAAAAAGCATAGAATCATACTCAAAAGGTGAGTCCATGAGTGGTAAACGCAGAAGGTATGAATCTTCATGGGACATGAAACAAGACAAAATCCCTCCACCAGAATCCAATGATTCTAGGAGGCCATCTTGGGAAGGAAACAGAAAAGTGCCCAGATATGATGACATCAGCAGAGACAACAAACATAGGACTTTTGATAATGAATGGGGAAAACAACATACCACATACAGGTTTGTTTTTTGTTTTTTATTTTTATTTTTATTTTTTCATATCATTCATCTTTATAAGTATTGTATGTCTGTTTTCGATGAAGGGCATTTATGTCTTTTGCACACATGACCTTGTTGATGGTGAGTGTATGTGCAGGGATCGAAGCAGGAGTCCCATTCAAAGTAGGAGCAGGAGTAGAGGCAGAGAGTGGGAAAGTAGGAGGAGCCCATTTTATGATGATAGACACAAATCTAATGACTATGGAGATGATGTAAGATACAATTCAAGAGGTGATAACATGAAAGAAAGTTGGAGGCATAGATCAGATCATCTCTCTGGTGGTGGTTCCAGATACAGCAGATTCCCTCACCATAAAGATGATAGAAATCATCATCATCATCATCATGATGATGGTGATGATGACAGGTGTCGATCAAATCGAGTTACTAAAATCCAATGCAAGTTTTTTGCTGTGGGTAAATGCTATCGTGATAATTGTAAGTTTTCTCATGATGCTTCTGCTTTAGACTCACAAGATTATGATCGAAGGTCACATGACAACATTCGGGCCCACAAGAACAGCACATGGCATCATCATCATCATCATCATGATCAACAGCCACATGCATCAGATTTGTCTGAAAAGAAAAAGTCATGGGGTGGTCCTACATGGGATGATGTGGAATCAGGTGGTTTTGATGAAAACAAGAAAACAACATGGGAATGGGATTCTCATGACAAGAAAAAGTCATGGGATGAGGATGATGATGATGCATCAAACCCTAATTTAGATAGCAAAAACAGGTCATGGAATGGTCCTTCATGGGATGATGATGATCATGAAAAAACAAAGTCAAAGTCATGGAATGGTCCATCGTGGGATGATTTAGGATTAAACAGAAAAGGTTGTGAGAAAAATGATTGCTTTTTGCCTAAACAACATAATGTGGCCAATGATTCTCATATAAACAATGAGAATATAGTTTCTGAAGAAGAACCCAACAAACAAATTCTTACATCTGTAGAAGAACAAGTTGAGGAATTAGTTGGAAATCTAGCTGAGCAAGAACAAGAACATATCAACACTGAAAAAGTCGAAAAGGGTAGTATTGGAAATGATGAAAAGTCTACACAACAATGTAGGGAAATAGATACAAATCGGAGGAGTAGAGATGATGATGGAGAGAAATCCAGTGGATATGGTAATGATGTAAGAAGTAATTCTGGAGGTGATAATTTGAAAAAAGAAAGTTGGAGTCATAGACAAGATTACTCAAGATCCAGCAGCCATAATAGAAATTCAAGGAATCATTATGATGATGGTGATGATGTTAAAGATGACAGGTGTCATCAATCAAATCGAGTTACTAAAATCCAATGCAAGTTTTTTGCTTCAGGTAATTGCAAGCGTGATGATTGTAAATTTTCTCATGATGTTTCAGATGCACGGAATTATGATCGTAGGTCACATGACAACCCTCAGGCCCACAAAAAGATGACATGGCATGATGATGACTTGAAAGCATCAGATTTGTCTGAAAAGAACAAGTCATCATGGAATGGTCCTACATGGGATGATGTGGAATCAGGCAGTTTTAAGAAAACAACATGGGAATCTCAGAATTGTGATGACAAGAAAAAGTCAACAACACGGGATGACATGTCAAACCCTAATTTGGATAACAAAAACAGGTCATGGGATGATGTGGAATCAGGTGGTTTTAATGAAACCAAGAAAACAACATGGGAATCTCAGAATTGTGATGACAAGAGAAAGTCAACAACACGGGATGATATGTCAAACGTTAATTTGGATAACAAAAACAAAAACGGGTCGTGGAATGAGGTAGATGCATCAAAGTCAAATGCAAAATCAGGGAATAATATAGATGAAAAGTCAAAGTCATGGGTCAAAAAGGATAATAATAGTAATAATAATAAGATGAGAAATGAGAAGAATGATCACTTTTTGCCTCAACAACATAATGTGGTGGTGGATGATTCTGATTTAAAGAATGATAATATAGTTTCTGAAGAACCGAATCAACAGATTCTTACAACAGAGCAAAACCTCACGAATGCCATAGATTACCTTAAGTCACTTCCCAATTCTACTACACACAATCAAGAGGGTAATATTGGAAACAAGATTGAAAATGGGAAGACTCCAAAAAAGAAGCAGGAGGAACCAGTTGGAAAACGAAATGCTAAGCAAGAAGAAGAACATGAAAAGGGGAAAGAGGGTAATAATGGAAATGATGAAAAGTGTATGCGACAATTTAGGGCTGCCCTTGTGGAATTTGTGAAGGAGATTCTGAAGCCGAAATGGAAAGAAGGTAGGATGACAAGAGAGGTTTACAAAAGTGTTGTGAAGAAAGTAATTGATAAAATCACAACTACTATTCAACAAGTCCAAATCCCTAAAACACAACCAAAGATTGAGCTGTATCTCTCACACTCCAAACCCAAAATCACCAAGCTTGTGGAGGTAAGTTCTGAATACCATTTTTCATTTTTCATTTTGTATTATTATTATTAGATAAAATTTTCTCCTTTTTTCATGCAGGCATATGTTGAAAAACTAGTAAAGGCTTAGCTTAGCTAGCAAATGCTTGAGAAACGTTTTGGAATTGGATGTTGTTTTATAGGAGTAGCTTCAGAAATTAAATATGCGTGTATAGCATACCTGCAAGCAAAAAGTGTTGTTGATCGTTACAATTTGTATTTTGAATTGTGCTTTTTAGTTTGATAACCCTCAAGGTTGAAAACATGTCCTGTGCAACTAACTGCTTTTGTTTTTTATTGTTTCTAGAAAAATCTCAATTTCCGTCAAGTATTTAACCCATTTTCTAGAAAAATCTGATTTGGTGTGTAGTAAATTAGTATTTTAAATATTACGTATGTATACATAGTATGGGGCATATTATATATATTGCTAATTTTATGGGTTTATTTGTGCAGAGAAAATAATTATATTTTAATTTCCGTTCATTTGTTTTTTGGTTAAAATAAAAATGCTATAGATTAATAAATAAATAGAATTAATGAAAAAGTAGGAAAATAGCCATGGTTTAGAAGGGTTTTTATTTTTCTATTTTGATTGTGCAAATGTAATGGATTTCGTTTGAGAATAAGTACTTCATATTCATATATAAGTAAAAGACGTAAAATACATTGGTTTATATGTAAGCAAAAGCTGTGAAGCACAAACATAATATTCAGAAAAGAAGAGTGAAATTGACTATTTCTGCCTATGCTTTTGATTGTGCAAATGTAATGGAAGCAAAAGATGTGAAATAATTCGTTGATATATAAACAAAAGCTGTGAAACACATATGTAATAATACTCAGAAAAGAACGGTGGAGTTGAGTATATCTGCCTATGCATCATCTTTGATAATTTGGAATTTTATGAGTTTTTTCTTAAGCAGTATGGAGAGACGTAAGCATCTTAGGGTTTCGTGGTCAGTGTAAGAGGTTGGAAAGTGAAGAGGGATTTGGGATTCCAAGTTATTTGTCGTTTCTTCTCTTAGTTGAAGTTGTTAATGGAGCTGTTCATAGGCGATTTGTAGCTGCTTCTTGCTGTGACGATGTTGTTGTATCAGATTGCAGCTCACAAATCATTTCTTCGACTTCTTCGATTTTCATTCTTTTGCTACGTGGGGTGGATTGAAGATAGATAGTAACGTATGTTTGTACGTCAGATGTATGCAATTTATTTTATAGTGGTTTTGTAGGAGACGACGAAGAAGGTGGTTGTCTATTAAATGGCGTTTGACGGCTGCATTTGTAAGTGGATATCTGTGAGGTGTTTAGGTGATGTGTTACTTTCTTGGTTAAAGTATTAGCTGTATGTAGTGCATGTAGTATAGGGTATGATGCTTATGAATTACTATAATTAAATTGTATTGGTTAGAAAGAGAGTTGGAGTAATATTGTTGGACAAATAATAGGTGGATGAATTGTTATCTTGTTAACATTTAAATTTTTTTTTTTTTTCATGAAGTGTTTAAATTGTAGATATTGTAAAGTAAATTTATGTTATCCTTTATCAATGTATATATATAGTGATTAATGGTTAACGATTTAAGTTGTTGTTTTGAGAAATGTATTTAAATTGTGTTGTAATGTTGGGTTTTTTATTACTAAATTATTTGTATATCCAATAATATTTTTTAATATGTTGATTATTATGAGATTTAAATCTTTATAGTGTGATTTATTAAATATTGCGTTGATTCGTTCGCTATGGTTTTTATGGATGTAATATTAGACAATGTATACTATAATAATAGGAGGATACAAAGTGTAATTATGTATCTTATATATACATACGATGTAATCAATATTACGTGAACAATATATACAATCCTTACCAAGTTTATCTTGGTATCAGAGTCGACTTCTCTGATCATCGACAACCATAATTTGCGACAACACCGAAGTTTTTCCTGGTAAATCCTTTTCTTCTCTTTCTTTCTCCTCGTTTGGCTATATAATGGCCCTCATTGCTCCCTTTATAAGAGTCAAGAAGACGTCTCATAACTCACACAAGTTTGGTTTTACCCTATCTCCAACAATCTATGGATTCTGGAAAACAATGATCTACCACTTTCTTCTTACAAACAATTTGATTGACTATGTTGATGGTACCATTCCCTGTCCACCACAAACTATTGAACAAGCAGTTTCATTTGACAAAGACCCTCCTATGCCACCTCAACCAAACCCCAACTATGCGACATGGGTTGCTAACGATGCCCATGTCAGAATGCTACTCCTCTTTACACTATTAGAAGTTGTTTTTCCTCATGTTCAAGGCACTACCACTTCTCGCGACGTCTGGCTCTCTCTGGAACGCACTTATGCTCCACACATGGCATCTAGAGAATTCACACTCAAGACTCAATTACTGAAAATTCAGATGTTGGGAGATGAAACACCCTCAGCCTATCTCAATCGTGCAAAGGAATATGCTGATGCTTTGGCTAATATTGGTGAATCTGTCAAAGAAAAGGATCTTGTGATGTTGGTGATTGCTGGCCTTCGGGATGATTACAATGGGTTGAAATCAACCTTCTTGCTCGACAGGGGCAAACTGCCTTTACAGAGTTACATGGTCTTCTCTTGGACCGTGATTACATGTTAAAACAATATCTCCCTGATGTTCCATCACCACAAGCCTTCACCTCGGCTACTACCGACATGTCTAACTCAACCGGGTCATTATCTCAAGATCATGTGCAGGCTCTTACTCAACTTGCATCTTAACTTGGTTTTAGTCTTCAACCAACAACTCAACAATCACAAGCTATCTTTACCTCTCACAATCAAAATAATCGAAGTCGAGGTCGCACCACCAACAATCGTGGTTGTGGACGTGGTCGTTTCTCCGGTAATAGAGCTAACACCAGACAATTTAATTGGGCATCAAATCAGAATACAGTGTATGGGACATGCAATCGTTGCGGGATCGGTCACATTCCATCCGATTGCCCTAATCGGGATCCAGCTACCATGCGAACCATGTAATAACCCTCTGTTAATCATGTTGATTATTGTTCTCAAACACCATCATGGCTACTCAACACCGGCTCTAACAACCATGTAGCTCCGGATCTCTTTAGCATTGGCACTGTTGGACCTTATTATGGTGATGATTCTCTTCACGTTGGAAATGATAAGGGGTTACCCATCATACATATTGGCTCCACTAAACTGTACTCTCCTACCAAAACTTTTTCCTTAAACAATATTCTTCATACCCCACAAATTAAACGTAATCTTATTTCAGTTCAACAATTTTGTCATGATAATAACATTTTCTTTGAATTTCATGATACCTTTTTGAAAGACCTTAACTTTCGTATTTCTGAAAGACCCAAACTTTCATACTTCACAATACTATTACTCCAAAACATGCTACTTGCATATTCATAAAAGCAATATTTTACATTGATAAAGAGGTTACAAACTACTGGATACAAACCGACTATTACAAAGTGTTATATATTATATAACTACCCATGATATTATAATTTATACAAACATAAACTGAAGTACAAAAGTATTATTACAAAGTATTCTAATTCTTTCAACAATATATGATTATATTGGTTACTTATCACCTGCAATTGTTAAACATTGATAGGGTAAGCAGTGACGCTTAGTGATTTCAATAATAGATACAATATAATGTTATGTTATATATATACTTCAATATGGCAGAAGCAAAGAGAATCAAGGAGCAACAAAGACATATGTGAATCATGTGTTAAGCTTTCCATATCAAACAATGACTTGATTCAAAGGTATACAATCAATGAGACATAACAATTTCCATACTTGATATACATCAATAAAGCTTCGGCCCAAATGGCACAGAAGACATAAGAATTCGGATTAACATCTTGGTAGATTTTAGGCTTATAGCCCTGTCTAACCATTTGCCAATGCCATAGGATAGAAGTCATTTTCTTACGGAGACATGCTCTACATGGCCAGAGGCTACGTACCAGTACCAATGTGAATCTAAGTCCTTTCACTGATCACATGGTCAAAGATATTACTTTTGCTATAAAAATAGCGAATAAAATAACATGGGAAAATAACTCGGAATAATAACACTGAAAAGCACATAACACATATAAAACATAACATACAATTGTTCCTATATATTAAACTCACCTTAAAATAATCGGGGGTTAAAATAGTAATTTGAGCAGCATATCGGCTCCAAATATGGCTTTATTCATTGAAAACCGGGAGAATTAGCTAAAAACCGGGCTCTAAAAAGGTAGAGCTTCAAACCGAAAAGAATAATTTCTTGGGCTCTCCGGGCACTTCGGGACGTATTCCCGACTTTAAAAATAATATCGGGGCTTCGGGGGAAGTGGAAATAATAAAAATATGGAAAGAGGGGCCAAAAATGGCAATTTCTCCATTTTTCTCGGCAAGGCTCGCATGCCTTGTATTTATAGGGCAAGGATGCGAGGGTCGGCTGATCAGAAGGGGGAGCCAGTGAGGCAGGTGGCAGCTGTGGAGAGAGACCAGGTGGCGGGTGCGAGCTTCGGACACGCGACGCTCTCGGATTGGACCAACGAAGCTCGGATGCGATGAGTCACAGCGACACGGGGCGAGGAGCGTCGGAAGGCCATTGGGCCGCGGCTTTGGACCAATCAACGACGGACACGGGTTAGCTTCGCATGCGAGGTGAAGTGGCTAAGTGCTGACCATGCGAAAATTTCCGATATTATCCACTTATTTCTCGGTTTTTGAGCCAAAAATTTTTAAAATCCATAACTTTCGCATACAGACTCCATTTTTGATGTTCTTTATATGAACGCGTAGGTAAAATTACGTTCTACAACTTTCGTTTAGATTTCGTCTGCTAATTTTGACTTTAATTTTTATATTATTATTTTTAACAGACCGAGACAGGAAAATCCATTAAAAATTCATAACTTCTTCATCCGACGTCCGTTTTCGTCAGACTTTTTACCGTTGTACTACAATGACGAGACCTTCAATTCTCATTTAGGTTGTGTTGGCTAAAAATGAATCGATCTAAAATTTGAGTTTTTAGCTGTCTATTGCTATTCCGAAACTTAAAAAAATCATAACTTCCTCATACGAAGTCAGATTTTGGCGTTCTTTTTATCAAACTTCTTGGTTTAACTAATAATACAAATTTCATTTAGATTACTAAGGCTAAAAAGTAGTTTATCAAAAACTCACTTTTTACGTCATTCGGCGTCGTGCCGGTTTTGTCGCGGATCTTCGATTGGTCATAACTTCTTCGTTATAACTCGGATTTCAACGAGGTTTTCGCCTACAAGTTTCTAACGAGATTATCTAAAAATTTTAATAATAAAATTTTACTTATTTCAAATTTTATATTTTCGCTAAATTTCACTATTTGGCTTTTAACTGGAATCTCATAAGACTTCCAATACTTTCTGAATGATTCTAAGCATAGTTTTACTTCATTTCTAGTAAAAACTATCCGTTAGAACTCAACACTCAATTTTACTCACTTTAAATAATAACAATACACGATTTCAGAACATGTATGTTACACTTTTTTTGCTGTGAAGGACGAGGTTTACCACACTACCCTTGTAACACCGTAAAATTTAAAACAATTTTTCACATTTGAAAACACATTTTAAATAAAACCATTCATTCATAAAATCTCATAACATCATGTTTTTAATTCACAAATGTCTCCCAAGATCGAAATACATCCAATGCCATATGTGTGTACGAATCAAGCCGGCGCCTTCCCGCGGTCATCACTGGTACCTGAAACACATAACACTGAACACTGTAAGCATAAGCTTAGTGAGTTCCCCAAAATACCACAATAATCACATAATAGCCACTCGAGGCTGTAACTCTGTTGACCCTCTGGTCAATGTGTCTCAGTGGGGCCCTCCAGCCCCAACTCTCTGTGGGCACTCTGGCCTTAACTCTAGGGACCCGAAAGTCCCAACTCTGTAACTCTGAATCATGCATATCACATAACACAATAAATCACAACACATAATAACATGCAATTACACTGGCATATAACTCTATAATACTCTGTCTCTTAACTCTGTTACCACACTAGGTAAAGTATAGTGAGAAAACTCACCTCGGGTATCTCGGTAAATCTCTGACTCGGTAAACGCTGGCCTAGCCTCCGCCTAATCATATGAAAATAACACTCTATTTAATATAACTCTCAAGGCTAGACTATGCTCTCTTATGACACTCTCAGAAGGGTAAAAGACCATTTTACCCCTCCCATAGCTCAAAGGCCCCACATTAGACCATACCCTAAAAGTCAACCAAAAGTCAACTCTCCGGGTTACGCTGCGCGTACCAGATATGTACGCTGGGCGTACCCGGCTGCACCACAAAATCGGGGAGCGCCACCCAGTACGCGGCGCGTACTAGGGATTACGCCTGGCGTACTCCCCTGCTTCAGCCCTTTTGCTCTTGAGGTCTTAAACAGTTAAGATCTACGTCCATATTTTAGATCTGACCCCTTCTAAGCCCCTTAATCCATAAAGTTGATGAGTTTAAGCCTTTGCATGGCTGAACAAGTCACTAACTCCCAAAATGATCCAACCTTCAACTCTAGAAGGCTTAAAACACATGCATAACTCCAAAGTAGCATCCAAGATGGGAACTTTATGGCTCTACATCACTAATAACACTGAAAAGGGACAGATCTCGGACCATGGAGCACTTTACACTCATAAAGTCTCCACCTTTGGGGTTTTTAGCCCTAAAAAGGACACATACAACAACAACCAAAAGAAGAGGAAAGTTTTGAACTTTATACCTCCAAGAGTAGCTCTTTCCTCTGTAGATCTCAGATCCAAAATGGCACCTCAAGCTTTAGCCTCGAAGATCTCCTTTCCTCCTTCTTCACCAAGCCACTAAAGCACCAATAAGCTCAAATCAACACTCTCACACACTAAGAATGATGGGGCTCTCTTTTAGGGTTTCACTCACTGATATGGAGGCTAAGGAATGAGCCATAACACCCTTTAAATAGTGCACAATGAGGATTAGGGTTTTTACACCTAGGCCGGGTACGCCCGACGTAACTCTAGGTACGCCCAGCGTACCTTGGCGACTCCGCGTCCAAAATAAGCGCGTGAGTACGCGTAGCATACCCCTCTGGTACGCCCAATGTACTCACTTGCTACACATCCTCCACTCAAGGACCAAACATGACAATTCAATAAAGAACAAGGATGAAAGATATGCACCTGAATCTTGGGGTGTTACAATTCTCCCCTACTAGAACTAGACTTCGCCCTCGAAGTCTCATTCCTCGAACAACTCTGGATGCTGCCCTTCCATCTCCGACTCTGACTCCCAAGTCATCTCGGATCCCTTCCGATGCTGCCACTGAACCAAAACCAAAGGTACATCCTTGTTCCTCAAAACCTTGATCTTCCGATCTCTGATTGACACCGGTCTCTCAGCATAATTCAAGCTCGCATCCACATGAATATCCTCCAATGGTACCATTGCCGACTCATCGGCTATACACTTCCGCAATTGCGACACGTGGAAAGTGTCATGGATCCAACCTAACTCTGCAGGTAGCTCCAACCGGTAGGCTACCCTGCCTACCCTTGCAATCACCCGAAAAGGAACGATATAACGGGGCCCCAACTTGCCCTTCTTCCTGAATCAGATCACTTCTTTCCAAGGAGAGACCTTCAGGAGTACAAAGTCGCCGACCTGGAATTCGAGCTCGGACCGGCGCCTGTCCGCATAACTCTTCTGACGACTCTGAGCGGTCAATAACCTCTGCCTGACCTGCTGTATCTGCTCAGTTGTCTGCAACACAATCTCTGTACTACCCATAACACGCTGCCCGACCTCACCCCAGCAAATGGGAGTCCGACACCTCCTCCCATACAACAGCTCAAAGGGTGGCATACCAATGCTCGAATGATGGCTGTTGTTGTAGGAAAACTCTGCCAAGGGCAAATACGTGTCCCAACTCCCCCCGAAATCCAACACACAAGCCCGGAGCATATCCTCGAGCGTCTGAATCGTCTGCTCACTCTGTCCGTCAGTCTGGGGGTGATATGCGGTACTAAAATGCAGCCTAGTACCCAAATCCTCGTGAAACTTGTTCCAGAATCTGGAAGTGAAACGCACATCTCGGTCTGAGACAATCGAGATCGGCACTCCATGCCGTGATACCACTTCCCTCACGTACATCTCTGCCAACTTCTCTGCGGATGAGCTCTTACTGATAGCAAGGAAGTGGGCGCTCTTTGTCAACCTGTCCACAATCACCCAAATTGCATCGACTCCCCTAGCAGTCCTTGGCAATTTGGTGATAAAATCCATGGTAATCTGTTCCCACTTCCATTCGGGAACCTCCAACGGCTGCAACTTACCATGCGGTCTCTGGTTCTCGGCCTTAACCTTACGACAGGTTAAGCACCTCTCAACAAACCACGTGACATCCCTCTTCATACATGGCCACCAATACTCCCTCTTCAGGTCTAAATACATCTTAGTGGCTCCAGGATGGATCGAGAACTTCGACCGATGAGCCTCCTCCATCAAAATGGTGCGCGTCCCTCCCACAAACGGTACCCAGATACGCCCCTGAAATGTCATAAGCCCCCGACCATCGGTAACGAACTCCGATACCAACCCAACAACTCGCTCTTTCTTCTGCATCTCAGGCTGCACAGCCTCAGCCTGTGCCCCACGAATGGCGTCCAACACCAGAGCTATCACGGTCAATCTCAAACATACATCTCGCAACGGGGTGCTCTCCGCCCTGCGGCTCAGTGCATTGACTACAACATTAGCCTTGCCCGGGTGGTACAGGATCTCACAATCATAATCCTTGACCACGTCCAACCACCTCCTCTGTCGCATGTTTAGGTTGGGCTGATCTATCAAATACTTTAGGCTCTTGTGGTCCGTGTATATCGTACACCGAACCCCGTACAGATAGTGATGCCAAATCTTGAGGGCGAACACCACTGCCCCCAACTCAAGATCGCGGGTGGGATACCTCGTCTCATGAGGCTTCAGCTGCCTCGATGCGTATGCTATCACATGCCCTCTCTGCATCAGCACCACTCCCAACCCCAAAATCGACGCATCACAATACACCACAAAGTCCTCCATCCCCTCTGGGAGGGCTAACACTGGGGCTTCACATAACCTCTGGCGAAGCGTCTCAAAGGAGGTCTGCTGCTCTGGTCCCCACGAAAAAGCAACACCCTTCCGGGTTAACCTGGTGAGTGGCACGACGATCTTGGAGAAATCCCTGATAAATCTCCGATAATAGCCTGCCAACCCCAAGAAACTCCTGATCTCGGACGGTGACCTCGACACCTCCCAACTCATCACTGCCTCCACTTTGGCCGGGTCGACCAATATCCCCTTCTGGTTAACGAGTTGCCCTAGGAACTGGACCTCTCGCAACCAGAAATCACATGTGGAGAATTTGGCGTAAAGCCTCTCCGGTCTCAGTACTCCGAGGATCTCCCTCAAATGCTCCTCATGCTGCTCTCTAGATCTCGAATACACCAAAATATCGTCGATGAACACGATCACCGACCGATCCAACATCGGCCTGCACACTCTGTTCATGAGATCCATGAACACTGCCAGGGCATTGGTGAGTCTGAAAGGCATCACCACAAACTCATAATGCCCATAACGAGTCCTGAATGCTGTCTTCTGAATATCCTCATCTCGCACCCTTACCTGATGATACCCCGACCTCAAATCGATCTTGGAGAACCAAGATGCTCCCTGCAACTGATCGAACAAATCATCGATCCTCGGCAACGGGTAACGGTTCTTGACCGTCAGCTTGTTCAACTCCCGGTAATCAATGCACATCCGGTGTGAACCATCCTTCTTCTTGACAAAAAGGATAGGTGCCCCCCACGACGAGCTGCTCGGCCGAATAAATCCCTTTCCCAATAGCTCCTGAAGCTTCGAGGATAACTCTTGCATCTCTGGAGGTGCAAGACGATAGGGCACCTTGGCAATAGGCGCGGCCCCCGGAACCAAATCTATACTGAACTCCACTTGCCTCACGGGAGGCACACCCGGCAACTCCTCTGGAAATACATCCGGGAACTCACACACTATCGGAACCTCCTCAACTGACCTCGGTCTCTCTGAATCAACCTGCGTATCCATCACATACGCCACAAAGCCCTTACAACCTTGCTGTAGACACTGCCTCACTCTAGCGGCCGAACAAAACGCTGACCCAGAACATGTACCCTCATCGTACACCGTAAGAACTCCCCCACTAGGGTCTCCTATGGTCACCAGCTGTCGCTCACAGTCGATAACCGCACCGAATCGGCTCAACCAGTCCATGCCCACAATGACACAGACATCACCCATCGTAATAGGAACCAAATCAATCGGGAACTCAACACCGAAAATCTCGAATACACACCCTCGGATCACCTCTGTGGCATATATCACCCTCTTGTCAGCTATGGAAACTCTTAGAGGCCGACTCAACGCCTCACGACTAACACTGATATGCTGACTAAAAGCCAAAGATACAAAAGACCGACTCGCACCCGAGTCAAATAACACCAAGGTAGGTACAAAATTCACAAGAAAAGTACCTATGCATAACATAATATAAGCACAATATCTCAAGATCAAAATAAATACACGAAAGAATACATACGAGCCACGACATCGGGCGCTGCGCGGACCTCCTCCGCGGTCAACTGAAAGGCTCTCCCTCGTGCCCTCGGCGCCTCGGCCTTCACTGGCCGACTCTCGGTAGCTCTGATGGCGGCAGGGGCAGATCCCTGAGGTGCTCCCTGTGATGATCCCTGCAACTGCGGACACTCTGCCTTCCGGTGTCCGGTCTGGTTGCAGTGAAAACATACTGCAAACCCCTTGGGGCAGTCCTTGGCCATATGCCCCTCCTTGCCACATTTGTAGCAAGACCCTGCTCTGCACACTCCGTCGTGGCTCTTGCCGCACTTGCCACAAGTGCGGCCAATCTGGCTCCCTAATCTCGAATCGGCGGGCTTGGCCCGCTTGGCTACCGGCTGAGACTGCACCGGTCGCCGATCCCTCCCCTGAGACTCAACCTCCTCCCTGGCCTAAGTCTCCAGCTCTATCTCCCTCTTCCGAGCATTTGCCTGAAGCTCAGAAAATGTCCGGTACGTCGAGTTCGCCATGAAATCACGTATGTCCCTCCTCAGAATGCTCAAATATCGACTAATACGTGTCTGCTCGGAGGACACGTGCTCTGGGCAGAACATCGCCCGCTCATGAAACATCCTCGTGATCACCGTAATAGACTCAGTACCCTGCTTGAGGGTCAGAAACTCCTGGGCCAAACGCTCCCTCTCCACCTGGGGAACGTACTCATCTCGGAACATAGCAGTGAACCTCTCCCAGGTCACTGCTGCATGCTTAGCTGGTGTGTAGTGCGCTGTCACAAATTTCCACCAGTCCTTCGCTCCCAAGCGAAGCTGGTTCAGCGCGAACCGGACTCTCAAATGCTCAGGAGATGAGCAAGTGAAGAAACACCCCTCTATGTCTGAAAGCCATCTCATCGCCGCAATCGGGTCCTGGGTCCCGTCAAACTCCGGTGGTTTTGTGTTGCTGAACTCTCGGAACAACAACGCATCACCACCCTGCGGCCTCGTCGCAGCTATAGCTGCAGTGGCTGCAGCAACAGCAGCCTCAGATAGAGCAACGTACTTCTCATAAAATGTCTCTATCAACATGGTCTTGATAGACCCGAACATCTCTGGTATCTCTGCCCTGATGGCCACAGCCACCTCCTCCTGGATGATCCTACGGATCTCCTCATCCATCGTATCACTGGTCCCTGATGCTTGGCGAGTCCCAACCATGATCTCTCTCTGAAATACAACATAAGAATAATATCAGGGACTCGCTCGAGTATACTCACACTCGAGTACTCTATCCTACTTGTTCCTTGGTACTCCAAAGATTCTTACTTGGACTGTGCACTGACCCGGTGTCTTCAGTAGTACGGGCCCAATACTACCGTCCACACCGCATCAGCATCCACCCCAAGTCCTCCTCTCAGAGTCCCAAGTCCCAAGCACTCTACTCTCTCTAATCATATGATACTCGCAAACAGATCTCTCACAATCTCCTCGCTGCTACCTAACCACTCTGAAATATTCATAGCAGCAAGACTCCTAGACTCAGGCATCACATATCAGGCCACTCTAGTCCTAATGAGAATACCTAGTCTACTCTAGCATGAATATCATAGCCCATCATATAACATAGCACATCATATCTCATAACACTTATAATAATGGTATTTTGGGAAATCACCGTTCGGGCGCTGGCTGTTCGTACACACGACTCTGATCTGTTTGTCTCGCAAGTTCTTCTTTTGAAAACTTGTTTTGTAAAAATTTTCTCAAATCCTCGGTTTGAGTTCAGATACACCTGAAGGTGCACCCGAATCCCTCAAACCTAGGCTCTGATACCAACTTGTAACACCGTAAAATTTAAAACAATTTTTCACATTTGAAAACACATTTTAAATAAAACCATTCATTAATAAAATCTCATAACATCATGTTTTTAATTCACAAATGTCTCGCAAGATCGAAATACATCCAATCCCATATGTGTGTACGAATCAAGCCGACGCCTTCCCGCGGTCATCACTGGTACCTGAAACACATAACACTGAACACTATAAGCATAAGCTTAGTGAGTTCCCCAAAATACCACAATAATCACATAATAGCCACTCGAGGCTGTAACTCTGTTGACCCTCTGGTCAATGTGTCTCAGTGGGGCCCTCCAGCCCTAACTCTTTGTGGGCCCTCTGGCCCTAACTCTAGGGACCCGAAAGTCCCAACTCTGTAACTCTGAATCATGCATATCACATAACACAATAAATCACAACACATAATAACATGCAATCACACTGGCATATAACTCTATAATACTCTGTCTCTTAACTCTGTTACCACACTAGGTAAAGTATAGTGAGAAAACTCACCTCGGGTATCTCGGTAAATCTCTGACTCGGTAAACGCTGGCCTAGCCTCCGCCTAATCATATGAAAATAACACTCTATTTAATATAATTCTCAAGGCTAGACTATGCTCTCTTATGACACTCTCAGAAGGGTAAAAGACCATTTTACCCCTCCCATAGCTCAAAGGCCCCACATTAGACCATACCCTAAAAGTCAACCAAAAGTCAACTCTCTGGGTTACGCTGCGCGTACCAGATGTGTATGCTGGGCGTACCCAGCTGCACCACAGAATCGGGGAGCGCCACCTAGTACGTGGTGCGTACTAGGGATTACGCCCGGCATACTCCCCTGCTTCAGCCCTTTTGCTCTTGAGGTCTTAAACAGTTAAGACCTATGTCCATATTTTAGATCTGACCCCTTCTAAGCCCCTTAATCCGTAAAGTTGATGACTTTAAGCCTTTGCATGGCTAAACAAGTCACTAACTCCCAAAATGATACAACCTTCAACTCTAGAAGGCTTAAAACACATGCATAACTCCAAAGTAGCATCCAAGATGGGAACTTTATGGCTCTACATCACTAATAACACTGAAAAGGGACAGATCTCGGACCATGGAGCACTTTACACTCATAAAGTCTCCACCTTTGGGGTTTTTATCCCTAAAAAGGACACATACTGAAGAGTTAAGAAACTCTTTGATCGTTTAGATCTTTTAACAGGTTAATCACTAAAACGAAAACAATAATATAAAGAACAAGAATGAATCAAAATATGTCGAATGATTCAATAGATTCAAGCCTCAGCAGAGCTCGATAAAGAACTTTCGCTGTAGAGGCTATTAGGGTTACAAACGATAAAGATCAAATCTTTTAGAATAATTGACTTCCAAAACTTACGTACTAAGATGCATGCAAGCACCTATAAATATGAAACCCTAGATATAACTCACGGATGGACAGGCCCAATCCGGAGACAAAATGGACTAAAGAGCGAGCCCAAGACGCAACACTTTTCAGACCCTACAATCTCCCCCTTTGCGTCAATTGGAGCGAGACTATTACTTCGGCTTGCTGGGTCCAGCTACAGGATTTTTCTTAGTGGTTTCAAACAGACGTGGGATGAGAGCAAGGATGGTCTGTCTGAAGCGAATGTACCACTGTATCATGTCATCAAAATACTTCTTGTCATCTGCTGAATTCTGTTTGCAACGATGAATGATTCCCAGAACATGTTCCAAGCTTGCAGTGGTGTAAAGGTGCTTATCTGCCAAGGCGAACAGGCATTTTTGGCCTTCGTTCCTTGTAAACATGATAGAATTCCGCTTCGGGTCGATTCTTCCCATCTGCATCATGTTCAAATCACTAGCAGAGCCCACAGGAGAGATAGTAGGCTTTTTCTTGAAGATGCTAGCGATCTCCTGATCCATCTTGGCAACCTCCATAATGTAGCATACAAGCATTCTTTTGAAGTGATCAATGATTGGACCATACTCAGCTTCGTTGGTGAGGAGGATGTTATGCAAAATAATCCAATCATGTGGATTCAGGTTGGGAAGATCAGCAAGTGATATAGCGTGTTCGGTTTAGCAGAACCCCTCAACACTTTGAACCGAACGTTCGTGAAGTTCCCCTCACGAAACGGCTTGAGGACCCGAACATTGACGATCTTCTGAGCGCTCCATGTCTAATACTGAGGTTGAGCAGACTTCAGATAGAATTCGACAAGATCCGTATCAACCTTTGGATGAGGATGAGGGACATCAGCAACATTATCAAAAGCATGGAAGATGAAGGCTTTTCGGGTCAGTGGCATGTCGAACTAAGAATTGACAGAATCGATTCGATCCAAGGAACTCACTGGTTCGAGCCACATGATGCTGGGAGTTTCAATTGCTTCTTTTATAAGCTTCTCGAGAGTCCACGGAGGGAAAAGAGTTTTTCTACTCTCAAGAAGATCATGAGCCTCCTTCATTTTTCGTTCGTTCGCCTCAAACTCTCTGGCAACGCGAGCGCTCATGTCAGCATCTTTATCCTGGCCTTGTTTCTTTAAGAGATCAGCGATGGTCTCTTTATCATCATCATCATTGTCTTCAGCAATCTTCTTTCCTTTGTCTTTGACACCAGAACCTGAGGCTTGACCTGCTGGAGGAGGTTCGGTTGTTTTAGTTGCTGTGGAAGTAGGAGGTGGTTGAGACACATCTTCTCCCCCTTGTTTCGGATAGGCCACGAACTCAAGGAGCCCTTCAATTTTGCTTAGTAGGGCAAGGGCAGGAGCAAGCTTCTCTGCGAGAGTGCGCCTCACTGGGTAATTTAGGATAGGATCATGTGCTTCGATGATGTTGGAAAGGGCGGCGTGGACATCCGAAACACACGATGAAATAACCTCTCGCTCAGATCGAAGAGATGCGACTTCCTTTTGAGATTGGAAAAGATGAAGACTCTTGACCTTGAGAGCAGTGGTCTTGCGAGCAAGAGCATCCATCACTGAGTTCTCTGAAGCGAGGTCTTCTTGCAGCTTAGTCAGGCGCTCCTCAACAGTCGCCTGGAATAATTTGTTGTCATCGTTGAGAGACTGACGAAGACTGGCAAGGGACTCCAGTTCGAAGGCAACTGAAGTGGCCAGCTTGTTGACAAGAGAGTCAAGCTTCTCTGCATTCGAGTCAACGGCTCCCTGTAAAGACTGCAAAAGAGAATTAGCATCAACAAATAGTTTTTAGACTTTTTCGGTCGCAGCAGCACACGCCTTGGTAGAGGCGTCGATAGCGGTAGTGGCAAAGTTGATAGAAGCATCATGCGCCTTGGTGAATGTATCAACTAGCCCCTGAATAACAGCCTCTGAGATAGTAGATTGTGAGGAAGAGGAGGAGGAAGCAATGAGAGAATCGATTTTCTCATGAAGCTCCTTGAGATGCTTCTTGGTAACAGGAGCATCATCGTCATCATCACTTTGCATTTGATACGGACTGTAATAGACCGAGTCAAACGTCATGTCCTCTCCTCCAAGAAAAGGTTCTTCATTTTCTGCTGAGTGAGCGGGAGATGAGGGCGAGGGTGGAGGCTCGGTGGTGGTAGTAGGTTCGGGTGCGGATGTATGTTCGGTAGTGGGAGTAGGTTCGGGTGCTTTAGTAGGAGCCCCCGTATCAGATACGTTGGTTCGAACGCCAGCGGTGGTTGTTGTGGTAGCTTCGGTGAAAATGGGAGGTGGTATAGGAATAGAGGTGGGTGGTATTTGAGTAGTGGAGGTTATGGGGGGAATGGAAGTAGAGATGGAGAGTGGGGAAGGAAAGACAGGTTTAGAAGAAATAGGTACCTCAGGGGTAGGCGAACGTGGATGAGTATTACCTCGAAGGGAATCTTCTGAGTCAGAACTCTCTTCCTCAGATTCACTGGAGGAGGAGGCAAGAATAAGCTTACGCTTGGGTTGAATCTTCCTCTTCTTTGGTGGAGGGGATTGAGCTGCCTTGGAAGGTTTGCGTTTCTTTGGAGAAGGACCTTTCGCTCCTTTGACAACCTTCTTGTCTTTTCCCTTGTCATGTTTCTTTCCCCTGGGAGCAGGCCTATCAGCATCATGGATTGATTGAATCATTTCAGGAGTGAGATCTCTGGGACCTGAGCGGTGAAACTCCTTGTAAGTTCTGATGATGCGACTGTCGCTAGGAACACACCCATACATTGACTCAGGGATTGAGCCAACGAACTGAAATTTGGAGGAATCAGACACTATGATCTTCGTAGTGTGAAAAGTTCCTATGAAAGTGAGTGGAGAATCAGCAAAAATAGGAACATGATACTTGTCCATCACCCACTTTGTGACCAGCGTCCAGAATCTGGCGTAAGAGATCTCTGAAATGGCGAGAAGTAGACGCTAGGCTCTGAATCAGTTGCTGCCATAAAACCGATCCATAATCGAGATTGATGCCGTGGTACAACCCATTAAGAATTGTCATAAACAGGCGGCTTGCCCCATCTGAACCTGTACTTCGTTCCGATAGCCCTTTGAACAACACAATGAAGAAGCCATTCCACTGAGGAGGTAAGCAGGATTTCTTGAACTTTGTAACGGTGGTCAGAATTTCAGTGTAACCCATGTTGTAAAACATGGAGAACAACTGTCCCACGGGAATGGATTCAGGGTTAACCCTAGACGCATCAGGTTCAAACCCTAAAAGCGAACAGAATCGCTATTTGGAGATGGAGGACTTGTTATCAAGAATGTCGAAGAAGATTCGATCGACAGACTTGTCATAGTGGGCTGTGGAGAAGATTTGCGACAGACACTCCATTGGAACAGGTTCGACTTTGGTGAGAGCTGGAACCAGTGGCAAATACTTGAGACATTCCACGATTGGGAACATGAAAGCATCGTAAACTTGTGGGGTTAGATCAATGATCAGGCTTTGTTGAGGACGGATTGGCAGAATGCGAGAAGTAGCATGAACTGAAGAGGAGTCCGCCATTGAAGAGAAGTTTTTGGGGAAGATGATGAACAGTAGGAGAAAGTAATATTTTCTTGCTCTCTGAATATTGGGTGCAGTAAAGAGGTAATTGACTGTTGATTTTACCTTTTATACCGTGGTGAGAAGAGAGAGAAAAATCTGTTCCCAAATCTTCAAAGGAAGTACGAAGCGTTTCCTTAGGTGATTTACGCGTGACAGTTTAGAACCCCGACGATTACGTAGGAGAGAGAAAGACTGTTCCATTTCACACGCCTTCCCATCAGGCGCCGTTTCAAATGTCAAAAACGGTTCCGCTTCACATGCCTTCCCATCAAGCGTCGTTTGAAATATCAAAACGATTAGACTTTCGGCTGAGTCAGCAACTTATCCTTTTAGTATCAGCAGTCGTCATTGATCAAGAGAACCACGTGTAACATTGTTAACCACATCTCTTTTATAACATTAAATCCCATAGCCAAAAATAGCTTGTAATAAATGAAACCAGATTTATGGAAAATCAAAAAGATTTTCGTGCATAGAGTGTCAAAGAAAAAGAAATAAAGCAACACATATGTGGGAAATTGTGATGTCAATAAAGACACGAAACAGTGGATCCCGGACACGAATCTCTTCCTTCAAAGTCAAGAGAGACCTTAAAGTGTTTGTGTGGTTTCCCGTTGAATTACGATCAGACACTAATTAAGAAGTGTTGAAAGACATCTTTTAATAAGGCTAATTTGGGAGGCTTTCGCTTCAGTGCAGAATTCATGATCTTGACATAAGATAAAAATCGACTGAAGTACTTGTGAGACCAATGTGGTCTGTTGAACAAGTAGGTGCGAAGAGAATTTAAGTGACATGTTAAAAAACTTTTAGGTGAAATCTCAAAAAAAATTTAAACTGGATTCTAAGGGAAGAAATGTTATGAGATTTAACAATTTCATAAGAATCACACAAAAAGAAAAATTAGAGATTTCAAGGTACAACCACTTGGGTGAATTCGTTAATTCATTAGTGAAAACTAGAGCAAATTTAATTGTTCACCGTCAATGCATAGTAGGTATTGAACTGTAGGTTTCACTTAGCACGTAGTGGCACGTAGCTAAGATCATAAACACAGAAATTGTGTAACCATAAACCTCAGTGGTAATTTCTGAGAGTCTCAAGGGTTACGTGTATGAATCGAATAGGATGGAGAAAAATATTGGAGATGGTGTAAAGAAACCAAAGTACCTCTGCTGTTAAAATAAGGACCAAGCAG
Organism: Lactuca serriola; assembly: GCF_051521515.1. Taxonomy (NCBI): domain Eukaryota; kingdom Viridiplantae; phylum Streptophyta; class Magnoliopsida; order Asterales; family Asteraceae; genus Lactuca; species Lactuca serriola. Next base: position 121,259,571 of record NC_136416.1, read on the forward strand.
AAAACTCTTATCTCATGTGAGAAGAGAGTAAGGTAGCTCATGATTAGAATAAATATAGTAGCCTAATTGGGAAGACAAGGTTTGTATATACCAAGTCAGTAAGGCTTTATTCAGAATCAGTTGAGGCTTTGGACAACATACAACAGCATGCTTCTAGGGACACTTAACTAGTAAAAGGTGTGAGAACAATACCTGCCCCATTGATCATCCACAAATGATAAAAAAAACGAATAGAAGTAAAAAAAATATTTTTGGAGTTTTTTTGATTCAAAAATAAAACAAACAAATTTTTTTTTTGGAACCGAACCCGAAATAGACCGAACGCTCGGTTCATTTCGGTTTCAAAAAAAATTTGAAAAAGAATTGGGAAATAAGTATGAAATAATCGAGAAATAAGAGTACAAATAAGTTTACAACCAAAGAAACTACCTTTAAGTGATAAGCGAAGACAAGTGAATAGGACCGAACCCGAGCGCTCGGTTCATTTCGGTACCTACGTGAACCGAACCCGAAATAGACCGAACGTTCGGTTCATTTCGCTTCCAACTTTTAGTTTTGAGAAGTAGTTTTTGGTACTGACTCCGATTCCATCATACCTAGTCTTTGTAGAATTTTATTAAAACTTGCTTCAGGAAGAGCTTTGGTGAAGATGTCAGCCAGTTGATCAGTAGTGCGAACAAAATGAATCTCTACATTTCCGTCTTCTACATGATCTTTAATGAAGTGATACCTCAATGCAATGTGTTTGGTTTTGGAATGTTGCACTGGGTTATGACAGATCCTAATTGCACTTTCTGAGTCACAATATAGAGGGATCTTTTTCATATTGAGTCCATAATCCCGGAGTTGACTTTGGATCCAAATCACTTGAGATGTGCAAGAAGCGGCTGCAATATATTCTGCTTCGGCTGTAGACAGAGAAACACATGTTTGTTTCTTAGATTGCCAGCCCACCAACTTCCCGTCGAGGAATTGACAGCCTCCTATAGTGCTTTTCCTGTCTAAACCACATCCTCCAAGGTCTGCATCTGAGTAGGCTTGAACAAAGAAACTTGAGTTTGTGGGATACCAGAGACCGAGAGAGGTGGTTCGCTTCAGATATCGGAGTATGTTTTTCACTGCTAGCATGCGTGGTTCACGGGGATTCGCTTGAAACCTAGCACAATAGCACACAGAGAACATTATATCAGGCCTGCTAGCTGTGAGGTACATCAGGGAACCAATCATTTGGCGGTATAGCGTTATGTCGGCTGCCGGTTTTTCCAAGGATGGTGTGAGCTTGGTGCCGAACGCCATAGGAACTTTGACTTTTGAATCTCCCATCATGCCGAATTTAGCAAGAAGAGTCTTGGTATATGCTTCCTGGTTAATAAAGATGCCTTCGGGTCCCTGTCTAATGTTTAAACCAAGGAAAAACTTAATCGGGCCCATTGAGATCATTTCAAATTTTGTCTCCATCAGCTTTCTGAATTCAGCTGTTAAGCTAGGATTCATTGAGCCAAAGATGATATCATCGACATAGATCTGAACTATCATAAGGTGGTTACCTTCCTTTTTACGAAAGAATGTTGGGTCAACCGAACCTTGTTTGAATTTAGACATCTTTAAGAACTTAGTTAGTGTTTCATACCATGCCCTAGGCGCTTGTTTCAGACCATAAACTGCCTTGTCTAGAATGTAGTAGTGATTTTGATGCTTTTCATTCACAAAACCAGGAGGTTGCTCCACGTAAACCGTTTCTTCAAGTTCCCCATTAAGAAAAGCGCACTTCACATCCATTTGGTAGACCTCGAAGTTCTTGTGTGCAGCATAGGCAAGAAATATTCGAACATATTCCAGCCTTGCTACCGGAGCAAATTTTTCTTCATAATCAATTCCTTCTTCCTAGCAGTATCCTTTCACCACAAGACGAGCTTTATTTCGAATCACATTTCCCTCCTTATCCATTTTGTTTCTGAATACACATTTGAGACCAACTACTGAGGCATCTTTCGGTGTTGGAATGAGACGCCAGACCTTATTTCTTTCAAACTCATTGAGTTCATCTTGCATTGCCTGGACCCAATTAGAATGATCATGAGCAATATTGACGGTCTTTGGCTCAACTTTGGACACGAAGGAATTATACATGCATAACTCTACTTTGGAGAATAGGGAGGTTTGCTTTGCCTTCACTTGAGATCGGGTTAGGACCTTTTCAGACACATTACCCACTATCTGAGATACAGGATGATCTCTGGTCCATTTGGTGAGTGGAGGAAAGTTTGGATCATAGGATGGATCCAATTCAACATTGACCATTTCTTCTAACTCTGATTGAATATCATCATCATAGAACATATCAGAATTCTCCCCCTCGATAGATGATGAATCATTTGGATCTTCAGGTTGATTTGGACCTTCGGGTGCTACTGAACTTTCAGGTGTAGCCGGGCTTTCGGGTGATACAGGACTTTCGGGTGTAGCTGGGCTTTCGGGTGCTGCAGGGATTGGATTCTCCCCTTGAAAGTGTGAGTCCTGTTGATTTGAAGAGAATTGATTCTCCCCCTCAACCGAAGTGCCGTGCTGAGGAGGTTCGTTTCGAACTGGTTCACCTTCTCCCATTTGTTTGGCTGTATCTTCGACAATCTGCTTCAGACGATCGATTTTATTGTCTGCTGCCTTAGCTTCCGAGAGAGTGGCTTTCTTCGGTTCATCGAATAAGTCTACGGACTGATCAAATAAATTAGCAATCATAGCTATGACTTGACCTATTTGAGAGAAAATCTCTCCAATTGCTTCTTCAGTAGTCTTTAGTTTCTTGACGTAATTGTCATCGAACGTCACATAATAGGTTTCTTCAATTCTTCTAGAACGTTTATTTAAAACCTTGTATACCTTTGAAGTAAGAGAATATCCCAGAAAGATTCCTTCGTCAGCTTTAACATCAAACTTGTTGCGATGTTCTTTGGAGTTGAAGATGAAGCACCTTGAACTGAACACATGGAAGAATTTTACATTCGGCTTCCTGTTGTTGATGATCTCATAAGGAGTGAGAGAGAAACGCTTGTTGAGATAAGACCTATTCTGCGTAAAACATGCTGCAACAATAGCATCAGCCCAAAAATATAAGGGAAGAGAAGCAAAACTAAGCATAGTTCGGGCCGCCTCACACAAGGATCGGTTTCGTCTTTCGACAATACCATTCTGTTGAGGTGTATAAGGGGCTGAGAAGTTATGACCGGTTCCTTTTTCTGCCAAGAAGTCTTCGAATTCTTTGTTCTTGAATTCCAGTCCATTGTCGCTCCTAATGTTTCGAACGACTTTTCTCAGTTGTACTTCGACCTGCTTGATAAACATCTTCAGCTTAGGAGTGGCCTCAGATTTGTGCTTCAGAAAAAATACCCATGTAAAACGTGAGAAATCATCAACAATAACAAGAATATACTTGCTACCGCCAATGCTCTCGATTGATGATGGACCACATAAGTCGATGTGAAGCAACTCAAGTGGTTCAACAACTTTTGTGTTTATAATCGATGGGTGACTTTGAGGACTATGTTTCCCCATTTCGCATGCAGCGCACAAGTGTTCTCGATCAAACTTGAGCAATGGAAGACCCCGAACATGACCGCTGGTGACAAGCTTGTTAATGTCTTTGAAGTTGAGATGTGAGAGCCTTCGGTGCCACAACCAACTTTAGTCTGAATGAGCTTTGGACAAAAGACATATGGCTGGATTCCCTTTGATTGGTATGAGATTCAGAGGAAACATTTCGCCTTTTCGATCTGATTTGAGAATGACCTTGTTGGATTTCTTCTCTATAATTTCCGAACCTTCGTCGTCGAATGAAAATTTGAGACCGGTACCTCCCACCAGTTGAGATACACTTATGATATTATGCTGCAACCCTTCTACATATGCCACCTTTCTTATTGTGAAGTCTCCATTGGTTATCATCCCATAACCCTTTATTGTTCCATAGGAGTTGTTACCGAACTTGACATTGCCACCATTTTGAAGTGATCGAAACTCCCTTAGCTCTTCCTTCCTTCCTGTCATGTGACATGAGCAGCCACTGTCAATGTACCATTCTTCGTCAAACTACTCGTCACTAATAACCTGCAAAAATTAAGCAGATTTAGGAACCCAAAGTTTCTTGGGTCCACGTGAGCCTTTCACAGGAACAGGAATAGTAAAAGAAACATCAACAAGATATGTTCTTTTTATTAAGGTTGTTTCATCTTTTCTTTTAATAGTAAACACTTTGATTTTATTAGAATTAGCTGCAGGCATCTTGGATTCAGATTCTGGTGTTTGGACTTTAGTCCGCTTTCGGTCTTCCTTAGCTGAGGAAATCTTCCTTTTTCCTTTTAAATCCCTTGATGATCTTGAATTTTGTGTAGGAACTGAATTGGACTTAGAAGAAGATTGAGAACGAGAAGAATTAGAGGAAAAGAAATTAGAATGAGAGTCTTTCCTGACTTGAGGTTCGAAATGACCCTTTCGATTGTGGTCATTTGAGAGACCGAACCTGGACCTTCGGTAGCCGTTTGATGATGAGCCGAAGTTGGATTTTTGGGTGTTGTTGATTGGTGGTCCGAAACTGGGTCTTTTATTGTAAACGCTTGATGGACTGAAATCAGGTCTTTGCCTGTTGTTATTTGGCGGACCGAAACTAGCTTTTCGGTTGCTGTTGCTTTCGGGACCGAACCTATCCTTTCGGTTCTGTTCTTCGTGCGGCCAGAAAGTCTTTCTCTCTGACTTAGAATCTTTATCAAGGTAAGAGTAGTGAGGATTTTGAGAGCGCCAAAACTGCTTTCGCTCTAAGAGATTTTTCTTGTATCTCAGGTTTCTCTGCTGTTTTTGATTTCTCACTTGTTTCGGTTGTCTGTGGATATTAGCCTTTTGTTTCAGCTTCTTAGCAACCGGTTCACTCTTCACGGATGAGGTTTCGCTTGTGGAGGTGACTTCTTCTACTGGAATCTCTTTTGTGCCACTGGTACTTGGTACGTCAAAGTTGGTAGGCTTATTCAGCGGTTCTGGCACATATCTACCTTTGGCCTTCCAGGATGTTCGCTCTGACAGACCAACCGTTTCGTCTGCATTGTCTATAGGTGCTGACCAGAAAAACTCATCACAGCCATCTGCATTATCTTCGTTCACTATGGCAGTTAGTTCGGCTGTTTGATGTTCGGTTACTCCTGTGACCTTATACACCTGATTGGGAGTAGTTCTAACCTTCTGAAACACAACGACCTTTTCTTTAAGGACTAGGGACTTAGTTTTGGACAAACGAGCGAATTCCACATAATTTTCAGAAATTAGGTTTTTATGGTTTTCGGGTTCGCTCCTGATGAACTCAGAACAGTCAACTTCGTCCTCTACAAAAATTTCACTCATATCATTTTCCTCATTAAGTTCAGATGCGTTTTCAACATCAATTTTGTTTTCTGAACTTAAATTTGTACTCAATGAGTCGAATTTTTGTATGGTTTCGGTCCTGAGTTTCAACTTATCATTTTCATCCAAAAGATTTTTGAGCATGTCCTTATGGTCTTTGGACTTTATAAAAGATTCTATTTTGTCCAGACCATACATGTAGGTAGGATTAACATCATTGGAAGATACAACACTTTCACAGTTGTATGCTTCAGCATCGATTTCATCCTCCTTGAACTCAAGCAAGGGTAGAATCATGTGATGTATCTTTTGCCCTATTTCACAATTTAGATGCAGTTGAGTAATGTTAGAATAAAGCCTTTTGGCGATCAAACAAAAAACATTCCTTTGTTTTAACAATTTAAGATTGTCTCTTTGCAAATAAATGTTTTCATCCCTAGACTTAATCAACTCCAACTCTTTCTGCTCTATCCACATCCTTCGTTCCTCACTCTTGGATGACACCCTGCTTATTTGGTCAGTCAGATTAGAATTTATGACCCGTGTTTGAGTTAAACAACTATCTAGATTTGAAATTCTTGAATTCAAGTTATTTAATTCCTTTTCATGTGATTTTTGTGGAATTTTAAATGAGACAAAAACAGATTGTACCTTCTTGATCAGTTCATCAAGTTCACTGATCTGCACACTAAAAGGTTTTGCTGTAAAGCATAAGTCCTCTCGTTCCTTGGCCTCTTCATTTCTACCATCAGTGTTGTATTCCCTCATCTGAGATACATCGGTCACCATCAGACATCTTCCATTGGTTTCACCACCTTTTGCAACATAAGCCTTTCCATGAGAAGGCTTTCTCACCTTATCGTCTTCTGAGTCGGTCGACCACACCTGTACGCCACCGAACTCATCATTATCTGCCGAACCCTGCACAATAAGAGCATTCATAGAAGAATTAGTAGCAACCTTCTTCCTTTTTATCTCTTCCGGTCTTTTCATAAGACTTGCTTCTTCATCTTTCTCTTCATCTTTCTCTGCCATCTTCTTCAGGACGCAATCCTTTGCGTAGTGATTCTTTCCCCCACAGTAGAAGCAACAGACACCAGAGTCATCTTCACCCTTCGCTTCCTTTTTCGATTCCTCAACCATCGGTTCATCCTTCACTCTTTCGGAACTATAGCTTCCTTGCCAATTACGATTTTTGTTGGAAGGAAACTTTTTCTTGATAAACCTTCTAGGATTTGACACCATCATAGCATAGTCTTCGGCTGTTAGATCGTGATCTCCCAGATTTAGATCCTCTTCGTCTTCTTCTACACTTTTACCCTTGGACAGAAGTGCCAGAGACCCCATATTTGAGACCACGCTTTTCTCTTGCAGCACTATCTTTTCTTGGGATTTCAGAATTCCCACCAGTTTTGCCAGCGAGTACGATTTGAACTGCTCGTGTGCTTTAACCGTTGACACAACAGCTCTACATTCAGATCTTAGACCATTCAGAAAAGTGACCTTCTGTTCAATGAGCTTCCTTTCAATATCATGTTTGATCATCTTGCTGAGAAGATGATTGAAGCGATCAAATGTCTACGTAACAGACTCATCAGGATTTTGCTTGAACTCTCCAAATTCAGACAGAAGTAAGGTCTGAATTGAGTGCTCCAGATCTTCATCTGTGGAATACAACTCTCGCAGCCGATCCCAGATTTCTTTAGCTGTACTACAGGAACTCACCAATCTAAACGTGTCAGATTGAAGAGCAAATCGAATTAGTCTCAATGCCTTGATGTTGCACTGAAACTTCTCCTTTTCGTCCTGAGCAACATCTTTCATATCTTTCAACAAATCATTATACTTCTTTTGAGTTTTAATAATTCTGGATGTTCCTGAATGAGCAAATGGTCCAGACACAATAGCTTCCCATATCAGATAACCATTATCTTCAGATCCAATGACGTAGTCTTCAAAGTGATGCGCCCAAACCTCGTAATCTTGAGTGTAGAGAATTGGAATCTTGGTTGTAGATCCTATACTGTTTGAGATGTGGATAGGATTGGATTGAGAATCGTCCATGCTTGATCGTTTAACCTGTTATAAGATCAGACTTGTAATACGTAATATTAGGGCAAGATGAATAAATAATGAGATACGTCAATTATGGAGTGACGACTCAATAAATATCAGTAAATGCGGAATAAACCCTAATCACTTCTTTCATAGAAGAGATGTGTATGAATCACACAGTCTCCTGCTCTGATACCAATTGAAGAGTTAAGAAACTCTTTGATTGTTTAGATCTTTTAACAGGTTAATCACTAAAATGAAAACAGTAATATAAAGAACAAGAATGAATCAAAATATGTCGAATGATTCAATAGATTCAAGCCTCAGCAGAGCTCGATAAAGAACTTTCGCTGTAGAGGCTATTAAGGTTACAAACGATAAAGATCAAATCTTTTAGAATAATTGACTTCCAAAACTTACGTACTAAGATGCATGCAAGCACCTATAAATACAAAACCCTAGATATAACTCATGGATGGACAGGCCCAATCCAGAGACAAAATGGACTAAAGAGCGAGCCCAAGAGGCAACACTTTTCAGACCGTACACATACAACAACAACCAAAAGAAGAGGAAAGTTTTGAACTTTATACCTCCAAGAGTAGCTCTTTCCTCTGTAGATCTCAGATCCAAAATGGCACTTCAAGATTTAGCCTCCAAGATCTCCTTTCCTCCTTCACCAAGCCACTAAAGCACCAACAAGCTCAAATCAACACTCTCACACACTAAGAACGATGGGGCTCTCTTTTAGGGTTTCACTCACTGATATGGAGGCTAAGGAATGAGCCATAACACCCTTTAAATAGTGCACAATTAGGATTAGGGTTTTTGCACCTGGGCCGGGTACGCCCGGCGTAACTCTAGGTACGCCCAGCGTACCTTGGCGACTCCGTGTCCAAAATAAGCGCGTGAGTACACGCGGTGTACCCCTCTGGTACGCCCAGCGTACTCACTTGCTACACATCCTCCACTCAAGGACCAAACATGACAATTCAATAAAGAACAAGGATGAAAGATATGCACCTGAATCTCGGGGTGTTACAACCCTCCTCACGGGTCCAAGTGGCAAGGTCTTTATTCGTTTTGTTGCCCGTCGTTTCAACCAATCTCCAAAAGTGCTTTCACTTTTGTTCGTGCTCATGTTCAAATGTGGCATCAACGGATTGGCCACCCTTATCCGCAACTTTTAAAGTCAATGTTATCTAAATATTCTCTTCCTGTTTCCAATAAATGTTTGTCTTTTCCTTGTAATGGTTGTCACGTTGGAAAATCCTCAAAACTATCTTTACCATTATCAAATTTTAAAAGTATCAGTATTCTAGATCTTGTCTTTTGTGATGCGTGGGGTCCAGCTCCTATTATCTCTTCTAATGGCCATCGTTACTTTCTACTTTGTGTTGATCATTTTACCCGTTATATGTGGCTATTTCCGTTACAACAAAAATCTGATGTCTTTGCTACTTTTAAACACTTTCTTGCAATGGTTGAGAGACAATTTGATACCAAACTAAAATCTGTCCAAACAGATTGGGGTGGAGAATTTCGACATCTTCCTCAATTTTTCTCTCTACTTGGTATTATTCATCGATGCTCTTGCCTACACACATGTGAGCAAAACGGCTTTGTTGAACGTCGTCATAGACATGTCGTTGAAACTGTCGTCATAGACATGTCGTTGAAACTGGACTCACATTGCTTGTTCAATTTGGTGTGCCATCAAGGTTTTGGCATTTTGCCTATAATACCGCTGTTTACCTCATAAACCGTATGCCATCTCGTACCTTGTCTAATATCTCGCCTCTTGATCATGCCTTCTCTCATAAGCAAGATTATTCTTTCCTACGTGTCTTTGGTTGTTTTTGCTACCCTCATCTTCGTCCCTACAACAACCACAAAATGGATTTTCATTCCATTCCTTGTGTGTTCCTCGGGTATAGCACCAGCCATCACGGGTATCAATGCCTTGATCCCACAACCGATCGTATATATATCTCAAGACATGTCCGGTTTAATGAGTATACCTTTCCTTTTCTACAAACCTCCACTACAACAACTACACCCTCTTCCTCTAATCCTTATGTTTCGAGTTATCTACACCCCACCCTATCCACTAACTCTAAATCTATTCCCAATCCTACCCATCATACCATTTCTGAACAACTTCCGAATAGCCCTCTCTGACTGTTCTGACCAGCCCTCCCCAACAACCTCCTCCTGAACAACCTTCTGCTGGTCTATCTCACTCCGAACAGCCTCCCACTTCTGTCCCTGTGCATACTGATCAATCTCACACTCGTACTCGCCTATCAAACCTCTGAAAAAACTCGAAACCACAAGTTCCTTATGATCCTCCAGCTTATACTACCACTTCTGCCTTCTCCGAGATTGAGCCTACTACCTTCACTGTTGCCAACAAGTCACGTATGTGGAGGGCTGCCATGGAAGATGAATACTCCGCCCTCATGCGTAATGCCATATGGTCTCTTGTACCACCCGTTCCAAATGCAAATGTGGTTGATTATAAATGGTTATACAAACTTAAACGAGATCAAACGGGTGCGGTCACTTGTTACAAAGCACGTTTAGTTGCCAAAGGATTCAAACAACAACAGGGTATAGACTATCATGAGACCTTCAGTCCTGTCGTCAAATCTACAACAATTCGTACGGCTCTATCTCTTGCTGTTACTCGGGGGTGGACATTACGATAATTGGATGTTCAAAATGCCTTTTTGCATGGAGAACTAAAAGAAACAGTTTATCTGTGACAACCACCAGGTTTCATCGACCCAACAAAACCAGATCATATTTGTTTACTCCATAAATCCTTATATGGGCTTAAGCAGGCGCCCCGTGCATGGTATAATCGTCTGACCAAAGCCCTACAAGCTCTTGGATTCAAAGGATCAGTCACCGATCCTTCTCTTTTTGTTTATGCGTCTAATGGTACTATTCATTATATGTTGGTGTACGTTGACAACATAGTTCTCACTGGTAACAACTCCAATGCCATTGATCGCGTCATCAAAAGTCTTGGTCAAACATTTGCAATTAAAGACTTGGGTCCTCTTTCCTATTTTTTGGGAATTGAAGTAATGCGCAAACGAAAGGATTTGGTTCTATCCCAAAAGAAATATATTATGGAATTGCTTCAACGGACAAATCTCTCTAACTCCAAACCAATATCGTCTCCCATCACTACCACCGCTGATTTGAAACTTGGTTACAATGTCTTATTTGACGATCCGGTCCGTTATCGACAAGTTGTTGGTGCCTTACAGTATGTCACTCTATCCCGTCCAAATATTACTTTTGTAGTCAACAAAGTCTGCCAGTTTATGCATTCCCCAACTGCAAATCATTGGTCTGCTGTCAAACGCATACTTAGATATCTTCAGGGCACTTCTGATTATGGTCTTCTTCTTCAACATAAATATGATGTTCTTCATGCTTACACTGACACTCATTTTCTTCTTCGAGTGCCTACTCGGACGTAGACTGGGCTGGTTGTCTTGATGACCGTCGATCCACCGGGGGATATGCCATCTATCTTGGAAACAATCTTATTTCTTGGTCTGCTAGAAAACAACGCACTGTATCTAGGTCATCTACAGAATCCGAGTACAAAGCTTTAGCCGATACCGTTGCTGAACTCACTTGACTTGAATCGCTTCTTCGGGAGCTTAAGGTTTCTATGACATCTGTCCCGGTCTTATGGTGTGACACTTTGGGTGCTACTTACTTATCAGCTAATCCTATCTTTCATGCTCGCACAAAACATGTTGAAGTTGATTTTCATTTTGTTAGAGAAAAGTTTGCTGATGGACAACTCAATGTGTAATTTATCTCTACACATGATCAGATTGCAGACATCTTTACCAAGCCGTTACCGTCTCAACGATTTACTGATTTACGGTCCAAGCTTCAGCTCGTTACGCGGCTTAGCTTGCGGGGGAATATTAGACAGTGTATACTATAATAATAGGAGGATACAAAGTGTAATTATGTATCTTATATATACATACGATGTAATCAATATTACGTGAACAATATATACAATCCTTACCAAGTTTATCTTGTAATATTGGGTTTATGGCTAAAATATTAACCTTTTTGTAGTATACGTTATGATGTTTATTAATTACTGTAATTAAATTGTGTTGGTTATGTGGATCTTGATGTAAATCTATATTTTTGTTTTTAAACATAGAATTGTAATTTATTCAGGCCCGGTTTTAAGGAAGGGCAAGAGGTGCAGCCGCACGGGGCCCCAAAAAAATAGGGCCCGAGTGTTAATTAAATTATATATTTAATAATTAAATAGTCTGTTCGACTCATATTCACGACATTTTGATTTTTAAAATTCAAATTACAGTTTTGATCCTTACTTTATGCTATATATTTCATAATCAACTCTTACTTTTAGCAAATCAGTTTTTAAAAGTTATATAATTAACCCTTGAACTTTTTATAAAATTCCATATGTTTCTTTTTAATTAATTTGTTTACTTTTAAGTTTTCGGTAACGACAATTCACCGTCTTAAGTTTGTTTACCTTATATATTAAAAATTATATTTAGGGCCTCATTTTTCTTTTTAGCACAGGACCCTTAAAATCTCCGAGCCGGCCCTGAATTTATTTATTAACTATCGTTTGCTTTTGTGTGTTTTTTTTGTAAATGTAATATTTTGTTATTATTTGGTTAGGTTATGAGATACCAAACTACAGTGACCAGATACCCATAGTACAGAGGCAATTTGGTGAAAAAAGCATACTATACTGTTCGCAAAAGTAACGTAGCAAACTACAGTGACCTAAACCGATGATTACCTAAAATGCAGTGGAAATTTCGTGAAAGAGGCATAATAGTATAGTTAGAAATAGTTCATTACTTGAAATCACTATTCGAACAACGAAACATTGTTCAACGTTAAGAAAATTAGAAAAAAAATCATTTGTTCTTAATTTAACCTGATTTAACGCAAAACTGTTCGTATTATGCATAACTCTTTTATCATTTTTTTGAGTGAGATTATTAAAATATCGTATATGCCCTTGTTAAACATCAATATATCATATTTGTCTAACCTAACGTTGAAATATCATATTTTTCGTTTTTAATGTTTTAAAACATCATATTTGTCCAAATATGTTTTAAATATGTTGTTTAATAGTTTTTAATAATTTATAATCACTTTTTTTTTTAAAATTTTATATCATTATATGTAACACCCAAAATTCAAGCCAATTTAAAAATTTTAAACATTTTCAAAACCATTAATCATTACAAAACTTTGTTTTCAAAATGTATCATATCAGAGTATCCCAGTAACAAAGTCATAAAAAGTGAGGAGCTGTATGATCACGTCTTTGCCTTGCCACAATCTTATGATGTACCTGAAACAATAAACTGAAACTGTAAGCCCGAAAGTTTAGCGAGTTCCTCCAAAATACCCATACCAACAACAATGCACATATAATCATAGACAACATACATGGGTCCAGTCAACCATCGGGTTGGAATACCTCAGGCCCTTAACCATCCGGTTGGAATGCCAACACACTATGGGTCCAATCATCCTTGGGATGAAATACCCCAGGCCCACAACCAACAGGTTGGAATGCCCAGATACTATGAGTCCAATCATCATCAGGATGGAATACTCACGGCCCAGAACCAACAGGTTGGAATGCCCACATACTATGAGTCCAATCATCATCAAGATGAAATACTCACGGCCCACAACCAGCAGGTTGGAATGCCCAGGTCTATTGGCTTTCGCATAAAGCAGATAAGCCTCAACCGCTAAACAAACATGTGCACATATAACAGATAACCACATAACAGTATATAGACAACAACTGATCTAACGGATCATACCACATACCACATAATATTATCCTACCCTCTAGGATACCGAACTTGTCATACCACACATCACATAATATCATCCTACCTTCTAGGATACCGATCTAACAGATCATACTAGCATAACATAACCAACTAACAATTCAAAGGGCCGACCTTGGTGCCTTAGACCCTTGAGTATAGTGAGGATAACTCACCCGACGCACTGCTGAAGCCCCGCAGACAAAACTCCAGCTGCTGGTTGACAGATTCCCAAGCCGTCAACATCAAACAAATCCCAATTAATAATTGGATTCCAAGCCCAAGGTCCAACTCACACTCCAAAGACCCAATATCACATAATCATAAAGGTCCAATTATGGCCCATCTATGGCCTAATTTTCCAAATTGGGCCCAAGTCCTCACATGAGCCTTATCCTAAAGCCCATACAATTATTTAGTCCATTTACTTATTCTTGGAAATCCCATTAATAGTCCAATCACCAAAACCCAATACAAAGGCCCAACACAAAGTCCAAGTGAAATTAGGGTTTCACATAGAATGACAATTAGGGTTAGGTGTTTCTCACTTAAACCATTAAGGACTTAATCCATTAAGTCCCTCACTTTACTACATAAGTCATATAGTGTGATTGGGGTTAATGCACAATTCCGTTCCAATGGCCCAACTGTGGGTCCCGGTAAGTCCAAGCCCATAATCCCAAAATTAGGGTTTTCGTATGAAATGATGATTAGGGTTAAGTGTTTCTTACTTAACCCATTAAGGAATTAATCCATTGTGACAACCCGAAATTTCTATTCTGTACAACCTTCACTTCAATAGAAGTCAGAACATTTTCTACAAACTTTCAAGCTTTTTGGAATAAGTTTGAGTATGTTAGGATTAAAACTTTAGGAGATATCAGGAGAGAGGATGCTCTAGGGTTTATTGTGCAACAATAGTACCCCAAAGCTTCAAGAGTTGGAGTTTATGACCTAAACAATGGAGTTTACGACCATAAACCCTAAAAGGGTGTATATATTTGACACTTAGTCATTATTTACACTTTTTCAACATTTCAAGATCCAAAATCCAATTCTCTCTCAAGTAGTGTCACACCCAAAACCGGAACGGCGGAAACGTTTTGGGGTGGATGACGTCATGTCAAGTATCACAACAATGCAGTATAGTAATCAAAGTATAACAACCATTGCATTAATAGTAATAGTTTTACATAAGTTACATTTCACAGAGACATTAAAGTAATACATAAACTAGAATAGATGCAGCTCGGTTCTAGGCTGGCTTCACAAAAGCTCCCGGGTGTACCTGTCTATTGCTGATCTGAGAATACAAGTTATTTTGAAAGCGAGTATCAGCATTTTTATAAATGCTGGTGAGTTCATAAGTATTTAGTGTCATTTGTGTAAGTAAGCATTTTATTCAAAATAACTTTATAAAAAGTAGTAGTTTAGAATCTACGGTGTATTAGTGCCTTTTCCAGAAAATCCTATATTTTCTAATTAAAAGCAGTCTTCTACCAAGACTTGACAGTGTTATGTTTTAAAGAGAAGTTTTCCCTGAAATACTATCATTACCAAAATACGGTATTTGAATTTAAAGAAAGTAGGAGAATATCACTAGTATAAACATTAGGGAAAATAACATATGCCTCAGCAGGAAGTACTGCTGACTAAGGCAAAAGAAATCATAGACTCCAGGAGGGTATCAAATGAATGATACGCCTGGCTCAGTCTAAAAAAAGGAAGCACAAACCCCAGACGGTATCAAATGTACGATACAGCTAGCAAGGTCTAAAACAAAGAAACACAGACCCCAGACAGTATCAAATGAAAGATACAACTAGCAAGGTCCTCACCATACTGAGTTTATATGTTTCTATCGCCTCGATCGGCAAGTTCTCGAAACTTTCATCATTCCTATAAAAGGTCCGACCTAAACCAAAACTTTATTTTTCGCATTCCAAACCCCGAAGTACTCATGCGAAGAGTACTTTGTCCTCCAAAGCCTTATCGTAAGATATCCGCATACCGTCATGACATACCAGTCGTCCAGCAGACCAAGTTCTAGCACAGAGGCTAAGGACGAATACAGCCCGCCTATTATTATTTAGTGTATACGTGAGGGTAGTATATGAGTATGATTACGCAGATCTAGTATGTGTGTTTCCGCCCTATCTCCTGTTCTCCGTTGAGTTGTGGACCTAGAACGGAGTCGCACATCCGACAGTCCTACTAATCCTAATTATATACGACTTGTATATACGAGGTAATGATAGATGGACCAAGTATGAATCCTATCAAGAACACCAGGGAAAAGTTTCTAGGTCTACGAGTGAGTATTCTACAAAGCAGAAGAGCTCAACCCCCAGTAGTAATGCTAAGAGAGTTAATTTCGGGACGAAATTCATTCTAACCGGGGGATGTTGTGACAACCCAAAAATTTCCACTTCAATAGAAACCAAGTCTGTTGCTGCTAACTTTCAAACTTTTGGGATAAGTTTGAGCAATTCAGGATTTACACTTAAGGAAATATTAGGAGAGAGGTTGCACTTGGGTTTTGTGCAACTCCGTTATTCCAAAACTCTATGATATTAGAGTTCATTCCAGGAATAAAATATTTTCTGCCAAAAATCCCAGGACTATATATAGAATTCTGAACCAAATTATTCATTAGTTACAATTCCAACTAGAGAAAAGCCAAATTCTCTCTCAAGGATCTTCGGACTTTTGTTCCGGAAAGTGAGTACTTCTATCTAGTGTTGTTTTAAAGCTTTATATATGCTTAATACACTAGAAATCATAGGAAAACACCAAGATTTGGGAGTTTACCGCCCAAGAACACCTTGGGGAGTAAACTCCATTTCAAGGGCCAAAGTGTGACCAATGACCCCTAGACCTTGGAAAACAAACATGGGACAAACCTTGACATGTTTAGGCATCAAAATCATTTAAATCAAGGACCAAAAGTGAGTTCACGGCCAAGGAAGTTCTTGGGCCGTGAACTCCATTTTAGTGTGCCAAAATGCCCTAAATGCCTTCCATAACCCAAGAGACAAGTATAGAACTTTACCTAGATGTGTTTAGGACCCAAAACAACCAAAATATCATCTTCCATAAGTGTTTACGGCCGTAAACACATGACCAAATGGTCTTTGGGCCGTAAACTCAAAATAGAGGTGTTTTGATGCAACAAACACTTCCAAGGGCTTAGGCATGAATTTAGAATGCTTCTTTATGACCTTTAGGACCCTCATAAGAATATTTGGCCATGAGTTTACGGTTCTAAACTCATTTGGGCCGTAAACACCCTAAAAGTGCCAAAAGATGTGGTCTTTCTCATCCTAGGTTAAAGCTAATGTCCCTAAATCACCCCCGTAGACTTCAAACTTGCACTAACCCATGAGTAACCATGAGTTTACGGCCGTAAACTCCCTTGGGCCATGAAATCATGGTAGTAAACTCATTTAATTGCCTTTATACCCTCCTAGGTTGAATCACATGTGATTCCAACACTTGGTTAAGGTGTTTCCTAGTCCCGGAAGGTGTTTCCTTTCATATAGTTGTTTATAAACACTATATTCATGTCATTATGTGTCCTTAAATATCATTTTGGACTTATTGTGTCTCGGAACTTCATTCGTGGAACTTCTCATCCGTACGCGCATACCCGTTTGAATCAGCCACATCAGGTGAGTTCATACCCCGTAATGAATCTTTTAACTATTTTAATTGTTTTAAGGGGGGGGGGGGGGAATACAAGTTGAACACCATGATAATTGTGTAATTATTTGTTGTTAAACATTCTTTCAGAATGTTACTTATGTTATTTATAAGTTGTTAAAACATTTCAAAACTCTTCTAAAGGTTATGTTACTTTATAGTTATACAAAACTCCATTTTTAAAGTATAAGCATAACTTTGTAGATAAATGAGTCTTTTCAGTATCAGTCCAATTAGAACATTAGTAAACTATTATAGGTATAGTTTAGGAGAATACTATTCATTACTTCTAGTACAATGAAGCACACCCAGAACAGAACAGAACAGAACAGAACAGAACAGAACACACAGTAAAGAGAATCAAACAATACCAGAACAGAACATAACAAACAAGTAAATTTGCTATAGCATGACAACACGCAGACATGATCTAACTTTAATGTGAATTACACGGCTTGCATGGATTTGCTCGGGTCGCGTTTGGTTCCCTCAATCTCCATACATGAGAGCGGGTTAGTAGGGGTTCTAGCTTTCACATTATGACCGTAATAAAACACACTTATGTTTTTAGGTTGATGGTACCTCCGTATGTCATTATAAACGACATCAGGGTACTCATTTCTCCCATTACTTTCATAAAGTGTCGGTAAAACTTGAAGGTTGATCTATTCTCTAATCGAGATAGGTTATAAACTAGGGAGAATGTACTTTACAATTGACAAAGGAACAGTAGAGTCTTGGTAGAAGACTGCTTTCAAAACAGTAAGGTCTTGGTAGAAGACTGCTTTCAAAACAATCGAGTCTTGGTAGAAGGCTACTTTTAAAAGTTAGGACCATGATGCTAACCTTATGATTCCGTAATGTATACACTATAGGATACATATATGTTAAGTAGATGCCGACAGCTAATAGGATGTGTGTTCTTCGCTGTACGTCTTGTTCCCGTGGGATGTAGGTTTACACCGAGGTCACCCAATCTATTATCTACTCGAATCTATATATATATATATATATATATATTTATGCTTAGTATACATTAAGTCTTCATAAGGGTACCAGGTATGGATCAAGTCACAGGACACAGAGTCAATGCACAGTTTTTCTAGTACAAAACTTTCGTTTCTAAGTCAGTACTTTTGGATATACAAAACTAGTGATTTCCCAGTTAAGGGCTTAATCCATTTTATTAAGCCAGTACAGTTTTAAAGACTTTAAGTGAGTTAACTCTATAATACCTTAGTATATACACCATGTTTATATATAAGACTAATATCCGACAGCTAATAGGATGTGTGTTCTTCGCTGTACGTCCTGTTCCCATTGGATGTGGGTTTACACCGAGGTCACCTAATCTATTATCTACCCGATACCAAATTATATATAGTAGTATAAACAAAGCTATTATAAAAGTAATCACCATAGTTAATGTTTTATTATAAGAAATATAGGTTTTCTTAAAAGGAACTCTCCATTAGACATAAAGGAACCATTACAAATAACTCCATGAGTAACAAGTGAATATACCATGGTTACATATGACAACGATCTAACAACCAATGGAATGTGTGCTATCCGCCTTACTCACTATACCCCGTTGGGTTGTAAGTTGAGGGCAGATGCGCACAATTGATTGTTTGTTTACTCCAAGTATATGTAACTTGTACCCACTTAGTACGCATAGAAAGGCTTGTAGTGTCATTTTACTTAACTTCTATTAAAGTAGGAAATATAGGATTTTCTAGAGGAACAGGCGATCATTTCAAAACAGAACTTACAACTTACATCACTTTTACATATACTTTTTCCACATTTTACAGCTTACTCACATCACTAAAATCTTATGAACTCACCAGCTTAATTGCTGATCAACTCTTTCAAATAACTTGTATTCTCAGGAGACTATTAGACAGGTGCTCGTGCTGGGACTTCAGAAGATGGAGCATTATAACTTCAAGTCTTGTTTTGTTATTTGTTTATGACTTCTATGTTTTGTGAACACATACATTGTAAACACTTTCTTTCTATATGAAATGGTTGTTCATTACTTGCTTACCATATACATATCTCGTGATACTTGACATGACGTCCTCCACCCCCGAACGTTTCCTCCGTTCCGGTTTTGGGGTGTGACAGATTGGTATCAGAGCATTGTTTATAGTGAACTAAGTATATCAACCGATAAAAGATATAGGTCTATAAATACAATGGGGCTTAAGTGCTCTGGATAATGATATATTTTAGAGTATTACTTCAAGTTAAAAAAAATATACCAACTTGCTCATATATGTACATAATAGAACTAGGATCACGAGGAGAACAGAACTAAAAGTATTTAGAGGTTGGACACTTTCGTCAACCTGAACAGTTATGTAATCATAGCTAGGATCAATATAGCCTGATCAACTATATTCATTCGAGATGTGACCAACATGTGTTTGCGAATGATGTGGTGTTGCAACAGGGTTAAAACTTACCAGAACACCAGTCAAGAGAACGCCAAAACAAGTACAGTTAGAGTTAGAGTACTATGGGAGTATTCTATGATACTATAACGCGATAACGATTTTAGATCATACCAAGTACATTACGTTAGGATACTATAGGAGTATTTTAGTCCAGATACATAACCTATGTGATAACTTAAAAGACCCTTGCGGATAAGTCTATAATCTTACAGGGTATATTCATAAATTTTATATATAATCAAGACCTTATAGACATAGAATCTGTGACCGACGCTTCGCTATCCATTCCTTTTAAGGAAGTAGTGTTGAGGTGGGATCAATTGTTCGAAGGTCTATTTGATCTTCAATTATATACAATACCAACTGGTATACCTAGTATAATTATAGGAAGATTCCGTAAGGATCACCCCATAAAGTTACCTTAAAGCTCATAGGTTCTTTAGTCACTTTCATTCTCGCACGACAAGCCCGGATAAACGTAACCACTTCCTCATAGTAGACAATAGAAGAGTTCAGGAGGAACAAGGACAAACCAATGAGAAAATTTCAAGGAAAGATCAGCCGATGTAACCAAAAACGTCTTACGCGTCACACTAATAAATATTAACTAGGTTAATTTAGCGAGCGAGTGGAAACACTGCTCACATTACATGTGTTAGAATTATTTTCTTACATGCAACTGGTAACAGTTATTCAGGAAACAGATATTCATTCGAGGATAGTTATTTCAAATTCATAGAGTTTATTTGATATAGACTCATTTATGAATAATTTCTAGAACCCTGTGGAAGTCAGGACCCGATACATCCAGAACTAGGATAACCTTGTCTTTTCAGCTTTCGGCTTGTGTCCGTTGCTATAGACTTATTCTGTCTCATCTTTTTTTTTCTTTTAGCAAAGATGCCTCCTCGCAGATCACCCAGACACGCTACTCCGATAACTCCCATGCCTTCTCCACAAATCGATGCAGCAACTTTGAACGCTGTAGTGGCCGAGGCTGTGGCAACAGCCATGGCACAATATCACTCCACCAGTATAGGTGGAGGCGAAGTGCCTACCGATTCTACTCAAGTTGAGGTCCCTGTGCGCCAGGGAGAGTTCTCCTACAAGGACTTCACCAGATGTCAACCACTGTCCTTTAAAGGGACTGAAGGAGTCATTGCCCTCCTGCAATGGTTTGACAAAACAGAGTCGGTCTTCGAAATCTGTTTATTCCCCGAAAGAAGCAAAGTGAAGTGTGCTGCCTGCACCTTCGATGGCAAGGCCCTAACATGGTGGACCAGCCATGTTAAGTCACTGACCCTATCAGTGGCAAACTCCATAGGTTGGGAAAACCTAAAGGAGTTAATGCGGGAAGAATATTGCCCGTTAGGCGAGATTCAAAAACTTGAACAAGAGCTGTGGGATCTCACTATGGTCGGCTCAGACATAGTGACCTACACGGACCGGTTCAGCAAACTAGCAGCTCTATGCCCCGTGATGATTACCTCGGAAAATAAGAAGATAGAGAGATACATTTGGGGTCTGACTGCTCCGACCCAAGGAAATGTGTTATCTTCTAACCCAGCCATGTTCGATAGTGCTAAACGCTTGGCTCAGCAACTCATCGATCATGCGGTCCGCCACAGTGTAAAAGTCCCTATTCCGGAGTCATCAAGGGAAAAGGACTATAATCAAGAGTCAGAGAACAAGAGAAAGAAGAAGAGAACAACACAAGACATCCCACAAGAGCAACAAGCGAGTACTATGTACGCCGCTTTGACGGGCGAGATGCTCAGTCGACTGCCTGAATCATCTTAAGACCGTAATTAAACACATATATAGAATTCTGATCAACTCTTTCAAATAACTTGTATTCTCAGGAGACTATTAGACAGGTGCTCGTGCTGGAACTTCAGAAGATGGAGCATTATAGCTTCAAGTCTTGTTTTGTTATTTGTTTATGACTTCTATGTTTTGTGAACACATACATTGTAAACACTTTCTTTCTATATGAAATGGTTGTTCATTACTTGCTTACCATATACATATCTCGTGATACTTGACATGACGTCCTCCACCCCCGAACGTTTCTGCCGTTCCGGTTTTGGGGTGTGACAGTTTACGGCCCATGGACCAATCCTAGGGGGGTTTACGGCCGTAAACTCCTATGTCCAATGTTTCTTTAATGGTTAAATCCCCTATATCGTTTGTGGTTGATTCTAGACATTTTCCCAGGCCATAAGAGGTGTTTGAGGCAATTCTAACACCTTAAAGGGTGTTCACGGCCTATGAAGAGGGGTTTACGGTCCAAGAGTGTTCTTGGGCCGTAAAATCATGTTTACTCTCCAAAATGCAAGGTTTTAGTGTTCTAAGCTCGAAGGTGTAAGTCCACAAGTCATATCTAAGCCTTAGGAGTGATTTGGAAGGGTTTTAGGGCTTCAAAACCCCACTTATGGGTGTTTACGGTCCAAGAGTGTTCTTGGGTCGTAAACACATGATTTGGCCCCTTTTTGATGTCTTAAACACGAATTTTCATGTTAACTAAGCTACACAACAAGTTAGGATAGATTACTTACTAGTTTGGGGCTCGGAATGGGCGTTTTTGGATCGAAAGAAAGTTGTAGAGAGAGAGTGTAGAGAGGGTGGAAAGGTTTCAAATGGAGTCCACTCCCCCTTATATAGGGGTTGAGCTTGTGTCTCAGTGGAAATCTACCCGATACCGACGTTAAACGGGGCTTTTGGTCGCACCCGATTAAATGGTCATATTTTGACTTGGTTGAAACTAAAACTTTTCAAGGGATTAATGAGGGTGTTTCTAATTTTTTTCAAACCTTACTAAGTCATTAAAAAAAATAATTAATTAACCAATCAAAAAGGTTAACGGACAGTTTAATAAAACGAGGCTTATTAACGGAAGGAGGGGTTAAAAATGACGGAATAAATTTCGGGTTGTCACAAGTAGCTTCGACTTTTGCTCCTAGATTTTAAACTAGTAAGTGTTTCTAACCCTTTTAAGTTGGTATATCACTTAATCTAGTGTTTTAACACACTTCCATCCGTAAAAATGTTCCAAAAGGTTAGATCTTCAAGTTTCATCAAGAAACCAAGAACACACACTAGTGTTCTTGTCCTTTTGGTACCAATTCAAGCCTCTATCTTGTAAGTACTTCTATCCTAGAGTATGTTAAGGCTTGATACACTTCTTTATATCAAGGAAATCACCCAAGAATCACAAGAACAAGGTGTTTACGGCCCAAGATCTTCTTAGGTGGTAAACCCTAAAAAGGGTGCCAAAGTGTGCTCTAGCTCCTTCCTTATGCTTAGGACTTAGCATAGAACCTTTCCTTGATAAGTGTAGCACCTGAAAAACACCAAAAACCCTCATGATTATGAGTTTACGGTTTGGGAATCTCCCAAAACCGTAAACACACCCAAAGGGTGTTTTGATGCTCTTAACACCTTAGTAAGCCTTGGATATTAGCATGGAACCTTACACCATTGAATTAGGGACTTCAAACATCGATTTGGTACTTCGTACCATGAGTTTACGGCCGTAAACTCCTGGGGAAGTGGTCCCCAGACCGTAAACACAAGTTAGGGTCATTTTTGGACCTTAAACTCACTTAGTCTCTTGTTTAAGCCTTGGAATACTTAACCACTTAAGTCTTTATAGTGTTAAGCCTCATTTGGTGACCCAATTGAGAGTTTACGGCCAGGACTAAACTCCCCAGTGCCGTATGTGACAACCCAAAATTTCCATTTGTACGAACAATATCTATTCAATAGAAGCCAATCCAATTTTAGTGATTTTCAGACTTTTCCGAACAAGTTTGTGTACATTAGGGTTTACACTTTAGGAGATATCAGGAGAGTGGATGCTCCTGGGTTTGTGAAATTTGAACATTTCAAGGTTCATAATGTTACAGTCCAAGTTCGAGAATAAAAATATTTTCTGTCAAAATATTTCAGGACTATAAATAGTTTTCTGAATTAAATTAATTCATTATTCACAATTCCAACTAGAGAAAAGCCATTTTCTCTCTCACGGATCTTCGGGTTTTCATCCCAGATTGTGAGTCTACTTTCCTAGATGTGTTTCATTTCTTGTTATATGCTTTATAACATCAATTACATGTTTAAAATGCAAGATCCGGGAGTTTACCGCCCAAGAACGTTCTTGGGGAGTAAACTCCAAAATGGAGCTTTAAGGCTACCTAGTCCCATTTTCTTGTTAAGCAACTAGTTAAGGACTTATTGTATGATCATTAGAGGCTAGAAATCATTCAAGAAACACAAGTAATAGGAGTTTACGGCCAAGGACATTTCTTGGGCCGTAAACCCCTTTTCAAGGGCTTTAAGTGCCCTAAACCACCCCTAAAGCCTAAGGACAATTACCCTCTAATGCTTGTGGCTATTTTGGACTCCAAAACACTCCAAACTCATTAAGTTTTAAGAGTTTACGGCCAAGATATGCTCTTGGGCCGTAAACCCCTTTTTCAAAGGCTAAGTGTACCATAAACACCTCTAAAGCTTTAAGACAATTGCCCTTGAACACATAGGACTTGAATGGGGAGTAAAAGACATAAGAATCATCCCTAAAAGGGAGTTTACGGCCAAGGAACATCACTTGGGCCGTAAACTCCAAGTGAAGGCACAAATGTGTGCCTCTTGTCCCCTTTAGCCTTAGATAAAAACATAGAAGCTATCCTACATGTGCAAGTGCCTCAAATGAATTAAAATCCAACACCCCATAAGAGTTTACGGCCGTAAACTCCTCTATGGAGCATTCTAGGGCCTTAAACTACTTCAAGGATTATTCCATCAAAGCTAGGCTAATTCTAGGATCAAGATAACACCTTAAAACACCCAAAACCACCAAGTGAGGAGTTCACGGCCATAAACCCATGAGTTTACGGCCGTAAACTCCAAAGGTGGGGTTTGTTGGGTGGTGAACTCTTATACAAGGTCATTTGATGCTTCAAACCCTTTTGCCTTGTCCCGTAGCAACTTAGATGCAACCATTAGGACCTTTAACACTTATGCAAAGTGTTTTGCATGTTCCTAAGTGTCTTAACTTATTTGTTAAGTTATTATTTGACTAATTAAGTTATATATATGCTTATTATATGATAACTAGGCTCGTGCGTGTAAACAAGTCCTCGCTTGACACCTAGCCATCCTATACCGTTCAGTTCATTCCAATCACCAACTACAGGTGAGTTCATACCCCTAATCAATGTTTTAAATGATTTTAAATGCTTTAATGGGGGGGGGGGGGGAATACAAGTAGAAACAAACATGTTATTAAATCATTGATATGTATTTTATAACTGTGTTTGTCAGTTAACAGATTTCACATGCTACAAAATGTGATGCATGAAATGGTTTTACATCTTAAAAGCACATTGTTACCAAATGTTTTACCTTTGAAATGTTTATTCAAATGACATAAAGTCGTTGTTAATTATTGTTCAAAACCCATAAGATGTCTTACAAAACCATTTTACATTCTTGAACTAAACTATGCATATACACTTATATTCTTATATA
Source organism: Lactuca serriola (assembly GCF_051521515.1). NCBI lineage: Eukaryota > Viridiplantae > Streptophyta > Magnoliopsida > Asterales > Asteraceae > Lactuca > Lactuca serriola. Next base: position 121,284,598 of record NC_136416.1, read on the forward strand.
TGTATTGATGTTATAGTTTGCACCTTGCATTTAGTTTCTCACACCCTTGAGTAGTAAGAGTGTGTAAACTTACGTGATCAACTAGTTATATTACAGTAGATTATCATAGGGATAATGGGAAGATATCAAACATTACTTCTATTACAAGGAGTCACACAAGAGTCAGTTCATTCATGAGTCTATACTAGTACATTACCTGATACATGAGTACTTACAGACGTTTACTTGATACATGAATATGTTTACATATACTTACCTGTTACATGGACACACATACATGAATACCATACATGAACACTTTTACATAGGTGCATTATCCTGTATTCACTTACCTAGATACTTGTACTTAGGACTATGAGGATGATTTAGTAGTACTTACTGTGTAAATTGTCTTTCCTATCCCGGTTCAATGGGATAACTAGACGGGACTTACCATTCCGAACCCCACTGTTTAGCACCAGTGGTCGATGACCATCTACGGAGGTCTAAGGTTACTACTTATATTAGGAAGATCGATTTGGGACTAACCCTTCCACCCACCTACTGCTGCTACAGAGGACAATTGGACAATCTTCAGATGTTCATTAGGTTATACATTTCGCTTAATGCGATGTTGTGTTGGTCCTAGTACCCAGTGACAACACTTACAATATTACATTTTTCCTGTTTACTTTATTTTGTGACACATTCACATAAACGATGAGTTAGACTAAGCACTTTTAGTACTAGTCAACACAAAGGAAAAAATATCATTTTACATACAGAACATTCGGGTCTTGGTAGAAGACTACATTTCATACTTACAAAACATTCGGGTCTTAGTAGAAGACTACACTTCATACGTACTGAACATTTGGGTCTTGGTAGAAGACTACATTTCATACTTATAGAAAATAAGGTTTTTTCTAGGGATTTCATACTTACCTCAACATTTTCATTTAACGATTTGCATGGCCTTCATAACAGATTTTCCAAAACAAAGCAATGACACTTATATACTTATGAATTCACCATCTTTAAAGCTGATACTCGCTTTCAAAATAACTTGTATTCTCAGGTCATCAGTAGACAGGTACGGAGACTAGGTTTTGAGAAGACGGGGCAGACAAGTCTCGTCTTTTATTTTGATTGTATATTTTTGGTGTCTTATTACAATGAAAGAACACACATGTATTAAACTTTACTTATAATGCAATGGATGATGTTGTTGCCTGTTTATTATATTACACTGTTGTGATACTGTACATGACGTCCTCCACCCCTGAACGTTTCCGCCGTTCATGGTTTTGGGGTGTGACACCGTAAACTCCAACAAACATGGTCCATTGACCATAAACTCCCGTATAAGGCCTTGCACTCCTTAGTTGCAACCCGATAGCCTCCTAACACTTTGACCAACGTGTTTTCCTCACATTAGGATGTTTATACATGTTTAATTAGTGTTATAATCACTAATTATATATATATACATATGTATTCATATGTTATTACGATCATTGTGTGTGTTTAAGTCTTCACTTGACACAAAGCACTTGTCCGACACTTCCATCCGATCCACTCACTGCAGGTGAGTTCATAGCCCTTAATTAACCTTTTAAATGTTTTGTAAATGTTTATAAATGCTTTTTTTGGGGGGGGGGGTGGGGGGAATACAAGTTGAATCATGTTTAGTTATTATATCAATCACATGTGATTAATAACTAGCATGCGTATGGATTTACTATACATTAACTATTTTACCAGACAGACTTCTTCAAATGACTTTCTTAAATGTTTTTATATGTTTAAAACTCTTTATTAAACTGTATTACATACCGTATGTTTCCTTTTAAACTCTTTTACAACTAAGTTTCAAACAAAGGTCTTCCTTATACTTAGATTGTCTTATCAAACAAAATACTTTCAAATCGTTTTACAAACTGACATCAAGTCATCGTTTCTTAGTATTACACTTTTCAAAGGTTTTACAAAACTTCTTTTATGGTTTTATATTATCAAATGCATGCCCATATACGTATAGTTATATAAGTAATGTTTAAAGGACTTAGGAAGGCTAGTTCACTTTATTTCCTTTTCCTCGTTGGGATGTGGCTTTAGGGTATCGGTTAGTCGTCCGAATGTCGTCTAAATATTAGTTATATTCCATGTATTTATATAGACATAAAAGTTTCCTCATTCAGTTCAGTACCTTTGGGTAGCAAATGCATACTTTCGGTTATACACGTACATTATTAGTAACTATTATAAGTATAGTTAGGAGATACTACTTACCATTCCATGTATAAGGAATCACACAAGAGTCAGTTCATTCATGAGTCTATGCTAGTACATTACATGTTACATGAATATGTTTACATAGATACGTTTACATAGATACCCTTATGTGGATACTTTTACATGGATACTTTTACGTAGATACTATATGATGAGATACTATTACATATTATATGTATAGATACTATTATATATAATTCTCCTTCTTATATTTATTTTGTGATACATTCACATAATCGATGAGATAGATTGGACTTAATATCCTAGTACCAAAGGATACTTTAAGGGACTAACCATTCCTACACCCAGCTGTTAGCCATAGAGGTAAATGCACATCTACGGATGTCTACGGTTGATACCATTATAGGTATACTTTAAGGGACTAACTATTCCTATACCCAGCTGTTAGCTACAGAGGTAAATGTACATCTACGGATGTCTACAATTAATACTATTAGTTATCCTAGTACAAAAGGATAATACTTAAGTTATTTATATTATTACCTTTATCTTGTGACACATTCACATAACCAATAAGGTAAATTATATTTGAGTATCCTAGTACCAAAGGATACAATTTCGTATATTAATAATAATAGTCGTACAGTCGGGTCTTGGTAGAATGCTACTTTCAAAATAGTTAAGTCTTGGTAGAAGACTACTTTTTATACTAGTAGAAATCATAGGGATTTTCTAGGGTTTTCAAACTTTATTCGACTATACTTTTCTCCAAATGTTTACAAGTCTTTACTTTCCAGTTTTACAAATCAAAGACACATTAATACTTATGAATTCACCAGCTTTATTGCTGATACTCGCTTTCAAAATAACTTGTATTCTCAGGTCACAAATAGACATGTACGACGACCAGTTTATGTGAAGACGGAGCAATCAAGACTCGTATTTTATTTTAAACATTCATATGTTGTTTATAATATGAAAGAACACACTAGTAATCAAAATTATACTATTAATGCAATGGATGATGTTGTTGCTTGTTTACTACTTTGCATTGTTGTGATACTTGACATGACGTCCTCCGCCTCAGAGCGTTTCCGCCGTTCTTGGTTTTGGGGTGTGACAGATTGGTATCAGAGCATTGTTTATAGTGAATTGAGTATATCAACCCATAAAAGATATACATACTATAAATACAATGGGATTAAAATACTCTGACCAAGAGTTTATACTTTAAATAATAAAATATTTAATTAAGTATACGTGCCTGCATTCATACTAAAATCAATGTCACTAGGACAGTACAAAAGAATTACGATTGTTGGGCAACACAAGTGGACTTAGAGACATATAGTCAAAACTGGGAAGATATAGCCTGATCAACTATATTATCCAAGGGTTGACTAGCATGTGCCTAAGTGTAGTTGTGAGGTTGCAACAAGTCTAAAATCTTACCAACAATACCACAATGAGAACAATAGAACATAAACCTAAAATACTATAGGAGTATTTTGTGTTACTATAAGCTACTTATGTGCTAGGTTCTTATATCCCTTTTTCTTACGTAGATAATATGGCTGGGTTGCATCCCTATGACAACTTGTACTTCCCTAACCAAGGTAATGAAGGCGGGTTTAAAGCTGATCCAGGAAATGACCACCCAATCCCTGAGGATGGTCACCAGGTTGAAGGCTTAGGAGAGGGTTCCGACTCCGAGCTTGAAGTAGAGAATCTACCTCTGATGGATCTTGTTCCAAATCCTAACCCTCATCCGGCTTTTCAAGGCCCGACGCCCCCGTGGGTGGAAAGCTTGGAAACATGGAGCCAAGGACAGGATCTGCCCATGCCATTTAATGGAGACCGAAGCTTTTATGACCTGAGCGATGGGGGCTCAACAGATAGAGTCTTGCCAATCGTCCGCAGAGTGGCCCGGAATGAGATTCAAGGCAAGACAGCCCTACATCAGATCACAGAAGTTGTCACCAATGCGAGAATGCATACCCTCCGCACCATTCGTCTGGAAGATGCTCGTGAGAGATCTGAGAGAGACCATGAAACCATGCTTCAAGCACTGAATGAATCACAAGCCAAAGTCATAGAACTCCGAGTACGCTAGAGGGTGTACGAAAGACATCTGCGTGATGTGGAACGTCAACTCGTTGAACTAAGGGTTCACCAGAGGGATGATCGTCACCAGTAGCAGATGCCTTACTTTCTTTCCCTGTTGAAAGGAATCGTTTTTACTATCTATGTCCTATGTGGCATTTTTCTATGGAACTATCTTATACTTTAGGTACTTTTAGTTAGGCCTTTATGCGGCCAAAACCTTTCTACTCTGGATATGATGTAAGACCTTCTACAAGGTCAATTTTTCCAGAACTTATTACATCAGGAATATCAAAGGTGTGGACAGTCGGCTACCTTCTGTGTCATTCTTTATTCAAATACTTTCATCATGCTATCATGGGAGTCTATTTGAAACCCACTTTAGTCGAGTTATTGAGCTAGGGTAATTTAGCTCAGGGATCATCCCCAATTCTTTTTCAAGGGTTGGATCATGTTATTTACCAACCGATGGTACCCTGTTTTAAACGTCAAGCATCTTAAGACCATTCTACGAACTTACTTCCACTATTTACTAGGACTGCATCATAGGGATGTAGGTCAAACCTTCGAGAACATACTCTTACTCTTTACTTGAGCGATCGAAGTACATCTAGGGTCAACCAAAATCGCTCACAAAATCCTTATCTTTCGTGTTACAGAATCATGTCGTCATCCGGAAATAGTCAGACAAGCGACGAAACCCCTGCCTTTCCTATGGACACCGCTACTTTCCAAGCCGCAGTTACAGCTGCCGTGATAGTTGTCCTTGCAAACCGTAGTGCTATCAACACAAGCAATGCTGACAAAGGGGTTGAAAATCCCGATCGTAGTATCAATCCGGGAAGTCATCAAATGATAACAGTTGCATACTCACAAAACTGTAAAACAGAGAACAAGAAATGAAAGCGTCAAGCCCAAAAGGAACGCAAGCAATATGAGGGAACACTCACGAAGTGTAACAAGTGTAGCTATCATCATAATAGAGCCTGCCAGGTATTTCAATGTATCAATTGCAATAGACTGGGACACATTGCCCGTTTTTGTGGAACCACCCCCACCACCAGAGCCAGTGAGGGTTGCTATAATTGTGGTGAGACTAGACACTATAAAAGGAATTGCCCAAAAAGGAAGAAAAACGAAAGCACCCGCGTCCACGTAACTCCGACCCAACACATCACTCCCACCACCAATGCTAGTACCAGCCAGATATGTCACCAATGCGGTGAAATTGGGCACCTAAAAAAGGATTGTCCAATAACAAAGAACTCTGGCGCAGACGGCAGAATGCTAAGGATCACTGCCGAAGGAGAGACTACTCCGGACCCATGTTAATGTAATTAAGGCGTTTCGTTGTAACAGACTTATAAACTGTTCAAAACTAGTGTAACTAGAGTCTTATCTTTTACGAGATCCCGTCAGTAAAAGGATGCTCGTGCTGTGTATACTTGTCTTTTGTAGTATAACTTGTTCGCAACAATAGTCTTGTAGTAAATCTAAAGTACTGTAACTCTGTTAAAGGTTGCATTGTTGTGTTTTGTCTGTAACGCCTTATGTTCAAATCTAATTTCTTTAGTCCCTATATGATTCCGACATTATCATGCAACTAGATTCAATTCGATTCACAATACCAGTTCCATACGTACATCTCTTTCTCCGAAATCGGCTTTCCAGCGAAGCCGTCATACTAGAATACCAAAGTACTCATGCATGGAGTACCTCATGTTTCTTATCCTTTCCGATGGAACCTCAACAAACCTCCCTGAAGTACCACTCGTACAGTATGTCAAGTTCAATACAAGGACTTTTACAGTTAATCTATCCATGAAGGATGTATACACAAGGGTGGTATATAATCAAGGTTCTACAGATTTAGAATTAATGATTCCCCTTTAACTTCTTTTCCTCGTTGGGATGTGAGCTTAAAGAAGAATCATTTATTCGACTATCTTTTCAATCTTAATTATATACGACTCGTATACACGAGATGGTGATCGTTGAACAATGTATGAATTCTAATATGAACTTCAGGACGGAGACTGCCCAAGACTACGAGTAATCGCATCGTCATGTGAACAAACTTAGAACCCAATACGACTCCTATAACCAGATCGCCCTACAGTATAAACACCCACAGAGAGACAAGAGCAGTACGAACATCTTAGTGAACTACTCGGCAAAAAGAATAGGAAGACCAAGCTTCTCGCCCTGAAGAACTTCGGTCTTATTCTTCAGAAAGGTGGACGAATAGTATCATAAGTACATCGACTATCGGAGACCTCTTCAATATTTCAATTGAAAATCATTATCTATGCCTCGCATGAATGTGTGGGCTAAGCAAACACGGGGAACAAATTACCTTTAAGAAATGGACCTGAAATCCGAATATCACTAGTTTCGAGTGTTAGCGAAGGTTGTCCTGAATACGACCTTCCGAACTCGATGCGGACACTACGAGTCCGTAGTGATACCCCGCAGATAGGAACAATACGCCGTAGTATTCAGGAACTTAATGAATAGGGTACGTTGTTCTTACTTGGATCAGTTCGTCATTGTCTTTGTAAATGACTTACTTATCTACTCTCGTAGTAAGAAGGAAATCATAAGGAGCACCTACAACAAACCAAGGAAACAATGCGACCAGGGAAACTTTGCGCGAAGTTCACTAAATACGAGTTTTGGAATTGAAGAGTTAAATTCCTAAGACACACTATTAGTGATGTGGAAATTGTTGAGGACCCTTTCAATTTATCAAGACCGTTGAGAATTTGTTAGCACCGAAGGCGCCGACAGGAATTCGCCAAATTTTAGGTCTTGCAGACCTACTATCGTAGTTCATTTGGAACTCCTCGCAAATTACGGAACCTCTTACGACTTTGACCCAGAAGGGAGTGGCCCTTGACTGGGAAGAGGAACAAGAGGGAGAAACCCTTGGAACTCCAGGTGAGAGGCCAAATTCTTTTGGAAGTCTCACTCTGGGAAGGCATAATATGCTTTGTAAAGCGTGGAAAGCTAAATTCAAGATAGTTAGGACCTCCGAGATTCTTGCCATAATCGGCCCTGTATCTCATAAACTAAATCTACCCCGTGAGCTTAGAAATGTACATTCTATCCTTCACGTCTCGAACTTGCAAAAAGTATCGATCCGACGAGACTCTTGAAATCCCACTCGAAGAGATCGAGTTCCACAAGAGCCTCACCTGCGTGGAAAAACCGCAGTGACCATGGACCGAGAGGTCATGAGAACAATTCATATCTGTTTCCCTTTAGGTGAAGGTTCGCTGGAATGCCAACCAAGGACCTGAATTCACTTAGGAGCGCGGGAATCAATCGATTAGGAAGTATCCCCACTTTTTGGCTCGATTATTCATGCTTACTTCCTTTACCTAAATTCTAATTTCGGGAAGAATTTCCTTCTAATGGGGGAATGATGTGACAACCCAAAACTTCTATTATGTACATCCCTTCACTTCAATAGAAGTCAGAACAGTTTCTGCAAACTTTCAAGCTTTTTGGAATAAGTTTGAGTATGTTAGGAATAACACTTTAGGAGATATCAGGATAGAGGATGCTCTAGGGTTTATTGTGCAACAATAGTAACCCAAAGCTTCAAGAGTTGGAGTTTACGGCCTAAATAATGGAGTTTACGTCCATAAACCCTAAAAGGGTGTCTATATTTGACACTTGGTCATTATTTACACTTTTTCAACATTTCAAGATCCAAAATCCAATTCTCTCTCAAGTAGCTTCAACTTTTGCTCCTAGATCTTCAAATAGTAAGTGTTTCTAACCCTTTTAAGTTGGTATATCACTTAATCTGGTGTTTTAACACACTTCCATCCATAAAAATGTTCCAAAAGGTTAGATCTTCAAGTTTCACCAAGAACACCAAGAACACACACTAGTGTTCTTGGCCTTTTGGTACCAATTCAAGCCTCTATCTTGTAAGTACTTCTATCCTAGAGTATGTTAAGGCTTGATACACTTTTTTATATCAAGAAAAACACCCAAGAATCACAAGAACAAGGTGTTTACGGCCCAAGATCTTCTTAGGCCGTAAACCCTAAAAAGGGTGCCAAAGTGTGCTCTAGCTCCTTCCTTATGATTAGGACTTAGCATAGAACCTTTCCTTGATGAGTGTAGCACCTGAAAAACACCAAAAAACCCCCATGATTATGATTTTACGGTTTGGGAATCTCCCAAAACCGTAAACACCCCCAAAGGGTGTTTTGATGCCCTTAACACCTTAGTAAGCCTTGAATATTAGCATGGAACCTTACACCATTGAATTAGGGACTTCAAACATCGATTTGGTACTTCTTACCACGAGTTTACGGCCGTAAACTCATGGGGATGTGGTCCCCAAAACGTAAACACAAGTTAGGGTCATTTTTTGACCTTAAACTCACTTAGTCTCTTGTTTAAGCCTTAGAACAGTTAACCACTTAAGTCTTTATAGTGTTAAGCCTCATTTGGTGACCCAATTGAGAGTTTACGGCCAGGACTAAACTTCCCTGGGCCGTAAACTCCAACAATCATTGTCCATTGACCATAAACTCCCGTATAAAGCCTTGCACTCCTTAGTTGCAACCCGATAGCCTCCTAACACTTTGACCAAAGTGTTTTCCTCACATTAGGATGTTTATACATGTTTAATTAGTGTTATAATCACTAACTATATATATATATATACATATGTCTTCATATGTTATTAGGATCATTGTGTGTGTCTAAGTCTTCACTTGACACAAAGCACTTGTCCGACACTTCCATCCGATCCACTCACTGCAGGCGAGTTCATACCCCTTAATTAACCTTTTAAATGTTTTGTAAATGTTTATAAATGCTTTTTTTTGGGGGGGGGGGTGGGGGGGGAATACAAGTTGAATCATGTTTAGTTATTATATCAATCACATGTGATTAATAACTAGCATGCGTATGGATTTACTATACATTAACTATTTTACCAGACAGACTTCTTCAAATGACTTTCTTAAATGTTTTTATATGTTTAAAACTCTTTATTAAACTGTCTTACATACCGTATGTTTCCTTTTAAACTCTTTTACAACTGAGTTTCAAACAAAGGTCTTCCTTATACTTAGATTGTCTTATCAAACAAAATACTTTCAAATCGTTTTACAAACTGACATCAAGTCATCGTTTCTTAGTTTTAAACTTTTCAAAGGTTTTACAAAACTTCCTTTATGCTTTTATATTATCAAATGCATGCCCATATATGTATAGTTATATAAGTAATGTTTAAAGGACTTAGGAAGGCTAGTTCACTTTATTTCCTTTTCCTCGTTGGGATGTGGCTTTAGGGTACCAGTTAGTCGTCTAAATATTAGTTATATACCATATACATACATATATATATATATATATATATATATATATATATATATATATATATAGACATAAAAGTTTCCTCAGTCAGTTCAGTACCTTTGGGTAGCAAATGCATACTTTCGGTTATACACGTACATTATTAGTAACTATTATAGGTATAGTTAGGAGATACTACTTACCATTCCAAGTACGAGGAATCACACAAGATTCAGTTCATTCATGAGTCTATGCTAGTACATTACATGTTACATGAATACGTTTACATAGATACCCTTACATGGATACTTTTACATGGATACTTTTACGTAGATACTATATGTGACAACCCTATATTTTTCCAAAAGCAATGTAACACTCAAAAGTCAAATACAATGAAAACTATTTGGAATCAACGAAATTAACCTAAAAAATAATGTGTTCAAATATCTAAATTGGGATACATGAAATGTTAGATATCGTGCCAAGGTTTTCAAAAACATAAAGAACATTGGAAACCGGGTTATATTGAAGAGACTATATCCACTCAAATATTTACGACACACCCGGTAAAACACTATTTAACGTAAAAAGTGAAATTACAATAAAATGCATTTTAGCCTTAAGTATCTAAACAAAAGTTGTAGAGTTCGTTAAATTGTAAACGTACATAAAAAGATCGCCTAAATTGGACCTCGTATGAAGAAGTTACGAATTTTCAAAGTTTCGTAACAGTAGTAGAGGACTAAAAACTCGAATCGAAGATCGAGCGAGATTTAGCTAACACAATCTAAACGAAAGTTGAAGGTCTCCACAATAGGGGTAAGTTGATAAAAAGACAAACGAAAACCAACGTCGGATAAAGAAACTATGAATTTTTAACGGACTTTAGCAGTCCCAGCCTATTAAAAACATAGCATTATCAATAAAGTCAAAACTAGCTGACGAAGTCTAAAAGAAAGTTGTAGAGCATAATCTCACCTACGCGTGGATATAAAGAACGCGAAAAACGGAGCCCGTACGTGAAAGTTACGGAATTTAGAAGATGGAAGCCAGGATTACGCCCAACGTAATGTAGGAGTACGCTCAGCGTACTCAGGTGCAGGGTCGAGTCCCATCGGCTGCAGCTCTACGCCTAGCTAGACTCGAGTCGTAAGCCATGACGCAAAGTTTTGCCCAGCGTAACCGAAGTACGCCCAGCGTAACGCGTACGCCCAACGTACTCGTCCTTCCAGCCCTATAAATAGAAGACATAAGCTCCGGATTTTTGGCACACATTCTCAAGCCCACACTCACTCTCACACATTTACAAGCACCAGAAGTCGTCCCGACACCCTCGATTTCCGCACCCGAGCCCCCGACGAAGGTTCTACGCTACCGAGATCCCCGAGAAGCTCGAAGACGTAGCTTTCCGCGGTTGAAGTTCTGCTTGACTCTAGTCCCGCGCTCTTCAAACCAAAAAAGTGAGTTCATACCCCTACTTTTCAAGTCTTTTCATGTTTTTTGGGGGGGGGGGGGGGGAAATACAAGTACTATACAAGTAAACGTATCGTTTTATAAACATAGATGCAACATCTATCTTGTTATTTATCGACACCAACATCTTACTTTATGTATAAAGTTTAGTATATCATCAAGTTATTTTCACCAATTGGAACATACTTCTGAAAAACTATAATGGGTATAGTTAGCAAGTTATCCATACATTCTTACGTATACATCTTGAAAAATGAAATACTTTCAACATAGATGAAATAAAGTCTTTCTTATCGTAAATCTATTTATACTAAGTGATGTGAGATATTCAAACTTCAACGTACTCTTATGTATGCATTTCAAGTTCTGTATTATAATCCATAATCTCTTGGAGGGAGAGCGTGATACTTGTGTATAGATCTATATGGGATTGACAACCCCTCACCTAAACTGTTAGCTACAGTTAGACCGATAGGTCTGGGGTGACAATTGTCATAACACTACAACACCTGAAGAATGTTGTTATAGGAAGTCTGTGTCAATAGTATGGTTATAAAACTCACACGAAAGTATAAAAACGAGATGGATTTACGAGACTCATATATGCATTTAGTAATTACATTATTTTGAGCACAAAGTTTATCTTTATCATTCAAGTACGAAAAATACTAACGCACTCCAACTTTGGGAACTTTTCAAACTATATACAGAAAATATTGGATTTTCCAAAAACCACGTTCATCGATTTTCTACCAAAAAGACATACTTTTCAATAAAAAACACTTATGAACTCACCAACTTTATTGTTGACACTTTTTCGAAACCACTTGTATTTCTCAGGGAATCAGTAATACAGGTAACTACTAGCTTTTGAAGAATGGACGCTAACGGCGATTATTATTAAACATTTTACATCATCATATTGTAATATTTTTTTGGAAACATGTATAACGCAACAAAATACGTTTTTATTATATATATGATGGTTGTGTTACTTTCTTTACAATATTCAATTGTTATGATACTACGTGAAGTCATCCACCCCCGAATGTTTCCGCCATTCTGGTTTGGGGGTGTGACACTATATGATGAGATACTATTACATATTATATGTATAGATACTATTATATATAATTCTCCTTCTTATCTTTATTTTGTGATACATTCACATAATCGATGAGATAGATTGGACTTAATATCCTAGTACCAAATGATACTTTATGGGACTAACCATTCCTACACCCAGCTGTTAGCCACAGAGGTAAATGCACATCTACGGATGTCTACGGTTGATACCATTATAGGTATACTTTAAGGGACTAACTATTCCTACACCCAGCTGTTAGCTACAGAGGTAAATGTACATCTACGGATGTCTACAGCTAATACTATTAGTTATCCTAGTACAAAATGATAATACTTAAGTTATTTATATTATTACCTTTATCTTGTGACACATTTAGATAACCAATGAGGTAAATTATATTTGAGTATCCTAGTACCAAAGGATACAATTTCGTATATTAATAATAATAGTCGTACAGTCGGGTCTTGGCAGAAGGCTAGTTTCAAAACAATCGGGTCTTGGTAGAAGGTTACTTTGAAAATAGTTAAGTCTTGGTAGAAGACTACTTTTTATACTAGTAGAAATCATAGGGATTTATAGGGTTTTCAAACGTTATTCGACTAGTTACAAACATTTCCATACTTATACAAACATTTATCCAAATGTTTACAAGTCTTTACTTTCCATTTTTACAAATCAAAGATACATTAATACTTATGAATTCACCAGCTTTATTATGTTGTTTATAATATGAAATAACACACTTGTAATCAAAATTATACTATTAATGCAATGGATGATGTTGTTGCTTGTTTACTACTTTGCATTGTTGTGATACTTGACATGACGTCCTCCGCCCCAGAACGTTTCTGCCGTTCCTGGTTTTGGGGTGTGACATCCATTAAGTGCATTCTTGCCTTAAGTTAGTTTGCCAATGATTAGTATTTAATATTTCAAGTTTATTAAATAATTCTCGTGTGTGAGTCCCGATCAATTTCCACAAGTTGGGTTTTATGCCCTTAGGGTTTTCCAAACCCTAATTAGGGTTTTCTAACCCAATACTAGTTCATTAGTCCATTGGATGGGCTTTTAGGTCACATTGGGCCTTATTGGCTCATTAGGGTTCTATTGGGCCCATTAGGGTTTCATTGGTCCCATATTGTCCAAACATCCCCCAAGCGAGGTCCAAACCCAAAAGCACACCGCCACATTGGGCCTTATTGGCTCAAAGCACACCGCCACCCGAAATGGCGACCGGTGGTGGTAGGAGGCGACAACCACCACCTCACGGTGGTGGTTTCAAGTTTTTCTATTATTATTCCGACATCGATTACAGTTTACAACCAAATCCGAATGACACACTCACACACTAATCTAATAAAACACACACACACACAACCATTGTGGTGGCCGGTGGTGGTAAGTGGTCTTCTTGGCTTTCTGGCCAAATCAAAACACACACACGCCGTTATAACAGAAGTACACACACTAAGCACGACTTTTTCTCGGAATTGAACTCGACCACCCATCTCACGGTGGCGCACGGAGGCGGCGACATGATAACGACCACCATGATGGGCCCCATGGTGATTCCTATGATGTTTACGGCCAAAAGAGAGCATCCACACTTGCATCCGACTAGCAGAAACCACCCGCCTGAACGAGGTTGTTGAACGCGCATCCACGCAGCCACGACTGGTGGCGGACGACAACCAGAGTGCTGAAGGAGAGGGTCGCCTGGAGCTGTGGTGGCGACGTGCGTATCTAAGCGTATCGAGTGGAGAAACGGAGAGAAGATACGACTGAAGGTGATGGTAGCGGCACTCGCGAAGACTAACGGCGAGCAGCAACAATGTCCATCGGCGGCGACGAAGTGAAGGCAGTCGATTGCGGTTTACTGGCAATAGGTTTGTGGTTGGCTTTGGTAGCTGAATGACTTCATGACGACGACTGGTGGCGGCTCACGTCTTCAGTGGAAGTGGGACGACATCGGTGGTGAAAGGCGGCGTATAGGTGGTGTGGCGCCGGAATTGGAGAAGGAGGGTGGTGGCGGCTACCATCTCTATTAGGGTTAGGGTTAGTATGGGGTGTATTATGAATATATATGTTGGCTGAAAGAGGGTGACGAGTTCAACCCGTGTCCACCACCAAACATATGCATTTTAACACATTTGGTCCCTTCCCATAAGAGTCTTTTCAACTTGCATCCGAAATTTACTCCTTTAGTCCGTGCCTTTTAAAAATCCTTTCACAACAAGTTCAAAAATTACCAATCAACCCCCAGGACTTCCATTCTTGTCATTTGGCTTCCCGAAACCAACACCTCACTAATTATTATTTGATTTTGGGCTTTAATACTATAAAATAATAATAAAAATTACTTCTCGGGGCTCTTGATTTATTATTTAATTTCTCTACTTAAAACGGGATGTTACATTATAATTGAAAACAAATACTAAATGAACCACAATCACCTTAATTCTAAAAGACAATGTATTTACACGATATAATTTTACCTTATATTTCCTACCTGATCGAGTATACTCCTTATTGACACCACATTCATAATAATCAAAGAGTAGAACATCTCATCCATATGGGTTAGTTAATCTGTGGAAGAGGTTAGCTACAATACATGACCATAGGTACTATTCATCAGGTTACCCTCATCCATAGGGGTTAGTTAATCCGTGGTCAATACTGTCTCGACATCCTTCACTGACTATGTATGCTTCCCAACATTTTCTCTTAATCGACCGCTTCTCCCCCTAATCGGATCAATTGGTGTCTCTCCTTCTCCGCTCCTGACTCCCTCTCCTGAACTTTTTCCACCGTGTACTTCCCAGATATGCTCCACCTTCTCTCTTCTATCCTCTTTTGGTTCTCCATTTACCCGTCGGATACTCACCACCATCTTTTATTCTTTGTAAAAGTCGTTGATCTCCCTAACAACGACCTGATGATCCCCTCTCTATTTAAACTGTCCCTTTGATCGTCATCGCTTCCAGTCAGTTCCTAACAGTTGTTATTTGAGAGATATTGAGTTGTTGAGCATTCCATTGTCTTTTTTTTTGTTTTTCTCGGTCGAAATCAATGACGTAACCAAGAAAGTTTCGAATAACTGTGATTGGCTCTGGTTAGACCATGAAGTTAAGGAGATTATGGACTCCAAAATCTATAGTTTATAAGAGTAATGACTTCCAGTCTATGCTTTGAAGCGATGTAAGAAAAAAAGACAACAAGCATAGGAAATCAAACACTCAAAAGGAAGCTGGAACATCGCGAAGGGTAGTAATCAAAATTGGAAACAAAACAATCTTCATATGGAACCATATGGAAGCAACATTTATACATCCCCAAAGTCCCCAACTTTCAATTGTTTATTAAAGTTTGTGTCACACTTGAAATCCCCAATTTCCAGGTTTGATCATGTAAGATTATCTACAATTTGTGTTTTTTTTGTTGATTTACACATCAATTTTGGATCATCCACTTTTAGTTTTAAATTATATAGAAATCCCCATTGTTCTAAGGAGCGCAATTATCGAAATTTGATGAGTGAAGGTTTGTATAGATCGTATATACTTCAAGTATAAACACTAAAGACAAACTTAATCAACGAATATAAAGAACAGAAATTAAAAGACACAGAGAGTTCTCCAAATTGTTTCTTTCACCAAGAAAGAGTTTTTGTCCTCACCAAGAAGACGGTTGTCATAAAGACGATTACAACACCAAGCCGTATTGTACAACATTAGGGTTTTCCCTAATGTTGTATACATACTAATCTATACATATCAATCCTATGATTAAAGGGATTGTATCTAATCTATACCAAAACCGATCTTATCACGAAGATACCAGATCTGTGATCTATTTTATACTTATCTATATCGTTACCTAATATACAAAAGACTACATAGAATAACTAGGCTATACACTGATCCGATATATTTGTGATAAGATCGGTTTTGGAAGAGCCATTGTAGAACTTGTCAGCTTCTTTTAAGATTTCAGGCTTGACCTATCTGAATTAATCAAGCTTAAGTTCATTCAATCTTCTACTAAGCTCCAGTGATATCAACACACGATATCCTCTTTCCAGTTCATAGTGACCTAGTCCTTCCAAGCGAAGATGAAACAAATGTTCAGTGGGAGCAGAAGGAAGGTTATCAGTACGTTGAAAGCACATATGATTCTGACTGTCAAGATAAAATATCCCATGCTCTGGTTCTGGAATGAACATATATTGGATTGGTTCAACACCCACTAGTAATTCATTGTTGATATACTGAGTTCTATAAGGAAAAAGAAACTTGGTATTTTTGGATTGTCTGGGACTGAGGAGGATGGTCTTGATTGACCAGCTGATGATGGACCAACTGATGACACAAGGTTCAGCTTCTTGACTTTCTTGAGTAGCTGCTGTATGCCAACTTCTATTCTTGAGCATGAACACCCTTGTGTGTGTAGATAATTTCTTGACATTAGTACAAAAATGACATACGGTGACACTTTTAGAAAAATGATCTGTCACACTTTATACGAAAAAGGTCAAAAAAAAAAAAAAAAAAATTGAGACTGTTTTTGGATACATTTACATTAGTTTGTGTCTCCATTGTATAGATAATCAAAACTTTAACCACATTTTATTATACCAAATGTGACAGTTATTAATGACACTTGAAGACTGTGGCCATATTTCACTATTAGCCACATTTATAGATTTACATTATGATACTTTTTATATAAGAGACAATACATAGATATCTGGTGACATGAGGAAATTCTATATGTTTCTGTGGGCGTGTTCGACACAGAGCGTTTGAGAGCTTCTAGCTTCTAGCGTTTGACAAAACGCTCCGTTTTGAACAGAAAGCCCCGTTCGGCACACCAAGCTTATAGCGTTTAGTTTAAACAAAACGCTCCAAATCCAAATGCTACTTCATGTAGCGTTTAACAAAACGCTACAAGCTACATGCTACCCGCTACAAGCCACCCGCTACCAGCTAATTTTGCCAAACAAGCCTTGTATCATGGTGATATTTTGACACATGAAATCTAATGTAGCTAACAAGGGATACATATTGCCGCATTAAATATTTGTGTGTCCATAGGGTGGCATTTCGCAATGACTAAGTAAAAGCAAGAAAACAAGTTAATTTTAGTGGTTTATGGTTATGTGCCTTTTATTTTGCGTGACAAAATATATAATGAATTGGCTATGAAAAAAAACAAATATTATTAGTGTAAGTTGCATTTGGTTATGTTTACAATTATTATGTTTGTCTATAAGTAAATCTAGTTAGAAGAAATATAATGTCTGATCAGTATAATTATAGTATTGTCATTGAATGTGTGACTATAATTATGTAATGGTCATTTTTTGTACTAGTTTGTGTCTAAATGTGAAGAATAGTCTTCATCAAAATACAATTTGTTGAATAGTCAACCATGTGAAGTTGCATCTGAAGGGCTCCATTAAATCGACCAAAATACACTCTTGAAAGGGACGTAAATTGTTACTACGGTGTGTAGCAATTTCTGCATCTTGAACCCCCAAAAAAGTAAAAGACCATATTGCCCTTTAGTAGTAAAATAGTCATAGTTTTCTTGTTATATTCCATTTTAGAGTTGAAAATCCAAACCAAAACAACTTCCCATATAGAATACCAACAATAGCATTCAACTTTAAAATGCCCCTTTTCGACTTATGATCACACAATTCATAAAACAATGACAAACTGAATGACTATGTAGATAAATTGTATTAAATATGAATCGGTAGCAATGTGCTGAAACAGTACAATTAAAAGGATATTACCATATACTACAATTTTATAATTATATATAAACACCAACTTTTTACACTAAGAAAAATAACGTATTATTAGTCAACGATCTGACTTATATAGAGCCATTGAGTCCACCCAAAATACATAACTTATTATTAGACTTTGGGATAGTTTTCGCAAAAAAATCCCAGTTTTTTCGTTTGAAAATTGTTGGAATTGCCTACATCAAATGAGTTTTGGCCATATATCATTTTGACTTTTGAAACCTATTTTGGTCATATAACAGTTGGAGTGATGTCAACATGTAAAAAACAAATTGTTAAAATTGCATTTGAAGGGCTCCTTTCAGTTGACCAAAACACCCTCTAAAAGGGGACATAAATTGTTAATAGGGTATGTACCAATTTTTGCATCAGAACCCCCAAAAAAAGTAAAAGACCATTTTCTCCTTTTATGTTTAAGCTGTCACAGTTTTCTTATATTCCTTTTACACTTGAAATTCCAAACCAAAACAATTTCCCATAAAGAATACCAGACAATAACATTCCACTTTTGTAACAACCCAAAGTTTTCCATCGCCGAAACCCGTTCTACCCGTAAAACTCGCCGTTTATCAATTCGTTCCGATTTCATTTTTGAGTTAAATTATTTAAACTTATATGTTTATTTTAATAATAATGAGTGTCCAAATCCCTTAGGAACTCATGAAATTAGCTCAAAATGTTTATTTCATAAATTTTAGAAACGTCCCCGCCGAGTTACGGAAACTTAATTGAGTGCGACCAAAAGCCCCGTTGAATGCCGGTATCGGGTAGAATTTCACCGTGTCCAAGTTTTGGGACCTATTTAAATGTGTTTGAGCTTTCATTTGAAGCTTTTTCTTCATCTCTCTACTCTCTCTCTAACCTCTCTCCTAAATTCAAGTTTAAGGGTCCAAATCTCAAATTTAAGGCTTCTAATCACCAAGGTACCTTCCCTAACTTGTTATACAACCCCTCTAGCCTTCAAATTCGAGTTTAAATCATGGATTAGGACCATTATCATGTGTTTACGGCCCTAGAACATTCCTAGGCCGTAAACTCATATAAATGGGGGGTTTTGGAGCAACAAAACCCTTCTAAACCACAATTAGACCTTAGATATGGCTAGATGACTTTATGGAATGGACTTAGAATGCCTTGAACCATGATTTAGAGCCTTGTTCACGTGTTTACGGCCCTGGAGCATGCTTGGTCCGTAAACACATATAAAAGGGGTTTTTATGCCCTTAAACTCTTCCAAAACACCAATAAGGCGTAGATACGACTTGTAGAATTATGGTTTTGGCCTTGGAACACCTTGAACATCAATTTAGAGGAGTAAACTTGAGTTTACTGCCCAAGAACATGCTTGGGCCGTAAAGTCATATTTTTGGGGAGTAAACTCCTCTAAATGTGTTAAGATGCCACTTAAACACACCTTAAGCCTTGGGATAAATTCTAGAAGTGTCCACAAACAATTTAGAAGCCTAAAACATATTAAAACACCCTCCCTAAGGTGTTCACAGCCATGAGAGGAGTCATGGGCCGTAAACTCCTAAAACCATGTCCAAAGTACCCCAAAAATTCATACAAGGCTTGGAAAAATCAATTAGAATCACATGTGACTGATTTAGGACCAAAACATCAAGGATCTTGTGTGTGGGGAATTTTACGGCCGTAAACTCCATGTTTACTGCCGTAAACTCCAATAAGTGGTCCCTATGTGAGTTTTAATCCATTCCAAAGCCAAAAATCCAAGTCTAGCAATTATTCTCGATTGTTATGAAGCCATTTTGCACCGAAAATCACCCTCCATGAGTTCACAGCCGTGAACTCATATGGATGAGGTGTTTAGGGCAGTAAACTCCTTAAAGAGTTTACTCTTGAAGAGTAAACTCCATTCCTTAGTCATACAAGTCCTTAAGTGCCACCCAGGTCGTTCCAAACACTTGTAATGGGGTGTTTCCGCAACTAGAAGCGTATGTCTTTATCAAATAAATTAATCAAGTCCTAATTAGATACAAATGTGTATCATTTCATAATCCATAGGAATCTTGTGCGTTCGCGAACCCAGAACTGACGTTTAGGATCCAAACTGACGCGTTTCTCAACCGGTGAGTTCATACCCCTACCCTTTTTCAATGGTTTTTCAAATGTTTTCAGGGGGGGGGGAATACAAGCAAAGGTACAAGGAAATCTTGTACTTAAACGTATTTTCAGTTCAAATGTTCTATTTCATGTATGTTTTTAATATCGAAAATCCTGATAACTAATGATTTGAATTGCAGGGTAAACAGTTAGACTATAGTCAGATTTCTTTAAAAAGTGTTTTAAACTATATTACTTTTTGTAAAAGAAATCATACTAATCATAACTAAGATTAATACTAAACGAATACGAATACGAATATAACCAATAGTTTTGTATGAATACGAATACGAATGCGAATACGAATATAACCAATAGTATAGTACGAATACGAATACGAATGCGAATACGAATATAACCAATAGGATAGTACAAATATGAATACGAATACGAATATGAATATAACCAATAGTATAGTACGAATACGAATACGAACATGAATATAACTATTAGGTTAGTACGTATACGAATGCGAATACTAATATAACTAATAGGATAGAACGAATACGAATACGAATAGAAATAGGACTACGAATGCGAAATAACGCCTTTGGATGACACCAAGACTTTGAATATACAGTTAGTGTACGCCTTGAATGTCACCAGAGTTTCGAATTTAATACGGAAGTATGCCTCTGGACCTCTACTGAGTTTTGAATACATCCGCCTTAGAATGTCGCCAGAGATACGGAAATACAGCTAATGTACTCTTTCGGAAATCATCAGAATAATCGAAAATACTGTAATGTACGTTTCTGGTGAATCCAAATATTCGAAAATACAACTAAGTTAGTAGATGATAGACATTCGAATGTAGGATAACTAAGATTTTAGAATACTTAACTAATACTACGAGTATGGTAATCATTAGTACTTCGAAATCAAACTTAAGAACCAACCTCAACACATATGAAAATATGGGATTTTCCTGAAGTAACATAACAACTAGTAACGAAATTAGAATCAAATAAAGTAACAAACGAATAACTAAACTATTAGGAAAATATGGGATTTTCCTGGAATGACATAACAAACCATTTTCGAATTTGTAACAAAAGATAACTAAACTGTTTTCATAAGAAAATATGGGATTTTCTTGGATAACAAACCTTTTTGGTAAACTAAAGGAAACTCGTTCTTTTCAAAACTAAACCGCTTATGAACTCACCAGCTTTATGTTGATTTTCAAACTGCTTGTATTCTCAGGTCAGCGTTAGACAAGTACACCACCATCTTTTGCAGAAGACGGAGGGTTCCGAAGACTCGTCTTTGCTTTTGTTCATATGATATATGTATATAACACTTGTATAACTTTTCTTTCAAACAGATGTAAACAATATAATGTAATGTAATGTTTTGTGTTTACTGTTTTACTATGTGCATTGGATTTGATTCTCAATGTGGAGTCAACCCCGGAAACGTTTCCGCCTTTTGTTTTCGGGGTGTGACAGATTGGTATCAGAGCCCTTGTATATAGTGAACTAGTATACCAATGCTTACATGGTATAAGACTATAAACACTAAAGGGCCTAAGCGCTCTGAACTAAAAGTATCCTTTAAAATATAAGTATTTTCAAAAGTATACAAGTATACCGATCCGTCGAGATCCGTAACTACAAGTAGAACAAAACATAAGTAAAAGGGTGTTGTACGCTGTGGTTAAACCTAGCCAGTTATGTAGCCGTGTCTAGGATCAGTATAGGCTGACCAACTATATTCATTCGAGACACAACCAACATGTGCTTGGAAGTGACTGTGGTACGCAGCATACCTACAACTTACCCAATACCCCAAACAACGAGTCGTCGTTGCAGCGAACCATGAAATACTATGGGAGTATTTCTCGAGCCGATTCGTTGTAGAAGTCCTCATTCAAGCGTTGTTCCTTGATCATTCCTATGGTGATAAAATTATCTGCCTTGATAACTCTTTCCTGCCTTATCGCTTAATATAATTTTATATCTGTCTTGATGAGATATCCCCTGATCCATATCTCTTGATTCAATTTAGAGGACTTATGATCCTCTCTTTCCCGATCTTTTAGATCAAGATGCCTCCAAGAAAGAGACCCAACTCGAAGAACACCAACAACCCTCCGCCGGCACCACCTCTTCTTCAAATCGATCTGGAAACACTTCAGGCAGCCATTACTGCCACAATATCACCCATCTTGCCTCAACTAAACCCTAGTGGTTCAGGGAGTGGTTCCCAAACCCAAAACCCGGAAGGTAATCAGGGACACCGGAAGGAGTGTTCCTATAAAGAATTTATGAACGCAAAACCCACATTCTTCGATGGCATAGGGGGTGTCATTGCTCTAACTCGGTGGTTAGAGAAAATCGAATCTATCTTCGAGATTTGTGCCTGTTCGGAATCCGAAAAGGTGAAATTCACCGCCTGTACACTCATCGATAAAACTTTGACTTGGTGGAACGGCCGAGTCAAATCCCTGACTCTACCTGTAGCCAATGCTATGGGATGGGAGGTTATGAAGGAACTTCTGCGCGCGGAGTATTGCCCTCGGGGTGAAATTCAGAAGCTGGAGCATGAACTCTGGAACCTGAAGATGAAAGGTTCCGATATCGCCGCTTACACATCTAGATTTGATGACTTAGCACTGCTTTGTCCGGGGTTAGTTACCCCGGAAAACAAAAAGATTGAGAGGTTCATCTGGGGATTAACCCAGCCAACAAAAGGGAACGTTATAGCGGCAAAGCCAGATATCTATGACAGCGCCAAATGTCTAGCGCAAACCCTGATCGATCACAATGATGACCAAGAAGAAGCAGACACCACTCTCGAGCCAACAGAAAAGAGTGGCGAGAAAAGAAAGTTTTGGAAAAAGAAGAAGAAGAGTCATTCTTCCACAGAACCCTCGAAGAAACAGCAGATAGTGGCAGTCCACGCTGTCACTACCCCTGTTGCTGTATCTATTGTAGGTTCCTCAGCTCAAGCACCTATCACCGGATATGCCGGTATCCTCCCATGGTGTAACCGATGTAGCTACCACCATCGCATCCCTGGCCCTTGTCGTGCAAAGTTTTGTAAAAGCTGTGGCCAGGAAGGTCACCTCGCGTGAAACTGCAAAAACCCCAACCCAACCAACTAGTCAAGCTTCTGGAGCTAGTATCGGTCAAACCTGCTTCAGTTGTGGAGAGGTCAGGCATTATAGACGAAATTGTCCTAAGACAGTAACATTTGGCAACACCGGGAGAGTCCTAACTATGGGACAAGAAAACACAACCGCCGACCCCACCGTTGCCACAGGTATACTTCTCCTTGATGAATCTTGTGCCCGTAATCCTTTTCGATTCTAATGATGAAGGAATTTGCCAACCATTCATTCAAATATCTTTCTAAACTAAATCCTTCGTTAGTAATCGAAACGTGTACCGTCGAGATGACCAACCAGTGAGAAAGAGAACGTTAATGTCATACCCTTAGATCGTATCCTCAATTCGGATGATTATTCATTTCCATTCAATCTAATGATAAACTTTTCTTGAAAAGCTTTGATGCGATCATTGGCATGTAATGACTGAGTCTCATTCATGCTGTTATTCTTGTTTTCGAAAGGGTCGTCCGTCTGAATTTTTCTTCTGACCTGACTCTCATGATTCTCGGCATCAAACCTAAATCCAACCTTCGCATCTTCGTGTATCAAAGCTTAGAAAGTTTCCCATGCATTCCCCGTCCGTGTGATATTCAGGAAACGAGAAGTCTGCAACTCTTTCCTCGATGCCTTTCGCGAAAATTCTCGAGAATTCTTTCCGAACGTCTAGTCAAGTCTCATATCGACCTAATCCCTGGAACTGCCTCGTAGCCAAACCTCAGTAAGAATGATGTGTCCAATACAGCGACCAGGACCTGGCATGATAACCACGAGTTCGTAGTGGTGCCCTTCGGTCAACCATCTTCCCTGGTTATGTAGATAAGCAAGGCCATTATACCCGTGGACCTTTCCAAAAGCTAAGGCGATAGGGAACTAGTCGGCACTAGAGATACCTATAGAAACCTGTAACTTAGTAACATTAGACCCTTCGCGATACTTGTAGGAACGATTCCGTAACCTTCAAACTTTGGCTACCTTCAGAACTTAGTAACATTCCTCTGGTACTTCATGTCTCGGTCCTTAAGAAGTATCTACCCAACGAAATCAAGACGCGTCCCGATATTGAGGGTTCGCTGGAACGTCAAGCGGAGACCCGATTCCAATAGGGAGCGTGAAAACTCGGAGCAGCAAATCCATCCGTATCTCATTCCAATTCATGTTTGGTATCTTAATCTTCGAATTTCGGGACGAAATTCCCTCTAACGGGGGGGGGGGGGATAATGTAACAACCCAAAGTTTTCCATCGCTGAAACCCGTTCTACCCGTAAAACTCACCGTTTATCAATTCGTTCCGATTTCGTTTTTGGGTTAAATTATTTAAACTTATATTTTTATTTTAATAATAATGAGTGTCCAAATCCCTTAGGAACTCATGAAATTAGCTCAAAATGTTTATTTCAGAAATTTTAGAAACGTCCCCGCCAAGTTACGGAAACTTAATCGGATGCGACCAAAAGCCCCGTTTAATGCCGGTATTGGGTAGAATTTCATCGTGTCCAAGTTTTGGGACCTATTTAAATGTGTTTAAGGTTTCATTTGAAGCTTTTGCTTCATCTCTCTATTCTCTCTCTAACCTCTCTCCTAAATTCAAGTTTAAGGGTCCAAATCTCAAATTTAAGGCTTCTAATCACCAAGGTACCTTCCCTAACTTGTTATACAACCCCTCTAGCCTTCAAATTCGAATTTAAACCATGGATTAGGACCATTATCATGTGTTTACGGCCCTAGAACATTCCTAGACCGTAAAATCATATAAATGGGGTTTTTGGAGCAACAAAACCCTTCTAAACCACAATTAGACCAT
Organism: Lactuca serriola; assembly: GCF_051521515.1. Taxonomy (NCBI): domain Eukaryota; kingdom Viridiplantae; phylum Streptophyta; class Magnoliopsida; order Asterales; family Asteraceae; genus Lactuca; species Lactuca serriola. The sequence goes on from NC_136416.1 coordinate 121,309,682, forward strand.
AGATATGGCTAGATGACTTTATGGAATGGAATTAGAATGCCTTGAACCATGATTTAGAGCCTTGTTCATGTGTTTATGGCCCTGGAGCATGCTTGGGCCGTAAACACATATACAATGGGTTTTTATGCCCTTAAACTCTTCCAAAACACCAATAAGGCTTAGATACGACTTGTAGAATTAGGGTTTTGGCCTTGGAACACCTTGAACATCAATTTAGAGGAGTAAACTTGAGTTTACTGCCCAAGAACATGCTTGGGCCGTAAAGTCATATTATTGGGGAGTAAACTCCTCTAAATGTGTTAAGATGCCACTTAAACACACCTTAAGCCTTGGGATAAATTCTAGAAGTGTCCACAAACAATTTAGAAGCCTAAAACATATTAAAACACCCTCCCTAAGGAGTTCACAGCCATGAGAGGAGTCATGGGCCGTAAACTCCTAAAACCATGTCCAAAGTACCCCAAAATTCATACAAGGCTTGGAAAAATCAATTAGAATCACATGTGATTGATTTAGGACCAAAACATCAAAGATCTTGTGTGTGGGGGAGTTTACGGCCGTAAACTCCATGTTTACTGTGGTAAACTCCAATAGATGGTCCCTATGTGAGTTTTAATCCATTCCAAAGCCAAAAATCCAAGTCTAGCAATTATTCCCGATTGTTATGAAGCCATTTTGCACCAAAAAACACCCTCCATGAGTTCACGGCCGTGAACTCATATGGATGAGGTGTTTAGGGCAGTAAACTCCTTAAAGAGTTTACTCTTGAAGAGTAAACTCCGTTCCCTAGTCATACAAGTCCTTAAATGCCACCCGGGTCCTTCCAAACACTTGTAATGGGGTGTTTCCGCGACTAGAAGCGTATGTATTTATCAAATAAATTAATCAAGTCCTAATTAGATACAAATGCGTATCATTTCATAATCCTTAGGAATCTTGTGCGTTCGCGAACCCAGAACTGACGTTTAGGATCCAAACTGACGCGTTTCTCAACCGGTGAGTTCATACCCCTACCATTTTTCAATGGTTTTTCAAATGTTTTCAGGGGGGGGGGGGAATACAAGCAAAGGTACAAGGAAATCTTGTACTTAAACGTATTTTCAGTTCAAATGTTCTATTTCATGTATGTTTTTAATATCGAAAATCGTGATAACTAATGATTTGAATTGAGGGGTAAACAGTTAGACTATAGTCAGATTTCTTTAAAAAGTGTTTTAAACTATATTACTTTTTGTAAAAGAAATCATACTAATCATAACTAAGATTAATACTAAACGAATACGAATACAAATATAACCAATAGTATAGTACGAATACGAATACGAATGCGAATACGAATATAACCAATAGGATAGTACAAATACGAATACGAATACGAATACGAATATAACCAATAGTATAGTACGGATACGAATACGAACACGAATATTGTTGGAATAGTGTCTAAGGCTGTAACTATATTAGTCAAGTATTTGATTCGGTTGTGCATAGTCCTTTTGGGTTGCCTTCACCATAGCAACTTGATAGGATGATTTAATAAGAGAGAGTAAATATTATTAATATATTATGGGAATAATATAATGAATAATATATTGTTATTTGATTAATATAAGTCATAGAATTAATTAGAATTAATTTGGTGACTTAAAGAGATTAATTAAATAAAGGGGTATAAACTGTCAATTGTTTGATAGTTAAACTTTGGACTGTAAATCCATTTGGATATGGTATGGATGAATTCTAAGAGATTTAGGATAGCTAAAATCGTCCATATGATTATCTTAGGAATGGATTTGGATAGCCTTAAGAGAAGATTATCTGATAGGGACTTATCTGTAATCCTTAAGGAGTCTACAAGTATAAATAGACCCTATGGCTGATGGAATTCGACACTTAACCTAAAGTAAGGAACCTCTAGTCGAATTCCTCCCCTCTCCTCTCTCCTAAATCATCTTCCTTGCTATTGGTGTTTGTAAGCCATTAGAGGAGTGACATTTGTGACTCTAGAAGCTCCAAGACAACAAGGTCGACAAGGAATTCAAAGGTATGATTCTAGATCTGTTTCAATGTTGTTATTTAGCCTAAATAGTTATTAGAAGTCTTGGATTCAAAGCATGTTTAATTAGAAAGCCTAGATCCGAGCATTAGGGTTTTGCATGCGCACATAGGAAAGTTCTTATGGCTAAAACCCATCAAATATAACTATTAGGTTAGTACGAATACGAATGCGAATACTAATATAACTAATAGGATAGAACGAATACGAATACGAATATGAATAGAAATAGGACTACAAATGCGAAATAACGCCTTTGGATGACACCAAGACTTTGAATATACAGTTAGTGTACGCCTTGAATGTCACCAGAGTTTCGAATTTAATACGGAAGTATGCCTCTGGACCTCTATTGAGTTTCGAATACATCCGCCTTAGAAGGTCGCCAGAGATACGGAAATACAACTAATGTACTCTTTCGGAAATCATCAGAATAATCGAAAATACTGTAATGTACGTTTCTGGTGAATCCAAATATTCGAAAATACAACTAAGTTAGTAGATGATAGACATTCGAATGTAGGATAACTAAGAGTTTAGAATACTAAACTAATACTACGAGTATGGTAATCATTAGTACTTCGAAATCAAACTTAAGAACCAACCTCAACACATATGAAAATATGGGATTTTCCTGAAGTAACATAACAACTAGTAACGAAATTAGAATCGAATAAATTAACAAACGAATAACTAAACTATTAGGAAAATATGGGATTTTCCTGGAATGACATAACAAACCATTTTCGAATTTGTAACAAAAGATAACTAAACTGTTTTCATAAGAAAATATGGGATTTTCTTGGATAACAAACCTTTTTGGTAAACTAAAGGAAACTCGTTCTTTTCAAAACTAAACCGCTTATGAACTCACCAGCTTTATGTTGATTTTCAAACTGCTTGTATTCTCAGGTCAGCGTTAGACAAGTACACCACCATCTTTTGCAGAAGACGGAGGGTTCCGAAGACTCGTCTTTGCTTTTGTTCATATGATATATGTATATAACACTTGTATAACTTTTCTTTCAGACAGATGTAAACAATATTATGTAATGTAATGTTTTGTGTTTATTGTTTTACTATGTGCATTGGATTTGATACTCAACGTGGAGTCAACCCCGGAAACGTTTCCGCCTTTGGTTTTCGGGGTGTGACAACTTTGAAGGGAAGCTTTATAAAAAGAAAACAGTTAAAGTTGCACCTGATCACACTTTAATTGCTTATGTGTATCGAAACTAAAGGTAAACAATGGGTATTTCAGATTGATACCCAGCAGGCATCATGAAGCAATTAAGCTTTGATTTTTTAAGAATTAACTAAATTATGACGACATTTACATGAACCATGAACTTTGCAACATTATCCTAAAATAATTTTTTATGCATCTCTTATAAATATACATATTATAAAGGAAAACAAAGCTGACGTGTGAAAAAGATGTTAAGGCAACGATAGAGCACAAGTTGATTGAAACAAAAGCAAAAACTAACTTGTTAAAATACAGATCAATGATAGTAACTTGGTCATTACATAATAAGAACCAAAAAACTATGTTGGAGAACCAAACAAATTAATCATCACTCTAAAAAAACTAAAAACTAAGTAACTCTCACATTTCGATATATATTAAAAACCAAAGAATAATATCCAGTTTTATTTGGCAACACCCAATAACTACCGATAATATAAACCATTTTAGTTCACATCTTGAAATAATCTATTTGTTCTCTTGTTGATCACATTTCACTTGTTAACATTATCTACTCGTGCCAAATAAATCAGTAAAAAAGTTAGTTTGATAAATGGAATCAATGTGTAATCATGGAGAATTTGTTAGCCTAAAATTGAAAAAAAAAATTACATATGCAAGATTCACAAAACATTTCATCAAACACCTAAAATGCATTCGTGCTGGCACTGCACTAGTATTATTCTCAAAATATGAGCATTTTTGGCGATTAGCTTTATACAAATTCAAGGTATATCTTCTAACTCAGACAAGATTGCACCAATTCCATTTTCAAATACAATAGAATGGTAAATAAGTTAGTTGATCTAAGGCCAGACGAACACAACACTAGTGAAGTAACGGTGGTAGTTTACCCACATGTGTGAAATATGAGAGGATAGTCCAACGAAATCGATTAGATGATGAATTTAGATATGTACCTGATTTTGATTTGTATGGAATAGATTTGAGCGTCAATTGATGATTAGCAGAGTGGGATTTGCACACATGGTAGTTTGGCTCACGCGAGATGGTGTGCACAGAGCGTCAATTGATGAACCCACCCAAATCGTCACATCAGCCTCCCATCTCGACCCTCTCTCTCAGCCTAAGATCGATAAATCCTTGCCACCTTTCCCTTCGAGTTATTTTTTTCGATTGCTTCTTGATTGATGACCCAACACCAATCAACCCCTAAAACCAATTGAATGTGTCTCTTAATTTTTTTCTTTACACACTCAATGTTCAACTACAAGGAACAGTAGGGACAAGGTTCGATCAATATTCTATGGGATTCTTAATGCTTTTTCTAGTATAGTCCCTAGACTTCCATGGTTAAGTTCTAAGCACTCTTAACCCTAATACATTGACATTCTAAGTATATTTTAATGACATTTTCGTTCCTCCTTTATATTTATACTTTTTAATTCCATATATTTATCCTATTTTTTCCCCAAAAATAAAAAATTGTTTAATTAAATTACACACCTTTTAAATGAAATATATTTTCTCTATATTCCCTTACATCTTAATTAAATAATATACTCAATTAACTCTTTATGTGTTAATTGACTCAATTTTCATTTAATTTATTTTGTTTTATCCTCTTAGCAACGAAATAGCTTTACATCACTTAATAACCTTGTAATGGAACACTAACGTCGTTAGAGGAATGATTTTTGAGTCGTTACAGTATAGAAAACTAACAACATATGGACAAGCACGTGATATTCGAATAGTTTTCCTCACCATGTGAGCTATGGAAAACCACATGGCCCAATCATGTATTTTTCTTTAAAAAGATATAAAGACTAATAAAGAAATTTGTATATTATATGAATAATATATTATATCAAACAACAATATACTTATGTGTTTATATCCATATTTTATTTTTGTCCACAATAGCAACCAAGTTTTGTATTTTTAAAAATATATGTGATATGAAACATATTTAAGTAATATGGTTTAATGCCTAAGTGTTATGGCTTATTACTTATTACTTATAGCTTAGGGCTTAATATTTGGGGCTTATGGAATAGGACTTGTCAATTAAGGTTTATGGTTTAGGGTTTTGGGCTTATAGCTTATGGCTTACAGTATATCACTTACAGATTAATGCTTATGACTTATGGATTAGGTTGTAGAACTTTGGATTAAGGCTTTTGGGTTATGGCTTTCGACTTAGTGATTAGGGCTTATGACATAAGGCATATTGCTTAAGGATTAAGGTGTATGGTTTATGTCTTATGATTTATGACTTAGGGTTTAGGCCTTATGGCTTATGGCTTAGGCCTTAAGGATTATGCTTTATGGCTTAATGCTTAGGGATTATGCCATATGGTGTAAGACTTAGGGTTTATGGGGTATGACTTAGAGTTTATGTATGTGTGTATGTCTATGTGTATGTTCGTATATATATATATATATATATATATATATATATATATATATATATATATATATATATATATATATATATATATATTAAGCCTTAAGGCTACCACATGTGCCCTAATCCATAAGCACTACACATGAAGCCTATGCATTAAGCATGCACCAAGCACTAAGCCTTATCCCTTATGGTGGGTTGGGATGGTTGGATGGGTTTTAGAGATTATAGGATTCGGGTTTATGACATATGGTTTAAGGTTTAAGGATTATAACTTATGGCTTAAGACATATGAATTTTGGCTTATGGATTAGGACTTAAGGCTTAAGATTGATGGGATATAAGCTATAAAATCAAAGTGCTAACCCTTAGTCTTAATCTTTAAACTATTAACAATAATCCATAAACTAAAATCCATAAACCATAAGCCATAATCCTTTATGGATTAGGGTGTATAACATAGGCTTGAGGCTTATCTCTTAGGGGTTATTGTGTATGGTTTATGGCTTGTCACTTATATACTAAGGATCATGTCTTATGGATTATAACTAAATGCTTATGGGTTATGGACTATGTCTTTAGACTTATGACTTAAGGCTTAAGTCTTATAACTCATACCTTATGGTGTATGATGTTTGGATTATGGACTTTTGGTTTATTGCTTATGACTTATGACTCAGGGCTTATGGACTATGGATTAGGTGTCATGTCTTTAGAGTAATTCCTCGTTTACCATCGTTAATCAAATTTTTTAAAATATAAAAATTTAAAAGTACATCATTAGAACTTCAATTTTTTTGGGATATCAAAAGTAACGAAAACTGTTAACTACTAAACTTTACTTGTCTTTTTAACTTTTCAAAACCCAAAATATTTTATTAGGATATCATTTATTTTATGGTCCTACTATTTGGACCCCAGATTTTCTTACTGGACTTGTAACTATGATTTTTTAGTCAAACTAAACACCTTGGAAATTATACATTTTGACTTTTGAAAGTTTAATATTTTTCAGCTTTTTTCTGTAAAAAAAGTCATTGAACACTATGATTTGTTACTACCAAAGTTTATTTTAAATAATCTAACAATCTTATTTTTTTTTTAATTGATCTTCATTAATATCACAACATATTATATATATATATATATATATATATATATATATATATATATATATATATATATATCATAACAAATTCAATGTTGATATTTACAAATTCAGTTTTGATCTTTACAATTTTGACCATTGATATTTACAAATTTCAAACATTGAAAAATGTATGCTCTTAATAGCTGCTAATGCAACTATAACACGTCTAATATAAAATCAAAACATTTTTAATGTAAACAAACAACAATGGCTTCTGTTTTTAACTTAAGGTAAAATTGATATTATTGTAAATTTTTTTTTCTATCCACTGTATTATCCGTCACCTCCGGCAACCTACCACCTCCACTAAACACTGCCGTCACCACCTCCGATCCAAACAGAAAATGAGAGAGAGAGAGAGAGGGAGGGAGAGAAATTGATAGGTGGTGGTTCGAATGTCAAAGTTTTTGAAAAAGAAAGAGACCAGGGAGGGACATATACATGTGAAGGAGATGAGTGACGACGTTTGGGTGCTGCCGGAAATTCATATGTGTACGGTGGATGAAGAGGGAGGTATGGCGGAGATGAGGGGAGACAAATTCTTTGGTTGTCGTTTTCCCTTTGTTGGTAACTGAGATCGGAAAATCATAGGGGTAGATGTTGCTGCCGGCGGTGGATGTTGCTCCTAGTCGGCCGATGGAGCTGCTTGTGCTTGGGTTGTGAGGAAGAGAGAATAGGCGGCTGATAAGAGTTTTAGATTTTAGGGTTTAGTTTCTAATTTATAGGTGGTTAGTTTAGGGTTTTAAATGAATTGGGTTGGGCTTAAAAAAATTGAGCATTTTTAAAACGAAAATTGGATTTTTTTTCTTAAAAAATATGTCTTTTCTTATAAAATTTATTTAAATAAGTTTTTTTAGTATTAAAATTTTATAAAATATATATTTTTATGTACTTTTCATTTTTATTTTTGTGCAATATTCTAATTATTTATCTGTTTTTTAGAGATTTATAAATACTATATATATATATATATATATATATATATGATCACATATAAGTATGATTGTATGCACGAAGCCGTTCCCATATGCCTTTGATCTTCTAGTAACAATGACATATCCTAAAGAATGTGCGGTGTTTTTTGTCCATTCCAATAATTCATGGCAAGACTTGAACTTCTGCAATCAAATTTCAAGTGATTTAGTATATATATTGTATTTAAAAGCATTATAATTGATATATATATATATATACATATATATATATATGTATATATATATATATATCAATTATAATGCTTTTAAATACAATATATATACTAAATCACTTGAAATTTGATTGCAGAAGTTCAAGTCTTGCCAGGAATTATTAGAATGGACAAAAAACACCGCACATTCTTTAGGATATGTCATTGTTACTAGAAGATCAAAGGCATATGGGAACGGCTTCGTGCATACAATCATACTTATATGTGATCATGGTAGAGAATATAAACCTAAAGAGTATACTTGTAGAGCATCTGGAAGTAAAAGGACTAATTGTCAATTTCAACTGGAAGGAAAGTATTCAAAAGAACATGATAAATGGATGCTAAGGGTAATATGTGATGAACATAATCATCCACCGACACAACATATGGAGGGTCATCCTTTTGCAAGATGGTTATCTGTCGATGAGACTCGTTTGGTGGATAATTTAACAAGAAAAAACGTGGCGTCACGTGAAATTCTGTCAACATTGAAGGTTCAAAACGAAAACAATGTGTCGACAATTAAAACAATATACAATGCACAACAAAAGATTCGGATGCACGAGCAAGCAGGAAGAACTCCAATACAGGTTGTTATGTCCCTTTTACATACCAATGATTATGTCTATGAGTTTACTACAAGGGATTCAAATGAGTTAGAAAATTTATTCTTCGTTCATCCAACATCTTGGAAGATATGGCGTGCATTTCCACATGTGTTGATAATAGATGCCATGTACAAAACCAACAAATATAATAAGCCGTTGGTTCAAATTGTTGGCATGACATCAACTCAAAAGACCTTCTCTGTAGGCTTTTCCTTTATACATAGAGAAAAGGAGGCCAACTATACTTGTGTGTTAAATTGTCTAAATTCGACGCTTGATACGTGTATGCACCCACGTGTAATAATCATAGACATAGAGTTGGCACTCATCAACGCATGTGAAACAGTTTTTCCAGATGCTGCCCGATTACTTTGTAGATGGCATATTGAACAAAACATTTTGAAGCATTGCAACAAAATTATCATGTTGGAAGATGATCGATGCTCTTTTAGATCATTATGGAACTTACTAGTTGAGTCTCCAACATTGATGGATTACACGGAAAACTACATGCAACTTCAATCAATGTTGATAAAATATCCACATAAGCTTGTTTTTTAACTATATTTCTAAATCATAACCTTCATATTATTATTTATTTACGTATTTGTTAACTATATTTCTAAATCATAACCTTCAGGTGTTTTGAAATACATAGAAGATACTTGGTTGAACAAGTACAAAGAAATGTTTGTATGTGTTTGGATTCATCAACATCTTAATTTTGGAAACAACACAACCAATAGAGTCGAGAGTGCACATGCCAATTTAAAGAGATTTTTGGACTCTGCAAATTCTAATCTCAATAGATTTGTGCAACGATTTAATGAAATTGTGCAGTCATAACTCACTTAAATTAATGAAAGCTTTGAAAAAAGCTTAATTTTTCAATATAAGCATCACAATTTGTACTGCTTCGGGTTACTGAGAGTTTTTGTTTCAAACGAAGCTCTTGATATAATATTTGGAGAGCTCCAAAGGTTAAATGTGTCAAAGCTGGACTCCTCAAATTGTGGTTGCAAACTCCGTACCAGTTGTGGGTTACCATGTGCTTGCATGCTTTCTGTTTACTCAAACTTAGGTTAGTATGTTCAATTACAACATATATAAAATTTTAAATATTACAAATATATTTATTTTGTATTTTAATACAGGTGAAGAAATACCCTTGGATTTAATAGATATCTTTTGGAGAAAGCTTAGTATTTCTGACACGAAGAATGAAAAAAGGCGATATTTGTTGCGACGATGAAGTTGAAAAGTATAAAGAAAATTTCAACAAGCAGTCAGAAGCAGGAAAAAAAATATTTGAAAAAACTAAAAAAGATATATGATCCGCGCACAATTGATATTGGAGAACCCACAGTTCAAAATAATACATGCGGACGGCCGAGTATGAAGAAACAACATAAAAAGAATGTCAACCCTCCAAATCAAGCTCCTCCTAGATGCAACGACTCTACCACATTAGAGTTCATTGGGTTGGATTTAAATAAAGAACCTGAAAGGCATAATTCTTCATACGACAATGACTTAAATGAAGTACCACAGATGCATGATCCATTCCTAATGAAGAGCATTCCTGATGTATTTCATGATTACATCGACAATATACAAGATGTACTTGGTGATGAAAACCGTAGGTATCGAGCGGTAGCTGTTAGTCTAGGGCACAATGAAGATCAATGGCTATACATTCGGAAACAATTGCTTGAAGAGTTACAAAGTCAATTTTATGCATACCAACAAGTTTTTTACTAATGGGTTCAATGAGGTATACGAGTCTTTGTGTTGGTTCGAATCACCTACATATTTGCAACATTGGATGATTATGCCTTTGACTGGTTACTTGATTGCCAACAAGTTTGGTGTGATTGTTCATTGTCAAAGCCATGAACAATCTACAACTTGCTTCCCTCTTTGGAGAGGTCCTGAAGAGTTTCAACCTCATCGAAGCATTATAGTGGCACTTGTAGGCAGGCATAATATATTTCGATGTCTTTAAAAGGAAATTACCTAATGCCTCCCACCACAACATATTGGAATGCTCATAAAAGCTCGTCTACATCTTTTCTGGAAAACAATGTATTGGTCGCATTTTGAATTATACAATCAACATAGGCCTCGTAGTTCTAAAAACCTTGGATACATATCATGGATTAAGTATGAATGTATTTGAACTCTTTTGATATGTATTGCTTTCAAAATTTTGTTTTATTATCAGTATGTCATATTTGTAGTCTTTTGTTATAATATTTTTAAATAAAACGATTTTAATAAATTACATACAAATAACATAAAAAATATATAAAAAAAAATTATATTTAACCTATTTTTGCAAGTTTAATAACCTAAAAATATATAAAAAATGTAACATCCCAAAATTCAAGGCCAAAAATTTCATTTTTTTAAAATAAGTTATTATAAAACCAAAAATATAAGAAACAACCATAATATCATGTCATGTCAAAACCAAAGTAGAAATAATCAAAACATGTTATCATAAACAATATAAGAGTGTAATCCCAAAGATCTCATGTACGGAAAAACCATAGTGTGATGTGCTGCGATCGAGCCGGCTCCTTTCCTTTGAAAACGAAGTACCTGAAAACAAAACTGAAAATTGTAAGCACAAATCTTAGTGAGTTCCCTCATCATACCACATACCATACAATCACATAGCATACATACTGTTGGGCAATTCTGGGGTGCCCGACCTACCCATGTCAATCCATTCTGGGATGCTGACTACCCGTATCAAGCCATTCTGGGGTGCTGACTACCCATGTCAAGCCATTCTGGGGTGCATGCCTACCCTCCGGTCTATCTCACCCGGTCACGAGGACTATTTCACCCTTACTACTATCACATAATAACATATCATAAACATGCTGTCAGACATATCTGGGGTGTCCGAACTACCCTTCGGTCCTAACAACCGATCGGGGGACTATTCCCCTCTTACTACCATTATCACATAGACATAATATTTTGGCACATAGAACACATCAAGTAATAGCAAACCAGACAATTATCACAAAGAAAATCATCTTAACTTTAATCAACTATTAGTGGGTCAGCCTCGGTGCCTTAGACCAATTTCTACTCAAAGGTAACTCACCTCACACTGGTGAAGTCTCGTAGACATAACCCCCAGCTGCTGGATAACAAATTCCCGAACTGTCAATATCAAAACATCACCAAATTAATAATTGGGTTCCAACTCATAACCATAAATACATACTTGGGGGTAAATACTACTTTACCCCTAACTTAGGTTTATTCAAGCCCAAGGCCCAATCTAAAGGCCCAAAAGTCAACTATGAGTCAAAGCCCAACATATGGCCCAATTTTCCAAATTGGGCCCAAGCCTTTACATGGCCTTATTTTAAGGCCCAACCAAAAGTCCAGTCCGACATTGACATTCTAATGACCCAATATCATATAACCATTAAGGCCCAGACTATGGCCCAATTTTCTAAATTGGGCCCAAACCTTCATATGGGCCTTACCTAAAGCCCATCTAATTGTTCTAGTCCATTGATTGTTCTTGGATGGCCCATTAATAATCCAATCATCAAGGCCCAATAAAAGGCCCAATAATAAACGCAAGTGAAATTAGTGTTTCACATAAAATGACGATTAGGGTTAAGTGTTTCTCACTTAACCCATTAAGGACTTAATCCATTAAGTCCACCACTCTTCTAAATAACTCATATGGTGTGATTTGGCTTAATGCACATTTCCATACCAATGGCCCAAATGTGGGTCCCGATAAGTTTAAGCCCATAAATCCAATATTAGGGTTTTCTAAACCCTAATTCGGGTTTCCAATCCCATCTTAGCCTAATAGGCCCAAAACCAAGTCCTTAAGTGCATTAGGGTTTTCTTTAGGTCAATTAGGGTTTATTACACCCATTAGTCACATGTTTCGGCTTTTGGGTCCAATAGGGCTTCATTGGGACCATTAGGGTTTAGTAGGCCCATTAGGGTTTTATTCCTTTGTCCAAACATCCAAAAAAATCCCAACACAACTAAGCACACCGCCACCCGACACGGCGGCTGGTGGCGGCATCCACCACCCTATGGTAGTGGTTTTCAGTTTTCTTTTCATTACTCTTCTTTTGTGTTACATTTTACAATGCTAAAACCCCATATAATCACACACACACACACTAATAGAAACACATATACACAACAACCTAGTAGCGGCCGGTGGTGGCGAATGGAGGCAGAAAAGCTTCAACCGTTGGCAACCACCATGGTTGGCTGCCATGGTGGTGCACTTGCTTTCCGGTGACACAAACATCCCAAACACACACATCGCACACTAACAGTGGAAAAACACAGCCACATACACATGCTCTGGTTGCAAAAGGACCCAACCACCTTCTTGGTGGCGTATGGCGGCCGAAAGCGAAGGTTTTGGCGATGACAGCCACCACCTCACGGTGGTGGCGGTGATTTCTCTTAGTTTCCCCTCAAGCAGCAACACACCCCATGAATCTAAAACAACAACACCATTGAACCTACGTGAGACACGAACTCGACCGCCTCTCGGGTGGCAAACAGTGACCGGAGCACAAGCGGGCAGCGGACCTGTGACCATCGTAACAGAAGAAGTATGGGGAGGGAAAAACGACTCAGTCTGCCATCGAGAGCAGTGACCACGATAGCCCTCGACTTGTTTCTTCCGGTAGCTCACCGTCACAGCTTCCATCGATAGCCTTCTTCTTTATTGGTTGCAGAAACGAGGACGACGGCTGGTCTCGACGGTTCGATTGCTATGGAACGGTCTCAGAAGCTGGTGGTTCTCATTATCGCCGGCAGAGGGAGGTACATCAGTGGTGGTGGCACTCCAGTTGCGAAGTAGCAGGTGGTGATGGAACTTAACTATGCAGCGGCGGCCGGAGTTGGTCAAAGAGAGAGTGGCGGCTGATAAAGGCCTTAGCTACTTTCCATAATACCATATTTAGTCCCTCCTTTCCCTTTTCTTTAAAAATAAACCCCCATAGTTACCATTTAAACCCCGACCTCGAAAATCCCTTTCAAATTAAGTCCCACATTTACTAAGTGGCCCTTCCCTCAACAATTATTGTCAAATGAGGTCCATAATTTACTCTTTAGACCCTGTTTTCATAAATCCTTTCATATTAGGTCTAATATTTACCAAATATCCCCGTGTCTTCTAAGATCTTTACAAAATAAATCCCAAACTCATACTTTAGCCCCCGAAATATCCAACTTAAGGCATTGGCTTCCTAAAACCAACACCTTGCTATATAAACATCGATTTAAGGGCTACTATACACTCGTTAATTTATTTATTTATCTAATAAATAAATGGGGTGTTACAACTCTCCCCCACTTAAATTAGATTTCGTCCTCGAAATCATTCTTTACCATTTCTTATGCGCCAAACCACTCAATTAACATGGTCATCATCCTGGGCACACCCTAGCCTTCCCAGGGTAACCGTGAACAGCCTTCGCAAGGTCCTAGAACCTGAAGATGAATGAACTTCCTGCAACAAGATCACATCTACTCCGTCCAAATTCCGCAGTCTCGAGAGGGTCTGTCTCCCTGATAGACCGCTCATACTGAATTGTTATCGCTAAATCCAGTCCACTTATCTCTCATCTGACTACTCAATTTATGATAACTCGAGGTTCCCACTATAAATCAAGACCATGAGCCAAATTATCTCTACAGGTCACTTATACTCGGCTAAGGCTCAGATAATCCCACTATGAGTGACTTGCCACTTCCCAATCAACTAGCTATTCCGTTTGTATTTGCAACTTGAAACACAAATACTAACACTGCCTAAACGCTAAAACTGTCCGAACACAGAACTGCCTGAAGCAGTATGTTGCCACATGGCTGCTTTCCAGAACCTATCGAGACCTGCCTGGTCTCGATTCATTCACCAATCATCTGAAATGCCAGGTTCTGGCCCGGCTGCGGGGCCAAAGGACGCCCGACTTAGTTTCCTCACACGACTTCTAAACGAAATACTTCCCTGTAATTAGTTGCCACTAGTTATCATGCCACTATGGCTCTGACAACCTCACGATCTAACCGATCGGGTCCATGCGTCGAATCTTGTCATCATCAAATCCAAGGCTAAAAGTGATTGCCACCTAACCGATGGTAGCCTTACATCACAAGCAATCTTATACGGTCCATTTCTTTCATGATCCCATAACTGTAGTGGCGTTCCTACAGTCATATCACTGGCTCAACCAGATCTAATCCATCTGGGAAATTCTAAAATCCAACCCGTAGATTTCCATATCTTCATTACTACACCCGAACTGGTGGGTACTACTGTTCCTTCCGCGTCCTAACAACGCGCTCAAACTATCTACCCACCTAGTGAATGCTACGGCTACCCGCAGTCTCACAACACTCTATCACTATCTGACCGCTAGTGAATGCTACGGCTACCCCCACAGTCTTACAACACTTGCCATGCTAACTGACCACTAGTGAATGCTACAGCTACCCCTACAGTCTTACAACACTTCTCATGCTAACTGGCCACTAGTGAATGCTACGGCCACCCCCGTAGTCTTACAACACTTCCCATACTAACTAGCCACTAGTGAATTCTACGGCTACCCCCATAGTCTTGCAACACTTTCCAAACCGGTCAAACACGCACTCGACCTAACACATCACTAAACTTGAGTCCTAACCGGAACTCTAACCTGGTTCCTGAAACCTGCTATCACATGACCCCACTGTATCAGTACCGCACCTATGCCCGTGATCATAGCGTCACAGTAAACCACGAAATCATCTACACCCTCTGACAGGGTGAGAATCGGTGCCTCGCACAACCGCTGTCTGGGAGTCTCGAAGGCTGCCTGCTGCTCAGGCCCCCAGCAAAAGGCCACCAATTTCTTGGTCAGTCGGTTCAAAGGAACCACAATCTCGGAGATGTCCCGCATAAATCTCCAGTAATAACCTGCTAGACCCAGGGAACTCCGAATCTCAGATGGAGACCTCGGAATCTCCCACTGCATCATGGTCTCTATCTTAGCAGGATCGACTAGAATACCCTTCCGGTTGACAAGGTGCCCAAGAGATTGCACCCTGCGCAACCAAAACTCACATTTGGAGAACTTTATAAAAAGTCTCTCCCCCACTTATATTCAACGAAGTCTTCATGGCACGCGAGAATTGAAGGATTCCCAATCCTTCTCGCTTTCTATTATCCCACTGATAACGACCTATGCTTACCAATCCTAGCGATTAATCACCGGTTAAACCTTAAGATCGCACATACTCAGAAATCTTGATGAGTACTCTTGAAATCTGATCCAGTCTGACATCTCAATCCACCTCCCATGCTGACAGCTAGAGGCTCTAATATTCACTCTGGCTGAGGAGTCCTCGTTCCCACTTCCAATCTCACAGCAACACTGAACTCTAACCGTACACATCCCATGCGAAAATGCAATTCTCTTGAACATCCGATGACCAACCACTTATGCATCTAACACCCGCAACTGACATCACCATCTTCGTGCTACTAATCCTATCTTAGCAATAGTAGTGCCTTGAACTCCAAAGTTCATCCATAAACAATTGTCGACCACACTCGAACCTGATAGAACCACTGAAATTTGACTTTACTAGAGAGCTATCGCTCTAACCCTGACCGAGTATCCCCTACATATTACTCCTTCACACATCCCAAAAAAGAGCTAGGATGAGAGTGGTACACGCGGAATCCACTCCGCAAGATACATCCCTCTGTAGGTTCATCAAGGACTTTCGGCATGCAGATTGGCATATGACAATCCTTGATAACCCAGACAGTAGCAAAAACCGACCTAATATTTGAATCGTCCAAACTCACTCAATTATGAAGCGGTATAGATTCCCTATCTCCACTTGAAGTGGCAAATAATGACATACCCGCAAACATCTAACAAAATCCTGATCTTGATGACAGGGACCAACTGTTGGGTTATGAGCATTCTAACACTCCTAAGTGTACATGCAACCCTAAATACCTTGGATCTATGTTTTCTCTATTATACATGCAAATAAGAACTTCCAAGGTATTATCCTAATCTAGCATACAAAAACAATGAATGTAACAAGATAGAATACATACCTCTTGATGTAGAAAGTCTTCATGAAGCTTGAGTGCCTAGTGCCCCAAGTGTGACACCTCAAATGAAATCACAATCATCAAAACACTTAGAATAGCTTGAGAGAATTCTACACTTCATAAAATCGGCTAGCCCTCTCTAGAATAATACTAGTGACCGATTTTGCCAAGAATAATATCTTTATATAGTGTTACAATTAGGGTAAACTCTTAATTGTCATGGCTTTCCATTTCCTTGGATCCATGGGTTCAAATACACCATGGAGCATCCATGAACCACCCTATGGGTTTTAGCCCAACTTGATTATCCATGGAGCATTAGCCCACTATACAAGTATGGATGATTTACACAATCAACCCATATATTTAATTAGTCTTCTTTTGATCACTTAATTAATCCTAGATTAATTCTTGATCAATACTAATTAAATAATCTTATTATTCTTATTATTAATATACTAGAACTTATAATATATTAATAACCATAAGTGTCTTATTTCTCTCATTATAGTCTATCCAAGTGCATGATGGTATGCAACCCAAATGGACCATGCCGGGTCGGGTCAAGTCTTACCAATTATAGTTATGGACTTAGACATTAATCCAACACCAACTATAGGATCTTCCTTACGAAGGATTCTAAGGGTCCACAGACCTTGGGTTCCAAATGAACCCCTAACTCCCCCCCGCGACAAATCGGGGCCGAAAAGGCCCCGAGACGACTACTGAGGGCTCCTAAAGTCCTTTCCTTGGCTGAACAAAAGACCACTAATGTCCATTACCATAATTCTACAAGTAATCTCCGATGCGATGAACTTGTGCGATCGCGCATCGAATGCTTCTGTCGAACTCTGACCTTGTAGATGAACTCTGACCTTTGTCAGTGACTTGTCCATTAGATAAGGGATCATATATTCCTCCATTCTAGATATCATATGGACTGAGACATGGATTATAATCATTCTCTCTGTCCATTTGTTGTTTCCCGATTTCCGATTTATGACGACTGACTAATTGAACAAATCAAATCAGTCCTGGCCCGGCCGAGCACTTCCATTTGTCATCATCAAATCATCGAGGGGCCCACAGATATCGCTTTTATCCCGAAGGTAAAAGGAACGGATAAACTTCGACTCATATGGCTTGTTCTACTACTTGTTGAATCATACATAAAGGCACGTTTTATAGCACCGAGTTACCAAATGCATTTTCGTGCTATCAATGTACTATCAACTCATAGTAACAACTCATATCTCTAGGTTTGAAGAATATAAGATATTATCGTCTCATGATCACTCGTCATAAAACCCATGAAGTGATTCCAATGAGCGCGGGTTGAATCCAATACTCAGAACTTATGAGCACTCATGAGTGTTGTAGCCCTTTGTCCAACACCTTAGACCTCTACAAGCCAACCCATGACAGTCTTAATTCATATCTACTTCCAACATATGACCGACTGTGGATGGTTTGAATAACTTAGTCATTCCGGAAGAATAACCCAGTTTATTCGGGAAGTCAAAACATGCAAAGTGAAACACAATAATAATAGAATCCAATATGGTATCAAAACCTATCACCATATGATTACACATTATTCATTGTATACTGTTTCAGCTATCAACTTTATTCTTGAATTTAAAACAATAGTTGTCCCATGCTCCAAGCATGTACACTATGTTTTCTAAACACTAGTCATGCCATACACCAAGTATGCATACTATGTTTGTCTATGATCTTTACTTTGTGAACTAGATCAATTGAACATAACTTCAATGATTCTCTTTTCACATTCCCAAATCCTTACTGCAAATGCAAGAATTCCAAATTCATGCCATTTACTGAAATCTGTTAGATTCTAAACTTATATGCATTGATACTCTTGTAAAGATTACAGAGTATTCCAAAGGAGATCAACTCCTTGGAAATATCCTTCTTGCATTAAGTTTCCTTAATCTTACACAGATTGAAAATTCTAACTTTGAAACATTTCCAGATTCCATTTTGACTATCACTTCTAAACAAGAGTTGCCTCCTTACAGATTATGTCAATATGGTCCTTCCAGAATTATCACTATACTTCCAATTGTCCTTAAGTAACCAATCTTTGGTAAACCTTAGATTGTCCTCGACAATTGTTTAATCCTTTTAGTCATATCCAGTTCTAAACCTTTTCCCTTCTTAATGCCCCAGGCATTTGGAAAATTTTAGAACGGATGATTATAGCACATGTAATCGATCCTATATCCGAAGCATATGGGACACGATTCATGATGTCTCACATAAAGACTAAACCAGTCTTTTGCTATAACATTTCCATTTCTATTTGCCAAGTTCTCATAATTCAGATTATGAAAAGGGATGTCGTAATCATAATCGAATTTTAGAACGCAAATAATGGACCCATATACAAAATTTCCATATGTTGAGCCATTCCAACATGAAATTCATATATATCCTTGACTAAATGATTAAAACCTCACGATCTAAGCTTATAGATTTGAGATGAAGTATAATTTCCTCTCCCTTAATTATAGCAAAACAGCCTTTCCTAATTGAAACTTTTGTTTTCTATAATTAACATTGCTAACTTGCAATACTTATCATAATTATCATGCTCCCACTAACATGATGATTATTAGCATAACACTTATGCTCCCACTAGCTTTGACATGTACTCAGAAATCAGCTGGACTTCTAGAAATCAATACTTCATTGACTTTCTTACCAAAGTTCAGATTTCTGATACTAGATTGTTTTGATAAAACTTTATCAAAAATCATACACCTTCCCTTAGATAGCACACTTGTGTGTCTAAACAGTTATGAAGAGGTATGCCGTAATCATAATGGTTAGACCTTTTTGCCACTTCTCACAAGTCCATATTAGTGTGCCGGTTAACCACACGTGCTCCACTAACGACTTTGAGAATGCAAATGTCACAATTGCTATCTAGATAAAATCTACTTAGTGAAAGTGTTTCCTCACCATCATTTTCATGAATCAGAGAGAAACCTTATGACACTTAGATTTATATGGTGTATGAGTTCCTACCCATATGAATTTGTCAAAACCATAATCACAAGATAAAGATAATGACAAATCCAAAACCATATGGATTGAACTCAATCTTAACTTCTTGCCACCTGGCAGCTCAAGGCCCTACCATTGCTTCCAAGTTGTTGTGCAACTAATTGAGAACTCTAAGAACTCATATGCAAAGCCAACTTTAACTGGAATGGGCACAGAATATGTCAACACGATAGGTTGTAAACCGCAAGTCGTGTGCTAGTGAAGAACTTCAGGTTTTATTCTTGACTAGTTCCTGAGACTTTCAAGACCTTTAAGACTCCCACTGTCCTCTTGACATATAAGACTCGCTTGTCAAACATCCAAGAGAAAGTGTGGATTCTAATCAAGACAAACACTTCACACAATTGGCCTAAGTTGGTCTTTGTTTTATCCAAAACATCACAACTTACCAATTTCAAATGTACAAGAGTAGAAAACTTTTACTCTTACATTTGACAAGTGTTTTAAACCTTCTTTAAGACATGTCACTCAAGTTACAATCTAAGACTTGTATTGGAACGAAGTATCACTCATCTTCTTGATTTAACCATTTCAACAATTCAAGATCCCTCTTCTTAGTCATAAGAATGCACTAAGATTTCCTTAGAGAACTAATTTTGATATGGTTTCTTAATCATTAAGATGATCACAAAAACTGATACTAAAGTACTCTCCCATCTTTTCAGATTTGAGAAACTTTTATCCTTCTGCCATTTTGATTCTTCTTATTCGCTCTGCCTTACATTGGAACCTTTTCCAATGTCTCAGAGTTACACTTAAGCTTGTAAGTATAATCATATTTACTGAACTTAAGTAAATCATGACGAATAGTCTTATCAAACTTTTGTGGTGGACTTAATCAGTGCACAAGAATGTGTACTCGATCCTTTAGTCCTTTACTTGACTCACACATCCATGTGAACAAGTGATTAGTCTTAATTTTTCCAAAGCTTGAAAGTTCTCATTCATCATGCTATACAACTTGCATGATTCCAAGTTCCGGTCCAATTGAAACTTGGGTGATGAGAATCTTTCCTTATTTGGTAAATATAGACATTACCACAAATGAAAGAATCAATTTCATATTTCCACTCTTGCTGTTAATGGAATCTTATAAGCAACAATTTTTCCTCAAATGCCATTGTAAGGATATTTTAAAAATAAATAAAATCAAAAATTTTCTTTTATTTTAAAACTTTGCGGAAAAAACTTATCCTTACAATCCATATGAAAACTTGTTGTTATCTATTCCTAAGCAATATCTCATAACTCCTGAGAAGTAGCTCAAGAATCCGATCTTCAAACTACGCGATAGAAATCCATCTATGCGATCAGATTCAGCATATTCTTTCTTTAAGTTTCTTCACCTTTTTCTTTGATTCTTAAAACATCACCATGTGACCCAGTCACATCATGTATCAAGAATCTCAGAATAGAAACTTAACAGAGTTAGATAGTGGAATTTACTTGAAGTAGAGTCAAACTTATTGACTTTAACATCCTTAGGTAAATTTGGCAGTTTTGCAACCAATGCCCCTTCCTTTGGCAATATAAACATATGGACCCTTTGATAAAGGTACACGGGACTATCACAGACTTAGCTTTTCTCTTTACCATTTGGTCAACCGAGTTGACTATGGCCGATCCTTTTCCATTGGGAAGAGAATGCTTTTCTGGATTTCCTGTGTCACTATTGTCAATGTCCATAAAGTTTCAGGAAGTTGATCTTAGCAAATAGATAAGATCATTAAGGGTCTTGTCATAGTCTGTTTCATAGGTGTTCCAAAGAACTCACTATGTGACTTAGAAAGTAGTTGAACCACCAACTTTCTCAAGACTTTGACACCCAACTCTCCCGGCTTGTCAATATGTGACTACATCTCCAATATGTGATCACACCTAGACCTTGCCTTGCCAATAGGGCTTGAGTGACCTTAAACTTTTCAAGAACTTGTGGGTTAGGGAGAATAATTGGAGGAGGAGAAAGAAGTATGATATCCATGGGACATCATCTTCATTAGGAAACCTTGTTTCAAGAGATTTGGGAAGATCATAGGTGTCTAAACCAGACATCTTTTGGGAGATATTCAAGATAGTTGATTTAAAGTCCTTAATATGACACCCAATATGAAATATTAAGGCTAGGACCCAACAAACTATTTTATAACTTAGAAGAGGTATGCCGTAATCCAAGCTATAAAATATTTGAAGGTAGGTAAATGACGATTCACCAATTTCCACCAAGATAAACGAAATGTATTATTAAGTTTTAATTGGTTTTGAAACTCCTAGATCTTTGAGATTCATTGAACTGTTCAAAGGCATGTTTCAATCTCGAGTGTGCCCTTCAGGTTTTGTGACTGGGATGCCGAGGATCACAAAACAAGGTGTGAAGTAACCATGCAAATCACTTGGTACCCTTAATAAATTACCCCTCAATCGATGTGCCGGTTAACCACACACGCTCCATCGATACTATGATAAATATTAAGTCACCCTTTACCTACCTTGTTAAATACGAGTTAGTGTGCCGGTTAACCACACACGCTCCACTAACCGACTTAAACAAAGTGCAAAGTGTAATTTCATGGATTAGCACCTTATTCACATTTTTCCTAAGTAACTAAGATTGGGTATTATTAAGAGTTTAGTTACTTAGTATTATCATTAATACTTTTAATGAAGGGAGAATTCTAGTCCTATCAAACCCGTTTGGCTAACGACCCTCCACCGGTCAAGCAAGCGGTGGGTGAGAGTGGACACCCATTAAGTTGCCATTTTATAGGCAACAACCTTATACCCACCTTATAGACCGGCTTCGTGAATGAGGCGTACTAGCGGTAAGACTGACTTTACTCTTATACATATATATATATATTATTAACTTATAATATTATAAAGTATAAGGGTTGAATTTTAACTTTTAAAATTCTAAGGGCTAACTTGGAATTAAAGTATTCATACTTGAAAACTTTTTCAAATTCCAAAACTTGAGGGCAAGTTTTGAAACTATTCAAAACTAATTAATTCCATAACTTATGTGTTTAAAGTAGTTTTAATCCAAAAACTCTTCAAGTTCCATAACTTGAGGACAAGTTATGGAAGACTTTAAACTAATAAAAGAACTAACTTTTTCTTTATTTTATAACTTATGGATTTAATTATGGTTACATATTTTTCTTTAATGAAGTGACTCTTGAACTTCCATAACTTGAGGACAAGTTATGGAGTCATAAAAAAAAATTATTCAATGACACAAGACTCTTCATTTTGTAACCATTGCCAACTTTTATGAATTTTATGAGTCTTTAATGTGACTCTTCATGTAACTTGAGGACAAGTTACACAAACACATTTTATACTCAACTCTTAGATTAAAATGGATTGAAAACAACTATTTCAATTAACTTTTCTATTAATCTAAGCAACTCATAAGAACAAGATAATTCAAATCAAACTTTTTCATGTAATTAGTCTAAACCTTAAACTAATACAAAACATGAATCTATTGACAATTATCTTTGAAAATGGATTAGCATGAACATTACCACACCAAAAACAAGTTTATAAGTTCAAAAACAATTTAGGGTAATGTTCCTAGTCCATTTCTAGCCAAAAACCTCGAATATATGCTGTCTGGGGCTCCTACTCGGCGAGTGGCATCAACCTACTCGGCGAGTAGGATGATTATACTCATGTACTCGGCGAGTTCATCAGTGGACTCGGCGAGTACAGTGCCCAGAAAGCCAGAAAATCGAGTTTTTCAGCATTTTTCAGCAATTTGCATCAAGTATAAGAGAAAGCAAGCCTAGGCTCTGATACCACTGTTGGGTTATGAGCATTCTAACACTCCTAAGTGTACATGCAACCCTAAATACCTTGGATCTATGTTTTCTCTATTATACATGCAAATAAGAACTTCCAAGGTATTATCCTAATCTAGCATACAAAAACAATGAATGTAACAAGATAGAATACATACCTCTTGATGTAGAAAGTCTTCATGAAGCTTGAGTGCCTAGTGCCCCAAGTGTGACACCTCAAATGGAATCATAATCATCAAAACACTTAGAATAGCTTGAGAGAATTCTACACTTCATAAAATCGGCTAGCCCTCTCTAGAATAATACTAGTGACCGATTTTGCCAAGAATAATATCTTTATATAGTGTTACAATTAGGGTAAACTCTTAATTGTCATGGCTTTCCATTTCCTTGGATCCATGGGTTCAAATACACCATGGAGCATCCATGAACCACCCTATGGGTTTTAGCCCAACTTGATTATCCATAGAGCATTAGCCCACTATACAAGTATGGATGATTTACACAATCAACCCATATATTTAATTAGTCTTCTTTTGATCACTTAATTAATCCTAGATTAATTCTTGATCAATACTAATTAAATAATCTTATTATTCGTATTATTAATATACTAGAACTTATAATATATTAATAACCATAAGTGTCTTATTTCTCTCATTATAGTCTATCCAAGTGCATGATGGTATGCAACCCAAATGGACCATGCCGGGTCGGGTCAAGTCTTACCAATTATAGTAATGGACTTAGACATTAATCCAACACCAACTATAGGATCTTCCTTACGAAGGATTCTAAGGGTCCACAGACCTTGGGTTCCAAATGAACCCCTAACTCCCCCCCGCGACAAATCGGGGCCGAAAAGGCCCCGAGACGACTACTGAGGGCTCCTAAAGTCCTTTCCTTGGCTGAACAAAAGACCACTAATGTCCATTACCATAATTCTGCAAGTAATCTCCGATGCGATGAACTTGTGCGATCGCGCATCGAATGGTTCAAACCCAACTCTTGAGCCGGAACCCAAATTTGAGTTTCGTTCTTGGGTGCTTAATACCATACCGAACTGACATTCCAAAGATCCGAATGTACCCAAGAATCCTTATCACCTTTTGCTGACATGACCAACCCTGCCGCAGCTGTAGCAACCTAAATCCTTGGAGTGACAAACTCCTTTGTGCACTTTCCTGTACGTGCTACACTGACTCCGGCCTTGCTGGCCTTTCACCCGATGATCATAAATCATGGGTCTCTTCCCGATACCCTTTACTGTATGCACCTAGTAAGAACCCCTCTTCTCAAAGTGCTCCAAATCGATCTCGCATATGCAACTTCTTGAAAATCATATCCCTCAGGGCCTGACACCCTGTCATGCTCGCTAGCTCGCTTGACAATGGCTAAGCTGCAACAACTGGAACATCCTCTGTCCCCAAACCGGGTCACAAACTCCTCCCTGAAGCTTCTCAGATTCTCCAAGACTTTCAACGATTCGAGTATGGATCCTGTGCTTTCAATAGTACGGGCCCAATACTACTTTCCACACGTATCCATACTTTCCTCAACAATCCTCCTGAATCCTCCAAGTCACCTCCTCAAACTGGTACACCCAAGTCTCACTGAGCCTCACTACTAACCCACTGGAATATATCGTAGGCTTTCCTAGGTTCCTGTACTCACCCAGTCCTCAACTGCTGAAAGATTCCAAATAATGTCAACTAGCTACCTCATGAATATAGCTAGCTCACATTACTAAGAGTCCCACAAAGCACAGATCAAGCAACATTCAGACAATGAAAAATCTAACCATCATATTCCAATCAAACCATTCTATCCTCTAGTCAGAGATCTGTACATGCAATTCAAAGGCTCATACAATCAGACATAACCTAAACAGACTATCCTATCACTGACTGATCAGTACTAGCATGCAAGTCTACAAGCACATACAATAGACATATAAGGCATCCTCCTATCAATCATCACTGAAGTCATCATCCACCACCAGTGCAGTGCAGGCTGTTGATCGCTGCCATTACTCTCCTTCCACCGTGAGCTTGTTTGCACCACCTTTTCTTTATTTTTATTTGATGTTCGTTGATCAATTCAAAAACCACAGGACTAGTCTTTTTTTTTTGTTTGTTCTTCTTTACGACGGAGGATCAGGAGGTATCAAACCTCCTTATTTAAATCAAACTTCCATTTGTTTTAATTAAAAATAACTCCCATGTTGTATTAATATTACAAATCAGCCCCCTCCATTATTTTTGTTTAATTTTTTTCAATCGGAAGAGCTAATCCCAGACTCCATTTTCTTTTATTAAAAATCTACTCTCCCTCGAAATTTCTTTTCAAAAAGTCCAAATCCTCCAAACTTCCATTACCAAAACAATTCTTTTAACCCAATTTCTAATTTATTTACAAAAATGGTCCTAAACAATTGAAACTTCATTTAAATTGTTGAAAACATACCCCCACTCAAAAATGTCTTTCCAAACAGATCTAAAGATACCAAAATTTGATTTTGTTTATTTAAATTACACCACTCCTTGTGAATTATTTGCAAAATAAATCCAAAACTCAACCCTAGAATTTAAATAAATCATTTTACCCTGTCGCTTGAAAATAGTTAACAAACTTGGTCCCAATTAATTTAGTTAAATTTGTAAATGGACCTTATGCTTTGGTTAAGTTCCCAAACAACCCTCCACATATTAATTTATGTTAATATTTCCTAGGCAATTAATTTAATCTCGAAGATTCGTGTTCACAGCAATACGTTTTGGTTTGTCACTTCATTTTTCAAAACCAATCAACAACACTTTGAGGTGAGTGTTACGACCCCACTTTTACATTTTTTCGGGGGGGGGGGGGGGGGAGGGGGAATACATGTACCGCTTGTAATATATATATATATATATATATATATTGTTTAAACAAACAACATCATCATTTTATGCAATATAAATCACACAAAAATATTATTTACTACTCTACTAATTACGGTACAGGGAATCTGGTTTAAAGGGCCACATGGGTTGTTGGATTTCAGAGCAGCTTAATTGCTAAAATGTTCTTGCCCTCGGTGTTTCATGTCCGACCCTCGTCTGTACATGGTAGTACATGCACTAAGTAATATTTATCATACAAAATACACATAAAATATCATTGTTTTCTGCAAATACTTTACTAGTTTTAGAAATAATGGTTTAAATGCTTACATGTTAAGTAAACAAAATTGTTTAAAACATCAATATTTACATTTTCTATGTTGTTAAGATAATACAACTAATAAAAATAACATATATATTACGAATACAATTATGCTATGACTGTATAGACAGTTATCAAACCTGGTAGTTTCAATATATCTCACACATACACTAAAATATATAGGTATATATTTATTTATATGCATTGCAGAACTCGTATCTTAGGCTCATTTATGTATTTGTACTATAAGTTTTATCAATTGTTTAAACAAGTATCATACGTTCTTACACTTATGCTTATCAAATATACTTGTCATCCATCCGTTTATCCGAATCTGCAGTCGTTAAATACAACTTTGGCAGATGAGTCTATCCGTCTATCCATACCATTCTGTTACTATAAAGTTGAATTGATGTTTATTAGCTAGAAACCGTAGTTTATATGTCCATTTGTACAAATTAGTTACTATAAACTGGAGTAGACTTTTATTACCTAGCAACCATGGTTTATATTTTTATATTTATCAAACATTCTTCCAAACACAGTTTTCTTACAAAGGCAATACTTTTTAGACTTTTTAAAAGTATTATACTGAACTTAAGCAGAAAACCTGTGACACTCACCAACCTTTTGTGTTGACCCTCAAACTTAAATGTATTCTCAGGAGATCAATAGACAAGCTTTCAGATATAAGATTAGTCGTGGATTACAGACGACTTAGCTATCTAGTTTTTGGTTATCTGCCTAATTGTGTAAGGAAAATACTATCTATTATCACTTGTAAGAACCTTGTGTTAATCTTTATGATGAAATATATATGTTGTTTTGTTTATCGTTGTACTTGTGCTATATATTCAGTTTATCTGTGATCCATGAACTTAGTTGCACTCCCGACATGTTTCTCCTTGGACGGGGGTGTGATAGTGTGAATGTCGAATGGGGGCTGAAACTCTATTTATAGCCAAATTTTGGGGTGCCCGACATGAAAAAGGGGTGCACATCACGTATTTTAAGGCTACGTTTCCCCCATCACTTTTTGCCTCGTGTCAGGTCTTCCTGACCTTCTAGAAGCACACAACGTGCACCTGGCGCACACTATGTGGGGCACAAAATGAAGAATTGGTAAATTCCACAACTTCTTCTGTTTTTGACATTCTGTATATCCTCGAAAATTTGTCGACGACATCTACAACTTTCCTTTAGACTCCATCAGCTAATTCTGACTTTATTTTTCGACCTTATTTTTATAAGATTTAATGATTTTGAAAAAATCATAACTCTCTCGTACGGACTCCAATTTGATGTTCCTGAAGGTTTGTATCGATCAGACGCAAGTAGAAAGAAAAAAAGTAAACTAATCTAAGCAAACAAATAATAGAAAGTAAATAACACAGAGGGTTCCCCAAATTGTCTTTCACCAAGAACAAGTTTTTTCTCCACCAAGAAGATGGTTTGTCACAAAGGCGAACTCTCTAGATTAGGGTTTACCAAATCTAGATTAAATACTAATCTATACAAGTATATCCCTTGCTTGAAGGGATTGTATCTAATCTATACTAAGAACTGAGAGTCATCACAAGGATATCATATATGCTATCTATTCTATAGTTATCTATATCATTACCTAATATACAAAAGATTATATAGAATAAAATATCTTCACATGCTGACGCTGATAGAATCTATACGCTGGCACTGATAGTGATGTATATGTTGACGCTGATAGTGATGTATATGCTGACACTGATAGATAGCGTGTAAAGTGTTTGAATCATCATATCATATTGTGTGCCATTTTAATCTCCCCTATCTGATGATGTCAAAACTAATCTTCTTCTTTAGAGTCACCGGAAGAACCATTGTAGAACATGCCAACTTCTTTTAAGAACTCAGGCTTAACCCATCCGAATTCATCGATTTGAAGTCCATCTAGTCTTCTACTAAGCTCTAGAGATATCAGCACCCGATATGCTCTTTCCAGACCAAATTGACTAAGTCCTTCCATGCGAAGATGAAAAAAATGTTCAGTGGGAGCAGAAGGAAGGTCATCGGTACCTTGAAAGCACATGTGATTTTGACTGTCAAGATAGAAAATTCCATGCTCTAGTTCTCGAAAGAACATGTACTGAACTGGTTCAACACCCGCTAGTAGTTCGTTTTTGATGTACCTAGAGCCATAAGGAAGAAGAAACTTGGTATTCTTGGTATGTCTAGGAGCGCTTGTTCATCCTAAGGAGGATGATCTAGATGGACCAGCTGATGACACAAGGTTCAACTTCTTGACTTTGTTGAGTAGCTGCTGAATTGTTAACTTCACTTCTTGAGAATGAATACCCTTGTGTTTGTCAATAAATTCTTGAATTTGTATCCACTTGTCTTGTCCAAATCTGATTAGCACGCGAGTAAGTACAATCAGAGTGTATTTATATTCAGTCTTCTTCATGACTAAATGAAGCTTCAGTGACTCGTTCCTTGGTTTGGTGCATCTCACTTTGATAATGGATCACGCTTTGTTCTTCAAGTCAGAATGTCTCCAAACTTCTTCTTGTCAATCCGGTCATTCAGGTCTGAAACGCTGTGTTGTTTCTCCATACTATTATTGAATAGTTTAATTTTCCTGACTTGATTATTAGTGCTTTCATCAGTGGAAGCAAGAGTTTGAGTGAGTTTGACATACATACATTCTGCTTTTCTAGCTTCTTCGTTTTGTTTTCGAATAGCATCATTATTCTAAATCATTATCTCTTTTACTTCATCAATAGTTAAACTCTATTTTTTAGCTAGTTCATTCAGATCAAAGATGAGCTTGTTCTTCCTGCTTTTCTTTGAAGTAGGGGGTACTAAAGGATCACCATCAGTAGAAGAAATTCCAGCTTTAGTGTCATGAGCTCTCCCTAAGATGGAAGCCTTCCTCTTTTGAGGATTGAGTTGATCATTATTAGAATCAATTTCACTATTAGTTCCTTGTGGAATCTCCCCCTCAAAGAATGAAGCAGGGTTGACGACATTCAAAGGAACAAAAGAAAAAAAAGCTTTTAGCATAATGCAAGATCAAGAAACCCTTCATAATCATCACTCTCTGATTGATCATCAACGTTTGGATTGGGCTAATCAGTTGTTGTATCAGTGTCTGGAATGTCAACAACTAGAATTTCCTTTTGAAGGTCAACTTCAACTCTTCCAGTTTCAGGCATATCAGGCTGAGATGGAGTTGGTGAAATCATCACAATTTTCATTTGCCGATCAAAACTCCTTTGATTATTCTCCCCCTTTTTGGAAGCATCAGATTGGGGAGTAGATTCAGGAGATGGCGACGGAGTGCGAGGAGGCTGAAATGGTGGAGGAAGATTTATTGGTGGAGGTGGAGGTAGATGATGATTATCACCTTGAGAGTTTGGAGGTTTCATGAACAACCATATCATTAACCAGGGCCACAAGTCACTTCATGTCAGCCACATCCTTTTCAACATTAGTCAACCATTTATCTAGTGATTGAGTAATATGCACTATTAGAGAGAGTTAGGAAAACACAACAATTTGAAAGTTGGAGCTGGATTTTTCTTGAGCATCCTGATGAAAAGCAGCAGTCTTGATAGGAGTTGGCATAGGAGGAACAGTCTCAGCTTGAGGAGAAGGAGATGCTGGTTTTGGAGAAGTTTCATCTTAGATCACCGTTTAACAGTTTCCAGAAGAAGAGGGGTTGATTCACATTGTACAACCTCATCAGCAGAGGGAGAGTATGAAGTAGTAGATGGGAATCAAATGTGATTGTTACCCTTGGATGAGAGTTCATTCCCTGAGCCAATTCTTACCCTTATCAACATTTATTCTTTTTCATCTTTATTAGTGTCTTCTTCTTCATAAACCCTTCTTTATTACCAACTTCTCCATCATCATCATGATCATCCTCATTATTCTCTTCTTCAGAGTCAGAGGATTCAACCACATAAGGGTTGTCAATCCATTTTTGCATCTTCTCAGTAATAAGTAAGTCACCTTCAGGTGGAGCGACATTGATAATCTTAGAGGAGACAGTAGTAATTTGAATAATAATCCCATGGATTTCAACATATCCTTCCTCATGAGATAAGATCAGTCTAAGCCAATGAGGATAGGGAACATGTACTGGATTTTTTTCCTAGTGATGCAATCGATCATATGATCAAGAAAAAGTTGTGCAAAATCCAGTCTTTTGTTGTACACAATAGAAAACAAATCCTTTGCTCAAAGAGATTCAGTTGATCCAAACTCCCAGTCTTGTGTCCAAGACATTTGCCAATGACACCTATTAAATACCTCCATCCTAAATAAAACACTTAAGAAGAGTGTTTTTGTATGGATCACGAGTGATGCCCGGAAGTTTAAAATTATACCCTAATTTTTCACGAATGGATTTGCAACTTTCTTCCGAGGGAGTGTCAAAATAATTTTCAAATCGAGGAAAATGAAGATCAGTTTGAAAAGCTTCCACATCAATAGTAACCATATATTGACCATCTCTAATTGTTCCAGTAATGGTTCGAGCATCAGAATCAACAGAGCATGAATAGTAGAACTCACAAACTTGTTTCGGTAGAATGGGTTTGGGAAGTCGCATAATGCATATCTAAGAGGACAACTCTTGTCATAATCGACAAAATCTTAGATTCATGAGTAGGCGAACTATTTTGGGATGTCATCAGAGAACACCGCACTGGTTTCTTGAACGATGATGGGATAGTCAAGGGCATGAGGACCTTTGACGCATTAGCATTCGGGGGCAAACTCGTACATAGGCTTTGACATGGTGAAAGCTTGAGGAAGATGATTGTTGAATGAGCCTTTTTTGAAAGAGAGAGGAGAGACCCAATTGCTAAGTGACCTAGGAAGGATTTTTCCCAATTTATACCAAAAATTTACTTCCCTTTTACGTAATCATGTTCGAAGAGATCTATGCTATAAAAATCTCATATCCCAAGATATTGATGGATCTTTTAATTGTCATCCAAAAAGTCACCATTGAGATAAGAAAGATAAGAATGACACTTCAATGAGGCATGTCATTAGTGGAAATAAACATCAGCATAATCTATCATCGAGTGAATTAATGATAGTCACCTAGTAAGTTTGTGATGCCTCCTGATAGTGTGGGCTTAAACTACCATTCACTAACATAGTATTCCGAGATTTCATCAGCTTGTGGTTTCATACGCTGACTCATTAATCATTTTTATTAGAAGAAAAGGGAAAGAGTGGTAAGATGCGTGTAATACATTTTGATATGAAATGTACCCATTGGAAAAGAATGTCCAAGTTTTATCAGTGTATGGATACCATAGTGAATCATTAACTTCTTAATAGAAGAATTAATGGGAAAGAGTGAGTAGGTGCATGTAAAATATCACGGACAATGGTATACCCATCGGTACATTTTATCGAATTCTCATCAGCGTCTGGTATCATACGCTAAATCATAAAATTCTAAAGAAGAATTTATGGAAAGAATGGCGTGATGCGTGTGATAAGCTGTGGTTTTTTAGCTTAACCATCGGCATAGATTTTTCAAGCTCTCATTAGAGTATGCTACATTATGATAAATCATAACACTTTAAAGAAGAATATAAGAGCAAGACTAGGTTGGTACGTGTGATAACCTATGGCACATAGATTAACCATCAACACAAAGTTTCAAACTTTTATCAGTGTGTGACATATCCCAGTGAATTGTTAAGTTTTATTGAGAAGAAATGAAGGAAATAATTGATTGTTTTAGTCACGTTGAGGTGGAATCAGCATGAATCATAAATGGTGTCAACTCATCAACAAGAAATGGTTTAAAGTTCCGTATCATAGAATTAAGTTGTAGTTTAGAACTATAAAGTTCACCATTAATTCATCTAATTGTTGGATATGGTGTCTAAGTCCATAACTATTTTTGGTATGTATTTGACCCGGTTTTGCATGGTCCATTTGAGTTGCATGGCATCATGCATCTGGATAGACTAAAATGAGAGAAATAACATTGAAGGTTTATTAATATATTATAAGTTCTAATATATTAATAGTATTATTTAATTAGTATTGATCAATAATTAATTTGGAATTAATTAAGTGATCAAAAGAACACTAATTAAATATATGGGTTAATTGTGTAAATCACTCATACTTGTATAATGGGCTAAAGCTCCATGGATTATATAAGCTTCATGTTACACACCAAAATTAGCACCTTAGAGAACAAAGGAGGCCAAGTCGATTTCTAAGTGTTCTACATTTCTCTCAAGTTTATTCCAAGTGCATTTGGTGTTGTGTGAGACATTTGAGGCATCACACTTGGGGTGCTAGGCTCACAAGGTTTCAAGGAATCCAAATCACTTCAAGTATGTAATTCTATCAAACTTTTATGATTAAAGTTCCCCAAGTATGCTAGATAGGTTTATGAACCTTGGAAATCAAATTTTGCATGTATTTTAGAGAAACATAGATCCAAGGTTTCTAGGGTTGCATGTACACCTTAGGAGCGTTAGAATGCTCAAAACCCTACAGTGGTATCAGATCCTAGGCTTGTTTGTTTGATACTTGATGCAAAATAGTGAAAAAGTCGAATTTCTTGTTGTCTGCATAGGGGACTCGCCGAGTCGATGGGGGGACTCGATGAGTCCATGGGGGGACTCGACGAGTCCAAGTGATTCTTCAACCAATTCGGCGAGTCAGTTCTTGCACTCGACGAGTTGGCCATGCAGAGTGCAGATTTTTTGATTTTTGCTGCTGGAAATGGACTAGAAACATTACCCTAAACTGTTTTGGTATTATAAAACTTGTTTTAGATGGTGTAATGGTTGTTCTAATCCATTTACAATGGCTAGTATCAAAATTCCATGATTATATGTGCTCATATGTTCTTGAAATTTTGATATGAATATTCATGTTCTCATGAGTTCTTGATAGATCATAGGAATTACTTGTTTAATGCTTAATTCATGATCTTTATGTGTTTTTAATGGAGTCCATAACTTGTCCTCAAGTTATGGATAACCAAAGGTCAGTTTGTATTAAATCCATTAGAAGAACAAATAAGTTACAAAAAATGAAGAGTCTTCATTTTAATAACTCATAAGTTATGAATTGAAAGGTTTTGTAAAGTTACAAAACTTGCCCTCAAGTTTTGGAACATGTAAAGTCATCTAGTAAACTTTAGTTCCAATACCTAGAATTTTAAAAGTTAAAATTCAACCCTTATACTTTATAATATTATAAGTAAATAATATATATATGTATAAGATCAAGTCGTTTTACCGTTAGTAGGCCTCATTCACGAACCGGTCTATAAGGGGGTATAAGGTTGCTTCCTATAAAATGGAAACTTAATGGGAGTCCACTCTCACCCACCGCTTCCTTGATCGGTGGAGGGTCATTATCCGAACGGGTAGGACAATGACTTAAAATTCTCATTAAAGTATAATGATTATTATAAAGTAACTAAATGTTTTTATAAATTCCCAATCTTAGTTACTTTAGGAAAATGTGAATAAGGTGCTAACCCATGAAATTACACTTTGCAATTTGATTAAGTCGTTAGTGGAGCGTGTGTGTTTAACCGGCACACTAACTTGGACTTAACAAGGTAGGCAAAGGGTGACTTAAGGTTTTTCGTAGGTCAGTGGAGCACGTGTGGTTAACCGGCACATCGATTGAGTGAAAAAACATTAAGGGTACCAAGTAATTTTCATGGTCACTTTATACCTTGTTTTGTGATCCTCGGTATCCTAGTCACAAAACATGAAGGGCACACTCAAGATTGAAACATGCCGTTGAAAATTTCAATGAATCTCAAAAGAATCTAGGAGTTTCTAAAAACCAGTTAAAACCTAATAATTTATATTTCGTTTTTCATGGTGGAAATTGGTGAATCGTCATTCACCTACCTTTCAAATATGTTATAGCTTAGATTACGACATCCCTCTTCTAAGTTATAATATATTGTGATTGGATCATAGCCTTAATATTAAATTTAGGTGTTTTATTAAGGACTATCCTTTTATATAAACTAAACTTGTTCTCTTCTTTTTCAGATGTCAACCAACAACACTGCTTCTAGCTCAAACCCTACCGACTCATTCTCTCTCATGAACCTTTGTGGGAGAGTCATCTTTGATGGATCCAACTTTATGGATTAGATCAGAAACATCAAGATGGTCACTCGGTATGAGGACAAGGAATATGTCATCGACAAGGAGCTTAAGGTACCCGAGCTTTCTGCTTCTCCTGAGGAGGTCGCTGAATATGAGGCACATGAAAGAGATGCTACCAAAGTGGCATGCATCATGTTGGCCACTATGACAGCCGAGCTCTAGAAGTCCTATGAGGACTACTATCCTTTTGAGATGCACCATGATTTGATGGACCTCTCTCATCAGAGTGCTCGTTAAGAGCGATATGAAATCATCTCCTCTATGATAACAACCCAGATGAAGAATGGTGAACCCATCACAGGCCACATGCAGAAAGTGCAAAGGTATGTGGACCGTTTGCTGAAGCTAAATGTGAACTTTGCCGAGGAGTTAGCAATATATATCATTTTGCACTCCTTACCATCATGTTATGATCAATTCCGCATGACATACTACATGAACAAGGAGGAAGTTACCCTCAGCAAGCTTCAAGGACTCCTAAAGACCGCTGAAACAAGTCTTAAAGGTAAGTCAGTTGTTACCACTCCTACTCCTACTCTAAACTCCGCCCCTATCCTGGCAATCGGGAAAAGTAGAGGGAAAAAGAGGAAGAAACCTTCGAAGGGTACCAATGGTAAGACCCTTGATGGCGCCTCTTCAAGTGAAACCTTCGAAGGGTACCAATGGTAAGACCTAAAAGAGGCTGAATGCTTCTATTGCCATGAAAAGTCGCATTGGAAGCGGAATTGGCCAAAGTACCAGTAAGATATTAAAGATGGGAAAGTGAAACCCACCCATGTAGGTATTTACACAATATTGTCTAATAACTCACCCTATTCTAACTCTTAGGGTCCTTGATATAGGATGTGGAATTCACATATGTTCTGATTTGCAAGGACTAAGTAGAAGTGAGAATGTGGAGCATGGAAAGATAAACTTGATCATGGGGAATAGGAAAGCTTCACCTGTCACCAAGATTGGAGTTTATTCTTTGTTACTAAGTAGTGGGTTTACATTAGATTTGAATAAATGTTGTTACTCGCCTGAAATGGCAAGAAATATTATTTCCTTTCATGCTTTGTACAAAGAAGGGTTTACCTTTTCTTTTGATAATGAAGTTAGTGGAATAAATGTTTTTTTTAATAATGCTCTTTATTTTAAAGCATTACCTTGTGATGGTGTGTATGAACCTGTGTCTGTTGTAGATAACCTAGGAAATAATGTGTTGTGTATTGATTCTTCTAACAATAATAACTTGGATAAAGCATCATTATAGCATTGTTGTCTTGGACATGTAAGAAAAAAATGCATAGGCCAACACCAAAAGGATGGAGTCTTGGTGTCATTTGACCTAAAGTCAGATGATAGTTGTGAATCATGCTTACTTCGAAAAATGACAAAATCACCCTTTACTGGGTCTTGTGCACGGGGTGAAGTTTTGTTGGATCTAGTGCACAAAAATGTGTGTGGACCCTTCAAAACTGCCACAAGTGATGCTAATCGGTGTTATGTGACTTTTACTGATGATTATAGTAGATATGGATATGTCTACTTAATCAAGCACAAGTCGGATACTTTTGAAAGGTTTAAAGAGTTTAAAAAAGAAGTTGAGAATCAATTGGGCAGGAACATTAAGATGCTTCGATCCGATCGTGGTGGTGAGTATCTTAGTACATAGTTCCTCGACTATCTTAAGGAATGTGGATTGTCTCACAATTGACACCTCCCAAGACACCACAATTGAATGGTGTGGCTGAGAGGCATAATCGAACCTTTTTGGATATGGTTTCTTTCATGATGAGTCGAGCTTCGCTACCAATCTCATTCTGGGGGTATGCCTTAGAGACTGTCGCCCATATCCTTAATCTAGTCCTAACTGATGAGATACAATCTCTAGATCGTTTAGATCTTTCACAGGTAAATCAAAAAACAACTAAATAGATCAAAACAATGAACACAAGATAGAATCAATATTATGCTTATGATTCAAACGTAGTCACGCCTCAGCAGAGCTCGACTAATAACTTCCACTATAGAGGCGAGCTAGGGTTTACAATACTATTATGAGAATTATCAAAGCGTTAATTACTAAGGATGCATGCATTCACCTTAAATACTAAAACCCTAGAATAAAATAATACACGGTTGGACAGGCCCAAACCGGTTACAAAACTGGGCTAAAAGGAACGAGCCCAAGATGCAACACTAGGATCCCAACAATCTCCCCCTTTGTGTCAATTGGGGCGAGACCTTCATTTCGGTTGATTGACCACAACCCGCTTCACCACCTTGAATAAGCATGGAATCACAGCAAGAAGAACATGACGAAAGTGGATATACCATCTTATCATATCTGTGAAGTACTTCTTATCGCTTTCACTATTCTGCTTTCATTTGTGAATAATCCCCAGAACATACTCCAAGCACGAAGTAGTAAAGAGATGTTTATCATTCAAAGCGAACATGCATTTCTTACAATCCTGTTTGGTGAGCATCATAGAGTTTAAGACCGGATCAATCTTTCCCATCTTCATCTTGTTGACATCACTTACAGAACCAACAGGCAAAATAGTGGGTTTCTTTCTGAGAACCGAAGTGATCTCTTTATCCATTTTAGCTACCTTAAGAATGTAGCAAACTAGCAATCTTTTCAGATGATCAATTATAGGCTCATACTCAACTGGGTTGGAGAGTAGAATACTGTGCAGAACAATCCAATCATGAGGATTGACATTGGGTAGATCAGCCAGGGAGAAGATATGCTCAGACAAGGCCGAACCTCTGGTAACTTTGAACTTTACGTTGATGTATTTCCCTGCTACTTGAGGCTTAAGGACCTGAACTGTGATAATTTTTTGAGCGCTCCAAATGAGATATTGTGGTTGAGCGAACTCCAAGTAGTAGTCGATAAGCTCACGATCAACCTTCGGGTCTGGATGTGGGATTTCTGCAATAGGAAGAAAGTAGTGAAAAACAAAGGCCTTCCGAGTGATGGGCATATCAAACTGAGAATCCTTAGTGTTTTTACAGTCCAAAGACACTACTGGCTCTAGCCAATGAGTGCTAGGAGAATCAATGGCTTCTTTGATCAGCTTCTCCAAAGTCCAGAAGGGAAAAAGGGTTTTCTTGCTTTCTAGGAGATCATGAGCCTCCTTTAATCTCCTTTCTTTCTCTTCAGATTCCTTTACGATCTTGGCGTTGAGATCGATTTCCCTTTCCCTTGCCTTTCGCTTTAGTGCATCGGCGATTGTCTCCTCTTCTTCATCATTGTCATCCACAATACCCTTGCCTTTAGCCTTAATGCCCGAATCCGAAGCATGCTCAATCTTCTGTTGTTCTGACTGGAAAGTGGGAGGAGGTTGAGACGAAGATGTGAGTCCTTCTCCCCCTTGTTTCGGAGGTACCATTGTCTCTGAAACACCTTCAATGCGACTCAACATCCCAAGGGCAGGACGAAATTTGTCAGCAAGATGTCGTCTAATTGAGATGGTCAGAATTGGGTCATGAGCCTCCAGAACGTTCAATAAAATAGCGTATACGTCGGAGACACAACTTTTGACAATAGCCCTTTCATAGCGAAGCTGGTTGACCTCGTTGGTTTTCTGAGAAAGTTGAAGATTTTTGGTTTTGAGCTGAGTAGTCTTGAGAGCAAGATCATCGATGAGTTAGTTCTCCATGGCGAGATCAGTTTGAAGCTTTGCAAAACGCTCATTGAGAGAGGACAAAAGAGCAGCATTATCCTTCTTAATATTGTGGCGAAGAGTGACAAAGTTTTGCTTCTCAGCAGCGAAGGCTTCTTCGAGTTTGGTAATTGAGCTGGTCACTTTAGAAGCGTTCAACTCAGCTGCTCCCTATAAGGACTCAAGAAAAATGTTAGCATCTTGGATTAGTTTATCATCTTTTTCGGTCGCATCTATATAGACTTTTGTTGATGCAGAAATGGCTGTTGTGGCATTAGAAATGGAAGCCTCATGTGCTTTGACAAAGGAGTCAAGCATGGTCTGAATAGTAGCTTCAGAATTGGGATTGTGAGAGGAAGAAGATGCCATGAGAGTGTCAAGTTTGGCATTCAACTCCTTGATATGCTTTTGGTAATAGGAGCATCATCATCTTCATCACTCTGAACTCGGTAGGGGCTGTAGTAGAAGGAATCAAATTCCATGTCTTCACCACCAAGGACAATATTGGTTTCGGTTGAAGGTATGGGAGATAGTGGTTTGGTTGTCTCAGGGACTGAAGAGCGAACCCCCGTATCAGATACGTTGGTTTGAACTCCAGTGGTGGTTGTTGTTGTGGCTTCAAAAAAGAGAGGTGTGGGAATGGGAATGGTAGAGGTGGGTTGAGATGTTATAACTGGGAAGGTTGATGGTAATGAAATAGGAAGAAAAGAAGGTGGTGAAGAAGGTACTGGAGAACGAAGGGGTACCTCGGGTATAGGTGACCTAGGTGGAGTATCACCACGAACCAAAATCTGCTCATTAGAGCTTTCGCTCTCAAATGTGGTAAGAGTAGGTGGTTTGTTGTCTAGAGGAACGTACTCAGAGTCTGAATCGCTAGAGGATTGAAGGATAACCCTCCGGGCTGGCCTTTTGGTTTTCTTCTGCTTAGGCTGGGAAGGAGGCTCCTTGTCAGACTTTCGCTTCCGTGGAGTTTGCCCCTTAGCTGGTTTAAGAACCCTCACATCCTTTTTTTTCTGGTTTCTTTACCCTCTTTGCAGGCTTGTCTGCTTCCTCTATGGAGCGTCATAGCAGGAGTGAGTTCCCTTGGACCCGAAGAAGGAAACTTCTTGTACTCTTGAATAATCGAACTGACTTCAGGCACACAAGCATACATGGATGCCGGAATGGATCCAACAAATGAAAATTTGGATTGATCAGTGACGATAATCTTCGTTGTATGGAATGTGGCGATAAAGGAGAGAAGCAAGTCCTCCATGATTGGGACATGAAAGCAATCCGCCCACTTCGTGAAAATCGACCAGAACCTACCACACGAGACTTCAGAATGGCGAGATGAGGAGTTTAAGCTCTGAACAATCTGTTTCCATAAGATCGAACCATAATCCATATGTACCCCATTGTACAACCCATACAGGATAGTCATGAATGATTTTCTCGCCCCTTCTGATCCAACACTGCGCTTTGAGAGACCCTTGAACAAGAGAGTGAATAGGCCGTTCCATTGAGGGGGAAGGCAGGATTTCTTGAACTTCGTCACTGTTGTTAGGGTTTCAGCGTACCCCATGTTGTAGAACATTGAGAATAGCTGGCCGATAGTGATGGAATAAGGGTTTACCAGGTTGGGTTCATGAACAAGATCTAGCAGTGTACATAAACGACTTTTGGAAATCGAGGTCTTCTCGTTGTGAATGTCAAAGTGGATTCTCTTTGCAACTCTGTCATAATGGGCAGTGGAGTAGATATAAGAGAGAGAGAGGACATGGGAACTACAACCACCTTGGTGAGAGCATTGACAAGGGCAGAGTGTTTGAGGCATTCGACAACCTGCATCATGTAGGGGTCATAGGTGAATGGTGTAAGGTCAATCAAAAGGTTTTGTTAAGGCTTGATGGTCAGAAGAGTGGAGTGAAATGAAGTATCTTGAACGGAGGAGGATTATGCTATGGATGAAGCTTGAGAAGAAGATGATGAACAGTAGGAGAAATCGTCATTTGCTTTTAGATGATTTGAGAGCGGTAAAAGAGTAAAGTTGAATGGAAGAAACCCTTTTATACGTGAGAGTAGGAGAGAGAAAAATCCTCCTGAAATCTTGTCCTTTTGTGAAATGGTTCCTGATGCGATAGGGATTAGACAGTTTGCAACCCCGATGATGACGTAGGAGAGAGAAAAACGTTTCAATTTTACGTGCCTTTCCATATAATTCACCTTTTTCAAATCGATGAAACTTTTGGATAACCGCTGACTCATCCTTTGTACTTTTTCTGAAACGTCACCAACATAATTAACATGAACCTGTGTCAACCGAATTATTTCATTGGAAAACAGCCATAACACCTTTAGAGCTCAAGCTATACGAAAAATAGCTTATAGAAACTATAACTAGAATTTTGGAAAATCAAAGATTTTCGTGCATAGAGTGTGAATGATAAAGAAATAAATCGAACTTTGTGGGATATTGTGATGTCAATTAAGACATGAAACAGTGGATCCCGGACACGAATCTCTTCCTTTCGAGTCAAGAGAGACTTCAAAGTGTCTGTGAGGTTTCCCATTAAAATACGATCAAGTGCCTTTTAAGAAGAAATGAAAGGCATCTTTTATAGGTAAGGCTTGTAAGGGGTGGTTTTCGCTTCAATTCAAGTTCCAGTGCTTGATATAAGACCAAAAGAGAATGAAGTACTTGTGAGACCAATGTGGCCTGTTGAACAAGTAGGGTTGACATGTATTTAGTGACTTGTTGAAAATAAGAGATCCCAAAAGTTAATAAAACTGGATCCTTGGGGAAGAAAAGTCTTGGTGATAGACATTTTCAAAAGGATCTCTCAAAATAAAAGAGATTTCATGGAAACACCACATAAAGTGGTTTTGTTAATTTATTGGTGAAAGCTAGAACATTATGATTGTTCACCATCAATTCATTATAGGTATTGAAATTTGGGTTTCACTTAGTACGTAGTGACACGAGACTAAGATCATAAACACAAATTTTTGTGTAACCATAAACCTCAGTGGCAATTGCTGAGAGTCTCAAGGGTTACATGAATGACAGAAAGTGTGATGGAGAAAAATAATGTAGGTGGTTAAGAAATCGAATGTACCTCTGCTATAAAAGACGGACCAAGCAGAAAACTCCAAGCTCAATATGAGAAGAGTAAGGTAGCTCATGATTAAAGTGAATTTAACAACCTAATTGGAAAACGTGATTTGTATGTATCAAATCATTAAGGATTCACTCAAAATCTTTTAGAGGCTTTGGTCGACATGCAGTAGCATGCATCTAGGGACACTTAACTAATCTATAGAAGAGAATTTATACCTGCTTCAGCTTCACCATCGAGAGTAAATTTTATACAAAGAAAAACATGAGAAAAATGAAATAAAATGGAAAATATTTTTGTATTTTGTGAAAAAATTCTAATAAAACAAAAAGAAAATTATTTTTTGATTTTATGAAAAATAAAAAAATGTAAAGAAAAACATAAAAATGAGTATGTAAAAGAAGGTACAAAAGAATACAACCGAAATTCCTTTTAATGAAAACGAAGCTAATTGAGTTCAGTAGGACCGAACCAAAATAGACCGAGTGTTCGGTTCATTTCGGTTCTCAGGGAACCGAACCCGAAATAGATCGAGCGTTCGCTCTATTTCGCTTCCAACATTTAATGAAGCGAAGGCGATTTCGGTACTGATTCAGCTTCCATCATTCCTAGGCCATGTAGGATCTTATTAAAACTTGCTTCAAGTAAGGACTTAGTGAAGATGTCTGCTAATTGATCAGTAGTTCTGACGAAATGAATTTCTACGTTACCGTCTTCCACATGATCTTTGATGAAGTGATAATGCAGTGCTATGTGCTTTGTCTTCGAGTGTTGCACTGGGTTATGAAAAATCCTAATTGCACTTTCTGAGTCACAATATAGTGGGATTTTCTTCATGTTCAGTCCATAGTCCCTAAGCTGACTTTGTATCCAAACGACTTGAGATGTGCATGATGTTGCAACTATATATTCAGCTTCAGCAGTGGACAGAGAAACACAAGTTTGTTTTTGATTGCCAGCTTACTAATTGGCCATCCAGAAATTGGCATCCTCCAGTCGTGCTTTTACGATCCAATCCACAACCCCCTAAGTAGGCATCTGAGAATTCTTGGAGAAAGAAACCTGAGTTAGCTGGATACCATAGACCGTGAAAGGAGGTTCGCTTCAGATAGCGAAAGATGTTCTTCACTGCCAGCATGTGAGGTTCGCGTGGGTTAGCTTGGAATCGAGCACAATAACAGACTGAGAACATAATTTTCGGCCTGCTGGCTGTAAGATACATTAGTGACCCAATCATCTGACGATAAAGCGTCATGTCAGCAGTCGGTTTCTCCAATGATGGTGTCAGCTTGGTGCCAAACGCCATGGGAACCTTCACCTTTGAGTCGCCTAACATTCCAAACTTGGAAAGTAATGACTTTGTGTATGCCTCCTGATTGATAAAAATTCCTTCGGGTCCCTGTCTAATATTCAAGCCAAGGAAAAAGTTAATCGGACCCATTGAGCTCAGCTCAAATTTAGTTTCCATCAACTTCTTGAATTCAGCTGTTAGGCTGGGATTCGTGGAGCCGAAGATGATGTCATCAACATAAATTTGGACTATCATAAGGT
This sequence comes from Lactuca serriola, assembly GCF_051521515.1. Classification (NCBI taxonomy): domain Eukaryota; kingdom Viridiplantae; phylum Streptophyta; class Magnoliopsida; order Asterales; family Asteraceae; genus Lactuca; species Lactuca serriola. The sequence goes on from NC_136416.1 coordinate 121,353,015, forward strand.
GGTTACCTTCTTTCTTATGAAAGAAGGTTGGGTCAACCGAACCTTGTTTAAATTTGGACATTTATAAGAAACGATTAAGAGTTTCATACCATGCTCTGGGAACCTGTTTCAGGCCATATACTGCTTTGTTCAGAATGTAGCAGTGATCTGGATACTTCTCGTTCATGAAGCCTAGAGGTTGCTCTACGTAGACTGTTTCTTCAAGTTCTCCATTGAGAAAGGCACACTTCACGTCTATTTGATAGACTTCAAAATTCTTGTGGGCAACATAAGCAAGAAAATTTTGAACTGATTCTAATCTTTTAACTGGAGCAAAGGTCTCTTCATAATCTATGCCTTCTTCTTGACAGTAGCCGTTCACGACTAACTGAGCCTTGTTGCGAATCATGTTCCCTTCCTTGTGCATCTTATTCCTGAAAACCCACTTCAGGCTGACAACCGAAGCATCCTTTGTAGTTGGAATTAATCACCATACTTTATTTCTTTCAAACTCGTTTAACTCATCTTACATGGCTTGAACCCAATCGGAATGATCAAGAGCTGTATTCACTGTCTTCAGTTTAATTTTGGAGACAAAAGAGTTGAACATGCAAAATTCTACATGACAGAATAATGCAGCTTGTTTTGCTTATAGCTGAGATCGATTTAAGACCTTTTCAGAAGATTCTCCAATTATTTGACTTTGAGGATGATCTTTGGTCCATTTGATGAGAGGAGGGTAATTGGGATCACAAGATGGATCCAGTTCTGCATTGATTTCTTCTTCAAGTTCTGATTGTGTATCATTATTATTAGCATTTGTATTCTCCCCCTCGAATGATGACACTAGTTCAATTTCAGGATCAGAACTCTCCCCTTCGTTTGGACTTTCGGTTGACCGGGATGATGTTGATGGATACACCCCCTGGAATGACGAATCTTAATTATTTGGAAGAGACGAACCCCCTAGATATAAGGACTATCACCAGAAGGTTCGCTTGAGTCTGGCTTTTCAGCAGCTTTCGGTTGAGCATCTGCAATCTTCTTTGCAGCGTCGTCAATAATTTGCTTCAGATTGTCGACTTGGTTATCTTTAGCTTTCGATTCAGAATCAACAGCCTTCTCTGGTTCATCGAAGAGTAGCGTGTATTGCTCGAAAAGATTTGAAATCGGCACTGTTACTTGACTGGACTTTGGAAAGACTTCTTCTATAACATCTTTTTTTGCCTTCAACTTCTTGACATAGTTGTCATCCAAAGTGACATAGTATATTTCTTAAATATTCTTTGAACGTTTATTCAGAACTCTATATGCCTTTCAGTTCAAGGAGTAGCCCAAAAAAGATCCCTTCTTTAGCCTTAGCATCAAACTTGTTTCGGTTCTCCTTTGAGTTGAAGATGAAGCATCTTGAACCGAACACGTGAAAGAACTTCACATTTGGCTTGTAGTGGTTTAAGATCTCATAAGGAGTGACTGAGAAGCGCTTGTTCAGATACGATCTATTCTACGTGTAGCAAGCAGCAGCAATAACATCAGCCCAGAAATACAGAGGCAAGGAAGCGAAGTTCAGCATAGTTCGAGCTGCTTCGCACAGAGAACGATTTCTCCTTTCGATGATTCCATTTTTTTGTAGAGTATATGGAGCAGAGAAATTGTGAGTCGTTCCCTTCTCAGCTAGAAATTCTTCAAAATCCTTGTTCTTGAATTCCAACCCATTGTCGCTTCTCACATTACGAACCACTTTTCGTAGTTGAACCTCTACCTGCTTTATGAAGAGTTTGAGCTTGGGAGTTGCCTCTGATTTTTGCTTTAAGAAAAATACCCACGTGAAGCGAGAGAAATCATCTACGATAACAAGTATGTACTTGTTTCTACCAATGCTTTCAATAGAGGAGGGACCACATAGACCGATATGTAGCAGCTCTAGGGGTTCTATCACCTTTGTGTTGATAATAGAAGGATGACTTTTTTGACTTTGCTATCCCATTTCACAAGCTGCACATAGATGTTCTTTGTCAAATTTGAGAACTGGAAGACCTCGAATATGATCTCCAACCACCAGCTTGTTGATATCTTTGAAATTAAGATGTGAGAGCCTTCGATGCCATAACTAGCTTTCGTCTGAGTGTGCCTTTGTTAGCAGGCAAATAGTTGGTTTCCCTCGAATTGGATTGAGATTTAGAGGGTACATTTCTCCCTTTCTCTTCGACTTCAACATAATATTATTTGACTTCTTTTGAACAATTTCTGATCCTTCCTCATCAAAGGATACCTTCAAACCGGTACCAACCACCGGCTGTGAGATACTGATGAGGTTATGTTGCAACCCTTCAACGTATGCTACCTTTCTTATTGAGATGTCACCATTTGTAATCATACCATAACCTTTGATAGTTCCAAACGAATTGTTTCCATACTTTACCGTGCCACCATATTTGAGAGAACGAAACTCCCTCAGTTCTTCCTTTCGACCCATCATGTGACGCGATCAGCCACTGTCAATGTACCATTCTTCGTCAAACTGCTCGTCACGAATAACCTACAAAATATCAAGCATATTTAGGAACCCAAAGCTTCTTGGGTCCCTGTGAGCCTTTTACAGGATAGGGAATAGTAAGAGAAACATCAACTAGATAAGTTCATTTTATTAGAGTTGTTTCATCTTTTCTTTTTATTGTAAAAACTTTGATTTTGTTTGACTTGGACTCATCTGATTTAGACGTAGGATTCATGGTTTTGACGTCTGCATTCTTTTCATTCTCTTTCGGACGTCTTTGGTCTTCTGGAAAGAGCTTACCTTTCCCTTTTGAATCTTTAGATGAATGGGAATGAGAATGAGAAGAAAGAGACTTGGAAGCAAGTTTAGAACGTTGATTATTGCTCTTCCTTGGTTGAGAGTGAAAACTGACTTCCCTTCAGTTCTTCTAATAGGTGGATCTGGAACCGAAACCTTCCTTTTGGTTGCTTGCATGTTGAGGAAAGAAACCTTCCTTTTGGTTGCTTACATGTTGAGGACTGAAACATTCCTTTCGGTTTCCTAGATGTTGAGGACCAAAACCTTCCTTTCGGTTGCCTACATGTTGAGGACCGAAACCTTCCTTTCGGTTGCTATAACTATGGGGACCGAAGTTACCCTTTCGGTTGTTGAGATTTTGCGAACCGAACCTTTGCCCTTGCTTGTTTTCGTGGTGGTAGCCGAAGTCGTGGTTTCGGTTGTTCTTGCCACGTAAGGGAGACTGCTTTTGTGAAGTGGAATTGGCTTTTGGTTCTCCTTGAGAGTTATTTGTCTTTTCATACCTAATATAATTAGAATTCTGGGATCGCCAAAATTGTTTTCTCTTTGTGAAAATTTTCTTATATCTTAGGTTACGTTGGTGCTTTCGTTCTGCCACTTGTTTTCGATTTTTGTGAATATTGGCATTTTTCTTTGGTACTTGAGCACAAATTTCGCTCTTTAATGAACATGTCTCACTAGATGCCATCACTGGTTCGCCTGAAGATGTTTTGGTGCCACTTGTACTTGGCATATCATATCGTGTAGGCTCATTAAGTGGTTCTGCCACATACCTATTCTTCACTCTCCTTGATGTTTTCTGAGACAAACCTTCTGTTTCATCAGCGTTATCTATCGGTGCTCACCAGAAAAATTCATCACATCCACTAGCATTATCTTCTTCTACCAATGCTGTTAGTTCGGCTGTCTGTTGTGGTGTGACTCCTTGAACTGTGTAAACTTGATTTGGAGTGGTTTGTACCTTTTGATATACAACAAATTTTGCTTTGAGGACTTTAGTCTTGTCTATTGATGAGCGAGCGAACTCAACACAGTTTTCAGAAATGAGATTTTTATTTGTTTTGGGTTCGCTCTTGACAAATTCCTAACAGTCCACCTCATCCTCTGTAGAGATTTAACTCATGTCATCATCCTCATTAAGTTCAGATGCATTTTCAACATCAACTTTATTTTCTGAACTTAACTTGGCATTCAATGAATCAAATTTCTATACAGTTTCAGTTCTTAGTTTTAGTGTGTCATTTTCATCCAATAGATTTTTGAGCATGTCCTTATGGTCTTTTGACTTTATGTAGGACTCTATTTTGTCAAGACCGATTTTGTAGGAAGGAGATATTTCATCAGAAGATACAACATTTTCACAGTTGTAAGCTTCGGCATCGACTTCATCCTCCTTTAACTCAAGGAAGGGTAAAATCATGCGATGTATCTTCTTTCCTATTTCATAATCAAGATGTAACAGAGTGATGTTAGAATATAATCTCTTAGCAATCAAACAAAAAATTTTATGTTGTTTCAAAAGCTTAATATTGTCCCGTTGCAAATAGATAGACTCATCCCTAGACCTAATTAACTCATTCTCCTTCTGCTCAATCCAGATTCTCCTCTCCTCACTCTTCAATGAAACCCTACTAATTTGATCAGTCAGGTTAGAGTTTGTGACACGAGTTTGGGTAAGACTACTACTTAAACTAGAAAATTTAGATTTTAATCCATTTAGTTCCTTTTCATAGTTAGTAATAGTTATTTTCAGAGAAATGAGAATATTTTGTACCTTCTTAATCAACTCATCACATTCATTGATCTGTGCACTGACAGGTTTCGCAGCAAAACATCTATCTTCTCGCTCCTTCTCATCATCCAGTCCACCATCTGTTGTGTATCCTCGCATCTGTGACACACCTTCCGTCACCATCAGACATCTTCCCTTAACCTTTCCTTCTTTCACCAGCAAAGCCTTACCATGAGTGGGCTTTGTAACTTCTTCATCCTTTGAATATGTGGACCATACCTGAACTCCACCAAATTCATCATTATCACCTGTACCTTTCACAATTAAAGCATTCATGATATTGTTTTTGGTTGCTGATTTCTTTTTCTTAATCTCTTCCAGCTGTCTCAGGGGTTTTGCTTCCTCATCGTCTTCATCAACTCTTTCTGACTTCTTCTTCAGCATCCAGTCTTTGGCAAAGTGATTCTTGCCTCCATAATAATGGAAATCAAAACCCGAGTCACCACCACTCTTCGTTTCCTTCTTAGAATCTTCAGACTTTGAACCCATTTTAGGTTTCTCCTTCACCTTTTCAGAACTATAGCTTCCTTGGTAGTTTCGATTCTTGTTGGCGGGGAACTTCCTTTTGAAAAACTTTCTTGGATTAGAAACCATCAAGGCATACTCTTCACTAGTTAGTTCATAATCACCAAGATCTAATTCTTCTTCATCTTCAACAACACCTTTTCCTTTGGAAATAAGAGCTAACGAACCCAAGCTGGAAACCACATTCGTTTCCTTTGACAACGCACTTTCATGGGACTTCAAATTCCCACCAGCTTCTCCAGAGAGTAGGATTTGAATTGTTCTTGTGCCTTTACTATAGACACAACTGCCATCCATTCGGGTCTAAGACTATTCATGAAGGTGACCTTCTGCTTAATAACTTTCCTTTCAATCCCATGCTTTATCATCTTACTGAGAAGATGATTGAATCGATCAAAGGCCTGAACAAGTTTCTCTTCTGGCTTCTTTTTGAAGTCACCAAATTTAGAAAGTAATAGAGTTTGAATCGAATGCTCCAGATCTTCATCATTAGAGTACAACTCCTTTAGCCTATCCCATATCTCCTTCGTCGTAGCACATGAACTCACCAATCGAAACGTCTCCGATTGTAAAGGAAACCTAATCATTCTTAAAGCTTTAATGTTGCACTTAAACTTCTCTTTTTTTGTCTTGAGGAATGTCTTTCACATCATTCACAAGCTGATTGTACTCCTTTTGAGTTTTGACAATTTTTGAAGTGCTTGAGTGAGCAAACGGACCAACTGTGATTGCTTCCCAAATCAGATACCCATTATCTTCTGATCCAATCATATAATCTTCGATGCGTCCAGACTTCATAATCCTGGGTATATATGATTGGAATCCTTGTTGTAGATGTTGGATAAGGTGTCTAAGTCCATAACTATTTCTGGTAAGTACTTGACCCGACCCGGCATGGTCTATTTGGGTTGCATGGCACCATGCAATTAGATAAACTAAATGAGAGAAATAACACATATGTTTTATTAATATATTATAAGTTCTAATATATTAATAATATTATTTAATTAGTTTTGATCAAGAATTAATTTAGAATTAATTAAGTGATCAAAAGATAACTAATTAAATATATGGGTAGATTATGTAAATCTTCCATATCTTATATAGTGGGCTAAGAGGCTCCATGGATTATCAAGTTGGGTTCCACCCATAGGATCCTCCATGGATGCTCCATGGAGTTAACCCATGGATCAAGAAATGAAGAGTCATGGAACATTAGGTTTACCTAATGCAACACACTATATAAGCAATGTAACTCTCCCCAAAATCAGGTAGACTAAGAAACAAGAGGGCTTGGCCGATTTTGCATGTGTTAGAGTATTCTCTCAAGTTTATTCTTTGCATTTGGTGTTTTGTGAAGCATTTGAGGCATCACACTTGAGGTGCTAGGCTCACAAGGTTTCAAGGAACACTTTCAACAACAAGGTATGTAGTTCTATCTTTTATACAAAGAAAATTGTACCCCATGTATGCTAGATAGGTTCATAACCTTGGAAAACAACTTTGCATTATTATTAGACAAACATTGACCCAAGGTTATTAGGGTTGCGTGTACACTAAGGAAGTGTTAGAATGCTCAAAACCCATCAGTGGTATCAGAGCCTAGGATTTCTTGTTTGATTTTTGTGCAAACTGCTTGAAAAATTGAGTTTTCTGCTTTCTGCCCGTATGAACTCGCCGAGTCCATGGGGGGACTCGACGAGTCCATGACCAAATGCAAGCTACTCGTCGAGTCTGTTCATGCACTCGACGAGTAGAGGCTGCAGATTTCAGAATTTCAATCTTTGTTACTGGAAATGGACTAGGAACATTACCCTAAATTGTTTTGGTGTTTTCAAACTTGTTTTAGTTGGTTTAATATTCAGGTTAATCCATTTACAATGACAAATTATCAAAATTACAAGTTTTTAAGTGTAATTTTTGATTTATGAAAGTGTTCATATTCATGTTCTTGATCTTATGATGTTTAGATGATCATAGGAATTATTTGTAGCCTATGTGGTAGATTAATTCATGATCATTATGTGTTTTAATGGAGTCCATAACTTGTCCTCAAGTTATAGAAAACCAAAAGTCACTTTGTTTTAAAACCAGTAAAAGAACACATGGGTTAGAAAAATGAAGAGTCTTCATTTTTAATACTCTAATTAACTTATAAGTTACAAGAAATGAAAAGTTTTGAAAGTTTACAAAACTTGCCCTCAAGTTTTGGAACAAGTAAAGTATTGATTAAAACTTTAGTTCCAAGCCTTAGAATTTTAAAAGTAATTCAACCGTTATACTTATAATATTATAACTTAGTAATAATATACATATGTATAAGATCAAAGTCGTCTTACCGCTAGTACGCCTCATTCACGAAGCCAGTCTAAGGTGGGTATAAGGTTGTTGCCTATAAAATGGCAACTTAATGGGTGTCCACTCTCAGCCACCGCTTGCTTGACTGGTGGAGGGTCATTAGCCGAACGGATAGGACAAGGACTTATAAATTCTCATTAAAAGTATAATGATAATTATAAAGTAACTAAATGTTTTATAAAATTTCCAATCTTAGTTACTTTAGGAAAAATGTGAATAAGGTGCTAATCCATGAAATTACACTTTACACTTTGTCTAAGTCGTTAGTGGAGCGTGTGTGGTTAACCGACACATCGATTGAGGGGTAGTACATTAAGGGTACCAAGTAATTTGCATGGTTACTTCACACCTCATTTTGTGATCCTCGGCATCCTAGTCACAAAACTTGGAGGGAACACTCGAGATTGAAACATGCCTTTGAAAAGTTCATTGAATCTCAAAAGAATCTAGGAGTTTCTATGAACCAAATTAAATATTTTTAATATTTCGTCTTTGGTGGAAATTGGTGAATCGTCATTCACCTACCTTTCAAATATGTTATTACTTAGGTTATGGCATACCTTTTCTAAGTATAATATATTGTGATTGGTTCCTAGCCTTAATACTACATTTGGGTGTTTTATTAAGGACTATCTCTATTTCTAAACTAAACTTTTCTTCCTTTCAGATGTCTGCAAACACTGCTGCTTCTGGCTCTAATCCTAATGGCTCCTTTTCTCTAGTGAATTTGTGTGGGAAAGTCACTTTTGATGGATCCAACTTTAATGAATGGATCAGAAACATCCAAATGATTACCCGGTACGAGGACGAAGAATATGTCCTCGATAAGGAGCTTAAGGAGATTGATGAGACAGTTTGTACTCCTCAAGAGATCTTTGACTTTAGGGTACATGAAAGGGATGCCACCAAGGTGGCATGAATCATGATGGCCACTATGACAGCCGACCTCCAAAAGTCCTACGAGGACTACTACCCTTTTGAAATGAACCAAGATTTGATGGAAAGATACCATCAAAGTGAAAGAGAAGAGAGGTATGAAATCATCTCCTCCATGATAACAACCCGAATTAAGGATGGTGAACCCATCACGAGCCACATGCAGAAAATGCAAAGGTTTGTGGACCGCTTGCTGAAGCTTAATGTGAACTTCCTCGAGGAGCTTGCAATAGATATCATTTTGCACTCCTTACCTTCATGTTATGATCAATTCCGCATGACATACCACATGAACAAGGAAGAGGTCACTCTCAGCAAACTTCAAGGACTCTTAAAGACCGCGGAAAGTAGTCTTAAGGGTAAGGCGGTTGTTACTACTCCTACTCCTACCAACTCTGCCCCTGTCTTGGCAATCGGGAAAGGACGAGGGAAGAAGAGAAAGAGTTCTTCGAAGGGTACCAAGGCTAGGACCCTTGATGGCTCTTCTTCAAGTGGAACCAAGAAAGGTTTCATCACTCCTTCTTCTGACCCAAAAGAGGCTAAATGCTTCTATTGCCATGAAAAGGCACACTGGAAGCGGAATTGCCCAAACTACCAGCAAGATGTGAAGGCTGGGAAAGTCAAACCCAACCATGCAGGTATTTACATTATCATATCTAATAACTCACCCCATTCTAACTCATGGGTCCTTGATACCGGTTGTGGTATTCATATCTGTTCTGATTTGCAGGGACTAAGAAGAAGTGAGAATGTGGAGCAAGGAAGAATAAACTTGATCATGGGAAACAGGAAAGCTTCACCTGTTACCAAGATTGGAGTTTATACTTTATCGCTAAGTAGTGGGTTTAATTTAGATTTGAATAAATGTTGTTATTCGCAAGAAATAGCAAGAAATATTATTTCCTTTCATGCATTGTATAAACAAGGTTTTACCTTTTCATTTGATAATGAAGTTGGTTGGATTAATGCTTTCTTTAAAAATATTCTTTATTTTAAAGCATTACCTTGTGATGGTGTGTATGAAACTGTATCTGTGGTTGATAACTTAGGAAATAATGTTTTGTGTATTGATTCTATTAATAATAATAACTTGGATAAAGCATCATTATGGCATTGTCGTCTTGGACACATAAGCAAGAAACGCATAGGCCAACTCCAAAAGGATGGAGTCTTGGAGTCATTTGACCTTAAGTCAGATGATAGTTGCGAATCATGCTTACTTGGAAAAATGACAAAGTTACCCTTCACAGGTTCTTGTGAGAGGGGTGAAGATTTGTTGGATCTTGTACACACGGATGTGTGTGGACCATTCAAACATGCCACAAGGGATGCTAATCATTATTATTTGACTTTTACTGATGATTACAGTAGATATGGATATGTCTACTTAATCAAGCATAAGTCAAAGACTTTCGAAAGGTTTAAGGAATTTAAACAGGAAGTCGAGAATCAATTAGGCAGGAACATTAAGATGCTTAAATCCGATCGAGGTGGTGAGTATCTTAGTTCAGAGTTCCTTGACTATCTTAGGGAATGTGGGATTGTCTCACAATTGACACCTCCCAGGACACCGCAGTTGAATGGTGTAGCTGAGAGGCGTAATCGAACCTTGTTGGATATGGTTCCTTCCATGATGAGTCGAGCTTCGCTACCAATCTCATTATAGGGGTATGCCTTAGAGACTGCCGCCCATATCCTTAATCTAGTCCCTACAAAGAAATTTGCCAAAACTCCTCACGAGATGTGGACTGGTAAAGTACCCAAACTAGACCACATCAAGATTTGGGGCTGCGAGGCTTTTGTGAGGCGCGAGTCTCATGATAAGCTAGAACCCCGAAGCGAGACGTGTATTTTCATCGGCTACCCAAAAAGATTCTTTGGTTACCTCTTCTACAGACCTAGTGATAATGTGGTCTTTGTAGCAAGAAGAGGAGTCTTTCGAGAGAGAGAGTTTATAAGCCAAGGAGACAGTGGGAGGCAAATTGACCTTGAAGAACTTCAAGAGTCAAGTGGTGAAGGAACTTCAAACCCTAGCCCTCAACTTGAGGAGGAAACTCCTGTTGAGCAAATTGACGAGTCTATACCTCTGAGGCGTTCCATGAGAATTAGGAATGCACCTGAGCATTACTATGGTTTCCATATTACTGCGGAAGGTGAGAAACTTATTAGTGATTGGACACTAGTAGGTCTGGATGAACCTAACAGCTACGCAGAAGCCATGGCAGGCCCTGAGTCTGCTAAATGGAAAGAGGCTATGGATAGCGAGATACAATCCATGTATGACAATCAAGTTTGGAACTTGGTTGAGAATGTACTAGGTCGTAAGACTGTAGGGTGCAAATGGATCTTCAAGAAGAAGACCGACATGGATGGTAATGTACACACTTATAAGGCACGACTGGTTGCAAAGGGCTTCTCTCAAACTCCTGGAGTGGATTATGATGAGAATTTTTCTCCAGTAGCCAAGATTAAGTCTATTTGGGTTATGTTAGCCATAGCTACATTTCATGACTATGAAATATGGCAAATGGATGTCAAAACCGCTTTCCTTAATGGAAAGTTGATTGAAGATGTTTACATGAGTCAGCCAAAAGGTTTTGTCAGTAACGAGTACCCTAATAGAGTGTGTAAGCTTGAGAAATCCATTTATCGATTAAAGCAAGCACCTCGCAGATGGAATCTTTGCTTTGATGAATAAGTCAAGGAATTTGGCTTTTCTAGGAGTAAAGATGAATCTTGTGTGTATGTCAAGGCTAGTGGGAGTATAGTAAGTTTTTTGGTATTGTATATGGATGACATACTACTCATAGGAAATGACATCCCAACTCTGTAGGAAGTTAAGTCATGGCTTGGGAAGTGTTTCTCTATGAAGGACCTAGGAGAAGCTGCCTATATTCTAGGGATAAGGATTTTGAGAGACCGGAGTAAAAGACTAATTGGACTTAGTCAAAGTACCTACTTGGACAAGGTGTTGAAGAGATTCAGCATGCAGAACTCCAAGAAAGGAGAGTTACCCATCCAAAGTCACGCCAGATTGAGTAAGACACAAAGCCTTAGTACTGAGGCTGAGATAGCAAAAATGAGTCGAGTGCGTTATGCTTCGGCAGTAGGCTCGATCATGTATGATATGACTTGTACTCGACCTGATGTAGCCTTTGCCTTGAGCATGGTTAGCAGGTATCAGGGGAACCCTGGCAAGGCTCACTGGACTTCGGTAACGAATATCCTCAAGTACCTACGAAGGACTAAGGACTGGGTCCTTACCCTTAGTGGGAGTGATGACTTGAGAGTTGTAGGGTATTGTGATGCTGGCTTCCAGACTGATAGGGTTAATTTCCGCTCTCAGTCGGGCTGAGTCTTCACCCTAAACGGAGGAGCAATCACTTGGAAGAGTTCCAAGCAGGAGACAGTGGTTGATTCCACTTGTGAATCAGAGTATATAGCAGCAAGCAAGGCAGCAAAGGAGGCTATATGGCTGAAGAACTTCATAGGAGACCTTGGAGTAGTACCAGCTATAAAGGAGCCCATGGAAATTTTCTGTGATAGTGAAAGTGTTGTTGCCTTAGCCAAGGAACCAAGGGATCACAGGAGATCCAGACACATCGACATAAAATATCATTTTATCAGACATCACATAGAAGAAGGAATCCTCGTGGCAAAGAGGGTATCATCGGATGAGAACCCATCAGATCCCCTCACGAAGGGACTGAGTAGGGTTAATCATTTCCAACATGCTCGGAGCATAGGGCTGAAGGATGATATAAGTTTTAGTAGTTAGATAAATTATGAAATTTGTAAAGTGTAATTGACATTTGATGATGAATAAAAGTTGTGTTTATTTATGAGTAAAGTGTTACTATCTTTTGTCAATCATTTACTATATTTCTTTTGCATGTTTTGACTTCCATAATAGTATGTTGTGGTTTCACATATTATTCAATTTTTCCACAGTCAGTCATATGTTGGAAGTAGATATGAAGTAAGACTGTCATGAAGTTGGTTGTAGGTGTCAGGATATAAGACAACACTTCATGAGTGCTCATAAGTTCTGAGTATTGGAATCAACCCACGCTCACTGGAATCACTATATGGAATTTTATCTCGAGTGATCGTGAGATGGTAATATCATATAAGTATTCAAACCTAGAGATATGATATGTTGCCTATGAATTGATTATGCATTGATTGTATGAAAATGCATTGATAACTCGATGTTATAAAACGTGCTTTTGTGTATAACTCAACTAGTAGTAGAACAAACATATGAGTTGAAGTTTATCTGTTCCTTCTTGGATTAGAAGCTGATATCTGGGCCCCTCGATGATTTTGTTTTGACCTATGTACCGGGCCCGGTCAGAACTAAGTTGATGTGTTCAATTAAGTTCTTTGTCAAAAAAATCGGGAATCGGGAAACAAACTGCTAGACAATAAGTAAGACATTGTTCCATGTAATTGTCTGGTTGATATCTAGAACAGAGGATTATATGATCACTTATCTTAAATGGCGTATCAACATCTTCTCAGTTCTGAGAGACCTTGAAAGAGCTACGATTGCCGATTGGTTCCTGAAGTATTGCAGTTATAGTTATTAGACTTATCCAAGTGGGAGACTGTTGGATAAGGTGTCTAAGACCATAACTATTTCTGGTAAGTACTTGACCCGACCCGGCATGGTCCATTTGGGTTGCATGGCACCATGCAATTGGATAAACTAAATGAGAGAAATAACACATATGGTTTATTAATATATTATAAGTTCTAATATATTAATAATATTATTTAATTAGTTTTGATCAAGAATTAATTTAGAATTAATTAAGTGATCAAAAGATAACTAATGAAATATATGGGTAGATTATGTAAATCTTCCATATCTTATATAGTGGGCTAAGAGGCTCCATGGATTATCAAGTTGGGTTCCACCCATAGGATGCTCCATGGAGTTAACTCATGGATCAAGAAATGAAGAGTCATGGAACATTAGGTTTACCTAATGCAACACACTATATAAGCAATGTAACTCTCCCCAAAATCGGGTAGACTAAGAAACAAGAGGGCTTGGCCGATTTTGCATGTGTTAGAGTATTCTCTCAAGTTTATTCTTTGCATTTGGTGTTGTTTGAAGCATTTGAGGCATCACACTTGAGGTGCTAGGCTCACAAGGTTTCAACGAACACTTTCAACAACAAGGTTTGTAGTTCTATCTTTTATACAAAGAAAATTGTACCCCATGTATGCTAGATAGGTTCATAACCTTGGAAAACAAATTTTCATGATTATTAGACAAACATAGATCCAAGGTTATTAGATCGATAACCTAAGGAAGTGTTAGAATGCTCAAAACCCATCAGTAGATCCAATGGTATTGGAGATATTAATCGGATTAGATTGTGAATCATCCATTCCCATTGTGATGATGTTTGATCGATAACCTGTTTAAGATCAGACTTGTAATTTATTGTTAGGGCAAGATCAACAATTAATGGGATACTCCAATGAGGAATGACGGCTCAATTAATATCAATCAATGCGGAAAACCCTAATAGCTTCTTCAACTGAAGAGATGTGTATGAATTACACAGCCTCCTTCTCTGATAGCAATTGATAAGATAGAATCTCTAGATCGTTTAGATCTTTCACAGGTAAATCAACAAACAACTAAATAGATCCAAACAATGAACACAAGATAGGATCAATATTATGCTTATGATTCAAACGTAGCCACGCCTCAACAGAGCTCCACTAAGAACGTCCACTATAGAGGCGAGCTAGGGTTTACAATACTATTATGAGAATTATCAAAGCGTTAACTACTAGGGATGCATGCATGCACCTTAAATACTAAAACCCTAGAATAAAGTAATACACGGTCGGACAGACCCAAACCGGTTACAAAACTCGGCTAAAAGGAATGAGCCCTAGACGCAACACCAGGATCCCAACAGTAACAAAGAAAGTTGCCAAAACTCCTCATGAGATGTGGAATGGAAAAGTTCCTAATCTAGACCACATCAAGATTTGGGGTTGCGAGGCTTTCGTGAGGCGTGAGACTGACGATAAGCTCGAACCTCGAAGTGAGAGGTGCATTTTCATCGGTTACCCACATAAATCTTTTAGTTACATCTTCTACATACCTAGTGATAATGTGGTCTTTGTAGCAAGGACGGGTGTCTTTCGAGAGTTCATAAGCCAAGGAAACAGTGGGAGGCAAATTGACCTCGAAGAAATTCAAGAGTCAAGTGGTGAAGGAACTTCAAAACCTAGCAGTCAACCTGAGGAGGAAACTCCTGTTGATCCAATTGACGAGTCTGTACCTCTGAGGCATTCCACAAGGGTTAGGAATGCACCTGAGCACTACTATGGTTTCCATATTATCGCTGAAGGTGAGACACTTATCAGTGACGAGACACTGGTAAGTCTGGATGAACCTAACAACTATTCGGAAGCCATAACAGGCCCCGAGTCTGCTAAATGGAAAGAGGCAATGGATATCGAGATACAATCCATGTATGGCAATCAAGTTTGGAAACTTGGTTGACAATGTACCAGGTCGTAAGATAGTGGGGTGTAAATGGATCTTCAAGAAGGAGACCGACATGGATGGTAATGTACAACCATATAAGGCGCGACTGGTTGCAAAGGGCTTCTCTCAAACTTCGGGAGTTGATTATGATGAGTCCTTTTCACCAGTAGCAAAGATTAAGTCCATTAGGGTCCTGTTAGCCATTGCTGCATTTCATGATTATGAAATATGGCAAATGGATGTCAAAACCGCCTTCCTTAATGGAAGTTTGGCTGAAGATGTTTACATGTGTTAGCTAGAGGGTTTTGTCAGCACAAAATAGCCTAATAGAGTGTGTAAGCTTGAGAAATCCATCTATGGATTGAAACAAGAACCTCGCAGATGGAATCTTTGTTTCGATGAGAAAGTCAAAGAGTTTGGCTTTTCAAGGAGTGAAGATGAATCTTGTGTATATGTCAAGGCTAGGGGGAGTATAGTAAGCTTTTTGGTACTGTATGTGGATGACATACTACTCATAGGAAATGACATCCCAACCTTGCAGGAAGTGAAGTCCTGGCTTGGGAAGTGTTTCTCTATGAAAGACCTTGGAGAAGGTGCCTATATTCTAGGGATAAGGATTCTGAGAGACCATAGTAAAAGACTAATTGGACTTAGTCAGAGTACCTACTTGGATAAGGTGCCGAAGAGGTTCAACATGCAAGATTCCATGAAAGGAGAGTTACCCATCCAGAGTAACGCCAGATTGAGTAAGACTTAGAGCCCGAGCACCGAGGCTGAGATAGCATAAATGAGTCGGGTACCTTATGCTTCCGCAGTAGGCTCGATCATGTATGCTATGACCTATACTCGTCCTGATGAGGCCTTTTCCTTGATCATGGTCAGCTAATATCAGGGGAATCCTGGAAAGGCTCACTGGACCGCGGTAAAGGATATCCTTAAGTACCTGCGGAGGATTAAGGACTGGGTCCTTACCCTCGGTGGGTGTGATGACTTGAGAGTTGTAGGGTATAATGATGGTAGCTTCTAGACTGATAGGGATAATTTGCACTCTCAGTTAGGCTGGGTCTTTACCTTAAAGGGAGGAGAAATTACTTGGAAAAGTTCCAAGCAGGAGACAGTTGCTGATTCAACTTCCGAATCAGAGTATATAGCAGTAAGCGAGGCTACAAAGGAGGCAATATGGCTGAAGAACTTCATTGGATACCTTGGAGTTGTACCAGCTATAAAGGAGCCAATGTAAATTTTCTATGATAGTTAAAGTGCAGTTGCCTTAGCG
Organism: Lactuca serriola; assembly: GCF_051521515.1. Classification (NCBI taxonomy): domain Eukaryota; kingdom Viridiplantae; phylum Streptophyta; class Magnoliopsida; order Asterales; family Asteraceae; genus Lactuca; species Lactuca serriola. The sequence continues at coordinate 121,369,198 of NC_136416.1, forward strand.
AAAGAACCAAGGGATCATGGGAGATCCAGACACATCGACAAAAAATACCATTTCATCAGACATCGAATAGACGAAGGACTCCTCGTGGCAAAGAGGGTATCATCGGATGAGAACCCACCAGATCCCCTCACAAAGGGACTGGGTAGGGTTAAGCATCTCCAGCATGCGAGGCGCATAGGGCTGAAGGATGATATTAGTTTTAGTAGTTAGTTAGCTCTGAAATTTGTAAAGTGTAATTGACATTTGATGATGAATAAAAGATGTGTTTATTTATGAGTAAAGTGTTGCTATCTTTTTTCAATCGTTTACTATATTTCTTTTGCATGTTTTGACTTCCAGAATAATTATGTTTGGTATATCATATTATTCGAATTCTCCACAGTCGGTCATATGTTGGAAGTAGGTATGAATCAAGACAGTCATGAGTTGGTTTCAAAGGTCTAAGTTGTTGGACATGGATACAACACTCATGAGTGCTCATAAGTTCTGAGTATTGGATTCAACCCACGCTCACTGGTATCACTTCATGGAATTTATCTTGAGTGATCGTGAGACGGTAACATCATATAAGTATTCAAACCTAGAGATATGACTTGTTGCCTATGAGTTGGTTATGCATTGATCGTACGAAAACACATTGGTAACTCGATGTTATAAAACGTGCTTTTGTGTGTGATTCAACAAGTAGTAGAACAAGCATATGAGTCGAAGTTTATCTGTTCCTTCTTGGATTACAAGCGATATCTGCGCCCCTTGATGATTTTGTTTTGACCGATGTACCGGGCCTGGTCAGAACTAAATTGATGTGTTCGATTAAGTTGTTTGTCAAACAAATCGGAAATCAAGAAACAAACTACTAGATAATAAGTAATACATTGTTCCATGTATTTGTCTGACTGATATCTAGAACAGAGGGTTATATGATCATTTATCTTAAATGGCGTATCATCATCATCTAAGTTCCAAGAGACCTTGAAAGAGCTACGGTTGCTAATCGGTTCCTGAAGTCATACTTGCAGTTATAGGTATTAGACTTATCCAAGTGGGAGACTGTCGGATAAGGTGTTTAAGTCCATAACTATTTTTGGTATGTACTTGACCCGGTTTGGCATGGTCCATTTAGGTTGCATGGCATCATGAATTTAGATAGACTAAACTCAGAGAAATAACACTGAAGGTTTATTAATATATTATAAATTCTAATATATTAATAGTATTATGTAATTAGTATTGATCAAGAATTAAGTTGGAATTAATTAAGTGATCAAAAGAAGATTAATTAAGTATATGGGTTGATTGTGTAAATCACTCATACTTGTATATTGGGCTAAAGCTCCATGGATTATCAAGTTGGACTGAAACCCATAGGATGCTCCATGGTGGTTATATAACCCATGGGTCATGAAAATGAAAGGTCATGACAATTAGGGTTTACATGGTGTAACTCTAATTGTAACACACTATATAAGCTTCATGTTACACACCAAAATCGACACCTAAGAGAACAAAGGAGGGCAAGTCAATTTCTAAGTGTTCTATATATCTCTCAAGTTTATTCCAAGTGCATTTAGTGTTGTGTGAGACATTTGAGGCATGAAACTTGGGGTGCTAGGATCACAAGGTTTTAAGGAATCCAAATCACTTCAAGGTATGTAATTCTAGCAAAATTTTATGATTAAAGTTACCCATGTATCCTAGATAGGTTTACGAACCTTGGAAATCAAATTTTGCATGTATTTTAGACAAACATAGATCCAAGGTTTCTAGGGTTGCATGTACACCTTAGGAGTGTTAGAATGCTCAAAACCCTACATTTATAAGGTACAAAAAATATTTAATAATATAAGAATACAACAAAAGAGTTTTTCAAACAAGGAAATATTCTAAACAATGACATTTTTGAAGCTTTTTCAGAAGCATGATAAAGACTCGATCCATCAAATATTTTGAATTGAATAGCCATAAATACATTTTCATTTTCCAAGATATCTACTCTTCAAAACACTGTCTATAAAAGAAAGCAAACAAGATCAAATATATCAAACTGGAAACACAATTCATAGTAAACAAAGAGAGAGAATGCCTTTAATCGTTGGGATTTTTCAGATTGATTCCAAGCTTCATGTTCACCAAGAACGAAAAAGAGCATGAAACAATCTTTGTAACCAACGTGTTAGAAGGATCCAATCTTTTTAACCTTCGAGTTATAAGAGTCACAAAAGACAAAACTCGAAGGTTCCACTCATTGTGATCCATGAAGGTAGAGAAGGTGGGATCGTTGTCTTGCTAAAGAAGCCTCTAGATTGCATAGGGGAGTTGGTGTTGCTATAAGAGCATCTATGAAAATAGATGTGCTAACTTGCCTAACTTCACCTCATCCCATTTCAACAAAGATAGGCTATTCAAGACAGAGGTAATATGTGCAAAAAATAACACTTAGTGGCATACTTATCCCAATGTGGTCTCATCAACAAGATGTAACTGATCAATCAACATGAGCATCAGTAGCAGGGAGAGTGGTTGGCACTGAAGAGAAGATGTAGAGTCAGCATCATCTAGATCCTCAAGGAGGGTGATGCATTTAGGGAATGACACATTAATCCCTTCAAAGTAGACCAGTCAGATAAAGTCACTATCAATAGAGAAAAACATGTAAGCAATGTTACTAGAAAATGTACAATGTATACCTCTTTGGTAAAAACAAAGTTAAAGAAAATCTTTTAATGCATAAAACCAAATAAACTAAAATTGTGGCAACTTATGTTAGAAATTTTAAATGTAGCGAAGCAAAAAATATAGTATAGATGTATAAACAAACAAAATCAAACCATATAAATGTCGTTTTCTCTGAGTGCAATAAGCACAATTTTGTTCTCAGAATCAAAAACTTTTCCCTTATGGAAATTGAAAAGAACTTCATAACCAACATCACAAAGTTTATTGATGGAGATGAAATTGCCTTTTAGACTCTCGACATAGAACACATCCTTCAACTTGATCGTCCTGCATTCAAAAGTTCCAACACCTGTAACAACTCTTCCACTATTGTCACGAAAAACTACCATTAGACCATCCTTATCTATAAATCTTTTAGGAGGGACTTGAAACCAGTCATGTATCTAGAGCTTCCATTGTCTAGGTACCAAGTTTTTCGTAGATTTAAACTTGATCCTTGGACAACATGAGAATCATTATCACCACACATGTTAAGATTACCATCAGAGGAATCATTGATAAGAGCCATTCTCCCTTAACATGTAGTCCTTCGTCTTCAGATTTCTCTTCTTCTTCCACCCATTCTTCATGATCCTCTTATTTTGCAATGAAGGCTTTTGGTAGAGAGATGTTTTTATTCTTCATATGAGCTAACAACTTCTTGTACAAGACTTCATAGTTCCTTGGACTTTGAACTTGAGCTTCTTTCTTCTCTTTGAAGTCCCTAGAAAATTGGTCAGGGCTACCACAGTTAAAGCAATTACTTAAGTTTTTCTTCTCCGAAGAGCATCTCCTCGATTAATTGCTTCTTTTACATTGATCTCTTCAAACCCCGTTTGATCTGCATTCTTCATAACGCTTGACAATAAGTGCAACACTAGCAACAAATTCATTAGTGAGATCTTCATTACTCTATTCGACCTGATACGAGATATCTGATTCGCCAATATGCTTCATTGCTTCCTTTTGAGAAAAAAAGCTACACAATTTTCCTTCCTCGAGTCTTTCATGATGTCTTTACGTAGAGCTTTGGTCTCTTCGTAATTTTGCAAATTTCCAAACAAGGAGTTTAGATCCATAGTGTTGATCTTTTCACTATTCTTAAGAACATTAGCGTAATATTCCCAACTTTTCCCAAGATTATTGAGAAACTTCAAAACCAACTGAGATGAATGCTTTATAGTTCCTAGCCCGCGCATATCATTAACCAAGCTGTTAAACCTATTGAAGGTTTGGGTAAGTGATTCACCTTTTTTAGCAAAGAAATGCTCATATATTCGATTGAGGTTGTTAATGATTGTGGCATAGACTTCCATGCTGCCTTCATAAGACAATGTTAGTGTTTCCATCATCTATTGGGCTAAGTCATAACTTTGCACAAGATGATACACTTGATAGGGGAGAGAGTTTCCTATCGCTGCTCTGGCATTTACATCATGATTAATCAGCCTTTTGTCATCATCATCATAGATGGTCTCTGGTTTTTGCTTCAGGGAACCAACTGGAGCATTGTTAACCATGGGTTTTTATATAGGAACATGAGGACCTTTTTTAACAATTTCATGCATCTTATAGTCCACGATTTCAAGGACAACCATGGCCTTAGTTTTTCCACATGGTGAAAGTTGTGTTCATCGAAATGAGGAATTTTGTTGAGACCAAAGGATTTTTGATTATTAGAAGTCGATATAATTACTTGAGTGTATCAAAAACCTGATCTGATACTAATTAAAGGTTTGTATCAATTAGATACACGTCAAGTATAAAGAACAAAAGTAAACTAATCTAAGCCAACTAAAAAATAGAACGTAAATAACACAGAGAGTTTTCCAAATTTTCATTCACCAAGAAAGGGTTTTGTCTCACCAAGAAGACGGTTTGTCACAAAGACGAACTCTCTACATCAGGTTTTACCCTAATGTATATTATATACTAATATATACGAGTATAGCCCTTGATTGAAGGGATTATATCTAATCTATACTAAGAACCGATCCTTAGCACAAGGATATCGGATCTGCTATCTATCCTATACTTATCTATGTCATTACCTAATATATAAAAGATTACATAGAATAAACTATCTTCACACTGATGCTGATAGAGTTTATATGCTAATGCTGATAGTGATGTATACAATGACGCTGACAGATAGTTTGTAAAATGTTTGACTCACCAGATAATAAGGTCTGACCTTATAGTTCTTTTTACCAAAATCACTATCATAAAGAGTACTACGCCTTTCATTTTGGTGACTTTGCACAAAATTCAACCGTTCTCTTTGTACCTTTTGACATACCACATTCTTTGTGTCCGACTGACTTTTATATCTTTATAAAAATCACATCTAATTGATATAGAGTCGGATTTCTACGAAATTTATTTTTTTCGGATCAGAACAATGTTCACTTTCCTTAATATGAAACGTGTATTATTTCTTCAAAATAACATAATTTTCCGCGCACTTTTTTTATAGATTATGGACGATGTGGCCGATTTTTCTGATGTATTTTAATACAAAATCTTGTATTTTATCCATGATTGATAAAGATTACAATACAACTCTAGAATCTTGACGTTTGTCACTTTTAGCGGTTAACTACTAGAAACAATTTTTTGCATTTGTTACAAATGATCCTGTAAAATTTAGACAAGGTTGGACTTAGTCAATTCGTTAGGTTTGCTATTTGGGGTTTATCATGATATGTGTGGTTCCTACGATTTGATGTCAATTTTTGTTCTAAAATAAACTTTGTTACGACCATATTACTTAATGGTAGTATTAGCAATGGATCTCTAATAAGTGTCCTTATATCGAATTACATTCTGAATTTGAGACTCTCGTATATCTATGAAGATGGCTCTTGTATTATGATGAAATTTATTTTTTTTCATGCTATAAGGTTGGTGCTCGTAATCTTTTAGTGTCAGAGGTATGGAGATCATTCTGATCGACCTTATTGAGTGACTTATAAAAGTAGATAAATTACATGTGGGTTCTATAATTGTTTCCTTATTATTGTTCGACATTTTTGAGAAACAACGTTCATACATAGTTTCCACTGATACATATCCCTAGGACATATCCATGTACAAGGACATATGTGTCTCATATCTATGCTTTACTTGTTATGTTTGATCCTTCAAGTGATATGTTTGGATGGTTTTTAGTCATCCTGTGATCTTTACGTTTTGCATTTTGAATTTTCATCGCATTGTAATTCCACGTTTGTTTTCTAGCTGTGTTTTGTGCTTGTATTTGCACAAGGGGGTCGGTGGGAATAGTGATGGTGAAGTAGTTGTGAATCTTTGTTGTGGTGCAGTGAGCTTTGCATAATGTTGATCTTTGATGTTGTGGTTTCCTCATGTGTTTTACTTTTCGTTATAGGGGTGAAACCCATAATTTTTTGCGCTTTCATGGTGTACTTTACTATTTCTTCGATCGTCAGTATGTGTTTCTAACAACTTGATTTCATAACGTGTATGATGGGATGGTGTATTCCATTTATGTTTTTGGTTGTAGTCGAGGTTTTGCATATTTTTTCTTTTCCCTGTGTGAAAGTGTTTTTATTACTCACATAGGGGAAGTTTTGGACGACGACAATGACATTACATCCTTTCTCCAATCGTAGGTTGTCTAGAAGCCGATGTGTTTTCTATGTATGGACTGATAATATAAAATATGCGCCAAGAGCCATAATGGGTTCTCTTCTAGTATTGCTCTCTGAAGTTTAAGTGAAAAATGATGTTGCATGTTGAGTCAAGTTAACCATGGGAGATAAGAGCTAACATTTTGTATGTCCTTCCTTATTATTTAAAGAGTTTTTGGGGGATGAATAATTTCTATTACGTGGTCATTTTTGGGGTTTATTATTAAAAATAAGTTGTACTTGTTACTTTTATATTTAATTTATGTGGTGTATCTATGTGCATATTTTTCTAGAGAGAGTAGTGTGAGGGATATGTTAGCTAAAGTTATATTACTATGGTGTATTTTAATGGAATTATTGCTATTTGGCAATCTGGGATTTCCTGGTGGATGACCATTCCAAGTAGTATCCTGCTCGGTGCAATTTCCTTTGTACTGTCACACCCCCAGTCGATGGTTATATGAAGCTTTATATATGAAGCTTCATGTCACACCCCCAGCCGATGGTTAAAAATATCAGGATGTGCGATGTCAATGAATATAACAGTCAAAGCATACTTGAACAGTACATAAAAGCATAAAGCATAATGATAACATAACTCAAAAATATCTTACATCATCACAAGTATCATTACATATCTTCAATGTAGCAAAAACTGGCAACAAAACATAATTAATATAAAAAGACGATGCCATAAATTGTAGATTATGTGATCCAAGATTTTGGTTTTTGATTTGCAGCCCAAGGGTATAATGAAAAAAGTGGTGTTTCAGACTTCTTTTATGAATTAAGGATTTTAGCTCTATTGGGTTGTATACATCGCAAACAATCCTATGTGTTCATGTAACCCTAATTGAAGGATCTACGTTTTCTCTACTAGATATACAAGCATTGAGCACAAATCTAAAAACCCTATAAGGCATGTACTATTTTCGAAATAAACATAAACTACGGTTTAGATACATACCTTGATTTGTTATGTAGTAATAACAAAGAATCCTTGAAGATCTTGAACTCTTGAGAACAAGTGCCTCAAATGTGACACCTGTAATGGCTTATAAACACTCTATGTAAAAGGATGAGAGGATAGAGGAGGAGGAGGCACAAGATTTCAACTCTACTAGGGTTTGGAAGGATGGGGCCGAAATTCTAAAGGGTGAGGCTCTTTATATAGTTGTTGCTTAGTCCCAAAGCTAGGGTTTACTGGAGGAAACCCTAATTTCCAGCTTAGGGCCTAAGCAGTCCATGGACTCCTTATCAAAGAGCCTTGGACGAAAACTTATAGGGCCTCCGTATAATTTTCGTGCATTCCTTTCCAAGGGTCCAATAGCCCAATTTCACAACTATCAATAAATTACAAAACAACCCCTGCACTTTCAATCAATTCCTTTAGTCCCAAAATTAATTCCAAATTAATTTCTATTTAAATACTAATTAATATTATGTTTTCTAATTAATATATTATTCTTATAATATATTAATAAATCATTTTATGCACTAGTTTATTATTCCAAATAATAAATTCAACCTCTCTCTCCAAAACTCATCTTGTGAAGTTGTTAGAGTGAAGACACCCCAAAAGGACTGTGCTACTATCAATTCAGGTAGATAATAATTATAGTTATGGGCTTAGACACCTAATTCAATAGTCTCCCACTTGGATAAGTCTAATAACTATAATTGCAAGTACAACTTTAGTTATGTGTCCTAAGATAAGGGATCGTATAATCCTCCGTTCTGGAGGATATCATGTGGACAAATGACATGGAATAGAATCATTCTCATTGTTCAACAGTTTGTTTCCCGATTCCTGATTTGTAATGACAAAGAACTTAATCGAATATATCAATTTAGTCCTGACCGGGACCGACACATAAGTCAACACCAAATCATCGAGGGGCCTAATATATCACCTTTTCCCCTTAGGGCAAAAGGAACAAATAAACTTTGACTTATATGCTTGTACTATTTACTCATCAAATCGTACAGAATAATACGTTTTATAACATCAAGTTACTTATGTGTTTACGCATTATCAATGCACAACCAACTCGTAAACAACAACTCATATATCTCGGTTTAAATATTATATGATATTATCGTCTCATAATTACCCTTGATAAATTCAATGAAGTAATTCTATGAGCATAAGTTTAATCCAATACTTAAATCCCCATTTCGAAAGTACTCATGAACGTTGCAGCAAACCATTTATATGTCTAAACTCTTAGACAATCAACAAGGCAATTCATGGCAATCTTAATTCATTACTTACTTCCAAAGTATGATCGAATGTGGATAATTTGAATAATCCAATTATTCGGGAAGTAAAACATGCAAAAGTGAAACACAATGATAAACAAATGACAAAAGATAGTAAACAATACTTATAAACAAATCTCCATTTATTTAATCATCAAATTTCAATTACATAAATTTTTTACAAGTTTCTAAGTATCTATCTAATCATTAAAACTAATATCATCCTTCAAACCAATGCTCCTCGCATGCTGAACATGCTTAACCCTACTTAGACCCTTTAAGAGGGGATCTGTAGGATTCTCCTCTGACGATACCCTCTTAACGACGAGGAGTCCTTCTTCTACCCCATGTCTGATGAAATGGTATTTTTGTCGATATGTCTAGATTTGCCATGATCCCTTAGTTCCTTAGTCAAGGAAACCACTCCTTCATTATCACATAATATCTCCATAGGCTCTTTTATGGCTGACACTACTCCAAGATATCTGATGAAGTTTTTCAACCATATAGCCTCTTTCGATGCTTCGCTTGCTGCAATGTACTCTGATTCACAGGTAGAATCAGCCACCGTCTCTTGTGTGGAACTTTTTCAAGTCACAACTCCTCCATTAAGGGTAAATACCCAACCTGACTGAGAATGGAAGTTGTCTCTGTCGGTCTGAAAGTTGACGTCACTATACCCTATAACTCTTAAGTCATCATTGCCGCTAAGCACAGGGACCCAGTCCTTAGTCCTTCGCAGATACTTAAGAATGTTCTTAACCGCTATCCAGTGAGCCATACCCGGGTTTCCTAGATATCGACTAACTCTACTCAAAGCAAAAGCCTCATCAGGGCAAGTATAATTCATAGCATACATGATTGATCTAACGGAGGAAGCATATGGAACCCCACTCATTTATGTTATCTTCCTTACTCGGACTCTAAGTCTTACTGTTGAGTTTAGGAGTTGGGTCATTGGGCTTACTTTCTTAGTCCAATTGTGTCACAATTTGGGCCTGTCCATCTGTGTTTTTGATATTAGGGTTTAGTATTTATGGTGCATGCATGCATCGTCTTTTGCACGCTTCAGAATTATTATCGCTTTCGTTGTATTGTAACCCTAGCACACCTCTACCGTAGAAGTTCTTTGTCGAGCTCTTCTGAGGTGTTGCAATCTTCATCATTCAACATTTTTCGATTCATCGTGTGTTCTTTCTATTGTTTACTTTCTGATTTACTTGTTAAGAATCTAAACGATCTTAAAAGAGTTTTCAACTCATCAGTTGGTATCAGAGCAGGAGACTGTGTAATCCATACACATCTCTTCTGTTTAAGAAAGTCTTAGGGTTTCTGCTATCATCGATTTTGCTAGAGCCGTCATCTTGATATTGACGTTCCTCTTAGATCTCGATCTTACCCTAACTTGTTTACTAGTCTGATTCTTGGCAGGTTATCAAACCGAATCATCATGTCACACGACGACTCTCAATTAAATCCCATCAACATATCCAATAGTATCGGATCTACCATGAGAATCCTGATTTTATACACTCATGATTATGAAGTTTGGGCACATCACTTCGAGGACTATGTTCTTGGTTCAGAGGAAAATAGGTATCTAATCTGGGAAGCGATCACCGTGGGTCCGTTTTCTCATTCTAGAATGATCAAAATCATCAAGACACAAAAGGAATACAATCAACTTATGATTGACGTAGAAAAGGTTCCTCAAGACGAAAAGGAGAAACTGATGAGCAACGTTGAAGCCATGAGGATGATCAGATTTGCCTTACAATCTAGTACGGTTCGTCTGGTCTGTACATGCACAACAGCAAAATAGATCTGGGATAGGCTTAAGGAGCTATATTCAACGGATGAGGATTTAGAGCACTTGATAAAAACTCTATTGCTCTCTGAGTTAGGTGACTTCAAGCAAAAGCCAGAAGAAAAATCATTCAGACGTTTGATCGTTTCAATCATCTCCTCAGCAAGATGATCAAAAATGGAATTGGCAAAGAGGTACGGGATCATTGGCTATTCGTTGGCGAAGCTTATGGGAATACTGAAATCACACGAAAGCGTTGTGACCAAGGAACCGAATGTGGTTTCTAGTATGGGATCATTGGCTCTTCTCTCAAAGGACAAGAGCGTGGCTGAAGAAAAAGAAGAGTTGGATCTTTCTGAATGTGATCTAACAAACGAAGAATATGCATTGATGGTTTCTAATCCCAAAAAGTTCGCTCGCAAAAAGTTCCCTACCTGTAAGAACCGAAACTGGAAAGGTAGCTACAGTTCTGAAAATGCGAAAGAGGAGACTAAAATCGCTCCTCAATAAGAAACAGTGAAGAAGGAGAGAAAACTAGTGGGTGACTCAGGATATGATTGACACTTTTGTCAGGGAAAAAATCATTTTGCTAAAGATTTCCTTTTGAGGAAGCAGTCAGAAAAGAATGAGGATGAAGATGATGAAGCTTACTACTTCCGTAAGCTGGAAGAAATCAAGATGACAAAGTCTACTAACAGTACAATGAATGCTTTAATTGTGGAAGAAAACATTGTTGATGATGAGTTTGGAGGGGTAGAAGTCTGGTCTACAGACTCCGAAGATGAAGAAGTTCACAAGCCCACACATGACAGGGCTTTTGTGGCGAAGGAAGATAACTCAAAGTTCACTGGAAGATGTTTGATGGTGACTGCTGGAGTGTTACGTATGAGAGGTAACACAACCGAGGGAGAAAGTAAGGAGGAGAAGGAAAGAGAAGACAAGTGCTTCGCTGCCAAACCAATGGGTGAGCATATCAACGACTGTGATCAGTTGATCAAGAAGGTACAATCCATTCTCGAATCACTAAAAATACATGTCATTAACTATGAAAAGGAATTCAACGAACTAAAATTCAAAATTTCTAGTTTAAGTGGTAGTCTAAAATAGAATCGCCTAGCAAACTCTAACCTAATTGATCAACTCAGCAGGGTGTTTTCCAAGAGTGAGGAGAGAAGGATGTGAATAGAGAAGAAGGAAGTGGAGTTAGTTAGGGCGAAAGATGAAGTAATTTAATTACAACGTGATAATTTGAAGAGTTTGAAAAAAAGAAACATTTTTTTCTTGATTGCTAAACCTTTATATACTAATATCACCCAATTGCATTTGGATTGAGAGATTGGAAAAAATATTCATAAAATGATTTTTCCCTTCCTGGAATTAAAGGAGGACAAAGTCGATATTGATGGTTATAACTGTGAATCAATGGTTTCTTCTGGTGAAATTTCTGATGCCTACAAATTGGTCTGGACAAAATTGAGTCCTTTATTAAGTCCAAAGAACATAAGGACATACTTAAAAATCTCTTGTATGAAAACGATAAATTGAAAATCAAGACCGAAACCATGCAGAAATTTGACTCATTGAATGCCAAGTTGAGTTCAGAAAACAAGATAAATGTGGAAAAGACTTCTGAATTTGACGAGAACAGTGATATGAGCGAAATATCTTTAGAGGATGAATTTGATTGTTTAGAATTTGTCAAAAGTGAAACCAAACCTACCAAAGGTCTTATATCTAAAAATTTGGATGAGTTCGCTCGGATGTCCCAAGATAAATCCAAAGTTCTGAAACAGAAGGCTGTCGTATATCAAAAGATACAAACTGTACCAAATCAGGTATACACCACAATAGGAGTCACTTCGGAACAAACAACCGAATTCACAACATTAGTTAACGAAGACAACGCTGGTGGCTGTGATGATCATTTCTGGTCCGCCACAATTGACAATGCAGATGAGACTGTCGGTTTATCATAGAGAACCTCATGGAGAGTTAAAGACAGATACGTGGCAGAACCACTCAATAAGCCTAAAAGCTTTGATATACCAAGCACAAGTGGTACCAAAGAAACTCCAAACGAACCTGCAAAGATGGAAAGCGAAACCTCTTCATTGAAGATTGAAACTCATGCTGAGAAACCAAAGCCGAGAGTAAACATTCACAAGTCTCAAAAGCGACTTGCTAAACAAAAACACCAGCGAAACAGGAGATATCAAAAGAATATCAATGAAAGGAAGCAGTTTTGGAAATCCCAAAACTCCAATTATGTTCGCACAGAAAAGGCGTCGAATCTCAAGGTGAAAGCAAAATCAAAGGCTAACTCTGGTCCATGCACTCACTACCAATCTTGTAGTCAGACAAACCAAAGAAGGAGATTCAGTCCCAAAATGAGCAGTGATAAGAACCGAAAGAGCAGCTTCGGTCGTAAATTTCATCCTCCTCATTCTCAACCAAAGAAAAATCCTAACAAGGATGTCAAGGGAGAAGGAAAGCTCGTCTCAGAAGAGGAAAAGCAAACAAAGAAGGCGTCTGCTAACCCTAGGAAACATGAAAACAAGTTTGTTAAGGATCAAAATAAAAATCAACAACCTGATTTAAACAAACCAAAAGATAACAAAATTAAGGTTTTCACCATCAAAAGGAAAGATGAAACCACTTTAATAAAAAGAATTTATATGGTTGATCTTTCAATTTCTATTCCCAGTTATGTAAAAGGCTCACGTGGACCCAAGCAACTTTGGGTTCCTAAATCTACTTGATCTTTCCAGGTTATCAATGACGAGCAGTTCGACAATGAATGGTATCTCGATAGTGGTTGCTTGCGTCACATGACAGGGAGAAGGGAAAAGCTGAGGGAGTTTCGGGCTCTAAAAGATGATGGATGTGTCAAATATGGTAACAACTCATATGGTACAATAAAACGTTGTGGCATGATCATGAACGGGGATTTTTTGATTAGAAAGGTGGCATACGTGGAAGGATTGCAACACAATCTCATAAGTGTATCGCAATTGGTTGTGGAGACTGACTTGAAGGTCTCATTTGATGATGAAGGATCTGAGATCATTGAAGAGAAAACAAAGATAATTATGTTGAAGTCCCAACGCAAAGGCAAAATGTATCCATTAAATCTGAATCCGATACGAAGGAAGCCTGTTGTATGTCTTCTAACGAAAGCTCATTCTGATGAAAGTTGGCTATGGTATTGTCGACTTTCGCATCTTAACTTCAAAGACATCAACACGCTAGTTCTTGGTGATCATGTGCGAGGACTGCCACTTCTAAAGTTCGACAAGGAACATTTGTGTGTTGCATTCAAAATGGGAAAGCAAAGTCAGAAGAGTCATCCTAGACATATTAACACGAAGATCATCGAACCTCTTGAGCTTCTACATATCGATCTATGCAGTCCACCGGTCATAGAAAGTATCGGTGGTAGTAAGTACATTCTTGTAATAGCTGATGATTTTTCACATTTCACCTGAGTTTTCTTTCTTAAACAAAAATCAGAGGCGACTCCAAAGCTCAAGAACTTTATTAAGAAAGTGGAGCTTCAAATGCGAAAGGTGGTTAAAAATGTCCGAAGTGACAATGGGTTGGAATTCAAAAACCAAGGGTTTGAATAATTTCTTACTGAAAAGGGAGTGTCTCACAACTTCTCTGCTCCCTATACTCCACAACAAAATGGTTTAGATGAAAGGAGAAACCGTTCGTTGTGTGAAGCGGCCCCAACAATGCTTGACTTCGCTTCTCTGCCTCTGTACTTCTGGACGGATGCAACTGCAGCTGCCTGCTATACCCAGAATCGAACCTTCCTCAATAAGTGATTTTCCATCACACCATATGAAATTCAGAATAATCGCAACCCTAACGTTAAATTTTTTCATGTTATCGGTTCCAGGTGTTTTATCTTTAATTCTAAATAGAACCGAAGCAAGTTCAATGTGAAGGCAAATGAAGGGATCTTTCTTGGCTGTTCTCTTACCTCAAAGGCATATAGGGTTTTGAATAAAAGATCAAAGAAGATCAAAGAAACCTACTATGTCACTTTAGATGACCATTACATGAAGAAACTCCAATTAAGAGAAAGTCCAATGGAGGAAATATTTCCACAAATAGATCACGTTACGGCTCCTATATCAAATCTGTTTGAAGAGTACATATTGCTCTTTGATGAACCGAAGAAAGCCATTCTCTCTAAAGCAAAAGCAGTTGATAATAAGGTCGACAATCTAAAGAAGATAATCAATGAAGTTGCAAAAGCTATGGAAAGCAAATCTCATGATTCTCACAAACCTCATGGTCCAAGTGAACCTCAAGGTCCAAGCAAACCTCTAGGTCCAAACGAACCTCAAGGTCCAAAAGAATCTCAAGGTCCAAGCGAACCCACAAATGACCACACCACATTCGAGGGGAAAGCTCATCTACACTGAAACAACCTGATTTGCCATACCAGGGAGAGAACCGATCTCCAACAAAGAACCATGCAAGTCCAATCGAGGGGGAGAATTTTGAATCGGATGTTGAAATTGTTTCGTCATTCGAGGGGGAGAACTATAATATAAATGACGAAGATACTCAATCAGAATTTGAAGATGAGATAAATGTTGAATTAGATCCTGCTTACGATCCAAATTACTCTCCACTCATAAAATGGAGACGCGATCATCCAAAAACTCAAGTAACTGGCGAATCATCTGAGGGGATTCTCACACGCTCTCAACTGAAAGCGAAGCAAACTTCTTTATTCTCTCAAGTAGAATTTTGTATGTTTAATTCGTTTGTTTCCAAGATTGAGCCAAAAATAATCAATTCTGCACTTGATCACTCTGACTGGGTATAGGCAATGCAAGACAAGCTAAACGAGTTCGAGCGAAACCGAGTGTGGAGACTGATTCCCACACCAAAGGATGCATCTGTGGTTGGTTTGAATTGGGTATTCCAGAACAAGATGGATAAAGAAGGGAACATGATAAGCAACAAGGAAAGGCTAGTAGTTAAGGGATATTGTCAGGAAGAAGGGATATACTATGAAGAAACCTTCGCTCCTATAGCAAGGTTAGAATCAGTTCGGATCTTTCTGGCATATGCTGCTCACAAGAATTTTGAAATATTTCAAATGGACGTCAAGTGTGCGTTTTTTAATGGAGAACTAGAAGAGACCATGTACGTTGAGCAACCACCTGGATTTGTGAATGAGAAGTATCCCAATCATTGCTACATTTTGGACAAGGTGGTTTACGGTCTGAAGAAAGCCCCGAGAGCCTGGTATGAAAAACTAACTCTTTTTCTAAAAATGTCTAAATTCAAACAAGGTTTAGTTGACCCAACCTTTTTAGCAAGAAAGAGGGTTAACACCTAATGATTGTCCAAATTTACGTCGATGACATCATCTTCGGTTCTACAAACCCTAGCTAGACAGTTGAATTCCGGAAGCAGATGGAGAATAAGTTTGAGATGAGCTCAATGGGTCCAATTAACTTTTTCCTTGGACTGAACATAAGACAGGGACCCGAAGGCATCTTCATTAATCAGGAGGCTTACACGAAGACTCTACTGGCTAAGTTCGGTATGATGGGAGACTCTAAAGTAAAGGTTGCAATGGCATTCGGAACGAAGCTGAAACCATCTCTGGAGAAACCAGCTGCTGATATGACACTCTATCGTCAAATGATAGGGTCTTTAATGTATCTAACTACTGGTAGACTAGATATTATGTTTTCTGTCTGGTATTTTGCCAGGTTCCAAGCTAAACCACGCGAAACTCATATGGTGGCTATGAAAAATATCTTCAGATATTTGAAGCCAACCTCATCTGTCGGTCTTTAGTACTCGGCGAAATCTGGCTTATTTGTTCAAGCATTCTCTGATGCCGATCTAGGAGGATGTGGGTTAGACCGAAGCTGAATATATTTATGCGACATCCTGTACTTCACAGGTCATACGGATACAAAGTCCACTTAGAGACTATGGCCTAAACATGATGAAGATTCCCCTCTATTGTGACTCAAAAAGCACTATTTGGATATGTCACAACTCAGTGCAACACTCCAAAATGAAACAAATAGCACTAAGATACCACTTCATCAAGGAGCACGTTGAACATGATAACATGGGGATTCATTTTATTCGATCCGCTGACCAATTAGCTGACATTTTCAGTAAAGCCGTACCTGAAGCAAGCTTTAATAAAATATTCCAAGGCTTAGGAATGATGGAAGCTGAATCAGTACCAAAACCCTTTTCGCCTCATTAAAATTGGACACACGATATAGAGCGAACGCTCGGTCTATTTCGATTTCGTATTTTTCGGGTACCGAAATGAACCGAAAGCTTGGTCCATTTCACTTCATCTCTCCAAAGGTGAATTTTCAGTTGTATAATTTTTATACACTATGTATTTCTTTTCTTAATTAATTTTACGTTTTTCATTTCTTTTCATAAAATTCAAAATTATTTTCTTTTCTATTTTTATTTCTTTTCAGAAAATTCATAAAATCCAAAACTATTTTTTTGTTATTTTTAAGAAAAATCAAAATAATCAAAAATATTTTATTTTGTGTTTCTTTTTATTCCTTTTTTATTTTTTTTCAAATAAAATCAAAACATCAAAAATATCACACTGAAAGGATTCATGGACGACTTTCAATGATGGAGCTAGGGCAGGTATAACTCTCTTTATCTTTGTACTAGCTAAGTCTCCCTATAAGCATGCTGATGTATGTCGTCCAAAGCCTCATAGACTTCAAGTGAAGCCTTACTGATTTGATATATACAAATCGATTCTTCCCAACCAGGCTGATAAAATCACTTAAGTCACAAGCTACCTGACTCTTCTCATATTGAGTTAAGAGTTAACTGGTTGGTCACTTTCGCACAACAGAGGTACCATCGGTTCTTTAACCATCTCAACATCTTTCTCCATAATATTTCATTTCATTCTTGTAACCCTTAAGACTCTCAGCATTTATAACTGAGGTTTATGGTTACACAATATATGTGTTAATGATCTTAGTTTCGTTTCACCACGTGTTAAGTGAAACCCAAAATCTAACACCTACAATGTATTGACGGTGAACAATCAAACGTTCTAGTTTTCACCCAAATATTACCAAAACCACTTTTGTGGGAGGTACCAAGAAATCTCTTTTGTTTTTGAGCGATCTTTATGAAATTGGCTAACACCAAGACTTTTCTACCCAAAAAGATCCAATTTATTTTTGTTTTTGAGATTTCTACAAATATCACCAAGTCATTGAAAAATGATCTAACCTACTTGTTTTATAGGCCACATTGGTCTCACAAGTACTTCATCCCACTTTCGGTCTTATATCAAGCTTCGTGGTGTGGTTGAAGCGAAAGCCACCCTAATAACCTTATAATTAAAAGATGCCTTTCAATGCTTCTTAATAAGCATTTGATCATATTTTAACAGGAAACCGCACATACACTTTTAAGTCTCTCTTGACTTTGAAGGAAGAGATTCGTGCCCGGGATCTACTGTTTCGTGTCTTAATTGACATCACTTAAATCCCACAAATAATTTTCCTTATTTCTTTTACTTTGTCACACTCTTGCACGAAGATCTTTATGATCTTGCACAAGTCTTGATCGTGGTACCAATGGCTATTTCTCAGATATACAGTTCAGTTCATTATGATGTGATGGTACGGTATGTTGGGAGAGAAGTTGAATCGTTTCAAAATTAAAGAGAAGGTGAAAGGATAAGATTTTGAAAGGCCGTGAATTTGAAACGTTTCCTTTTTTCACACCGCCTGACAAATTCGACACACTTTTCGGGGTAACAGTTGTCAAATCGTGCTTTTTTACGCGTCACGTTAGAGGATCGTACAATCATCACTCCGGATTTTTCTCTCTCATGCTAACCGTATAAAGAGATTTCTCACCTTACTTTTACACTCTTACTACTTATAAATCCTCTCGAGCATTATACGGCGATTTCTATCTACTGTTCGTCTTCTTTTCTTCAAGGTTCATCAATGGCAGACTCCTCTTAAGTTCATGAACAAAGCGTCAGTCCTCTCTTCTCACCATCAAACCAAATCAAAACATGATCATCGATCTCTCTCCTTTCCATTATGATCCTTACATGCTCCAAGTGGTTGAATGCCGCAAATATTCACCACTTGTAGCTACCCTAATCAAGGTGGAATATGTCCCAATATCACTACTTTCTCAAGTCTACTCTACGGAAGTATACGATAAAGTAAAGGAGAGGATTTTCTTTGAGATATTCAATCAAAAGACGTCGATTTCAAAAGCTAGGTTTTGTTTGCTGCTAAGGTTAATCATCGACGACTCCATGATCAACCCAGTTTCGATCACCACGACACAACTCTTTACAATGTTTTATGATGTGGGGTACACTGAAGTTGTTACCATAGTGACGAAATTCAAGAAGTCTTGCCTTCCTCCACAGTGGAACGGTCTTTTTACTCTCGTCTTCAAAGGTTTATCAGAGAGGGTTGCAGGGTCTGATGGGGCAAGCAAGGCATTCATTACCCTTCTCTACGGTCTGTACTATGGGGTCAACATGGACTTTGGGTCTATTCTATGGAATCAAATGGTTCAAAGCCTCAACTCAACTTCTCGCTATTCTGAAATCTCTTGTGCTAGGTTTTGGACCCTAGTTACTCAGTGGGTGATGGAAAAGTTCCAAATTCCAATAGTGGCAGACTCATTGATGTCATCAATCGCTACCTTTCACATGACAAAAATTATTGTCTCTGATCCTACAAAGTTTCAGTTCATTGGTTCGGTTCTTGAATCCATGTACAAGTCTGTTTCTGGTGAGAGCAAGCTGATAAATGAATACAAGAAGCTTCCTCCTACAGGACCGAGGCAGCTCACTCCTGAAATGCTAAGCTCGCTAGATGCTACGGATAAACCAGCAAAACGAGGGAAGAATGCTGAACAAAAAAGCGAGAAGGAAGGTCCCTCATCAAAAGTTGCTATGCCTAAAAAGCAAAAGTCTGAACAAGCAACTCCTTCCGCTCCTAAGAAGCGAAAGGTTAAGAAGAAGGCACACAAGCCTAAGCCTCCCTCTTCAAGTGATTCTGAATATGTTCCATCTGACCAACAACCCGAACGGAAGTCAAGCGATGATGAAGCTTCTCAACATGAGAGTTCGCTCCGAGGTAATTCGCCTCCACCTTCACCTACTCATCAATAACAGAACCTCACCTCCTCCTTCTTCTGCTCACTCAGTACCTATAATAATCGCTCTGTGCCCTCCTCCCATATCCTCTTCAACTACAACCTCTATACCTATCCCCACTCCCTTGTTCACCGATGTTACCATAACCACCACTTCTACAAACCCAACCTCAAGTTCGTGTCAACATATCTGATGCGGGGGCACCTACTTCAGGTATCGACACACCTATTGCCTCTAAACCTGTATCTCCACCTCCCTCACATGAATCTGAGAACGTTCTTGGCGGAGCGGATATGGGGTTTGATTCTTTCTACTATAGTCCATACCGAGTTCAGCGCGATGATGATGATGATGCTCCTGTAAAGAAGAGGCATTTAAGGGATCAACAAGTTGCTTTCTTCTTCCTCTTCCACTCATAGCGAGACATATTCTGAGGCTGCTATCAAGGCTTTGTTGGCAACTTTTGTCAAGGAGCATGATACCTCCATTTCCAATGCTTCCAAAGCAATTGAAGCCTCCACCTTCTCATGTCAGAAAGCAACCATTGTCATTGAAGAATCCACAAAAGACTGCAAGGAAGCAACCGAAAATGTCGAAAAACTAATTTCTGATGCTAACGTTTTTCTAGATTCTCTTTAGGTTGCTGCTCAGAAGAGCGCTCAAATGGTGAATGATTCTATTGACAATCTTATCAAATCACTTCAAGCCGAGAAAAAGCACTTTGAAGAGGCATGCCAAAACACCAAGTCTGACTACAATGAGTTTCAACATCCATCCATGCTCATCTCGATAAATTCCAGGCTAATCTTGCGTTTGAAAACCAAGTTATTGATGAACTTGCTCTCAAAACCACGAAGGTTAAGACTTAGGCCTTGAAGCTTACTCAGGCACACAAGGAAATTGATGATCTCAAGTCCGAGCGAGCTGTCATCAAAATTTGCGTTAGTGATGTGCACTCTCTTCTCTTAAATCTCCTGGAAGCACACTATTCGGTCCTTACTATCATAGTTCGACGACACTTGGCTGAGAAGCTAAGACCAGCTCCTGACATGCTGAGTCGTATTGAAAGTGTTACGGAGACTGTTGTCCTTCCGAAACAAGGGGGAGAATAAGTTCAGCGTCAACCACAAACTCCAACAAGCAAACCTGCTTCACAACCGAAAGTCACCACTGAACCGAAGGGTAATGAAGCTTCAGGTTTCAATGTGAAGGAAAAAGGTAAAAAGATTATCGTTGATAATGATGAAGAAGAAACTAAAGAAAATGCTCTGAAACGAAAGCACACTAACCGAGAGCTTGAAGAAAAGCTTCGCAACGCAGAAGAAGAAGCAGAGAGGGAAAGGAAACAAAAAGAAGTAAACGATGCTTTGGAACGAAGAAAATCTTTGTTTCCTCTATGGTCTTTGGAAAAACTTTTAAAAGAAGCAATTGATTCTCCCAACACGCATTGGCTCGAACCGGTCCTCTCGTTTGATTGTGAGAATTCCAGATACTCTCAGTTTGACATGTCAATCACCCGAAAGGCGTTTCTATTCCATTTCTTTGAGCCAACTGTTGCTATCCCCTCTTCTGACTCGAAGGTTGATCGAGAACTTATTGAATACTATCTCGCTTTCTCTCAGCCATAGTACTTGACTTGGGGCGCACAGAAGATCACAACAGTCAAGGTATTGAAGCCAACTTCAGCAGGGAAGTTTATAATGTGAAGTTTAAGGTGAACAAAGGCTTAGACAGATCGATTCATATGATCTTTGTCGTTGATTTTCCAAACTTAAATCCACATTATTGGATCCTCCTGAAAAACATTCTGCTAACTGATCCAATTTAGTATGAGCCCATCATAGATTACATCAAGAGAATGTTGGTGTGTTACATTCTTGAGGTTGCCAAGATGGATCAAGAGATCGCCTTTGCCTTACAAAAGAAGCCTACGATTAAACCAATTGGGAAGGCAAGAGACGTCAACATGATGCTGATGGGAAAAATCGACTCGAAGTATTACACTATCATGTTCACCAGAGCCGAAGGCTAAAAATGTTGTTCGCTCTTGACGACAAACACCTGTTTTCCACTTCTTGTCTAGAGCATATTCTTGATATCATTTACAGGTGTAATCAAAACAGTGAAGTTGATAAGAATATTTTTTCGGATATGCTTCGGTGGTACATTGACTTCCGTCAAACTCTTCTCCCCATCATACCGAAGCTATTCAAGACTGTGAAGGTTTCCACCCTCACTCAACTGAAATGATCTCTCGCATCAATTGACGCAAAGGGGGAGATTGTTGAGTTTAGGAGTTACGTCATTGGGCTTACTTGCTTAGTCCAATTGTGTCATGGTTTGGCTTGTCTATATGTGTTTTTGATATTAGGATTTAGTATTTATGGTGCATGCATGCATCTTCTTTTGCACGCTTCAGAATTATTATCTCTTTCATTGTATTGTAACCCTATCACACCTCTACAATAGACGTTCTTTGTCGATCTCTTCTGAGGTGTTGCAGTTTTAATCATTCAACATTTGTTTGATTAATCATGTGTTCTTTCTATTGTTTACTTTCTGATTTACTTGTTAAGAATCTCCTTTATTGTAGTTCTCCATGCCAAGACATTTTAGAAGCTTATCCAAATATGTATTTCGACTAAGTCCAATTAGTCTTCTATTCCTATTACTCAAAATCCTTATTCCCAGGATATAGGAAACCTCTCCCAGATCCTTCATAGCAAAACACTTTCCAAGCCAGGACTTAACTTCCTGCAAAGTTGGAATGTTGTTTCCGAAAAGTAGTATGTCATCAGCGTACAATACCAGAAAAGTGACTATACTGCCAACAACTTTGGCATATACACAAGATTCATCTTCGCTTCTAGGAAACCAAACTCTTTGACTTTCTGGTCAAAACAAAGATTCCATCTACGAGATGCTTATTTCAATCCATATATTGATTTCTCAAGCTTACACACTCTATCAGGATACTTAGCATCCACAAAACCCTCTGGCTGACTCATGTAAACATCCTCAGCCAACTTTCAAATAAGGAAAGCAGTTTGGACATCCAACTCCCAAATTTCATAATCATGAAACGCATCTATGGCTAACATAATCCTAATAGACTTAATCTTAGCTACTCACAAGAAGGTCTCATCATAGTCAACCCTAGGGGTTTGAGTAAAGCCCTTCGCAACCAGTCGAGCCTTGAAAGTGTGTACCTTTCTATCCTTGTCGGTCTTCTTCTTGAAGATCCATTTGCACTCAACTGTCTTACAACCTGGCACATTATCAACCAAATTCCAAACTTTGTTGTCATACATGGACTTGATCTCGTTGTCCATTGCCTCTTTCCATTTAGCAGATTCTGGGCCCGCCATGACTTCCTTGTAGTTAGAAGGCTCATCCAAATTTACTAGTGTATTATCACTGATAAATGTATCACCATCTATAGTAATATGGAATCCATAAAACTCAAGTGCCATTCTAACTCGATTGGAACGTCTAAGAGGTAATGACTCGTCAATAGGTTCAACATGAATTTCTTCCTCGACTTGAGCACTACTGTTAGAGGTTCCTTCATCGCTTGACTCTTGAATTTCTTCAAGATCAAAGGTACTCCCACTATCCTCATTTAATATGAGTTCTCTCTCGCAAAAGACTCCCCTTCGTGCTACGAAGACCATATTTTCACTAGGTCTGTAGAACAAATATCCGAAGGCTTTCTGTGGGTAGTCGATGAAAATACATCGCTCACTTCGAGGTTCAAGCTTGTCGAGAGTCTCTCATCTAACGAAAGCTTCAGAACCCCAAACTTTGATATGTGCAAATGAGGGAACCTTCCCTGTTCAGATCTCATGAGGTGTTTTGGCAACCTTCTTTTTCAGGACCATATTTAAAATATGGGCAGCAGTCTCTAAGGCATACCCCCAGAATGAGATTGGAAGTGAAGCTCGACTCGTCAAACCATGTCCAACAAGGTTCTATTATGCTTCTTAGCCACACTATTAAGTTATGGTGTCCTAGGAGGTGTCAATTGTGAAACAATTCGACATTCCTTGAGGTAGTCGTAGAACTCGATACTAAGACACTCACCGCCTCTATCGAACCTAAGCATCTTTATCTTCCTGCCCAATTGATTCTCAACATATTGCTTGAACTCTTTGAACTTTTCAAATGTTTCAGACTTATTCTTGATTAAGTAGATATAGCCATATCTGCTATAATCATGATTAAAAGTCATGTAGAATCGATTTGCATCCCTTGTGTTTGATCTGAACACATCTGTGTGTATGAGATCTAATAATCATTCACCTCGTTCATAAGTACCAGTGAAAGGTGATTTAGTCATCTTTACAAGCAAATAAGATTCACATGTAAGACACTCACTGCCTCTGTCGGACATAAGCATCTTTATCTTCCTGCCCAATTGATTCTCGACATCTTGCTTGAACTCTTTGGACTTTTCAAATGTTTGAGACTTATTCTTGATTAAGTAGATATAGCCATATCTGTTGTAATCATAATTAAAAGTCATGTAGAATCGATTTGCATCCCTTGTGTTGCATTTGAAGGGCCCACACACATCCGTGTGTATGAGATCTAACAATCATTCACCACGTTCACAAGTACCAGTGAAAGGTGATTTAGTCATCTTTACAAGCAAACAAGATTCACATGTATCATTCGGCCTTAGGTCAAATGATTCCTACACTCCATCCTTTTCGAGTTGGGCAATGCACTTCTTGTTGACATTTACAAGACGACAATGCTGTTGGATTAATGTCTAAGTCCATAACTATAATTAGTAAGACTTGACCCGACCTGGCATGGTCCATTTGGGTTGCATGGCATCATGCACTTGGATAGACTAAAATGAGAGAAATAACACTTAAGGTTTATTAATATATTATAAGTTCTAATATATTAATAGAGATTATTTAATTAGTATTGATCAAGAATTAATCTAGAATTAATTAAGTGATCAAAAGAAGAGTAATTAAATATATGGGTTGATTGTGTAAATCATCCATACTTATATAGTGGGCTAATGCTCCATGGATTATCAAGTTGGGCTCAAACCCATTCGATTCTCCATGGTGTATTTGAACCCATGGATCCAAGGAAATGGAAAGCCATGACAATTAGGGTTTACCCTAATTGTAACAACTATATAAGCATCTTATTGATGTGAGAAATCGGCCACTAGATATGCATGGAGGGAAAGCCGATTCTTCAAGTGTTCTAATTTCTCTCTAAGTTATTCCAAGTGCTTATGGTGTTGTGTGAACCATTTGAGGTGTCACACTTGGGGCACTAGGCACTCAAGCTTCATGAAGACAAGCACCAACAAAAGGTATGTTATTCTAACTTGTGTTATTCAAAGTTTTGTATGCTAGAAAAGAACAATACGTTGGAAAGTCGATATTTTCATGTATAATAGAGAAAACATAGATCCAAGGTATTTAGGGTTGCATGTACACTTAGGAGTGTTAGATTGCTCAAAACCCAAGAGTGGTATCAGAGCCTAGGCTTGTTTTCTTGTTGTACTTGCTTAAACTGCTTAAAAATTGACTTTTGGTGTTGTCTGCCCAGCAGACTCGCCGAGTCCATGAAGGGAATCGACGAGTCCAAGGAAAAATGCATCCAACTCGCTGAGTTTGTTCATGCACTCGACGAGTTGGACCCCCAGACAGCATATTTTCGAGTTTTGGTGCTGGAATTGGTCTAGAATCATTACCTTCGACTGTTTTGGGCTTATAAAACTTGTTTTGAATGTGGTAATGATTATGTTAAACCAATTTCAATGCTATAATAAAAGTTTCAAGTTTATATTTGTTCATGTTATTCTTGAAAATTGTTGATTATGAATGATCATGCTTATGAGCATAGGAATTGTGTGCAAATTGTTTGTTGATATAATTCATGATCTTGTTGAAAATTGTATGGAGTTCATAACTTGTCCTCAAGTTATGAATTTTCAAGAATTTTATGTTTCCTTGATTTATGAGTTAGTTTAGATTGATAATGAAAAAATTATGTTTTAGTTGTTTTCAATCCAAATTAGTCTAAAAGAAGTTCATAAAATATGTTTTTGTAACTTGTCTTCAAGTTATGTGAAAAGTCATATTTATGAATCTTAAAAACTCATAAAAGTTTTGTAGGTTACATAAAATGTAAGAGTTTTTTTCCATTGAATAGTTTAATGACTCCATAACTTGTCCTCAAGTTATGGATGTTGAAGAGACACTTCTTTAATGTGTTTTTTAAAGAATAAGGGGTTACATTAAAATGAAGAGTCTTCATTTTAATGAACCATTAAACTCATAAGTTATGATTTAAAGAGTCTTGAAATAGTTTCAAAACTTGCCCTCACGTTTTGGAATTTGAAAAGTTACTCCTCATGTATACTTTAATTCCAAATTGAACATTGAAATTTTAAAAAGTTTAAAATTCAACCCTAATACTATTATTATAATTTTAATTATATAGATATGTATAAGAGGAAGTCAATCTTACCGTTAGTAGGCCTCATTCACGAAGCCGGTCTATAAGGGGGGTATAAGGTTACTGCCTATAAAATGGCAGTTTAATGGGTGTCCACTCTCACCCACCGCTTCCTTGAGTGGTGGAGGGTCGTTAGCCGAACGGGTAGGAATGGACTATAATTATCCCTTCACTAAAAGTATAATGAAAAATACTAAGTAACTAAACACTTATAAATTCCCAATCTTAGTTACTTAGGAAAATTTGAAAAGGTGCTAGCCCATAAAATTACACTTTGTACCTTACCAAGTCGTTAGTGGAGCGTGTGTGGTTAACCGGCACACTAACATGGACTAGTAAGAGTGGCAAAGGGTAACTTGACTTTATTATAGATCGGTGGAGCATGTGTGGTTAACCGGCACATCGATTAGGTAATATTGTTAAGGGTACCAAGTCAATTTGTATGGTTATTCACACCGTGTTTGTGATCCTCGACATCCCAGTCACAAATTTGAGAGGGCATAATCGAGATTCAAACATGCCATTGAAAAGTTCAATGTATCTCAAAAGATCTAGGAGTTTCAAAACCAATAACACCTAATAATAAAATATTTCATTTTCATGGTGGAAATTGGTAAATCGTCATTTACCTACCTTCAACTATTTTATAATTTGGATTACGGCATCCCTCTTCCAGTTATAAATAGGTTGTTGGGTCCTAGCCTTAGTATTTCATATTGGGTGTTATATTAAGGACTTTAAATCAACTAACTTGAATTTCTCCGATTATAGATGTCTAGTTTAGACAGCTATGGTCTTCCCAAATCTTTAGGAACAAGCTTCCTAATGAAGATGATATCCCAAATGGCAATCAAGCTGAAAGATCAATCCCTTTGTTGGGCATTTGTGGGACTAGAAATCATACTTCACTTCATCCACCTCCTCCAATAAATCTCCCTATCCCACAAGTTTTAAGACTTGATAAGTTCTAAGTCACTCAATCCCTATTGGCAAGCAAAGTCTATATGTGCTTAGATCTTGGGGATTAAGCCACATATTGACAAGTCGGGAGAGTCGGGTGTCGAAGTTTCGAGGTAGCTGGCTGCTGACTTGGTTCTTTAGTCACTCCCTGATGACAGGTCGCGACAAGACCCTTAATGATCTTACCTGTTTGCTTGATGATGCTAAATCAGCAATGATTTGGAGCATTAGTAAAGCAAATTGGATTGGAAGATCTACTTTCCAAACCTATGTGGACATTAAAAATGGTGACATTGGAGGTCCAGGAAAAACTTTCTCTTCCCAATGGAAAGGGATCAGCCATAGTCAACTCGGTTGACCAAATGGTAAAGAGAAAGGTTAAGTCTGTGATAGTCCCATGTACCGTTTCCAAAAGATCCATATAATTCTGTTGCCAAAGGAAATACATTGGTTGCGAAGCTGCTAAATTTACCTAAAACATCTTAAGGATGGTAAAGTCAATAGGTTTGACTCTACTTCAGGTAAATTCCATTGTCTAACTCTATTAAGTTTCTATTCTGAGATTCTTATTGCATAATGTGACGAGGTCGCATGTTGAAGTTTTAAGAATCAAAGAAAAGGTGAAGAAACTTAAAGGAAGTATATGCTGATTCTGATCGCGAAGATGGATTTCGATCGCATGGTTCGGTGATCAAAATTTTGAGTTGTTACTTAAGAGTTATGATATATTGCTTAGGAATAGATAACAACAAGTTTTCCATATGGATTGTAAGGATAAATTTTTCTGCAAAGTTTTAAAATAAAAGAAAAATGGTTTTGATTTTATTTATTTTAAGTATCCTTACAATGGCATTTATGAAAAATTGTTGATTATATGTTTCCATTGATAAGCAATATGGGTAAATGGATTTGATTCTTTCGTTAGTGGAAGTGTCATAATTTACCAAATAAGGAAAGATTCTCATCACCCAAGTTTCAGTTGGATAGAAACTTGGAATCATGCAACTTGTATTGTATGATCATGATAAATTTTTTTATATATTTGGGAAATTAAGTCTAATTCCTTGTTCACATGTATATGTGAATCAACAGAAGGACAAATGGATCGGATACACTTGGGTGTGCACTGATCAGGTCCACCACAAAGTTGATAAGATTATTCATTATGATTTACTAAAGTTTAGTAAATATGGTTATACTTACAAGTTTAAGTATAGTTCTGGATCATTGGAGAAGTTTCAATGATAGACATAATGAGTAAGAAGTATCAAATAAGGCAGAAAGATAAAAGTTTCTCTAATCTGAAGAGATGGGAGAGTACTTGAGTATCTTGTTTTATGATTATCTTAGTGATTATGAAACCATGTCACAATTGATCCTCTAAGGACACCTTAGTTCATTTTGTTTGGCTAAGGAAAGGAATCGTGAATTGTTGAAATGGTTAGATCAAAAGATAAATTATACTTCGTTCCAAAATTAAATCTTAGAGTCATACTCCAAGAATAAGCCTTGAGTGACATAATCTTAAGAAAGGTTTAAAACACTTGTTAAATGTAGAGTAAAATGTGTTCTTACTCTTGTACATTTGAAATTGGTAAGTTGTGATGTTTTGGATAAAACAAAGACAAACTAAGACCAATTGTGAGAAGTGTTTAACTTGATAAGAATCTGCACTAACTCTTGAATATTCGTTTTTGTCAAGGAATGGTTCTTGACAAAGAGAATCTTATATGTCAAGAGGTCAGTGGGAGTCTTAAAAGGATCTTAAGATAGATTCAAGAACTAATCAAGAGTTTTGTTAATCACTAGACCACGATTTGAGGTTTGTAACCTATCGTGTTGACATATTCTGTGCCCATTCCAGTTAAAGTTGGTTTTGCATTGGAGTTCTGAGAGTTCTCAACTGGTTGCATAACAACTTGGAAGCAATGGTAGGCCCTTGTGCTACCAGGTGGCAAGAAATTAAGACTGCACAAGTTCAGTCCATATGAATTTGGATTTGTCATTAACCTTGTCGTGTGATTATGGTTATGTAAAATTCACATGGATAGGAATACATACACCATCAAAATCTAAGTGTCATAAGGTTTCTCTCCAATTCATGAAAATGATAGTGAGGAAACTCTTTCACTAAGTAGATTTAAATGGATAGCAAGTTTGAAGTTTGCATTCTCATGTCGTTAGTGGAGCGTGCGTGGTTAACCGACACACTAACTAATGAGAATGGCAAAGGTTTAGACTCACATGTGAGCTATCTAAGGAAAGGTTTAGACTCTAGTTGTATGATTTGATAAAGTCTTATCAAGGCAATCTAGTATCAGAAATCTGACTGATTTCCAGGTACATGTCAAAGCTAGTGGGAGCATAAAGTGTTATGCTAGTTAGATAATAATCATTATGCTAGTGGGAGCATGATGATTATATTGCAAGTTAGAAATGTTAATTATATAAAACAAAAGTTTCAACTCGCTTTGAAAAAGTTGTTTTACAATAATTAATGGAGAGAAATTTATACTTCATTCCAATTCTACAAGCTTAGATTGAGACTTTAAATCAACTTTAGTCAAGAATATATATGAATGTTATGTTGGAATGGTTCAACATAAGGAATTTCTATATATGTTGCTTTCTCAAATTTCGATTATGATTACGGCATCCCTCTTCATAGTTCGAATTATGAGAACATGGCAAATAAAAATTTTATAGCATGAATCGTATCCCATATGCTTCGGATATAGGATCGATTGCATGTGTTATAATATTCATCCATTCTAATTTTTCCTAATGCTTAGGGCGTTAAGAAGGGAAAAGGGATTAGAACTGGATATGACTAAGATGATTAAGCAATTGTCGAGAACAATTTGGGGTTTTCCAAAGTTTGGTTTCTCATGGACAATTGGAAGTATAGAGTAAGGATCGTATTGACATATTTTGGAAAGAGGCAACTCTTGTTCAAAAGTGATGGTCAAGATGGGAATATGGAATTGTTTCCATAGGTGGAAGTTATTCTTTGAGTCTGTGTAAGATTAAAGAACTTAATGCAAAGAAGGATGTTCAAAGGAATGTACTTTGAATTTGAGACTTCATCTCCATGGAATTGCTTTCCATTGGAATACTTTGTAATGTTTGTTGCCAAGTCTTTGTGACTTGCGTGAATATCATTACAAGAGGATCATTGCATAGATTACGGTAAATGACAAGAACTTGGTACTCTTACATTTACAATAAGGATTAGGATTGTGAAATGAGAATCATTGAAGTCATGTTCAATTGATATACATTTCACAAAGAGATGACCACATGTAAACATAGTGTGCATACTTGGAGTATGACATAGCTTTTGTTTACAGAAACATAGTATGCATGCTTGGAGCATGACATCACTACTGTTTCAATTCAAGTATTAAGTTGATTAATCGAAACATGAATAATGAGTGATCAATATGGTGCTTAGATAAAAAGTGTTTTATTTACGCTCAAAGTGTTGAGGCCATATAGGACTAGTATTATTTTGTGTTTCACTTTGCATGTTTTGAGTTCCAGAATAACTAGGTCATTCTCCTGAATGACTAAGTTATTCAAACCATCCACAGTCGGTCATATGTTGGAAGTAGGTATGAATCAAGACTGTCGTGAATTTGGCTTGTATGATTTGTCTAAAGTGCTTTAGACAATGCAATAGTTGCTACAACATTCATGAGTACTGATAAGGGCTGAGTATTGGATTCAACCCACGCTCATTTGGATTCACTTCATGGATTTTATCACAAGTGAATCATGAGACGATAATATCTTATATTCTTCAAACCTAGAGATATGAGTTGTTGACTATGAGTTGGTTATGCATTGATTGCACGTAAACGCATTGGTAACTCGATGTTATAAAACGTGCCTTTGTGTATGATTCAACAAATAGTTAGTACAAGAATATGAGTCGAATTTTATCCATTCCTTTTACCTTCGGGATAAAAGCGATATATGTGGGCCCCTCGATGATTTAGTGATGACAAAAGTAAGTGCTCGGCTGGGCCTGGACTGATTTGATTTGTTCAATTAGTCAGTCGTCATAAATCAGAAATCGGGAAACAACAAATAGACAGAGAGAATGATTATAATCCATGTCTCAGTCCATATGATATCTAGAATGGAGGAATATATGATCACTTATCTAATGGACAAGTCATGTGACAACCCGGAATTTCCATTCTGTACAAACTATATCACTTCAATAGAAGTTGTAGCAGTCACAGTTAATTTTCAGACTTTTCGCGTAAGTTTGAGTAATTCAGGGTTTACACTTCCGGAAATATCAGGAGAGTGGGTGCACTAGGGTTTTGTGCAACACTGTTATTCCAACACTCTATTATATTAGAGATCATTACAGGAATAAAAATATTTTCTTCCAAAAATATCTTAGGACTATAAATAGAATTCTGAACCAAATTCATTCATTATTTACATTTCCAACTAGAGAAAAGCCATTTTCTCTCTGACGGATCTTCGGGTTTTTATCCCAAATTGTGAGTACCTCTTTCTAGTAGTGTTATAGAGCTTATTATGTGCTTATAACATGATTTAGATGGCTAAATCATTAGATCTAGGAGTTTACTCCCCAAGGTGTTCTTGGGCGGTAAACTCCCGAAACCGAGCCGAGATTGTTCCTTGTGTTATGCTACTACCCTAGGCTCATTTGTATATGTTTTTAGGATAAGAAAACAATCAAGAAACACAAATACATGGGAGTTCACGGCCCAAGAGCAATCTTAGGCCGTAAACTCCATTGAAATGGACAAAAGAGTGCTTTTATGACACCTAAAGCCCTAGACCTTTACAAGAAATTGTTATTCACTTAATTGAGGGACCAAAGCACATCAAAATCACTTATCAAAGTGAGTTTACGGCCAACACTTTGTTCTTGGGCCGTAAACATGAAAGGATAGCACCAAAGTGTGCCTAATGTCTTCATATACTTGGAATAAAAGCCTAGAACTCATACCACCCATTGAGGCTTGAAAACAAAAAGAACACCATTCCAATGGAGTTTACTGCCGTAAACTCCATTGGAATGGTGTTCTGTTTGTTTTCAAGCCTCAATGGGTGGTATGAGTTCTAGGCTCCGTAAACTCCAAAGGAAATGGCGTTAGGGCCGTAAACTCCTAATTGGAGTATTTCTAGACCTTAAACCCTTTCAAGAATTGAACCACCAAGTTGGAGTAATTCTAGGAATCATTTGGAACTTTAAAACACACCAAACACACATGGTTGGGAGTTTACGGCCGTAAACTCAAGAGTTTACAACCGTAAACTCCATGTGTGTTGGTATATGAGGAGTAAACTCATATATGGGATCCTTCGGAACCCTAAACACAAGTACCTTGTCCCACAATAGCTTAGATGCAATCCTTAGGGCTTAAAACACTTATATAAAGTGTTTATTATGTCTAGGATGTCTTAACATTATCAATTAGTTATTTGAGACTAATTGAGTGCATATATGTGTGATTATATGTTCATTAGGATCGTAGTGTGTGTACAAGTCCTCGCTTGACACCTAGCAATCCTATACCGTTCAGTTCATCCCGATCACCAACTACAGGTGAGTTCATACCCCTAATCAATGTTTTAAATGATTTTTGATGCTTAAATGGGGGGGGGGATACAAGTAGAAACAAACATGTTATTAAATCATTAATATGTATTTTAAAACTGTGTTTGTCATTTAACAGATTTCACATACTACAAAATGTGATGCATGAAATGGTTTTCTATCTTAAAATACCTGGATAACAAAAGTATTAGTTTTGAAATGTTTATTAAAATGACATCAAGTCATTCTTAATTATTGTTCAAAACTCCTAGATATCTTGCAAAACCATTATTTTACATTCTTGAACTAAACTATGCATATACACTTATATTCTTATATATATATATATATATATATATATATATATATATATATATATATATATATATATATATATATTGATGTTTTAGTTTACACCTTTCATTTAGTTTCCCACACCCTTGAGTAGTAAGAGTGTATAAACCTACATGATTAACCAATTGCCTCTCAGTTAATTATCATAGGGATAATTTGAAGATATCAAATATAATTCCTATTACAAGGAATCACACAAGAGTCAGTTCATTCATGAGTCTATACCAGTATATTACCTGATACATGAGTACATTTAGCTTTGATTACATGATACATGAGTACGTTTACATATGCTTACATGAGACATGAACACGCTTACATGAAAGCGTTACATGAGTACCTTTATGTAGATACACTTACCTGTGTATATTAACATGAATACTTGTATCCCTAGTACCTCGGGATATCTAGACAGGACCCTATCCCTAGTACCTCGGGATACCTAGATGGGCCCATATCCCTAGTACCTCGGGATATATGGACGGGACTAACCATTCCGGAACCCATCTGTTAGCAACAGTGGGTGATGAACATCTACGGATGCCTACGGTTATTACTTATATTAGGAGTACCTTTACTGGGACTAACCCTTCCTCCGCCCTGCTGCTGCTACAGAGGACAATTGGACAATCTTCGGATGTTCATTAGGTTATATACGTCGTGTTAACCCTAGTACCTCGGGATAACAGTTACATATGCTGTGTTAGTCCTAGTACCCAGTGACAACACTTACAGTAGTACTTTTTCCTGTTTACTTTATTTTGTGATACTTTCACATAAACGATGAGTTAGACTAAGTACTTTAGTACTAAACAATTAAAGGAAAACTATCATTTTACTTACAAAACATTCGGGTCTTGGTAGAAGACTACATTGTCATAACAAAACATTCGGGTCTTGGTAGAAGACTACAATTCATACTTATAGGAAATAAGGGGTTTTCTAGGGTTTCCATACTTACATCAACATTTTCATTTAAAGGTTTACATGGCCTTCATAACAGATTTTCATAAGCAAGACAATGAAACTTAAATACTTATGAATTCACCAGCTTTAAAGCTGATACTCTCTTTCAAAATAACTTGTATTCTCAGGTCAACAGTAGACAGGTACGATGGCCAAGTTTTGAGAAGACGGAGCAGACAAGACTCGTCTTTTATTTTGATTATATATTTTGGTGTCTTACTACAATGAAAGAACACACATGTATTAAAACTTTACTTATAATGAAATGGATGATGTTGTTGCTTGTTTATTATATTACACTGTTGTGATACTGTACATGACGTCCTCCACCCCTGAACGTTTCCGCCGTTCGTGGTTTTGGGGTGTGACAAGTCATTAACAGAGGTCAGAGTTCATCGACAAGGTTAGAGATCGACAGAAGCTTTTGAGAGCTACAATTGATAGTCGGGTTCTGAAGTCATACTTGCAATAATAGTTTTAGACTTATCCAAGTGGGAGACTATTGGATTAATGACTAAGTCCATAACTATAATTGGTAAGACTTGACCCGACCCGACATGGTCCATTTGGGTTGCATGGCATCATGCACTTGGATAGACTAAAATGAGAGAAATAACACTTAAGGTTTATTAATATATTATAAGTTATAATATATTAATAGAGATTATTTAATTAGTACTGATCAAGAATTAATCAAAAATTAATTAAGTGATCAAAAGAAGACTAATTAAATATATGGGTTGATTGTGTAAATCATCCATACTTATATAGTGGGCTAATGCTCCATGGATTATCAAGTTGGGCTCAAACCCATTGAATGCTCCATGGTGTATTTGAACCCATGGATCCAAGGAAATGGAAAGCCATGACAATTAGGGTTTACCCTAATTGTAACAACTATATAAGCATCTTATTATGTGAGAAATCGGCCACTAGATATGGATGGAGGGCAAGCCGATTCTTGAAGTGTTCTAATTTCTCTCTAAGTTATTCCAAGTGCTTATGGTGTTGTGTGAACCATTTGAGGTGTCACACTTGGGGCACTAGGCACTCAAGCTTCATGAAGACAAGCACCAACAAAAGGTATGTTATTCTAACTTGTGTTATTCAAAGTTTTGTATGCTAGAAAAGAACAATACCTTGGAAAGTTGATATTTGCATGTATAATAGAGAAAAAAATAGATACAAGGTATTTAGGGTTGCATGTACACTTAGGAGTGTTAGATTGCTCAAAACCCAACAAATGCCACAAGCATGCTTTGTCTAAACCATTAGACGAATCAATTTGCAATACACTATTTCCTAAATTGTCTACTGTTGGATTAATTGTCTAAGCCCATAACTATTATTGTTATGTACTTGACCCGAGAGTACCATCGTCCATTTGGGTTGCATATCATTAGGAAAATTTGTTAGGATAGACTCTTGAGAGAAGGTTATGTATGATTTATTAATATATTATAAGTTCTAATATATTAATATGAAATAATATGTTTTAATTAGTATTGATCAAGAATTAATTTGGAATTAATTTAGCGATCAAAAGAGACTAATTAAATCTATGGGGACTAATTATGGTAATTAGTTATATTTATATGTGTTGGGCTTATGATCCATGTTGGACCAAGTTTATGCATGGATACATAAAGAGTTGGGCCACATGAACCATGGATCATAACACCCATGGGTATGGATTTGGGTTATACCCATGACCTTTGGAATTCTACATATAAATATGTTACTTCATAGCCAAAATCACCACTAATGTATTCTTGGAGGATATGGACGGTTTTGGTGTGTATGAATTCCCTCTCAAGTTTCATCCTTTGTCCATGATGTGTTGTGACTTCATTTGAGGCTTCCACACTATTAAGGCTAAGCTCTTAAGGCCGAATACATCAAGACTTTAAGCTACATAAAAGGTATGTTACTCTAACTAGTATCTTAAATGGTATATGACAACTGCATGCTATTTTTAGGATTAATGCCTTGGAAACCATTTGCATGTATAATTTGTGAAAACATAGATCTAAGGTATTTAGGGTTGTATGTGCACCATAGGATGTTGTAGTATACTAAAACCCTTTAGTGGTATCAGAGCCAAGGCTTGTTTTCAATTATACTTGATGCAAATTGCTGAAAAAATCAATTTTCTGGCTGTCTGGACTGTGGACTCGCCGAGTCCATAAACAAATTCATCCTACTCGTCGAGTAGGTTCATACACTCGATGAGTAGGAGGCCCATAGTGCAGATTTTTGACTTTTAAGGCTGGAATTGGACTAGAATCATTACCCAAAGCTATTTTTGAACTTATAAACTTGTTTTTGATGTGGTATAGATCATTCTAATCCAATTCAAAAGATAATTGTCAATAGATTCATGTTTTGTATTAGTTTAATGGTTAGGATAATTACATGAAAATTGTTTGATTTGAATTGTCTTGTTCATATGAGTTTAATCTAGATCATAGTTTTTCTTGACATGTTTATTTGTTTATTAGATGATCAAAATGGCCTTTAATGGATTCCATAACTTGTCCTCAAGTTATGGAAAACCAAAAGTCTTTCTTGTTAATGTGTCTTTTAAATTCATGAGTTATGTATTTGAAGAGTCTTTTCCCATAAATTGTTTTATGACATCCATAACACTTCCTCAAGTTATGGATTTTCAATAGTCTTGTCATTAGAAGCCATATTAAACTCATATGCTATGGATTCCAAAAGTTTTTTGAATTGTTCAAAACTTGCCCTCAAGTTTTGGAATTTTTAAAGTTTCCCCCCCTGAATACTTTAATTCCAAGTTAAACCCTTAGAATTTTAAAAGTTAAAATTTAAGCCTTACACTATTATAATAATAATAGTTAACAGTTATATATATATATATATATATATATATATATATATATATATATATATATATAAGAACAAATTCAATCTTACCGTTAGTAGGCCTCATTCACAAAGCCGGTCTATAAGAGGGGCGGGGGGGGGGGGGGTATAAGGTTACTACCTATAAAATGGCAGTTTAATTAGTGTCTACTCTCACCCACCGCTTTATTGGCTGGGAAGGTTCTTAGCCGAACGGGTTTGATAATACATTAATTAACCTTTCATTAAAATTATAATGATAAATATAAAATAACTAAACCCTATTAAATTCCCAATCTTAGTTACTTTAGGATAATGTGAATTTGGTGCTAACCAATGAAATTACACTTTGTACCTTACCAAGTCGTTGGTTGAGCGTGTGTGGGTAACCGACACACTAATATGGACTTGTGAGAGTGGTATAGGGTAACTTAATGTTTATCATAGATTGGTGGAGCGCGTGTGGGTAACCGGCACATCGATTAGGTGATAAAAATTAAGGGTACCAAGTTAATTTTCATGGTTATTCACACCTTGTTTGTAATCCTCGGCATCCCAGTCACAAACTTGTGAGACCACAATCGAGATTTAAACATGCCATTAAAAAGTTCAATGAATATCAAAGGATCTAGGAGTTTCAATTCTCTTAAGACCTAAAATTCTTTTTCGTTTTTCGTGGTGGCAATTGGTAAATCGTCATTTACCCACCTTCAAATAGTTTATAGGTTGGATTATGGCATCCCTTTTCCAAGTTACAAAATATTGTGTTGGGTCCTAGCCTTAATATTTTGTATTAGGTGTTTTATTAAGGACTTATATCAACTAACTTGAATTTCTCCCATTGTAGATGTCTGGTTCCGACAACTATGATCTTCCCAAATCTCTTGAAACAAGCTTTCCTAATGAAGATGATGTCCGATGGTTGGATCATGAAAATCATACTTCACTTCCTCCACCACCTCCAATTATTCTCCCAAACCCACAAGTTCAAGTTCACTCAAGCCCTATTGGCAAGCAAAGTCTGTGTGTGCTCACATCTTGGAGACGATGTCATATATAGACAGACTGGGAGAGTCGGGTGTCAAAGTCTTGAGGAAGTTGGTTGTTGACTAGGTTCTTCAATCACTTCCTGAGTCACATAGTGAGTTCTTTAAGGACTACTATGTGACGGACCATGACATAATCCTTAATGATCTTACCTATTTCCTTGATGCTGCTGAATCAACAATGATTTGGAGCACTAGTAAAGAAAATTTGATTGGAAGATCGACTTCACAAAATTCCATGGAAATTGACAATGGTAACATTACAAGTCCAGAAAAGTATTCTCTTCCCAATGGAAAGGGATCGGTCATAGTCAACTCGATTGACCAAATGGTAAAGAGAAAGGCTAAGTCTGATATAGTCATGTGTACCATTCCCAAAGAGTCCATATGTTCCTATTGCCAAAGGAAGGGGCATTGGTTGCAAAGCTGTCCTATTTACCTGAATGATCATCAGGATGGTAAAGTCAAAAAGTTTGACTCTACTTCGGGTAAAGTCCACTATCTAACTCTATTAAGTTCCTATTTTGAGATACTTATTACATGATGTGACTAGGTCGCATTTTGATGTTTTAAGAATCAAAGAAAAGAGAGGAAGCTTAAAGGAAGAATATGTTGATTCTGATCGTGAAGATGGATTTCGATCGCATGGTTCGGTGATCGAAATTTTGAGTTGTTGCTAAAGATTTGTGATAGATTGCCTAGGAATAAATAACAACATTGTTTTCATATGCATTTGCATTGTAAGGATAAGTTTTTTCCGTAAGTTTTAAAATAAAAGAAAAAGTTTTAATTTTATTTATTTTTAAATATCCTTACAATGGAATTTGTGAAAATTGTTGTTTATATGATTCCATTGATAACAATATTGGAATATGGATTTGATTCTTTCATTTGTGGTACTGTCATAATTTACCAAATAAGGAAAGATTCTCATCACCCAATTTTCAGTTTGATAGAAACTTGGAATCATGCAACCTGCATTATATGATGAATGAGAATTTTTCATCTTTGGAAAATTAAGACTAATTCCTTGTTCACATGTTCGTGTGAGTAAAGTGAAGGACTATAGGATCGGGTACACTTGGTTGTGTGCTGGTCAGGTCCACCACAAAGATCGATAAGACTATTCGTCATGATTTACTAAAGTTTAGTGAATATGGTTATACTTACAAGTTTAAATGTAATTCTGAAACATTGGAAAAGTTTCAATGTATGGCAGAACGAATGAAAAGAATCAAATTAGGCAGAAAGATAAAAGTTTCTCCAATCCAAAAAAATGGGAGAGTACTTGAGTATCTTGCTTTATGATTTTCTTCGTGATTATGAAACCATATCACAATTGATTCTCTAAGGATATCTTAGTGCATTTCTTTGACTAAGAAGAGGAATCATGAATTATTGAATTGGTTAAATTAAAAAGATAAGTCATACTTCATACCAGAATTGAGTCTTAGAGTAATACTCCAAGATTGTAACTTGAGTGACATAATCCTTGGAAGGTTTATAACACTTGTTAAATGTAGAGTAAAATGCTTTCTACTCTTGTACATTTGAAATTGGTAAGTTGTGATGTTTTTGGATAAACAAAGATCAACTAAGACCAATTGAGTTAAGTCTTTATCTTGATAAGAATCCGTACTAACTCTTGAATATTTGTTTGACAAGGAATGGTTCTTGACAAGAGAATCTTATGTGTCAAGAGGTCAGTGGGAGTCTTAAAGATCTTGAAAAGTTTCAAGAGTTAATCAAGAATAAAACCTATTGTTTATCACTAGCACATGACTTGAGGTTTATAACCTATCGTGTTGACATATTCTTGTTTCTGTGCCCATTCCATTTAAAAGTTGACTATGCATGTGAGTTCTATGAGTTCTCAGTTGTTTGGATAACTACTTAGAAGCAATGGTAGGCCCTTGTGCTGCCAGGTGGCGAGAAGTGTAGAGTCAAAATGTCTTGTAATATGTCGAAGTCTGTGTATTGGTCACTTTCGTATGTTTTCTATGTATTTGCTAAGGCATATATTTTTAACGAATCATAATGTCTAGCCTTAGTATTTTTTGTACTTTCAGCCTCCTATAAATAGGAGATGAACATAGAGTTGATAGTAGAGTTTTCCCATTTTTACTATCAGTTTCGTACCTCGTGATCTTTGGAAGTAATATGAGCTAAACCAGATCTTATTTACTTCGCATGTTCATATTACATCGTTTTACTCTGATTTGATTCTTATACTCGATTAAACACTTCTACAATTGGTATCAGAGCTGGAATCATTACTGTGAAGATCTGATTTTCAATTGAATCTCTAGTTTTTGAGTCGCGAGTTTGTCTCAAAAGTTTCCGCACTATTTGATTCTGAAAACCATCATTGATCTACAGTTTTGATTTGATTCTACGTTTGAATTGTGTAATCGAGTAATCGATTTTGAGTTTCTGATCAATTCATTCATTCAATTTAAAATTTCTTCAAGTTTTTCTGAAAAATCTCATCCGTACGTTAACGATGAATTTCAACATGAACACGATGACTTCATTTTCTCATATGTTAGGATCTTCTACGAAGATTCCTATGTTGATTCCTGAGTACTTGAACGAAATGGACGAGGAACTCTGGAGCTGCATTACAGGAATCGCTCAACCTCCATCTAATGTTCAAACTATTGGATCATCTGGATCAACACCTGATGTTACTGATCAATCCACCAAGCTGAAGAACAACGAAAAGTGTTGTTTGAGAGAATTGCGAGGTGCATTGCCACGTGTTGTTTACAATTACGTCTGTGGTTGTAAAACTACAAAGGATATTTGGAACACTCTTAAGGAAAAGTATCAGGGAAGCGAGAAAACGAAGATAAATTATGTTAAGCAGTGTCTAATGGAGCTAAAAGAGTTCAGAAAAAAAGAGAATGAAATGATTGAAGTTTACTATGACCGTCTTAATGAACTGATCTATAGATGCAATCATTATGGAATCACAAGGTCATCAATGGAGTTCAATCTCACTTTTGTGATGGGACTTCGTAAGGAATGGAGGAGTGTTAGTATGATGGTGAAGAATCAATAAATCTTCGACACTTCATCTCTGAATGATTTAAATAATTAGTTGAAAACTCACGAAAGTGAAGTGAATGAGATGGCTGAAGAGTCGAAACTTAGTTTGGGTGGCCCTTTAGCTCTTGTTATGAAAGTGTCTGAGAAAGAGGCAGTTGAAAATGATAATTCTTATGAAGAAGTTTTTCTAATGAACTCTGATGATGAAGCGATTACTTTTTACTCGAACAATCGAGTTAAAAAGTTTTTCAAGAAACCTTTCAATCCTAAGGTAAAGTAGAGTGATATGAAAGGAAATTTCGTGAATAAGTATGTGGGTGAGGAGAAGAAGAAATTCGAGAAGAATGATGTGAAGGCAACTGAAGTCAAAAGCGAGAAGAAACTCAAGGGAGATTCGGGCATTGACTGTCATTACTGCAACAGAGCAAATCATTTGGCTAATGATTGTATGCTTCATAAGAAAGAAAAGAAAAAGAATAAGGTCAAGGCTGAAGCATATTATGGGGAAAAATTGGAAGAGGTGCGTACAAAAGAAAAAGGGATATCATTGGCTGCAAGAGGAGAAGGTGAGGAAGATGGCACGTATCAGATCTGGTCTTCAGGATCTGATGACGAAGAGATGCGTAATCCGACGCATGGAGCTATGTTCGCACAATTTGAAGAGGATAAGGACGAAATGGTGACTGGTCGTTGTTTCATGACCAAATCAACAGAAAAATCACTGATGACAACAAAGGTACGTTCTATTCTTCAAGCTATTTAACATTCCTTTACAAGCTTATGATTCTGAAATAATTGCATTTGATGATATTGTTGCTTACTTCGATACAATTATGGTGTCTGCTAGTAATGAAGCTAAGAAACTAAACATCCAGTTGCTAAAGACCCAAAAATTGCTAGATTTGAAACGAAGCAGGGTAAAGTATCTGGAATTGCAATTGAATAATGTGAATAAGGATAAGGAATATTGTAACATCCGGATTCCCAGGTATATTATTTTATTCTTTTATATTGAATTTTTGGAGAGAAACTCGGCGAGTAAGAGCCCCGACTCCCCGAGTTGGATCGCGATTGGAATGGTCTGATTAATGAGGGACTCGACGAGTCCATGAGTGGACTCGGTGAGTCCATGCTGTTTAATGAAACCCTAATTTCTCGGGTTTGCGCCCTATTTAAAGGCCCTTATGGCCGTCATTTGTGGCCACCAGGCCAGTGAGGGAAACCCTAGAGTGCTGGAACATTTTGAGAGAGAGAAGAAGCCATTCTTGACCTTTCTGGTGTTGTTTAGCAAGAAGAAGGAAGTTCTAGCCAAGGGAAAGCAAAGGAGGTTGTTATTCTGAGGATTTGAAGCTAAGACCATTACACTTGAGGTATTACTTCGACCCTTCTTCTGTTTGGGGAAAGATAGATAGTTTTAGGGTTTCTTGTGCCCTTGTCTAAGTCGATTGGAGGTCCAAATAGTCCCTTCTGGTGATGAGACTTTGGTTCTGGACCCATAGAAGTCCAGAGAGCCTTATTCTTCAAGCTTTATGAAGAGCAATGGAGGTCATGACCTTGGGTTAAGGTATTTGGGGCTAAATCATCATATATGGTCATATGGTTGTTGCATGTGCATCAAGATTGAGACTTTACGTGATTATAGTGCTTGGAAAGGCCAGATCTATGGATTAGAGGAACAGATCTGACCTCAGAAGGTCGTTTGAGTGAATACATGGTATGTACTCGCCGAGTCCATGGGAGGACTCGACGAGTTGAGTCGGGTTGCCCCACGACTTGCGATCTGTGTCGACTCGTGGAAGTTAGGGTTGACTTAGTAAGTCAAGGGAGAACCAGGGGCGAAGAGGACATGCGTGTACTCGTCGAGTCACCTTAGTGCACTCGGCGAGTAGGATCAGCTGTGATCGTTGACTTTAGTTGACCTTTAGGATTTCAGTCAACAGTTGGACTTTTGAGTCAAGGAGGGGTAAAATGGTCTTTTACCCTTCTGAAGGATCATAGAAAGGGGTTTAATCTAGCCTCTGAGAGCCATTACTTATTGAGGATATTTTGCATGTGTTTAGGCGGGGGGCTAGACCAGTAAATTCGTGTGCGAGATCATCCGAGATACCAGAGGTGAGTCTTCTCACTATATTGTACCTGTAAGGGTACCTATGTGTGACCAGAAGGTCTAGTATGTTATGAGATATATGCATTGTATGAGTTGCCTGTTTCATATGCGCTATGTATGTGATTTGTATGCTATGTTCAATATGGACCGGAAGGCATTATGTTATGGGCCGTAAGGCATATGATGTGGACCGGAAGGTCGGGGAGTTATGGACCGGAAGGTCGATACGGGTAGGACCGGAAGGTTTACTGGGTTGGGACGGAAGTCCCCTGAGACACATGGACCGGAAGGTTGTGTGGAGTATGGCCTGGAAAGGCGTATGTGTGTAAGTGGTATATTGGGGAACTCACTAAGCTTCTTACTTACAGTGTTTATGTGTAATGTGTTTCAGGTACTAGTGAGGATCGTGGGAAGGCGCCGACATGACTCGTACACACACAGGCGGATTTAGATATGATTGATCTTGGGGTGGACATGTTTTTGTATTACGAGTATGTTACATTGGATTTTTGATTTGTCTGGAATGAAATTATGTTTTAAAGAAATGAAAAATTGGTTTCAAAAATTTACATTGTTACAAATATCTATATAACAAAGTTAGAATGTTACTTGCTCAGCGAAACATTTACTGTAATTCAGCAAAATGACTTTATGCTAAATTGACTTCATTGCATCATTCATATGATATAAGCAAAGAACAACATAGGAAAATGTTGCCTTTTCTTGTTTTCGAAAGAGAGAAAGTTGATAGTTTGTCCTATGATTCTGTGAAAACCATAGCAAAATTCAATAAAGTGTATGATAATCGATTTGCTTATGGTATTTTTAAGATAGACGAATATTTGAATGCTGATGAACTTGTTGAGATAGTGAATGAAACTTTGACCAAAGGTGAACAAATCAAAATTTTGAAAAGAACTGATAATTCGAAACTTGACTCTCAGTATAATTTTGTTGGTATCGATGATAATTCTGATAGTTTTAGCGAAATCAATGAAATTGAGGAGGAGGAAAGTATCGATTGTTCTCAGTTATCTGTCATTAATGTCACATCTATGTGAAAAGGTAAATAAATTTGTGATGATTCGATGGTTGAGGATGACACTGATAGACCCTCTTTTTCGAATGTTTGTGACTTTGATTATGTGAGTGTAAGAGACAGTCAAACAGATAGTAGTGATGATGAGAATGAAGACGAAGTGTCAAACAATTCTGAAACAGAAAAGAATGTTTCAAACGAAACAACCATTAAACGAATTTTTGTTGACCAAGTGCTTGGAGACACTGAAATTTTCAACAAAGTGTTATCTGAAAAAGGTGCTCATTTTCTGGAAAAGAACATTGTGGTGTATCCAAATTTAAAGTGATGTTGTATTTTCGAATCAAGTTTTTGTCACTACTGGAAATGTTGAAAACATCAAATCAGAGTTCAACTAAATGGTCGAAGAAGATAACAAGAAAACATCAGACGAGGGATTCTTTTCTAATCAAAGCACTATCGAAAATAATCTAACAAAGAATTCATATGTTTTTCAAAGACAAAAACCACAACGAAAATGGGTTGAAAAACAAGAAAATAGAGAAGAGATTTTGAAACAAGAATCAAATGAAACAAATGAGAATGTGAAACTTAATTCACAAGAATTTAAGGATCCTGTTGAAAAATTTTCGAATGAAAAAGGAATTTCAAAAAGACAGGCTCGAAAGAATTTTTTTTGGCAAGTTGTGTCAAATGAAAAGCAATCAAAAATACCAATAAAGAAAATGTCCGAAAAAGAGTTCTCTAAATCTGTACAAACAAAGTTTTCAACTCTTCCAGATAAAAAGGAAAATCCTGCTCAACCAATTTCGTCTGACTCCCAAAATTATTCAACGAAGTTTTCAAAATC
The DNA here is from genome assembly GCF_051521515.1 of Lactuca serriola. Taxonomy (NCBI): domain Eukaryota; kingdom Viridiplantae; phylum Streptophyta; class Magnoliopsida; order Asterales; family Asteraceae; genus Lactuca; species Lactuca serriola. The sequence goes on from NC_136416.1 coordinate 121,414,133, forward strand.
AACACCTTCAAAGAATTTTCAATCAAAACGTCAAAAAAAGTTTTCAACTTCAAATTCTTCTTTTCAAAAACCGAAAAATGATCAAAACATATTTTCTTCAAATAAAACAAATCGAAAATTTGATAATGTCCGTCAAACTTTAAATGTTCAAGAATTTGAGAATGTTCGAAAATTTGACAATGTCAGAAAATTTGACAATGTTCGAAAATTTGAAAATGTTTGAAAATTTGAAAATGTTCGTCAATTTGAGAATGTTCGACAATTTGAAAATGTTCAAAAATTTGAAAACGTTAAAAATTTTGCAGCCAATCAAACATTTGTGAATGATAAATCCAAAACATCTGCAAAGTTTATTCCACAAAAACCAAATTTTCCGAATCCGTCTGCACACAAAGCCACTAAAGTTTCGTACACAAAAGGTTCATCTGGGGTGGAAACAATCCATCTTTGGCTTGAGGAAAAAGGGAAAAAGTATCAATCGGGAAAGTTTTCTCAATATCAAATCAAGAAGGCCTATGAACAGTATTCGAATGATACTTCATTTGGAAGTTCATCTTCGAAAGAGTCAAATACTCCAGTTCAGAAATGGCAACCGATCTCAAAAGAACAACATACTGAGAAGCATGAGAAGAAAGTTAGTGGAAGTCCAAAACTATCGAAAAATTATGTTTCGATATCTCTAATTGATGATGTCGACTTAATTGATACTTTCAAAAACAAAGTTTGAAATTGGGCTTTAGGTTCTAAATTTCATTCACTTTTTCAAACTAATAACCAAGGACCTAAACAACCTTAGGTACCTAAATTCTTTTAATGATTGCAGGTACTGTCTGAGGAGCAATATGATGAGAAATGATACATTGATAGTGGTTGCTCACGTCACATGACTGGAAGACAGGAGAATTTGAGAGATTTTAGAAGTTTGGAAAATGTTGGTGTTGTGAAGTTCGTGAATAATCACAAATGTCAAGTAAAAGGATATGGGAAAGTAACGAATGGACGGTTTATTGTAAATCGTGTTGCTTACGTCGAAGGTCTTCAACATAATTTGATAAGTGTTTCACAACTTGGGGTGGGCACTGGCAATCAAGTTGTGTTTAATGAAAAGGAATTATCATTTATAATGTTGAAATGAACAAAGTTTTGCTGAAATCAAAAAGATATGGGGATATGTTCACTCTTGACATCAAACCTATTGTTGGGAAACCCTTAGTTTGTCTACTTTCAAAAGCTACATCTGATTTTAGCTGGTTCTGGCATCGACGTTTATCTCATTTAAACTTTCAAAATCTGAATAAGTTAGTAGTAGAAGATCTTGTTCGATGTTTACCTGTTCTAATGTTTGACAATGATACTTTATGTGCACCTTGCGAACAAGGAAAAGAACATCGGAAAGGGCATCGAATTTTTATAGATTTGAAAATTGTTGAACCGTTGGAACTTCTTCATATTGACCTTTGTGAACCATCAGTTGTTGAAATAGTCAACAAGAAACGGTACATTTTGGTTATTGTTGATGATTTTTCACGATTCACTTGGGTGTATTTTCTCAGGTTAAAATCTGAAGTCACTCAAACAATTATCAAATTTATCAAGAAAATTGAGACGAGCCTAAAGAAGAAAGTTCGAAAAATCAAAAGTGATAATGGCTCAGAGTTTAAAAATAATGTACTTGATTCGTTCTTAACTGAGAAAAGAATTTCGCATAATTTCTCATCACCGTATACACCACAACAAAATGGTGTGGTTGAAAGGAGGAATAGGTCTCTTTGCGAAGCCACAAGAACAATGTTGACATACGCAAATCTTCCTCAATATCTATGGGCAGAAGTAGTTTCGAGAGCATGTTTTACTCAGAATCGATCTTTCATTAATCGTCGTTTTAATATAACTCCGTATGAAATCATAAATAACTGAAAACCTAATGTCAAATTCTTGCATGTTTTTGGTTACTGGTGTTTTATCATGAATCTCAAAGATAATCTTTCGAAATTTCAAGCTAAGGCTGATGAAGGAATATTTTTGGGATATTCAAATAACTCAGTTGCATACAAAGTCTTAAATAAACGAACACAAAAATTTGAAGAGACATTTAATCTCACATTTGACGATTACTATGTGAAACAAGTTGCAAACCAATTCGAACAAAAACCAATTCTTAATGAATCAAATGATGTGTCAGGAAGTTATAATTCATCTAATTTTGTTTTTGATTTAATTTTTGGTGTTCCAAACAGGGCTGCTGATGCTGAAGTAAATGTTGATGATAATCAAACTCCTAAATCTTCGAAACATACCGATGATTCAACAATCACATCTGATACAACTGCTGATGGCAAAAGTATGCTAGATGCACAAATGGAGGGGGAGAACTTGAATATTCCTTCAAAATTTGAGGTGGAACATCCTTTCGAGAGGGAGAATAGCAGTGTAAATGAAAGTTTCGAGGGGGAGCATCAGAATGACAATTATGTTGAGAAAGAGCATAATGATACTGAAACCATAAATCTTGATCAAAACAATGAATTTCATGAACTAAATGATAATAATTCTGTTGCAGGATCCAAAAATGAAGAAATGTACGAAGATGCACCATTGGACTTTGATCCAGCATATCCACCATTGGAAAAATGGACAAGAAATCATCCAAAAGAACAAGTCATTGGGAATCCACAAGATGGTGTTTTGACTAGAGCTCAAATTCGTGCAAAGAATGAGGTACTGAATACTCATCAAGAATTTTGCATGTTTAATGTTTTTATTTCGAAAATAGAACGAAAGACAGTGAAAACTGCAATGGAACACTCTGATTGGATTGTTGCTATGCAATCTGAACTTGTTGAATTTGATTTAAACAAGGTTTGGAGACTAATTCCTAAGCCAAAAGATGTTTCGATAGTTGGATTAAAATCGATTTTCAAAAAATAAAACAGACAAAGATGGTAATATTGTTCAAAATAAAATAAGGCTTGTATTAAAAGGTTATTCGCAACAAGAAGGAATAGACTATGAAGAAACATTCGCCCTTATCGCAAGACTCGAGGCAGTTCGGATATTTTTGGCATATGCAGCTCATAAAGACTTTGATGTTTATCAAATGGATGTGGAATGTGCATTTTTGAATGGAGAACTTGAAAAGACAGTTTATGTGGAACAACCTCCAGGTTTTGTTAATGAAGAATATCCTGATTATGTTTACATTTTAGATAAAGTTGTATATTGGTTATAACAAGCACCAAGAGCCTGGTATGCAACTCTTATCAATTTCTTAAAACAATCGAAATTTAAACAAAGATCAGTTGACCCCACATTATTTCGAAAGAAAGTTGGGAATCATCTAATGCTTTTTCAAATTTATGTCGATAATATTATTTTTGGTTCTACTGACCTTGTTTTGTCTAGTGAATTCAAATGTTTGATGAAAAACCAATTCGAAATGAGCATGATAGGTAAAATCAATAATTTTCTTGGTTTAAACATCCATCAAAGCAGAGAAGGAATTTTCATCAATCAAGAAAAATATACCAAGAATTTGCTCAAAAAATTTGGAATGACAAATAGCACGAAGTTAAGAGTACCAATGGCGGCTAGGACAAGGCTAACACCTTCATTAGACACACCTGCTATTGATCTTACTTTATACAGGAGTATGATAGTTTCATTGCTTTATCTTACAGAAAGTCAACCTGATATCATGTTTACTGTATGTAATTGTGCTCGATATCAAGCAAATCCAAGAGAACCACACTTGACTGCGGTGAAAAATATTTTTCGTTATCTCTTGGGAACAATTTCGTTAGGATTATGGTATCCTTTGAAATCAGGATTTTTCATTCAAGCATTTTCAGATTCGGATTTGGGAGGATGTACTATTGATAGAAAAAGTACAAGTGGAGGATGTCATTTGTTGGATGGGAAGCTTGTAAGTTGGCAACCGAAAAAGAAAACATGTGTTGCAATTTCAACTGCTGGAGCTGAGTATGTTGCAGCTGCCGCTTGCAATTCGCAAATCATATGGATCCAGAGTCAATTGTGTGACTATGCAATTAATATGAAAAAGATTCCATTGTATTGTGATTCCATTGTATTGGACGAATAATCATTTGTTAGAATTTTGCAAGGTTTGGGGATGATTGAAGCATACTCTTTTCCAAGACTAATTTCGAAAGAATGACAAAGAAGTGATAAGCAAAAGTGTCGATTCAGAGGCAAGAATGATTCATTTAGAGGCTGGTAGTATTAACCATTCAGAGGTTACTGTTCACGTTCAGCACTTCGATACGCTTCGTTTTCGACATTTGGGAAAGAAAAGTTTCGTTAGTTTGATACATTCTTACATTTTCGTTTGTTCTTTAATTTTGAAAAAATTGGAAAAACCAAAAATAGTTTCGTTAATTTGTATTCTTTTCGAAAAATCTAAAATACCAAAAAGATTTTCTTTTGTTATTTGTTTTAACTTTCGAAAAACTCAAAAACTCAAAAAATATTTTCTTTCTTTTCAAAAATATAAAATCCAAAAAGATTTCTGTTATTTTGTACTTTGTCTTTTCTTTCTTAGTGCATATTTTAAGAAAGTTTTATAAGGGTCATGCTTGCGTTTCTAGGGTAACGTAAATTTTCAAAACTTTGTACTAGTTTGAATGTCCCTAGAAGCATGCTGCAACACGTCGACCCAAGCCTCCATTGACTCAATGTGTGATTTCGAAAGCCTTAATGAAATTTTTCATTATGAAAATTTCTTCCCCATCAGGCTTGCATTCACATTACTCTACTGAGCTACCTAACTCTTCTCAAATAAGTTAAGAGTTTTCTGTTTGGTCCAAACACAACAGAGGTACAATTGAATTCGTGAAACAACCTTTTTCATCTCAAACATCTAACATATTTCACACACAATGACATATGTCCAAGAGGTCATTGATCAAACACATCATGACTTAGGCATATCAAAACTTTGTGTTTATGATCTTGATTCATGAGGCCGTGATGAAAGTGAAACCCAACTTTCTAAATTTTCAAGGAATTGATGGGGAACTATGTTCCAGATTCTCACGAAACAATTGCTTCAGTACCAAATTTTTGATACTCCAAATCATATTCTTTTGTTATGAGTGGTCTTGATCAAATGTTCGTAGCCCACGACATTTGTTACCCAACAAGATCCAGTTGAACATAATTTTTCTTTGAATATGATTTTCGCGTGAGTATCAATTCTCTCAATTGTCACTTTCAAAGTAATCCAAAGCATACTTATCACTGACTACACTGGTCACACAAGTAATTTCTGTTACAATTAATCACCTTATGTTTAGGTTGATATGTAACGAAATTTTTTAAGGCACCCACGAAGCCTTGAAAAAGAAGCCCTTCGATACTTTTTTATAAGTATTCGATTGTAATTCACGGGAAACCACACAAGCTGTTGATTATCTCTCTTGATTGTTGGGTTTGGAGCATTCTAACACTTCCTAAGTGTACATGCAACCCTAATAACCTTGAATCTATGTTTTCTCTATATACATGCAAAAAAAAAAATTCAAGGTTATTTCCTAACTAGCATGGCATGGGGAATACATAAAATATAAAACTAGTAAAAATACATACCTTGTTGTTGCTTGGATTCCTTCAAGACTTTGTGAGCCTAGCACCCTAAATGTTGTACCTCAAATGCTTCACATAACACTACAACCTTGGAATAACTAGAGAGAATACTTCTACACTTCAAAATCGGCTATGCCCTCACAAGAATACTCTAGTCCCAATTTTGCATGCTATAGGGTTTCTTTTACAGTGTGTCACAATTAGGAGTTACAAATGTAAACCCTAATTGTCATGACTCTTCATTTCTCATGACCCATGGGTTTTGTAACTCCCATGGACTATCCATAGAGCTCCATATGGTTATAACCATAACCCATAAACCATGGATCATTAATCCACCATAAAAGAATTTATGATTGTCATAATCAACCTTATATATTTAATTAGTCTCACTTTGATCACCAAATTAATACTAGATGAATACTTGATCAATACTAATTAAATAATACTATTATTAATATATTAGAACTTATAATATATTAATAATCATAAGTGCCTTATTCTCTCATTTAGTCTATCCAAGTATTGCAATGCCATGCAACCCAAATGGACCATGTCGGGTCGGGTCAAGTACATACCAAATAAAGTTACGGACTTAGACACTATATCCAACAGTCTCCCACTTGGATTAGTCTAATAACTATATTTGCAAATATGACTTCAAAATCCGACTAGCAATCATAGCTCTTTCAAAGTCTCTCGGAATTGAGATGATGATGATATGCCATTTAAGATAAGTGATCATATAATCCTCTGCTCTCATGATATATGCCGGACAAACACATGGAACATGGTCTTACTTATTTTCCAGCATTTGTTTCTCGATCTCCGATTTGTTTCGACATAGAACTAAATTGAACACATCAATTAGGTTCTGACCGGGCCCGGTACATAGGTCAAAACCAAATCATCGAGGGGCCTAGATATCGCTTCTATCTCTAGAAGGAACAGATATGCTTGTACTAACTACTTGTTGAATTATTCACAAAGGCATGTTTTATAACATTGAGTTACCAATGCGTTTTCGTACAATCAATGAATAACCAACTCATAGTCAACAACTCATATCTCTAGGTTTGAAGATTTATATGATATTATCGTCTCACGATCACTCGAGATAAATTCCATGAAGTGATGCAAGTGAGCGTGGGTTGAATCCAATACTCAGCCCTTATCAGTACTCATGAATGTTGTAGCAACCATTTCATTGTCTAAAGCACTTTAGACAAATCATACAAGCCAAATTCATGACAGTCTTGATTCATATCTACTTCCAACATATGACTGACTATGGATGGTTTGAATAATATGATATATACCATAACATAATTATTTTGGAAGTCAAAACATGCAAAGTGAAACACAAGAATAATACTAATCTTATATGGCCCCAAAACTTTGAGTGTAAATAAAACACCTTTTATTTAAGCACCATATTGATTACTCATTTTTTATGTTTAGATTAATCAACTTTATTTTTGAATTAAAACATTAGTTGTCCCATGCTCCAAGCATGTACACTATGGTCTTCCAAACAACAATTATGCCATACTCTAAGTATGCATACTATGTTTACATATGGTCCTCTCTTTGTGAAATAGATCAATTGACAATATTCCAATGATGCTTATTTCACAATTCCAATCCTTGTTGTAAATACAAGAATACCAAACTCTTGCCATTTACTGTAATCTGTTAGATTCTAAACTTATATGCAATGATCCCCTTGTAATGACTATGCACAGAAGTCACAAAGACTTGACAACAAACATTACAGGATATTTCAATGGAAAGCAATTCCGTGAAGTCTCAAATTCAAAGTACATTCCTTTGAACATCCTTCTTGCATTAAGTTCTCTAATCTTACACAGATTCAAAGAGTAACTTCCACCTATGGAAACAATTCCATATTCCCATTTTGACCATCACTTTTGAACAAGAGTTGCCTCTTTTCAAAATATGTCAATATGGTCCTAACTCTATACTTCCAATTGTCCATGAGTAACCAATCTTTGGTAAACCTCAAACTGTCCTCGACAATTGCTTAATCATTTTAGTCGTATCCAGTTCTAATCCCTTTCCCCTTCTTATGCCCCAAGCATTAGGAAAATTTAGAATGGATGAATATTATAGTACATGCAATAGATCCTATATCCGAAGCATATGGGACACGATTCATGCTATAAAATTTTTATTTGCCATGTTCTCACAATTCGAACTATGAAGAGGTATGCCGTAATCATAATCGAATTTTGAGAACGCAACATATATAGAAATTCCTTATGTTGAACAATTCCAACATAACATTCATATATATCCTTGACTAAAGTTGATAAAACTCAATCTAAGCTGGTAGAATTGGAATGAAGTATAAAATCCTCTCCCTTAATTATAGCAAACAACTTTTCAAAGCAAATTGAAACTTTTGTTTTCTATAATTAACATTGCTAACTTACAATATTTAACATAATCATCATGCTCCCACTAGCATAATGATTACCAGCATAACACTTTATGCTCCCACTAGCTTTGACATGTACTCAGAAATCAACTGGACTTCTAGAAACCAATACTTTATTGACTTTCTTACCAAAGTTCATATTTCTGATACTAGATTGCTTTGATAAGAATTTATCAAAAACATACACCTTTCCTTAGATAGCTCACATGTGCTCTAGACCTTTTGCAATTCTCACTAGTTAGTGTGCCGGTTAACCACACATGCTCCACTAACTCTGTGAGAATGCAAACATCACAACCGCTATCTACTTAAAATCTTCTTAGTGGAAGCGTTTCCTTACCATCATTTTCATGAATCGAAGAGAAACCTTATGACACTTAGATTTTATGGTGTATGTGTTCTTATCCATGTGAATTTGTCATAACCATAATCACAGGACTAGGTTAGTGACACTTCCAAATTCATATGGACTGAACTTGTGCAATCTTAATTTCTTGCCACCCGGCAGCACAGGAGCCTACCATTGCTTCCAGGTTGTTATGAAAATAGTCGAGAACTCTCAGAACTCCAATGCAAAGCCAACCTTAACTGGGAAGAGCACATAATATGTCAACACGATAGGTTACAAACCTCAAGTCGTGGGCTAGTGATTAAAAAATCTCTTGATTAGTTCTTGAAACTATTTCAGAATCTTTTAGACTCCCACTGTCCCTCTTGACATATAAGACTTCTCTTTGTCAAGAACCATTTCTTGACAAAACAAATATTCAATAGTTAGTGTGGATTCTTATCAAGTTAAACACCTCCCATAATTGGACTTCGTTGGTCTTTGTTTTATCCAACACATCACAACTAACCAACCTCAAATGTACAAGAGTAGGACACATCTTACTCTACATTTGATAAGTGTTATAAAGTTTCTAACGATTATGTCACTCAATGGCTCAATCTTGGAGTATGACTCTAAGATTTGATTTTGATGTATGATTTATCTTTTGATTTAACCATTTCAACAACTCATGATTCCTCTCCTTAGCCAAACAAATGAACTAAGGTGTCCTTAGAGGATCAATTGTGATATGGTTTCATAATCACTAAGATAATCATAAAACAAAATACTCAAGTACTCTCCCATCTCTTCAGATTGGAGAAGCTTTTATCTTTCTACCTTATTTGATTCTTCTTACTCATTCTGTCTATCATTGAAACTCTTCAATGATCCAGAATTATACTTAAACTTGTAAGTATAACCAAATTTACTAAACTTTAGTAATCATAATGAATAATCTTATCTACCTTTGTGGTGGACCTGACTAGTGCACAACTTAATGTACCCGATCCTTTAGTCCGTCACTTGACTCACATGCTAATGTGAACAAGGAATTAGTCTTAATTTACCAAAGATGAAAATTCTCATTCATCACACAATACAACCTGCATGATTCCAAGTTTCTATCCAACTGAAACTAGGGTGATGAGAATCTTTCCTTATTTGGTAATTTATGACACTAGCACTAACGAAAGAATCAAATCTATTTACCCATATTGCTTATCAATGGAAACATATAAGAAACAACCTTTTTCACAAATGCCATTGTAAGGATACTTAAAAAAAATAAAATCAAAACCATTTTCTTTTATTTTAAAACTTTGCGGAAAACTTATCCTTACAATCCATATGGAAAACTTGTTGTTATCTATTCCTAAGCAATATATCTAACTCTTAAGTCACAACTCAAAATTCTGATCACCGAACCATGCGATCGAAATCCATCTTCACGATCAGAATCAGCATATACTTCCTTTAAGTTTCTTCACTTTTCTTTGATTCTTAAACATCAATATGTGACCCAGTCACATCATGGAATAAGAATCTTAGAATAGAAACTTAATAGAGTTAGACAATGGACTTTACCTGAAGTAGAGTCAAACATTTGACTTTACCATCCTTATGGACTTTTTAGGTAAATTTGGCAGTTTCGCAACCAATGCCCTTCCTTTGGCAACAGAAACATATGAACTCTTTGGAAACGGTACACGGGACTATCACAGACTTAGCCTTTCTCTTTACCATTTTGTCAACCGAGTTGACTATGGCCAATCCCTTTCAATTGGGAAAAGAAAGTTTTTTTGGACTTCCAATGTTACCATTGTCAATGTCCATAGAAGTTTGGGAAGTTGATCTTCCAATCAAATTTTGCTTTACCAATGCCTCCAAATCATTGTTGATTCAGCATCATCAAGCAAATAGGTAAGATCATTAAGGGTCATGTCGTGATTTGTCATCAGGGAGTGACCAAGTCAATAGCCAACTACCTTGAGACTTCGACACCCGACTCTCCTGGCTTGTTAATATGTGACTTAATCTCCAAGACCTAAGCACATATAGACTTTGTTTGCCAATAGGGATTGAGTGACTTAGAACTTATCAGGTCTTGAAATTGTGGGATAGGGAGATTTATTGGAGTAGGTGAAGGAAGTGAAGTATGATTTTCAGTCCCACTAATGCACAACAAAGGGATTGATCTTTCACCTTGGTTGCCATTTGGGATATCATCTTCATTAGGAAGCTTCTTCCTAAAGATTTGGGAAGATCATAGCTGTCTAAACTAGACATGTATAATGGGAGAAATTCAAGTTAGTTGATTTAAAGTCCTTAATATAACACCCAATATGAAATATTAAGGCGAGGACCCAATAACCTATTTATAACTGGAAGAGGGATGCCGTAATCCAAATTATAAAATAGTTAAAGGTAGGTAAATGACGATTTACCAAATTCCACCATGAAAAACGAAATATAATTAAGTTTTAATTGGATTTGAAACTCCTAGATCTTTTGAGATACATTGAACTTTCAATGGCATGTTTGAATCTCGATTGTGCCCTCTCAAGTTTGTGACTGGGATGTCGAGGATCACAAACAAGGTGTGAATAACCATACAAATTGACTTGGTACCCTCAACAATATTACCTAATCGATGTGCCGGTTAACCACACACGCTCCACCGATCTATAATAAAGTCGAGTTACCCTTTGCCACTCTTACTAGTCCATGTTAGTGTGCCGGTTAACCACACACGCTCCACTAACGACTTGGTAAGGTACAAAGTGTAATTTTATGGGCTAGCACCAATTTCACATTTTCCTAAAGTAACTAAGATTGGGAATTTATAATGTATAGTTACTTTATAATTCATTATACTTTTGAAGAGTATTTAAATTCGTATCCTACCCGTTCGGCTAACGACCCTCCACCAATAAAGGAAGCGGTGGGTGAGAGTGAACACCCATTAAGTCACCATTTTATAGGCAACAACCTTATACCCCCCTTATAGACCGGCTTCGTGAATGAGGCCTACTAACGGTAAGAATGACATATTCTTATACATATATATAATTAAAATTATAATAATAGTATAAGGGTGTATTTTAAACAATTAAAATACTTGGTGGTTTAATCTATTAATTAAACTATACTCTTAATTTAATTAAACTTAAACCATGTCTTTATGGAATTATTAACTCTTTTAATTAAACACTTTAATTAATTTAATGAAGTCCATAAAGTTTGAATTTTTTTTAACTTAAAAAAAATAATAATTTGGAATTAAAGTGAGGGCAAGAATTGAAAACTATTCCAAGTCTCTTCAATTTGTAACTTATGAGTTTTAATGGTTCATAAAGTTGAAGACTCTTCATTTTATGAAACCTACTATTCTTTAATTTCAACTTTTAAAGAAGTGACTTTTGGTTATCCATAACTTGAGGACAAGTTATGGACACCATCATTGCCATTAAGATCATGAATTAAACAAACATGGAGGTTACATATAATTCTTATTATCTTCTAAAAACTCATAAGAACACAAATTCATGTCAAGCAATTTCAAGAAATCATATAAACATATACAATACTTGAAAATTGATAAAAGCCATGTAAATTGGGTTAACATAATCATTATCATTTTGAAAAACAGATTTTACAAGTCCAAAACAGATTGGGATAATGATTTTAATCCATTTCTAGCAACAAAACACGAAAAAGCTGCCCAGCACACTCCTACTCGTTGAGTGCATTATCCTACTCGACGAGTAGGATGAATTTGTTCATGGACTCGGTGAGTCCTCCCCATGAACTCGGCGAGTCCAGTCGACAGTGAGCAAAATTTTCGATTTTCAAGCAGTTTTGCATCAAGTATACAGAAAACAATCCTAGGCTCTGATACCACTGATGGGTTTGGAGCATTCTAACACTTCCTAAGTGTACATGCATCCCTAATAACCTTGAATCTATGTTTTCTCTATATACATGCAAATTTCTTTTTCAAGGTTATTTCCTAACTAGCATGGCATGGGGAATAAATAAAATATAAAACTAGTAGAAATACATACCTTGTTGTTGCTTGGATTCCTTCAAGACTTTGTGAGCCTAGCACCCCAAATGTTGTGCCTCAAATGCTTCACACAACACTACAACCTTGGAATAACTAGAGAGAATACTTCTACACTTCAAAATCGGCTATGCCCTCGCAAGAATACTCTAGTCCCGATTTTGCATGCTATAGGGTTTCTTTTATACTGTGTCACAATTAGGAGTTATAAATGTAAACCCTAATTGTCATGACTCTTCATTTCTCATGACCCATGGGTTTGTAACTCCCATGGACTATCCGTGGAGCTCCATATGGTTATAACCATAACCCATAAACCATGGATCATTAATCCACCATAAAAGAATTGATGATTGTCATAATCAACCCTATATATTTAATTAGTCTCACTTTGATCACCAAATTAATACTAGATTAATACTTGATCAATACTAATTAAATAATACTATTATTAATATATTAGAACTTATAATATATTAATAATCATAAGTGCCTTATTCTCTCATTTAGTCTATCCAAGTATTGCAATGCCATGCAACCCAAATGGACCATGTCGGGTCGGGTCAAGTACATACCAAATAAAGTTATGGACTTAGACACTATATCCAACATTGATAATTAACGAAACAACCTTTGCCCGGGGTTTAGCTACCTTTGTGTCGAAATTTTATTTTCGACATCACAAATCCCAAATTTTCGTTAGTTTGCTTCTTATCTCATTTTATTGGCACACTGCACTCACGAAATCCTTGAGATTCTGGGTATTACCAACTCAGGCTGATGATTTCGACAGTCTGGCATATGACTTCGTTTCTAACCTAAAAACGAAAGAGCCTAACCTCCATGCCAAAGGTTTTCGATCTTATCCACTTGGTACTCACGAACAGTTTGATGTGAGTGTTTGCGATGTGGTGCGAGCTCCAAGGTTCTTTATCTGACATGGCACATTTAACAGCTAGTGGTGCGACATTCAAGGACATATGTGGCTTACTCCTTACAGAAAATGTTTTGAATTCAATTGGGGACACATATAAAAGGAAGTTATTATCTCCTTTTATAATTACGCATTCAGATTATCAGATGATCAGAAAGCACTAAATTTCTCTGTTCTTCAAGAATTTCTCAAAACCCTAATCAATGGCGGCTGATCCAACCACCACCACTAAAGAAGTTGTATCGCATGCCATCATGAATATACAAAGCACCAATTATGAGGTCGAGGGTGATGTCTCACTATACCCTGAGGATTTGAAGATGTTGATTGTTGCTCTTCAACATTCTATTCTTGCTACTTCCATGTTTAACTCCTTTGAAGTTCCGATGACCTGGTTATCTATGGCTGCTTCTACTGTTTCTTATAACAAAGCCACTGATGTTATCACATTTAATCTGGTGAATGAAAAGAGAATTCGTTTCACGAAGAAGATGTTTATTCAAATCTTGGAGATTCCGAATTCACCTCCATTCTTTCAACCTTCCAGTACTCAGATTTTGTTCATGTTTAACGAGATGGGTCATGACCCACCACTCGTCAAGATCAGTGACTTCAAGAAGTCTGGTGTACCTTGCATCTCGAAGTTTTTGGTTGGGATATACCTTCGTTGCTTAACTGGGTGAAGTGTAGGGCTTGACAAGGGGAGAATGGAAGTTTATGCTATGGTAGCAGTATTATATTATGACTTGAATGTGGATTTTGCTAATCAGATGTGGAAGCATTTTGTTAAAATCATGGAAAACACAAACATGGTGAAAGGGATTTCATGTGCTCGTTACTGGAGTTTAATCCTCAAGAAGATTTATGAAAAAGAAGAAATTCAAGTTCCTTCAGATGAGGCTAACATGAAGTATCATTTTCCAAAGACTGTTGAAGATGATTCAGAAGTATTCCCTAATGTTGCTCGAATTCCTAATTGTATGTTGAAGAAAGTTGATCCAACAAACTCTGTGTTGGTGGCATACTTGAAACATGTTGATCCTTCAGTCGAAACTGGGATTTTGGTGAAAATAAGTGATGAAGGATCATCTAAGAAAGTTAAGAAATTGAATAAGGGAGCTGATGATGTTGTTCACGAAAGTACTAAGAAACAAGCTAAGACTAAGTCTCCGAAGAAGATTACAAACGAAACTGAGAAGCCTAAGGAGAAGGTTGTTGATGAATCTTCGAAGGAATTGATCCCTTCGAAATCCAGTGTGTTCAAAATGGTGAAGAAATTATCTTATAAGAAACAAACTTCATCAGAATATCAATCTCCTACTATTCGCTAACCTCAGCTTAACAAAAAAAGAGTAAAAGTTCGTGAGATTCCTGCACCAGTTTCACCATCCTCAAAGAAGCGAAGAGCTAAGTATGTGGCCAAGCACATCACTAAGAAGACAAAGAAAGGAAAGTTGGTGATTCGTGAAGAGTCATTAGATAGTGAGGTTGTCCCAGACATACCTTTGGGTTCGAATTCCCCAAAACTGTCACAACCACTAATCCTCACAACTGTTTCACTGCCAACAACAACAGTTCCACTTGAAATTGTTCTTACCAAATCAAATACTGAGGAGGTTCCAATTTCTAACATTGTTGCAAACGTATCTGATACGGGTGCACACGTTTCTGTGAGTGTTGATCCATCATCTCAAGGTATTCCTATTACATCTCTTTTCGAACCTATTTCAAGTACTTTTGTTTCACTTCCACCTTTCATTCAACATATTTCAACCACCACTACTTCACCTACTATCGATCACATATTACAACAACCCATCACTACGATTTTTCAATCCCAATCCACCGATCCACCAAAACCAAATTCCAATGATGAAACAGATGGAGGAGATTTCGGAGGAACATTTGCTGATATGGAATTTGATTCTGAAGAGGAGAACATAGATGATCATATGCTGATGTCAGGGAAGTTGTTCAAGATTCTCAATCGAAAACTCAATTCTATCCTTCAATCACAAGCTGATTCTGGAACCAAGAATTCGGTTTTGGGGATAGAAGTTGATGTGATGCTCCTATCGAACTTAGAATGCAAAAGCAGTTGGAGGTAATTGATAAGAATAATGAGTTCTGAGTCAAAGCTCAAGCTGATTCGTTTGATTCAAAAATCAAGGAGCTTTGAAAAGTTGCAAAAGAACTCCATGTTCTTTTTGTACAAGATGTTAAGAAAGTTTGTGAAGATGTCAATCAAAAGCTAGAAGTGTTAAAGGTTGATGTATTGAAAGAATTAAACACTTTGAGTACTAATTACGCATCCATTCTTTCGAAGGTAGACATCATAGCAGGAGCAGTTACAAATTTCATTTAGACTTTTCAATCGATTATTCCTTCTATCGAAGCAAAGGATAAAGACGATAAGGCTCAGTTCGACCAATTGAAGGTGTTACTTGGCGAACTTAAAGAAGTTGTCTCAAAGCCTGCACCACAATCCTTCTTAACTCCTGAATTTTTAACTCAGAAGTTACATGGTTTGGATCAAGCTATTCAGAAGGCTGTTGCTCTAATTATGAAATTTGCCAACATGTTGCCAACTAGTGCTCCTCCTGTTGTCACAGGGGTGCAAGGGGGACAAAAGAAAATTCAAGATGGCAAATCTTCGAAAATTACAAAAGGGGTGGAAAAGTTGAAAAAGATTGAGTAGATTGTTACTACTGGTGAAGTAACGAAAGTTGTATCTACTCAAGTCTCAACACCTATAGTTTCAGAGGTGATTACAACAGAAGCCATCAAGACAACAACAAAACCTATTCTGAAGGGAATTGTTTTAGGCTCTTCTACTGAAGGAGGAAGTTCAAGTTCTTCTAAACCAAAACCTTCTGATGATGATGGAAAAGGGAAGGGGATTTTGATTGAAAAATCGAAAGAAGAGAAGAAGGCCGAACTTGAAGCTGAAATGGAGAAACAAAGGCAGATACAGAGCATACTAAGACTTCGTCAAGGTGATCCACCTGGTATGGATAAGGGAGATCCAAAGAAGTTGTATAGCTATGAGAATATTGAAGCAAGAGTTGCTTACAATCGAATGTATGCGTTTGAGAAAAAGCCTAAGAAAAGCTACTCTATCACTAACACTGATATGAGTTAGCTTGATTTTCCAGTGAACGAAATGATGTTTATCATGGCTCAGTATAAAATAGTTGAGAAGTTTGACAATGATGATGATTTTATCCATATGAAACTTAGGTTTCATATAGTTGTTGGAAAATAACCAGAAGAGATGTGGTCGTTAGTGAAGATCAAGAAGGTTATCAGTATAACAAAAGATGTATTGTTCGAGAATATGATACAGAATTTTCGGTATCATGTTGTAAGGGCGAACAATAAAGTATGTGATTTCTCAGTTGTTGATTTTCCTCTAATGAACTTGAATGACCTGATTCAAGTTGCATTAATCTTGAAAGACATGGAGGCTTCACAACTTCAAGGGACTAAAAAAGATGTATTAAGGCTTGGTCTTGCCCATATCAAAATCTTCATAGATAATTACTATGATTGTCTATCATTGACTGATGAGGAGTTAGCATCAGCAATGGGAAGAGGGGAAGTGAAAGTTTCCATGGAATTGTCGAAAACTCAAGCTGAACTGAAGAAATATGCTGATGGGGAGATTTGCTTAAAACCTATTGGAATGGTCTTTGCAGGAAAAGATAAGAATGGCAAAGCTAAGAGGTTTTTGTTTCAAGAAAGTGAAGTGGAAAGATACACTACTTCGCAATATACGAACTTCATTGTCCATATGAATAACTGCAAGAAGAATAATGATGGAGATAAAGTTGAGTTAAAGAAAATTTTGACATGGTACTCGGAGATACGAAGGATGATGCATTTTGCTACACAGATTCTCATGAATTAAGAAGTTCGACATGATTACAAAGGGGGAGATTGTAGAGTCAAAATTTCTTGTAATATGTCGAAGTCTATGTATTGGTCACTTTCGTATGTTTTCTATGTATTTGCTAAAACATCTATTTTAACGAAGTGTAATGTCTTGCCTTAGTATTTTTTATTTACTTTCAGCCTCCTATAAATAGGAGCTGAACATAGAGTTGATAGTAGAGTTTTCCCATTTTTACAATCAGTTTTGTACTCGTGTTCTTTGGAAGTAATATGAGCTAAACCAGATCTTATTTACTTCGCGTGTTCATATTACATCATTTTACTCTGATTTGATTCTTATACTCAATTAAACACTTCTATAAGAAGTTAAGATTGAAAAAGTTCAGTCCATATGAGTTTAGATTTGTCACTAACCTCCTCTTGTGGTTATGAAATTCACATGGATAGGAGCACATACACCATAAATTCTAAGTGTCATATGGTTTCTCTCCGATTCATGTAAATGATGGTGACGAAAAGCTTTTGCTAAATAGATTTTAAGTAGATAGCAATTGTGATAGATTCATGTAAATGATGGTGACGAAACGCTTTTGCTAAATAGATTCTAAGTGTCATTCGGCACAGTAACATGGACTTGCGAGAAATGGCAAAGGTCTAAACAAATGCAACTATGATTACGACATCCCTTTTCATAGTTCTAAAAATTGTTTAGACACACATGTGAGCTATCTAAGAAAAGGTGTATGATTTTGATAAAGTCTTATCAAAGCATCTCGTATCAGAAATTTGAACTTTGTTAAGAAAGTCAATAAAGTATTGATTTCTAGAAGTCTAGCTGATTTCTGGATACATGTCAAAGCTAGTGGGAACATAAGTGTTATGCTAATAATTATTATGTTAGTGGGAGCATGATTATTATGGTAGGTTGCAAGTTAACAATGTTAATTATAGAAAACAAAAGTTTCAATTTGCAAAGCTGCAAGGGTTGAAAAGTTGTTTTGCTATAATTAAGGGAGAGGAATTCCTACTTCATTTCAATTCTACAAGCTTAGATTGAGATTTTAATCAAATTTAGTCATAATTACATTATTTGCGTTCTAAAATTCGATTATGATTACGGCATCCCTTTTCATAATCTGAATTTCAAGAACATGGAAAATAGAAATAGAAATATTATTGCAAAAGACTGGTCTAGTATCTTGTCTTTATGTGAGACATCATGAATCGTGTCCCATATGCTTTGGATATACGATCGATTACATGTGCTGTAATATTCATCTGTTCTAAATTTTTCCAAATGCCTAGGGCATTAAGAAGGAAAAAGGACTGGAACTGGATATGACGAAAATGATTAAGCAATTGTCGAGGACAATCTGAGGTTCACCAAATATTGGTTGCTCGTGGCCAATTGGAAGTATAGTGTTAGTTTTGGAAGGACCATATTGACATATTCTGAAAGGAGGCAACTCTTGTTCAGAAGTGATAGTCAAAATGGAATATGGAAATGTTTCCATAGGTGGAAGTTATTCATTAAATCTATGTAAGATTAGAAAACTTAATGCAAGAAGGATATTCAAAGGAATGTACTTTGAATTTAATACTTCGTTTCCATGGAGTTGCTCTCCATTGAGTACTTTGTAAATGTCTGTTGCCAAGTCTTTGTGACTTTTGTGCATAGTCATTACAAGAGGATCAATGCATATAAATTTATAATCTAACAGATTTCAGTAAATGGCAAAGAATCTTGAATTCTTACATTTGCAGTAAGGATTTGGGACTGTGAAATGAGCATCATTGGAATCATGTTCAATTGGTCTATTTCACAAAGTAAGGATCATAGAAAAACATAGTGTGCATACTTGGAGTATGGCATAACTATTGTTTAGAAAAACATAGGCCCTGTTTGATATGCATCTGATCGAGTCAGGTCAGACATTTTTGGCTGACTCGGTCAGACGAAAGGTGTTTGATAGACAAAATATTGATGTCTAACTCGGAAAGCAAGGTCTGACCGAGAAAGAAGTTGGGAGATGGCTGACTCAGAAAGAAAGTAAGGTTTTCCAATGGTACCCTTGGCTTTGATAAAAATTAGCAGCTAATGAAGGTTACAAGAATAGAACTTGGGTCTCCTTTGTAGAAACAATCGTTTTTACCAGCAAACTAAATGGATGTTTGTGTTTTATTTCTAAAATAATATATTTAATGTTTATTATGCTGCCAGCTTTTGTATACATTATTATTATTATTATTATTATTATTATTATTATTATTATTGTAATTGTTGTTGTTGTTATTATTATTATTATCATCATATTGTATAGAAACGCGTAGAGCATCGGGGTAATATGGTCATTTTGCACCAGTCAGCACATTTAGTCAGATTTTCAATCAAACAACATGATTTCTTACTCAGTCAGAATTTCTTACTCAGACAGACATTTCTCAGTCAGCACTTTCTCATTCAGAAGCTATCAAACGAAGCCATAGTGTGCATGCTTGGAGCATGCATGACTATTGTTTTAATTCAAGTATTAGGTTGATAAATCGAAACATTATACAATGAATGATGTGTAATCAATATGGTGATAAATAAAAGGTGTTTTATTTATATTCTTAAATTTTGAGATCATATTGGATTCAATTATTCTTGTGTTTCACTTTGCATGTTTTGACTTCACGAATAACTAGTTTATTCAAACTCTCTACAGTCAATCATACTTTGAAAGTAGGTATGAATCAAGACAGTCATGAATTGGGCTTGTAGATTTCTAAAGTGTTTAGATATAGCAAAAGTTGTTGCAACATTCATGAGTGCTCCTAGAATGAGATTTGAGTATTGGATTACACTACAAGAAAAATGACTTACAGTCACACCAAAAAAGTGTGGCTATATGCGTATAGTGACTTTTTTTTCACTGAAAGTGTGACGGAAGGTGACGCCATCATATGGGTCTTATGGTCACTTTAAATTGAAGTGTCTATATGCTATGAAAACATATGGCCGTAGTATAGAAATATGGCAAATGTGTACGGAATTTTGTTCCTTAAATATCTAATATTGTAGCGTTAAACAGTTATTAGTCACACATATTTATTTAACGTTGTGACTGTATATCACCAAAATGCGACATTCATGATGTTTTAATGTAGTTTTTTTCTTACATATGGTCACATAATTTAAATTTTATTAAGACTACTGTGTATCTTTTGTAAACTTTTAATTATGGTAAGTGTGACCATATTTGCTAAATGGCCACAACTACTTTACTTTCATATGTGACGAATTGCTAATTATTAGTCACAAAAAACAATCAACATTTGTGACTATAACCTAACGTTTAGAGACAAACGAAGAAGTGAATTAAAATCAAAAGTATTATAAAGTCACACATTTTGTTAAAATTAAGGAGAATTCGGTATCGTATTAAGACTATTGGGTATATTTTAGACACATATAATTTATGGTAAACATGTCCGTGTTCTGTAAATGGACACATATAGTTAATGATCTATGTGACGATTTCCTAGTATTTAGTCTTAACAACAATCAATTATGGTATTTATTTTCCACATATATTGTTTTCCATGTTGTTATTGTTTAAGTTAGTGACAATTTTTTTTAATAAACATCACTTTAAATCAATTGTAGTCTCATAATTCTTGTATATTATGACTATTGTTAACCATTTAGCCACACATTACAAATTGATGTAAAGTAACCATTGTATATTTTTAGGGACATTAAAAACGTATATAACATGACAAAAATCATACTACAGCCACTATAACTTACTATTTACTATTACTTTTTATACATTTTAGACACATGAAAATACTTTAAATTAAAGTAATGAAACACAAAAATATGAAACACAAACAAAATTCATAATTTTATATTAATAATAATTGAAATCGAAATCCATATATACATTACATTCCTAATTAAAATATCAAAGAAATGAAAATTTGTGTAATTTAAAGAATTTATATAATGGTTAAAAAATCAAAGACATCATAAACCAAAACCTAAACATAACTAGCTAGGCTTTATTTTTGTTTGTATTGCTCCTTGTCTTCTTCAGAAGGGCATCAGATGATATGTAAGTTGGTTTCCTTTTTGTTGATTTTTGATGTGATATAATTTCTGGTACCTATAACAACAACATTGAAACCAATAAAATTAATTCATCATAAACTTAGTATAGTACTTTATGAAGAAAATAAAGTTTAATGCAAAAAGTATTGGACATATTGAAGCAAACCTCTGACTCGGTTTGCACAAGGTATTTTGGCCATGGAACAAAACTTTTATATGCATCCTCAACTAATTTGAATTCTCCAGTTTGATGGGGTAGAAATGTTGTTTTTACAACCACTTCATCAATGGAAACTTTATAGCAATCATCTTGTAGAGGAACTCCATGAATGAATTGTCTTTCTGATGATAAGTGAATGGTACCGCGGGCAACGATGTTCCTTTTATACGGATATGATAGACTACACTTGATTGGCTATAATGACAAGTAATGTTTTAATTTGGATAAAAAAAAATAACAGAAATGTATATTCAACATGTAAAAAAACACTAACCTGGTGAATGGGATTATTTGGTGAAACTTTTGGTATGTTTTGATTGATAGTGGTAGTCTTAGACTCAACAGTTTTGTTGGTGGTTTTTCTATTTGCCTGATATCAAGATTTAAGACATATTTAAACATATATTTTAATAAAAACAAATTTAATAAAAGTATTGAAAACTGTAAAGTTAGTATATACTATTGTTGCAGATTTCATGGAAATCAATTTTGCATCGGGTGCTGCAGTTGTAGATTTCGTTTGAACAGGTTTTTTGTTGGGTTTTGGAATAACCTACATAATATAAAGTCCAACATGTAAAATCAGAAATCAGTATCAAACATATATATAAATATATATATATATATATATATATATATATATATATATATATATATATATGAACGTTGATCTAATAAGACGATAACATACTGGTGTTACAGGTTCTGAAGGTTCATTGTTTTTGAGACTAACAGGAGACGTTTCATTACTCTGTACAATCTTCTCACTTGAAATACCCTAGAAAATATAAAGAAACAGGAAAAATGTTTAAAAGAAATGCAATTTAGAACTAACTTCGACAACAAATATTTTCAATAAGATTACTTACAATTGTATGAGACAGATTTGGAAAGTCAGCTCCTTTTGCATTAAGATGAGCCAAAACTAGCTTTAGTGTTTGATCTTGTTCATTAACCTTTGTAGACAAAGCCTTGAGTTCAGCATCTTTTTTCTCAAGCTCAAGTTTTCCATTATGCAGTGCAACTTTAAGATCTTTAATTTCTTCCTTAGATGACCCTTTGCTGCGAGGAACATTGAAATATTTGTTGTAAGTGACTCCCGTGCCAACACCCTTTAAAAATCCGGCCTTTTCCTTTCCAAAAACTAAGGTCATGGCATCCGTTCCTGGTTCAACATTTACTTGTCCTTCTTTTATCTGCTTCTCATGTTCCATCTACCAAACAATAAATTAATAATTATTGTGTTAATATCAATGATTAAAATATTTAAAGTAAAAGAAAAAGAAAAGTGTATTGAAGTTACTAGTTTATCAGCCATGATTTTAACATCTTCATCCTTAAATTCTCCTTTACTTTCACGCCCTTTACGCCACATAACTGACCTTGGGGGAATTTCCTCCTTCGAAATCACATTCTCTTCAATCTTGATAAAAAAAAATTAAATTATAAAGAATATGAAACAAAAGCATGTTAAATAAAATGATATGAAGTTAATGTAGCTTACCAACTTCCTCCTAAGAGTTGTATACCCCCCTCGTCCCATCCGATGATCTTACTTTGACATCTTTCTCGCTTTGATAGTCCTTTGTGACACATTTTGTGAATTAAAAGTAACATATTTGTCACGAAGTTTTAGAACCCAAATTATGATAAATAAATGAATAAGTTTTGAAAAAAGATTTTAACATTAAACTCTTGAGATTGTGTATAAGTCACAAATTTGTTCCAATCATCTTGTTCAGTGATTAGTGCACGATAACGAACTGGGATTTTTTCAAGCATATCGGTATCGCCTAGATGTGGTTTGATGTAATCTGCATACAACTTTCTTCTGAAATTTCGTAGAAGAATACCAAGTCTATTCATCACAAATTTTTTTCCACTTTCATGAACATCAAAATAGCGCTAAAAAAACAATGAGAATGTTAGTATTTAAAACATGATTTTCACATATATTATGTTATACAGATTAAAAAATTGAAGAAAATATTTACTGTTAATTCTTCCCATAGTTTGTCCTTCATTTCCGGTTTAACTTTTTTCCAGCAAAGAGCACTTAATCCCACCTTCTCGCGGACAAGATCACCCAAATAGCTAACAAAGACTGCATTATTCTTCCTTGTAAACTTACCAAATTCATCAAACTTGACACGTTTTTTTTTTCACCAGAATTGACATATTCAGTCTTTAGTTTTGGCAATCGAGTCATGCCCCTCTTCCTATCTGATTTTGAAGGAACTGTTTTGTGGATTTCTTCTTCCGAATCTGATTGGCTATCGTAGTGAATGTCTTTATTTTCACCATTCTCTGTAGGCGAATCATATTCTTGGTTTCCATCATCTAGCTCATATTTTGTATTATAGTTAGGGATATCCTCATGTTGTTCCTTGTCAACCTCCATGATTCTTCTCTTGATAAAACAGATTGAAAATAAGTTTGATTGTTTATAAGTTTGATGATAATGTATGAACAAATAATATTACATACAATTGCTCACATAAACATTTCGTCGAACAGTTTGTGTGCAAGAAGCACACCAATATGAAGAATCAAAATTCTTTGTGTTATGCATGATCCGTGATCAATACAATCAACAACATTGAAACTATACGTACACAAACAATATACTTACACTAGAAAGCTTGATGAATGATGAACTGAAGTATGATCCTTCTGGGATATAACCACACACTAAACAAAACAATGGTGGAATAAATGACAGTCTATTAAATATTAAAATGATATAACAGGTCCTAAATTGATGGAGGTTACCAAAAATTACTGGGATTTCCTTCATCCGATGGATTGATCTTAATAGTTTTGGTGGTGTGATAGATGAAGAATTCCCGCTTTGATTTGGAGCCCAAAAAGCATACAAAAAAATATTTGCCTCTCATTAGTTTTTGTACAAATTCGTTCGACAGATTCAAATGTGTTTCAAATTTTGTTCTCATATTAATCCCACACGATTAGATGAAAAAATCGTGGTTTGGAAACATGTCGTGCATTTTCAAAA
This sequence comes from Lactuca serriola, assembly GCF_051521515.1. Lineage (NCBI taxonomy): Eukaryota > Viridiplantae > Streptophyta > Magnoliopsida > Asterales > Asteraceae > Lactuca > Lactuca serriola. The sequence goes on from NC_136416.1 coordinate 121,438,749, forward strand.
ATTAGTATGATTTATTTGGTAAGAATATAAATATTACATATTTGGTCCTTATAAGTTAACAATTTATTTTTTGGAAAAAACATTTATGACTATTTGAAATAAGTAAAAATTATATATACAAGGGAAAAATATTTTTATATAACAAAAATAATAATATGGTCTAGTAGGCGTAATTTGGTCCAAACCCACAACCAACACCCATGCATGACCCAATGAGGTCCAAACCCACAACCAACACTATGGAAATGACGAAATGAGGTCCAAACCCACAATCAACACCCATGCATGACCAAATGAGGTCCAAACCCACATCCAACACCCATGCATGACCCAATGCGGTCCAAACCCATAACCAACACTATGTACATGACCAAATGAGGTCAAAACCCACAACCAACACTATGGAAATGACAAAATGAGGTCCAAACCCACAACCAACACCCATGGATGACCCAATGAGGTCCAAACCCACATCCAACACCCATGCATGACCCAATGAGGTCCAAAACAACAACTAACCCTATGGACGTGACCAAATGAGGTCCAAACCCACAACCAACACTATGGAAATGACCAAATGAGGTCCAAACCCACAACCAACACCCATGCATGACCCAATGAGGTCCAAACCCACAACCAACACTATGGAAATGACCAAATAAGGTCCAAACCCACAACCAACACCCATGCATGACCCAATGAGGTCCAAACCCACAACCAACACTACGGACATGATCAAATAAGGTCCAAACCCATAACCAACACTATGGAAATAACCAAATGATGTCCAAACCCACAACCAACACTATGGAAATGACCCAATGAGGTCCAAACCCACAACCAACACCCATGCATGACCCAATGAGGTCCAAACCCACAACCAACACTATGGACATGACCAAATGAGGTCCAAACCCACAACCAACACCCATGCATGACCCAATGAGGTCCAAACCCACAACCAACACTATGGAAATGACCAAATAAGGTCCAAACCCACAACCAACACCCATGCATGAACCTATGAGGTCCTAACCCACAACCAACACTATGGAAATGACCAAATGAGGTCCAAACCCACAACCAACACCCATGCATGACCCAATGAGATCCAAACCCACAACCAACACTATGGACATGACCAAATGAGGTCCAAACCCACAACCAACACCCATGCATGACCCAATGAGGTCCAAACCCACATCCAACACCTATGCATGACCCAATGAGGTCCAAACCCACAACCAACACTATGGACATGACCAAATAAGGTCCAAACCCACAACCAACACTATGGAAATGACCAAATGAGGTTCAAACCCATAACCAACACCCATGCATGACCCAATGAGGTCCAAACCCACAACCAACACTATGGAAATGACCAAATAAGGTCCAAACCCACAACCAACACCCATGCATGAACCAATGAGGTCCTAACCCACAACCAACACTATGGAAATGACCAAATGAGGTCCAAACCCACAACCAACACCCATGCATGACCCAATGAGGTCCCAACCCACAACCAACACCCATGCACGACCCAATGAGGTCCAAACCCACATCCAACACCCATGCATGACCCAATGAGGTCCCAACCCACAACCAACACCCATGCATGACCCAATGAGGTCCAAACCCACATCCAACACCCATGCATGACCCAATGAGGTCCAAACCCACAACCAACACCCATGCCTGTCCCAATGAGGTGCAAACCCACAACTAACACAATGGAAATGACCAAATGATGTCCAAACCCACAACCAAGACTATGGAAATGACCCAATGAGGTCCAAACCCACAACCAACACCCATGCATGACCCAATGAGGTCCAAACCCACAACCAACACTATGGACATGACCAAATGAGATCCAAACCCACAACCAAGACTATGGAAATGACCAAATGAGGTCCAAACCCACAACCAACACCCATGCATGAACCAATGAGGTCCAAACCCACATTCAACACCCATACATGACCCAATGAGGTCTAAACCCACAACCAACACTATCGACATGACCAAATGAGGTCCAAACCCACAACCAACACCTATGCCTGTCCCAATGAGGTCCAAACCCACAACCAACACTATGGACATGACCAAATGAGGTCCAAACCCACAACCAACACTATGGAAATGACCGAATGAGGTCCAAACCCACATCCAACACCCATGCATGACCCAATGAGGTCGAAACCCACAACCAACACTTTGGACATGAGCAAATGAGGTCCAAACCCACAACCAACACTATGGAAATGACCAAATGAGGTCCAAACCTACAACCAACACCCATGCATGACCCAATGAGGTCCAAACCCACAACCAACCCTATGGAAATGACCAAATAAGGTCCAAACCCACAACCAACACCCATGCATGACCCAATGAGGTCCAAACCCACAACCAACACTATGGACATGACCAAATGAGGTCCAAACCCACAACCAACACTATGGAAATCACCAAATGATGTCCAAACCTACAACCAACACTATGGAAATGACCCAATGAGGTCTAAATCCACAACCAACACCCATACATGACCCAATGAGATCCAAACCCACAACTAACACTATGGACATGACCAAATGAGGTCCAAACCCACAACCAACACCCATGCATGACCCAATGAGGTCCAAACCCACATTCAACACCCATGCATGACCCAATGAGGTCCAAACCCACAACCAACACTATGGACATGACCAAATGAGATCCAAACCCACAACCAAGACTATGGAAATGACCAAATGAGGTCCAAACCCACAACCAACACCCATGCATGACCCAATGAGGTCCAAACCCACATCCAACACCCATGCATGACCCAATGAGGTCCAAACCCACAACCAACAGTATCGACATGACCAAATGAGGTCCAAACCCACAACCAACACTATGGAAATGACCAAATGAGGTCCAACCCCACATCCAACACCCATGCATGACCCAATGAGGTCGAAACCCACAACCAACACTTTGGACATGACCAAATGAGGTCCAAACCCACAACCAACACTATGGAAATGACCAAATGAGGTCCAAACCTACAACCAACACCCATGCATGACGCAATGAGGTCCAAACCCACAACCAACCCTATGGAAATGACCAAATAAGGTCCAAACCCACAACCAACACCCATGCATGACCCAATGAGGTCCAAACCCACAACCAACACTATGGACATGACCAAATGAGGTCCAAACCCACAACCAACACTATGGAAATGCCCAAATGATGTCCAAACCCACAACCAACACTATGGAAATGACCCAATGAGGTCTAAACCCACAACCAACACCCATACATGACCCAATGAAATCCAAACCCACAACCAACACTATGGACATGACCAAATAAGGTCCAAACCCACAACCAACACCCATGCATGACCCAATGAGGTCCAAACCCACATCCAACACCTATGCATGACCCAATGAGGTCCAAACCCACAACCAACACTATGGACATGACCAAATAAGGTCCAAACCCACAACCAACACTATGGAAATGACCAAATGAGGTTCAAACCCACAACCAACACCCATGCATGACCCAATGAGGTCCAAACCCACAACCAACACTATGGAAATGACCAAATAAGGTCCAAACCCACAACCAACACCCATGCATGAACCAATGAGGTCCTAACCCACAACCAACACTATGGAAATGACCAAATGAGGTCCAAACCCACAACCAACACCCATGCATGACCCAATGAGTTCCCAACCCACAACCAACACCCATGCACGACCCAATGAGGTCTAAACCCACATCCAACACCCATGCATGACCCAATGAGGTCCCAACCCACAACCAACACCCATGCATGACCCAATGAGGTCCAAACCCACATCCAACACCCATGCATGACCCAATGAGGTCCAAACCCACAACCAACACCCATGCCTGTCCCAATGAGGTCCAAACCCACAACCAACACTATGGACATGACCAAATGAGGTCCAAACCCACAACCAACACAATGGAAATGACCAAATGATGTCCAAACCCATAACCAAGACTATGGAAATGACCCAATGAGGTCCAAACCCACAACCAACACCCATGCATGACCCAATGAGGTCCAAACCCACAACCAACACTATGGACATGACCAAATGAGATTCAAACCCACAACCAAGACTATGGAAATGACCAAATGAGGTCAAAACCCACAACCAACACCCATGCATGAACCAATGAGGTCCAAACCCACATCCAACACCCATGCATGACCCAATGAGGTCTAAACCCACAACCAACACTATCGACATGACCAAATGAGGTCCAAACCCACAACCAACACCTATGCCTGTCCCAATGAGGTCCAAACCCACAACCAACACTATGGACATGACCAAATGAGGTCCAAACCCACAACCAACACTATGGAAATGACCAAATGAGGTCCAAACCCACATCCAACACCCATGCATGACCCAATGAGGTCGAAACCCACAACCAACACTTTGGACATGAGCAAATGAGGTCCAAACCCACAACCAACACTATGGAAATGACCAAGTGAGGTCCAAACCTACAACCAACACCCATGCATGACCCAATGAGGTCCAAACCCACAACCAACCCTATGGAAATGACCAAATAAGGTCCAAACCCACAACCAACACCCATGCATGACCCAATGAGGTCCAAACCCACAACCAACACTATGGACATGACCAAATGAGGTCCAAACCCACAACCAACATTATGGAAATGACCAAATGATGTCCAAACCCACAACCAACACTATGGAAATGACCCAATGAGGTCTAAATCCACAACCAACACCCATGCATGACCCAATGAGATCCAAACCCACAACTAACACTATGGACATGACCAAATCAGGTCCAAACCCACAACCAACACCCATGCATGACCCAATGAGGTCCAAACCCACATTCAACACCCATGCATGACCCAATGAGGTCCAAACCCACAACCACCACTATGGACATGACCAAATAAGGTCCAAACCCACAACCAACACTATGGAAATGACCAAATGAGGTCCAAACCCACAACCAACACCCATGCATGACCCATTGAGGTCCAAACCCACAACCAACACTATGGACATGACCAAATGAGGTAAAAAAATTAATTTTACATATTAATTAAAATTTTTTATATAAATTTATTATTTTGTTTGATAAAAAAACAATGCTAGTTTGGATATTATATTTAATTAATATTGTATATAGTTTTTTACATTAATATAATACATATTAATGTAAATACTAGATATATTAATGTGTAATACAAAAATGTGTAATCATTATCGTAGCCGATTAGCCGTCGTTCTAAATCCACCTCTGTAGGTTGCATTGCTGAAGAGAATGTTGCAAAAGAGATAGTTGAGTTTTTTAGTCAATTCCTTAAAAGGATGGATACTGTTGGTATTCCACCTGACAATCATAACAATTGTGGAATTCATAAAGGTGTAGATAGTAGTTCTATTACGGACGATACTCCTGTATCAGCTGCTAAATCGGTAGAAGTTTCTGCAGAACTATTCAGCAAAGCACATTTCTTTGTATTGCAAAATACATCTGAAGTACTCCCATATATCAAGTATGGTTTTTTACATGTATGTTTTTTTATAATAATATTAACATTAACGTATTAACAGACGACACATGGAATTTTTGGAACATCTACACCTTACTAAACGAAAGGCACATCTAGAACAAGAGCATACTAAAACATTTGGTCATTGGTTACGAAAGGAGGTATATTCTTTTCAAATATGTTGTGTTCTTTGTTATGTTTGTCTTGATTTCTTAAATTCATAATCTAATTACAATTCAGGTAGAGAGAGAGTTAGGGGCCTGTAGAGAAACTATAACAGAGACAATGAGATGGATTGACCCAATAAGAACATTATTAAATACGATGTACATGCTATTAATGGATATACTTTTCGTACAAAAGCTCGTGAAGGTAAAGTTTACCAAAACAGTGGGTTTAGTGTTGTTGCAACTGACACACACATCAGTAAAGAAGTTGTAACATATGCCAAAAACACTTATTATGGTGTTTTACAAGAGATATGGGTACTAGATTATCATTTTAAAAGAATTCCAATTTTCATGTGTGACTGGGTTGACAATAGAAAAGGGGTAAAAAGGGATAAATTGGGGTAAACACTAGTTGAACTAAAAAGATTAGGCCATAAAGGTGATCCCTTCATATTGGCCTCACAAGCACAACAAATATTTTACGTGACAAACCCACTCGATCAAAAAATGTCTATTGTGTTCAATACACCTCCCAACAATTACAAAGATACATATGAAGATGTAGATGAAGAATTTAGTACTATTGTTCCTCATAATGATAACATATTGCCACGTTTAGACACACTTGACTTGCAGAAGGAAAATGATTATTTTCGTAATGATTGTCACGATATTCTTATACGTACGGTACGTGTTTCTTAATGTCATGAATTACATTTGTAGCGATAATATTTCTCCTTCTTTTTAACACTTAATGATCTTTATTTTTTGTTTGTAGAAGAGAAAGGCCAAAACTTGAGCACATCGTTATGTGGAGAATAAGAAAATGACAAAAACTGATGTTGTACTTTACTTAATGTATTTTTACTATATTATACCATCAAACTATTCTGGTGTAATATTCTTATAACTCAAAGTTTTTTTTTGTTTTTTTACTGATATATTGTTACACGTGTTATCACATAAACTGCATGTAATAGCAATGTACTTTCGTTATGCAATGTTAAACAAGTTATGTTGTATTCACTTCATTTATTTATCATAATATTCTGTTAAAATAAGTTGTATTCTTTTCATTTTTAATGGTGTATTATCTGGTGCAATTAAAAGAATAGATGACAAAAAGGGCAATTTGGTACTTTCTTATAACTCTTATTCAAGATGACATTATTTTTTATGACTATATTTACATATAGACACATATAATAGTTGTAAATGTAACTAAATGCTACCTACACATACAATATTTGTTTATTCTTAAAGCCAATTCATAATAATTTGACACATATAATAAAAGGTACATGACCATAAGTAGCATATTTAATGAACGGCCCCTAATTATAACGATAAGACATTATTTTTCTTTTATGACTATATTTACATATACACACATATAATAGCTGTAAATGTAACTAAACGCTACCTACACACACAATATTTGTTTATTCTTAAAGCCAATTCGTAATAATTTGAGACACATAATAAAAGGTACATGACCATAAGTAACATATTTAATTAAAGACCCCTAATTATAACGATAAGACATTATTTTTCTTATATGAATATATTTACATATAGACACATATAATAGCTGTAAACGTAACTAAATGCTACCTACACACATATTATTTGTTTATTCTTAAAGCCAATTCATAATATTTTGACACACATAGTAAAAGGTACATGACCAATATTTTTGCGTAAACTAAATACAACTAGTATAGAACCGCCCTATGGACACACAAATAATTAGTGTGACCAATATTTGTCACCTTTTAGCTACTTTGTCTGTTATGTGGCTAAAAAGGCAACATGTTACAGACACACAGAGAACTAACTCATGTGACGATAATTTTATCTATTGTCTCTCAATAAAAAAGTGTGACAATCTTAATCGATATATGTGGCTGATTGTGACCTATGGCCTCAGTGTTCGAGTGTGACTAATATTTGTCACATTTGGTATAATTAAGTGTCATAAAATTTTTGATTGTCTATATAATGGCCACACAATCTAATTTAAATGTATCCAAAAACAGTCTCTAAATTTTTTTAGTGACTTTTGGCCACAATTATAAGAAAAAGTGTCACATGCCGTTTTTCGGAAAGTGTGACCGTAGGTCATTTTTGTACTCGTGTTAAACCCACGCTCATTTGACTCACTTCATGGATTTTATCACGAGTGACCATGAGACGATAATATCTTATATTCTTCAAACCTACAGATATGAGTTTTTAACTATGAGTTGGTTGTACATTGATTATACGAAAACACATCAGTAACTTGATGTTATAAAACGTGCCTTCATGTATGATTCAACAAGTAGTTAGTACAAGCATATGAGTCGAAGATTATCCATTCCTTTTATCCTTGGAGGGATAAAAGCGATATATGTGGGCCCCTCGATGATTTAGTGACGACAAACATAAGTGCTCGGCCGAGCTTGGACTGATTTGATTTGTTCAATAAGTCGGTCGTTATAAATCAAAAATCAGGAAACAACAAATGGACAGAGAGAATGATTATAATCCATGTCTCAGTCCATATGATATCTAAAATGGAGGAATATATGATCCCTTATCTAGTGGACAAGTCATTGACTAGGTCAGAGTTCGACAATATCTTTTAAGAGCTACGATTCCTAGTTGGGTTTTGGAGTCATACTTACAATAATAGTTTTAGACTTATCCAAGTGGGAGACTGTTGGATTAGATGTCTAAGCTCATAACTATTATTGCATAACTATTATTGGTATGTACTTGACCCGAGAGTAGCATGGTCCATTTGGGTTGCATCTCATCAGGACAATTTGTTAGGATAAACTCTTGAGAGAAGGTTTTATATGATTTACTAATATATTATAAATTCTAATATATTAATATGAAATCATATGTTTTAATTAGTATTGATCAATAATTAATTTGGAATTAATTCAGTGATCAAAAGAGACTAATTAAATCTATGGGGACTAATTATGGTAATTAGTTATATTTATATCTGTTGGGCTTATGATCCATGTTGGACCAAGTTTATGCATGGATACATAAAGAGTTGGGCCACATGAACCATGGATCATAACACCCATGGGTATGAATTTGGGTTATACCCATGATCTTTGGAATTCCACATATAAATATGTTACTTCATAGCCAAAATCACAACTAATGTATTCTTGTAGGATATGGACGGTTTTGGTGTGTATGAATTCTCTATAAAGTTTCATCCTTTGTCCATGATGTGTTGTGACTTCATTTTAGGCTTCCACACTATTGGGGCTAAGCTCTTAAGGCCAAATACATCAAGACTTCAAGCTACATAAAAGGTATATTACTCCAACTAGTATCTTAAATGGTATATGACAATTGCATGCTAGTTATGAGGATTAATGCCTTGGAAACCATTTGCATGTATAATTTGTGAAAACATAGATCCAAGGTATTTAGGGTTGTATGTGAACCATAGGATGTTGTAGTATACTAAAACCCTTCATCTACAACCGTCATAGTTTCAAATACACCATCACAAGGCAATGCTTCAAAATAAAATACATCATTATAATAAGCATTAATAGAACCATTCTCATTATTGAAAGAATATCTAAAACCTTGTCTGAACAAAACATTAAAATAAGTAATATACTTCGTCATATCTAACGAGTAGCAACAATTGTTTAAGTCTAAACATAACCCACTACTAAGCATTAAAGAATAAACGCCGATCTTGGTAACAGGTGACGATCTCCTATTGCCCATTATCGTGTTCATCTTCCCAAGCTCCACAATCCTACTTTCTTTTAGTCCCTGCAAGGCAGAGCAAATGTGAAAACTATATCCTGTATCAAGGACCCAAGAATTAGAATGCAATGAGTTTTTAGACAGAATAGTGTAAATACCTGCCGAGGTAGGCTTGATCTTGCCATCCTTAATATCCTGCAGGTATTTGGGCAGCTTCTTTTCCAATTCCCTTTGTCATGGAAGTAGAAGCAAGTAGCCTCTTTGGGGTCAGAGGCTTGGGGAGCATCAGAACTAGACTTGCCTTAAGGGCCATTGCTTGACGACCAAACTTAAGACTTTCCCTTCCAGTTCTATTTTGAGGGTTCTTTCCTCTTTTACACTTTTCCTTGCCCAATATCCAAGACGGGAGCAGTAGCAGTAAGAGTCGAGTCAATACCCTTTCCCTTCAATCCACTCTCAGCGGTTCTCAGCAAGCTTTGAAGTTAAATCAACGTGGCTTCCTTTTTGTTCAAATGCTAAGTCATTTTGAACTGATCATAACAACTAGGTAGTGAGTGCAAGACCATATCGATAGCCAATTCCTCATCGAAATTCATGTTAAGTTTCAGTAAACGATCCACATAACGTTGCATGCGTTGCATGTGGGTCGGGACGGACTCTCTGTCCTCATCTAGGTGGTTATAAGTGACTTGACTATCTTAAACCTTTCTTGACGTTCTGTTTAATGGTACTTCTCCATCATGTCCTTGTACATCTCATAAGGCCAATAGTCCTCATAAAACTGTTGTAGCTTAGGAGTCATAGTTGCCACCATGATACACCACACTTTGTTCGTGTCTTTGCAGTGGGCCCTATACTCAGCTACTTCTTTAGGAGTAGCTTTAGATTCATCTATGTCGTTCAGCTCTTTTGTCGAGGACATATTTGTTGTCCTCAAATCGCAAGGCCATCCTAATGTTACGCACCCAATCATTAAAGTTGGAGCCATCGAATGTGACCTTGGCACAAATGCTTAAGAGCGAGATGGTGTTCGAGGAGTTGTTGTTGTTGGAGCCTGAAACGTTGTTTGAGCTAGACATCTAAAAGAAAAGAATAACATGTTTCGATTATATATGAAATCCTTAATATAGCACCTAAATGAAATATTAAGGCTAGAATCCTACACAATAATTCAACATTCAGAAAAGTGTAAATTATTTGAAGGTAGGTAAATGACGATTAACTAATTTCACCACGAAAAACGAAATTTAAACGAATTAGCTTTTAAATGAAATTCCTAGATCTTTTGAGATTCATTAAACTATTCAATGACATGTTTAATCTCGATATGCCCTTTTTCATTTGTGACTGGGATATCGAGGATCACAAACAATGTGTGAATAACCATGTAAATTAGTTTGGTACTCTCGATGTCATTTATCACCTAATCAATGTGCCGGTTACCCACACACGCTCCATTGATCAATGATAATTTACGAGATATTCATCGCCTCCCCTTATTAGTCCATATTAGTGTGTCGGTTAACCACACACACTCCACTAACGACTTTTATAAAGTGAAATATGCAATTTCATGGATTAGAATCAAATTCACATTTTCCTAAAGTAACTAAGATTGAGAGTTTAATAAAAAAAAAGTTTAGTTACTCTATATATATATATATATATATATATATATATATATATATATATATATATTCCATTATACCTATTAATGAGAATTAAGTGTCCTATCAAACCCATTCGGCTAACGACCCTCCACCAATCAAGGAAGCGGTGGGTAAGAGTGGACACACATTCAATCGCCATTTTATTGGTAGTTCCCTTGAACCCCCCCCCCCCCCCCCCCTTATAGATCGGCTTCGGGAATGAAGCGTAGTAGCGGTTCGACTGACTTGTCTTATACATATATAATATTAGACTTTTAATTTTATATAGTATAAGAGTGTATTTTAAACATCTGAAATACTAGATTTTTTCAATCTAATTTAAAATTTTTGAAAAATTAATACCTTTTAATTTCAAATTTTAAATATTAAAAACCCTGATTTAATAATTATCCAAAATTAAACAATTAATTTAAATTATTCAGTAAATTAAGGATTATTTATTAAACTAATTAAATTAATTTAACCTAATCCTTTATCCCCAAGATTTCGAACATAGGGAAGGGTAATTACAAGATTTTATATTATCTAGTAAACAATTAAAAGTTACTTACCAAATACAACTACCCTATAAAAAAACCTTAATTTGAAATCCATGACTTGGGGGGAAAGGCAAGGTTTTCAACCTTGCCTTATTTTTAAAAAACCCTAGGGTTAGGAAACCCTAGATTTCGACTTTAAGGAGGCCAAAGGAACGGGTTCTAAAACCCTTTACAATTTTTGAAACTAGGGTTATGAACCTTAATTTGCGAAAAATCCAAGCCCTATGGTTTAAATGCCATAAACCCTAATTTTTTCAAGTTCAATCTATTATAAAAAAATCTAAATGAAAATAAAAAACCATACGCTCTGATACCACTATTGGGTTTTATACATAGCAAACAATCCTATATGTGCATGCAACCCTAATTGAAGGATCTAAGTTTTCTCTATTAGACATACAAGCATTTAACACAAATCTAAAACCCAAGGAGGCATGCACTATTTTCAAAATAAACATAAACTAGGTTTTATATAAATACCTTGATTTCTTATGTAGTAATAACAAAGAATCCTTAAAGATCTTGAACTCTTGAGAGCAAGTGCCTCAAATGTGACACCTCCAATGGCTTACAAACACTCTATGCAAGAGGATGAGAGGAGAAAGGAGGAGGAGGCACAAGATGTCAGCTCTACTAGGGTTTAGAAGGATGGGGCCAAATATATAAGGGGTGAGGCTCTTTATATATATTTGTTGTTGCTTAGTCCCAAACCTAGGGTTTGTTGGAGGAAACCCTAATTTCCAGTTTAGGGCCTAAGTGGTCCCTGGACTCCTTATCAAAGAGCCTTGGACGAAAACTTATAAGGCCTCCCTATAATCTTCGTCCATTCCTTTCCAAGGGACCTATATCCCAATTTCACAACTATCAATAAATTGCAAAACATCCCCTACACTTTCAATTAGTTGCTTTAATCCCAAAATTAACTACAAATTAGTTTCTAATTAAATACTAATTAATATTATGATTTCTAATTAATATATTATTCTTATAATATATTAATAAATCATTTTATGCACCAATTTATTATTCCAAATAATAAATTCAACCTCTCTCTCCAAAAGTCATCATGTCAGGTTGCTAGAGTGAAGGCAACCCAAAAGGACTGTGCTACTATCAATTCAAGTATATACCAGTTATAGTTATGGGCTTAGACACCTAATCCAACAAGTTTGATGTGTTTTAAGTTAGAAGTAATTAGATAGGGCTATAGAGCTCATCAAAATTGGAGCTGAAACAAAGAATTATGACCGTTTGAAATTAGGATGGTTTTGGGTTAAGCCGCATACGCTGGGCATTCAAAGGTATCTCTGAGTACACTAGACATACCAGGAGTACACTGCGCATACGTGATTAGTGTGTAAACCCTATTTTCGTGGTTTGAGCCATATTTAAGCTCCTTAACTTTCCCAAACCCATTCCATTATTAGTCTCCACCTCTCCAACACCCTCCTTTGAAATCCCAACCCTATTTTGAGCCTTGTGAGCAAAAAAGAAGGTTTTTTTAAGTGCTTAGGAGTGTTCTTGGTGCATCTTGGAGAAGAAGGAGATCATTGGAGAAGTATTGGTTGCATTTGTTAGATCTAGTTAGTCTTGGGTATTATGATCTTTTGGTCACTTTAGTCCATAAAGTTTTGATATTGAAAGTTTGTGACCTTGTTATTTAAAAAGTTGGAAACTTTATCCGTTATGAAGCTATTAGGAACCATAAAAATGTAATCTTGGTAATTAGTTTTCCAACATGCATGTTCTAGGATGTCATAATTAGTTAAGAAGTTAGGATTTTTGGTATTGAGCACTTCCTAGCCATGCAAAGTCATAAAGTTGGAAACTTTATGACTTAAGATGTTATTTTGGGACTAGATATGCCTTTGGTCGAAGAGACTTAATGGAATAAGATCTTAAAAAGAAGAAGTGAAAAGTTAGCCAGCATACGTTGGGCGTACATTGGCGTACGCTGAACGTACGCGATAAGAGGCCCGATTGTGGATCTTAAGTACACCAAGCATACAAGCTGAGTACACTGGGCGTACTCCACTGAGTCAAGTCGGATGACTTTTAACCTTTTGACTTTTTGAATTTCGACTTGACCAGGATTTTGACTAAGTTAACCTAAGGGTTACTGAGTTTTGGTCATTATTTTTTGTAAAGGTGATCGATAGAGTTTGTATTTAGAGCAGCTTGTGGTAGCAGTTATTTCGTCTGACTGTGAGGTGAGTCTCCTCACTATACCCATGGGTCGAAGGCAACAATGCTGACCCACTAGTAGGATCTGTTATGCCATATGTCTTTGTGACTTTGCATGGTATGTTGGGCTAGGCACGTTGTATGATGGACTAGGCCCATTTGTATGTTGGGTTGGGCCCATGGATCAGGAAGGGCTACGCCCAATCTATGTTATGTAGGATGCTAGCTGTCTCTATGACTCTTGCATAGTTTGTCGGGCTGGGCCCATTGTATGAGGGCTAGGCCCATTATGATGGTTTGGGACCAATGGTATGTATGGTATGTGGTATTTTGGGGAACTTAATGAGTTTTGTGCTTACAGTTTTATGGTTATGGCTTCAGATACTTTTGGTTCGAAAGGGAAGGGGCCGGCTTGATCGCTGCGCATCCATCCATGTTTTCGCAACTAGATGATTTTACAATTGCAATCTGATAACTGTTTTTATTCTGAAATACTTTTGAATAATTGGAAAAAGGATAACTGGTGTTTCTGTTAGAATTAAAAATGAAATTTGTTTCCTTATAATTTTTGGGATGTTACAGTATACCTTTAAAATAATAAAGTATATCATTTATAAAAAGGTTTTAAAAATCAAACGGAAACATTTTTGAGCCATTTTGTTCGAGTCAAAAGATATCTTTATTAACAAAATATTCTCATGCAAAAGAAAAGTTTACAAAAAACTTATTCATTTATCAATTTAAAAACCTTGATCAGTCAGATCATATTATTAATTAAGTGATTTAAGACTTAATTTTAGTGTTGACACTATTCAATATGAGTAGCAAACGATTCCACTATATACAAACTCTTTCAACTAGTATAAGAGTACAAAATCCTGTATAAATCATATTGCTATTCCATGTAATCACAGACAAATATGGGGTCTATACTGAGCGTATAACCAAACTGCAACTCGCAACCTCTACACTAGCACAAAAAAGGCATGCTAAAAGTTCGAAACCAATGCTTTATCGTGGAGTAAATAATCTAGAAACGTCAACCCTTGATTTGACTCTTCAGACGATGGTTGTAGCTAGCAATATTTTGGCGAGACGTCTACCCGTATAGTTCAGTGTCGTCGATCTATACCTGAGGTTTCGCGTTCCTTACTGATTAACATTTTGTAACACATAGGATTTTCACTAAGACATTCGGTCTCAGTATTCACAAAAAAATAGCCCATATAGCTTAGGAAATGATCCTAGCTCTTATGGATTTTATAAATGAACATAGGTCATATCGGGCGCCTCGTGGGTGTTGGATCCTAACAATGTGTCTAGGCATCCAAATCCCAAACTTTCTGTTATAAGATTTTTGGAATACATATATTTTAGTTGTTTAGGGATAATCTTTGATTGAAGTCTTTTAGTATTTGAGATTCCTATCACTTAAAGGATTTCCAAATTTGTATTGCCTGTTTTGATGAAATTTGGACAACATAACAAAAACTTTTGTATCATTTTCCATGTTTCAATCAACGTGAAACCAACAATTTCCAAATAATTAATAAGTCACATAATTAATACGATGAAATATTTCGTAAAGAACGATTTTTATATTTTGAAGCTAATCATGTTATTTTATACAACGTAATCTATAATTTAGTACATATATGTTATATTTTTATATTAGTACAAAAATATATAAATATATTTTTCCATTGATTTTTACATAACCTTATATATTAAGAGCTAATTTTTTGAAAAATTTTAAATAATGATTATAAGTTTTCATAACTTGGTTTTTCCACCATTTATGGCAATGTACTTACCTTTTATGCATAAATAACATTTTTGGTCATAATTATATATTTTCATGCATTCCCAACATTCTCAAACTTATATGTACAAGGATCTTAAATTTTATGACTTCGTATATTAACTTGTCTCATTATAGCATTCTATGATTTATTGTTTTTCTTGTCTTTTATAACCATTTTTCATAACAAAGTACAAGTATGTCATAAATATCATTCTACTTAACTTACTAGCCTTATTAATGAATAATACCATTTTGAGTTGTTATTTTGCAACTTTCAGAACATTAACAAAGTAAGTTGTTACATTGTGCATGAACTTATAATACACAAATAGTTTTCGATACATAAAATGTATTCTCCCTAAACATGACATCTATAAAATGAGGAGATAGAAAGTCACCTAGTTGCGTGAGTTGGGTTGTGTCGTGAAATCGGGAAATTGTATACTTGCCTGACTTTTAAAACGGAAGGATTTTGAGTAAAATCTAAACACACACAAAGGAGCAAAAACATGTTAGACAGACAAAACATCACATTTCACATCCATTGTACTGCCTGAACAGTACCTCCGGAGCTCCACATGTCGCCGGCTACGGTGGCGCGTGGAGGCTATGTTTGGAGGTCTTCAAAGCTGTTTTCAATAGAAAGAGGTATTATCTCACATGGAAATCGATGATTAAAATAGGTGGAGTGAAAAGGAGATCTTTTGGTGCAAAAACAATCGAGAAATAGAGAGCAATCGCTGGTTCTTCATCAATTTTCTTCAATGGTTGAGGTCGTCGATTGGAACTATTATGATTGGTGAAGGGAGCATCTGGAATCAACACTGATTAGGGGGTCTTTGGGCTCACTTTACATCGAGAGAGGAGGAGGTAATGGGGGCAAAAACGGAGGGCAACACCCTCCATTTTCTGCTTGATTTTCCAGTGACCGAGTGGCAATAAGAGAGAGAGAGAGAGAGAGAGAGAGAGAGAGAGAAAGAGAGAGAGAGAGAGAGAGATTATGAGGAAAGAATGAATAGTGAGGTGAGGGATGATTGTGGCCACTTCTTTGTGATCTTATCTTAGATTTTAGGAGAATTTTGGGATGAAATATATAGCATGCAAATCTAAGATGGATTTGAGAAAGTACAAGCCCTATTTCTTCATGTGTGAATGTGTAGGTTGTGTGTGTGAGGGTGAGTTCAAGAATGAGGCATAGGAAGAGACTACAAATTGATCATTATTGTACTTCATAGATTTATGAAAGATTTTCATGCCGTATTGGTCCTATGGTTGACGTACATGTACATGTGTATAGGTTTAGGTCTTTTGGTAACAACTACATATTCATATAATGTATATGTACCCATTTCATATATATATATATATATATATATATGTGTGTGTGTGTGTGTGTGTGTGTGTGTATGTGTGTGTAAGGAAATCGAGTATTGCAAGTATATGAGTACAAAAATTTATCATACATGTTTAATATTGGGCCTTGGAAATCATATATATATATATATATATATATATATATATATATATATATATATATATATAAATTTGTGTATAGAATGTTATTGAAATGTTACAATTATTTATCATACATATACTATGCTTAATTGTTCTTCATTTGACACAGAAATGTTGTTTGTTATATGACATCATATGCAAATTTACATTATGAATTCAAAGTGTGCTTTATGATCTAGATGGTTATTAACATATATAGGAATCAAAGAAACAAATCATATACCTTTTCCTCCAGTTTATGAGTGATGTGCCACAAGCATAGTTTATGCTTGGATTCAGGAAAAACAAAATTAACAGCTTTCTTCATTGATGGATCTTGATCTGTTACAATCATCATGGGTGGATTGACAAATGCTTTACTAAACTCTTCAAGCAACCACACATATGCATTTGTTGTCTCACAAGCTAGTAAACCAGCAAAAAAAGTAACACAACGCTTGTGGTAGTCAACTCCAGTAAAAAGAACAAATACCATAAAATACCTAAAAAAAATTATGACTATTATTAAAAAGAGCAAATACCATAAAAAGAACAAATAAGGATTAGGAATTACTTGTTTGTCTGATAAGTAGCATCAAAAGAGAGTACATCTCCAAATTCTTTATAGTTGGCTTTCGAGGTATCATCAGCCCAAAAAAGTCCAGCAAGATGATCATCAACATCTATTTGGACCTCAAATGAAAAATTAGAGAAACACAATTTTCTGTTTGTCAATATATCAATAACCATTTGGGTATCTTTGTGTGACAACCGTCACCATCTAGTCAAGTTAAAGTCAAAAGAAAGTCAATGATAGTCAAACTGGTCAACTCAACTAGTGCTAATATGTAGGGATTTCTTTATAATTATTAATGTATGACTCAAAATCTTAATGCAAAGTAACACATGAAAGTTTCAAATGTTCAAAAATTCTAAACCCTGATCAATTTGAGGGAAATAACAACTCTATAAGACACTATTATGTACCCTTTGGGGGTGCATAACACTCAAAATAAGATATAACCAAACCTATGACCTTCGATCTACGAAGGAAAACATTTATAAGGGCCTACAATAAGGTCTATTTCAATCTCTCCAAGTATGTGAAATCTCTCCCAGGCCTCTCTCGAAAACCTCTCTTAACTCTTCATAATCAACCAGGACATCTCAACCCTTAACTTAGCCAAAAAACCATTCAAAATAGGAAATCACTTAAGGAACAACCTTATAAGGACCGGAACTCTCTGTCGGTCCGTAACTCTCTTTCGGTCCGGAACTCTCTGTCGGACCGGAACTCTCTTTCGGTCCGGAACTATCTGTCGGATCGGAACTCTCTTTCGGTGCGGAACTCTCTGTCGAACCGAAACTCTCTTTCGGTCCTAAACTCTCTGTCAGACCGGAACTCTTTTTCGGTCCGGAACTCTCTGTCAGACCGGAACTCTCTTTCGGTCTGGAACTATCTATCGGACCGGAACTGTCTTTCGGTCCGGAACTCTCTGTCGGACTGGAACTCTCTTTCGGTACAGACCTCTTTGTCGGACCGGAACTATTTTTCGGTCTGGAACTCTCTGTTAGACCGGAACTCTCTTTCGGTCCGGATCCACTTTCAGATCGAGACTCCTTGACTCAACCACACAACTATAAACTAGGAGAAAAACCCCCATAAAACAAAAGAGCCTACATGATCCGAAGCCATCTTAGTTCAGAATATGATGAATCCGGAATCAGGTGACTCCAGGCACCCCGGAATCTTCGCATCGACTCCGGACTTGGCTATTCAACTCCAGATGTAGCAATTTGACTCCAGATTGGGCAAATTGACTCCGTACTCACCTCTGTAGTCAGCTAGAATCAAGTCACGACACAATAAGCGAGGGCTCACCCTCTTAAATCCTGACCAGAGAAAGACATCGCACCACATTGTATCTTTTGTACAAAACTTTATCCAATGGACGGTTGAGTTACCCAAAAACTTCTGACACGCCCTATTTCCCATAACCACTCTATGACAATCTATTGGCGTTATTTCTCCAATTACCTAGGCAAATCCATATCTTTGTACCAACACTCCATCGGATTATCTTTCTCGAATCTAATCATTTGGATTTCCAACCTTCACTATAAAACCCAAGTGCAGCCCCCAACATACATTTTTCCTGTCCCTTTCATATCTTTAGAAGTCAACCAAGCCCCAGGAAGAAATTTCATGAACATTCACATTGGTAAGTATTTCATCAATCATCTTGAATATTAATCACTCAATGAGTTCTCAACCAGGATTCTTACTCGAAAATCATAATGTTGTCCATAGATTCCTTGAACGCCTAAGCTTTCCCCAAGTATTCTGGACTTGGAACTTCACCTTCTTCATCGTCCACATAAAAGAAATAACACAAGGTGAGTTCATACCCCTACATTTTTATGTTTTCTTCAAGTTTTAGTGGGGGGGGGGATACAAGTTAACACTCCTTATTATCACTCGAACTCATACATCAGCTTTTCACTG
This sequence comes from Lactuca serriola, assembly GCF_051521515.1. Taxonomy (NCBI): domain Eukaryota; kingdom Viridiplantae; phylum Streptophyta; class Magnoliopsida; order Asterales; family Asteraceae; genus Lactuca; species Lactuca serriola. Next base: position 121,458,452 of record NC_136416.1, read on the forward strand.
AAAAGTTGAGTCCTAATCTCGGACCATTTTGACTTCCTTAAACCTAATATCTTTCAAAACTGTTTCGTATTCAAGAAGTTTAGGATTTTACCTTTAAAATGACTACTTGCACATCTCCATACGAATTTTCTACAATTTATGGTGATTTATACAAAACTGCCTATCATTTCATAAATGAATCCGCACCAATCTGTGATTAGGAACGTTTTCACATAAGTTAGAGACTTTTAAAAATCATAATAATATTTTTGAACATACTAGACATATTTCCTAAATTTTGAGAGTTTACAGATTTTGTTTTCGATTTTGTATGATTTTTCTAAAATAGTGCAGAAGGGTTAAAAACTAGTTCGCAGCTTACAATTTTCTTAACACTTTGTAACAGGTCGAGCAAAGTGTTTGTATTTTTTGACTTCATATTTCATATATGTTTTCTGTTAAGTTACACTTTAATAACAAAACGTTCTCTCTATATGGTAAGAGTCCTTTAGATTTACAAACATACATGATGGAACATAAGAAGCATAGTTATGTATTACTAAACATACTACACGTAAACTCGTTAACGTAAATTGTAAGACACGTCTTCATTGTTCTCCTAGAGTACGGGTTAAAATTCCTATAAGTTATAACCAGAGTCTCTTGTAGGGAGAGTGTGATAATTGTCTATAGATCTATATTGGGATTGACACCCCACACCTTGCTGCTAGCTATAGCCGGACCTGCAGGTCAACGTGTGACAAATGTCATAACAAATTCTAAACGTCTGACAAACGTTGTAGCAGGTCATCTCGTCATAGTATAATTATAGCGACTCACATAGGGAGTTAACACACTTTAAGTTTACGAGAACTTTTATCTTAAAAAGGGTTTTATCTATTTAAGTCTACACACTGTTAAAATTTCGAAACACTCATACACTCGGTCTTGGGATTTAAGACTACATAACATTTATTAAGGAAAATAAGGGATTTTTCTTGGTATGCAATACATTCACAAACAAAGGATTTTCAAACTCTTCACCCAAAATCTTAGGAACTCACCAACTTAATTTATGATATTTCTAAAATTACATGTATTCTCAGGAAATCAGTGAAACAGGAAATCTACAGCTTTTGAGGATGGGACGTTAAATCGTCAAACATTTCGTTTTTGGTCATCATTTTGTAATTGAATGAGAAACATGTAAACTCATACTATTGTGTAACTTTTTTTCAATTATATTTATGGTGTTTGTTATACTTTGAGCACTATACACTTGTTTGTATATTATACATGAAGTCCTCCACCCCTGGATGTTTCCACCATCCTTGGTCCGAGGGTGTAACAAATTGGTATCAAAGCACTGTTTATGGTGAACTAAGTATATCAGACCACATAATATATACAAATATAATTGCATTGGGACTAAAATCCTCTGATTTAACCATTACAAATGATTATACCTTTGGAAATAAAAATGTTTCCTCACTAAAGGTATTAGTACAGCCATACTCGTCAGGTAGTGTTCTGACTAAGAGAATATGAAAACGAAAGAAGGCGAGTTATACGCTACGAGTGTGCCTTAGGATATGTACTCAAGTTCCGAATGGGCATAGCCTGATCAACTATGTCTGTCTGAGAGGCGAGTCGCATATGATGAGGGACATCGGTAGAGGATAACTAGTCTAATGACCTAATACCACCAATACAAGAAATACTCAAGGAACCGAACCTAACAAAAAAATGTTATAGGAATGATTTATGTTACTCTAGCGCAATATCTTAGAATCATATCATACTTCTTACCCTCCCACAAATTCTCATACAGATATCATGGCAGGATTTCACCTGTAAGTCCCCAATTTGCCTGTGTATCAATCAGATTCGTTTGATGGTGCGAAATCCCAATCAAACGGATGATGTAATATCAAATAGAAGAGAAGGAGAAGAAGAATAATGATTAATCTCAATGTATTAATGAATAGAATGATCATCCGGATACAAGAGATTCACACACACACACACACACTAACACACAATAGTTCTTCTGTCTCTCTGGCCATAAACTCTCTTCGTGTTCATCATTCTCTACTCCTCACCCTAATACCTATATATATACATGAGAATATGGGCCGGATAACATGGGCCGTAAATGGGTTTACAGCCGTCAGGTGTTTACGGCCGTAAACTCAACCGTAAACATGACCGTAAACTCCAAAAATATTACAGAAAAATACAATTGCCCAGAAAAGCAAAGTATAAACCATATTTTCGACCCAAAAATCTCCCCCTTGGTTTATAGCTTTCTTTTCTCTTCTTAAATGACCCAACAAGCTCCCCTAAAAAGTAGCTGGCTTTTCTTGTTAATCTTCATTGGGAACTTGGCTTAAGTATTAATTTTCAATGAATGACTTCATATTGAGCGGTTGGCCTTTTCTTCAGAATTTAGCTTTGAACGCACGTTGGGTGAGGACGCTTGATGTACTGATTCTTGAAAAATAGCGCTTTCAGCTTGAGAATCTTCAAAGAGAACTAAACTTCTAGATCACTTCAGCAGGTACAACGATAGCAGCAGACTAATTGAGGAGGCTTCAATGCAATCTGTCACATAATTTTCAATTTCTGCTTCACCTTGCTTCTGGGGTTGAAGGATTGAATGTTGAAAGAATGTCACACCCCAAAACCAAGAACGGCGGAAACGTTCTGGGGTGGAGGACGTCATGTACAGTATCACAACAATGAAAAGTAGTAAACAAGCAACAACATCATCCATTGCATTAATAATAGAATTATTATACAAGTGTGTTCTGTCAAATTTTGATAAACACTAAAGCATAAATCAAAATGAAAGATGAGTCTTGAACAAGCTCCATCTTCCTTTTTCCTTGCATCGGTACCTGTCTATGATGACCTGAGGATACAAGTAATTTTGAAAGCGAGTATCAGCTTTAAAGCTGGCGAGATCATAAGTATTTAGTGTCTTAAATTGTATGTAAGAATTTGTAAGTAAATGTAACACCTATGTTTCCGGGCTTTCCATTTTTAGCAATGTAATAGTCTAGGTTAACCTTTGTAACCCGTTTTGAAATAATAAGATTGTATTATTTGAGTATTATGTGTTTTGTGCTTAATTGCTTAATTATGTGGTTAGATTAATTAAGAATAAAAATAAGCGTCAAAATTTAAGTGTAAAATAAAATTGATATCTTTGGTTAATGTTGTAGTAGTTGAAATGAGGTTTCTGAATATATATAGAACACCCAAATCTGACTTTGTATGAGGAAGTTATGATTTATTGAAGTTTCGACTTAGCGGTATGCAGCCCGAAATACTCGATTTGAGATCAAGCGGTTTTTAGCCGAAGCAATCTAAACGAGAGTCGAAGATCTCGTTGTTGGTATCGAAGCGATGAAAAGTTAGGTGAGAACGGACGTCAAATGAAGAAGTTATGAATTTATAATGAAGTTTTTCTGTCCCGGCCTATTAAAAATAAATAATAAAAATAAATTTAAAATTTGCCGACGGAGTCTAAACGAAAGTGGTAGAGCGTAGTCTCACCTTCGCGTGGATATAAAGAACGTCGAAAACGGAGTTCGTATGAAGAAGATATGAATTTTCGAAGTTTATTAAATAATTAATAATTAAATTTAATTATTAAATCCCGGTATTATCCGAAGACGAGTCATCGGACACATCCGAAGTACGCCCCGCGTACACCAAGGTATGTCGACATTTGCACTCGAGTATTTCGGATACGTAAGCCATGACGATCTGAGGCGTACGCCCCGCGTACTCCGAGGTTCCAGCCTCTATAAATAGGATCCGAAGGCAGCCGACTCCTTTGCTATCTTTCTCTCTTCTCTCTCCCGTTTTACCTCGATTTGCGTGCCAGAAGTACCCTGAAGCCTCGGTAATATTACCGAGTCACGAAGCAAGTCCCGAGATTCCGAAGATCTCGAGAAGTACGATTCCCGAGCCGAAGCTCTGCCCGCGAGAAGTTCGATTTTTGTGAAGATCTTCCAGATCTGTTGAGAATTACTACTTCTACAAGCCGTAGTGCTGTTTGATCATCTTCTGATCAAGTGAGTGTATATTACCTTTGATAAACACGATAATAATACAAGTATGGTTTGAGTGTATTAAGTATATTGTTGTTTATATGTGTGAATGTGTATTCACTTTCTTCTATCTCATAGATATGATTTATTCTCTATGATATACATGTTATGTGTGTGTGTGCCTCATCTGTTATGTGGAATATGTATTGATTAAAGCATGCTATACAGGTTTTTAAACTATGTATAAAAATGTATATTTTTATCTACTAATATGTTGGGTAGAACATTGGTAGATAGTTGGTGTGTAATAAACAGATGAGAGGCCTCGTTGTTGTTTGATTTAGTCATCTAACGGAGTTTAGATGACGACCATGGACTTTTCTAGACAGTCTTGTGGAACACTAGCAGGCTCGCCACCTGTAGGTGTTAATGAACTTGGGTGTTCATTCGTTGTACTCCATCCCCCTCATGGTTGCCTTATTTGACTTATATTGCTGAGGCACCCCCGAAGCATGTGTTTTCACCCCGATGAAATATTCTTAGACTAGGTCCCTTGTGTTAGTTATTTTAGGGACATAAAGTGAGAATAATGGGAATGGGTAATTGGGTTATTGTTGGTTGGTGGAATTAAATATAATTATTCATTGTGGGTTGAAAACCCTATATGCTCACCAGGCTCCCAAGCCTGACCCACTCAGTTTTATTTGTATTACAGGAAGTGGCGCGAGGGCATAAGATGGATGAACCATCAAGTTGTTTTGTTTACAAGTCTGTATATGTATATATTTGTTGAATGACTTGTAATGTTATCGTTTGTGCTTATTGGTCTGTATTGGAACATGACACCCCGAGTTTTGATTTTATAATGAAAATACATTTCTTTTTATGAAATGCTTTGGTAAACATTGTTTTATCATGTTTTGTTTTTGGGAACAAATTCCGCAACTCTTTCAAATCAAAAGGATTTACTCTGAAATTATTTTAAAAGCATAAATGAAAATTGGTCTTTTCTGGCCGAGATTTTGGGGATGTCATAGTTGGTATCAGAGCATTAGTTTAAGCGAACTAGGAATTTGTAGGATTTCTAGACATAAACTTAGAGTGCTAAGTGGAATTTTGAGATGTGTGTCTGTGATATTTTAGACATGAGCACTAGTTTATTTAAGGAAAGTTGCCTAAAATGCGTTATATGCTAAATGTTATATGTTGCCATATATGATATTATTTGTTCGGATCTATGGTTTGTTGCCGACCGGATCTAGAAATTTTATGTGTGTAGGATTCTAAGCGTACGTCTACGATATTAGAACTAGCATGTAAACGTTTCGGAGTGATAAGGATCGTTTGAATATCTATCGTGATTGAGGATCTAATTTTCACCTTATTCGGTGTGTAGATCAAAATGGTGAGAACAAGAAGTGGAGTTGGAAATGCTGATGAAAACAGGAATCAACCACCAGTGATTGAGCAAATACCTATCGTAGCAGCAGCACCTGAGCCGATAACCATGGCTGGTGTGCAAATGATGATTCAAACAATGTTGGATCGTCAAATGGAGGAGACTAGGCGGTTGCTTCAAAAAAATCGTGAAGAACTGTCAATTCGTGTGGAAGAGCCCGAATTAAATGAAGGGCACTCGGAAGGTGGAAACTTCAGTGGATCTGTTGGTCAAGCCAACCCACCGATAGTTAGGCAAAACAACCATGATGGAAGGAATGATGGAATGGGATGCAAGTACAAGGACTTTCTAACTTGCAAACCATCGACCTTCAATGGAAAGGAGGATCCAATTGGAGTTATGGATTGGATCTCCGAAATGGAGTTAGCCTTCATGACTTGTGGCTGCAGAGGCAAGTTGCAGACTATCTTTGCAGTGCGTCAGTTCCGAGGTGGAGCTGTTCGTTGGTGGAAACTCTAGGGAAGACGTTAAGCCCTAATGAGCGACTGCAATTAACATGGGCAGAGTTCTTGGTGCAGTTCAAGCGCAAGTTCTGCTCGGCTTAAAATATGTTGGAGTTGGAGAATTAGGTTTTGGCATTAACGAAAGGCAGCATGTCAGTTGATGAATACACCAATAACTTCACCGATAAGATGGAGTTTGCCTTGCGTATCGTCCCAGAAGAGTTAACAAAGGTGGACCAATATGCAAAGGGACTCCCATGGGAGTATGAGGTGCCAGTACGTCAGGCACATACTCTAGAGGCGGCTATTTGGGCTACCAAGTCTGTTGAGAACATGATTAAGGGGAGAACCACCGACAAGGTTGAGGTTGGTGAGAAGAGAAAGTTTGAGGGAACATCTGGTTCCAATAAGAAAGGCAAATTTTCGAAATCTGATTCGAAAAAGTTTGGAGGAAAAGGAGGAGAAGCGAAATGGTGTGATAAGTGTAAGAAAAAGCACTTTGGGAAATGTAGTGAGGATGTAACCTGCTACAAGTGCGGAAAAATTGGGCATTTTTCCAATGAGTGTCTGAACAACAGAAGGATGTGTTTTGGTTGCAATGAAGAGGGGCACATTTTGAAAGACTGTCCGAAGAAGAAGGAGGCAGCTAGACCCAACATTCCACCAAAGCCAAAGGCAAGAGCCTTCCAGATGACACTTGAGGCCGCGAAAGATGAAGCTGATGTCGCTTCAGGTACCTTTCTCGTAAACGAATTACCTGCTCAAATTTTGATTGATTCTGGAGCCAACTACTCCTTTATTTCGCATGAGTTTGGTAGAAAGCTAGCTTTGCCTATTGATAGACTAGATAATGCTTTATTAGTCGAAGTTGCTAGTGGCAAGTTTGTACCTATTAGCCATCGTATGAAAAACATCTTAATCGACCTTAATGGGAATAAGTTTCACGAGAAATTATTGCCTATCGAACTTAATGGTTTCAACATCGTGTTGGGAATGGATTGGCTTAGCGCCAATGATGCCGAAATATTGTGCAAGAAGAAGATAGTTAAAGTAAACCCGCCTAGGAAGGATTCATTTATGGTGTACGGGGACAAACGGCAAGTAAATTCTGGAATCATTTCCCTAATGAAAGCCAGAAAGTGTTTGACCAAGGGATGTACATCATATTTAGCATTCGTGATCGATGCTAAGAAGGAAAAGAAGGTGATAGCATATGCGTCTCGACAGCTGAAGGAGCATGAAAAGAATTACCCGACTCATGATTTGGAGTTAGCAGCTTTAGTTTTTGCTCTGAAAATATGGAGGCATTACCTCTATGGCACGAAGTGCAAACTTTTTACTGATCATAAGAGTCTTCAATATCTCTTTAATCAGAAAGAATTGAATATGAGGCAACGATGCTGACTAGAATTACTCAAGGACTACGACTGTGAGATACTTTACCATCCCGGTAAAGCTAATGTTGTTGCTGATGCTCTCAGTCGGAAAGTCAATCTTGAAAGGAAAAGGCCAAGAGCGTGGAGAATAGAAGTTGTCTCGACTATTTTGGAAAGTATAAAGAAAGCTCAAGAGGAAGCTTCTGAAAAGAATGACCGAAAGGAGGAACGTTTGGGCAAAACGTTGGTGTTCGGTGTAAACTGTCATGGACTGAAGGTGTTCCAAGATCGGATTTGGATACCTAAGATAGGAGGAATCAGAGATCTTCTGATGGAAGATGCTCACAAGACCATGTACTCGATTCATCCCGGTAGCACTAAAATGTATAGGGACCTGAAACCTTACTACTGGTGGCCGACGATGAAGCTTGATGTTGCAAAGTATGTGGCTGAGTGTGTGACTTGTGCGAGAGTAAAGACACAACATCAGAAACCGTACGGGAGTTTATAACCATTGCCTGTGCCTATGGGTAAGTGGGAAGACATTGCTATGGATTTTGTCACTAAACTGCCCAGAACAAAGAATGGTCACGACATGATTTGGGTGGTCGTTAATCGATTCACTAAGAGTGCGCATTTCATAGCAGCCAAGGAGAAATGGTCTATGGAGAAGCTTGCAAATTCTTACATAAAGGAAACTGTGAGGCTTCACGGTGTTCCGTTAACGATTGTATCGGATCGTGATAGCCGTTTCACCTCGAGGTTTTGGAAAAGTCTACAAGAGGAAATGGGTACCAACTTATGTTTAAGTACAGCTTACCATCCGCAGATTGATGGTCAGAGTGAAAGAACAATACAAAAACTTGAAGATATGCTGAGAGCATGTACCCTGGAATTCCTAGGTAACTGTGATGAACGTTTACCTTTGGTAGAATTTTCCTACAATAATAGTTTCCACTCGAGCATAAAGATGGCACCTTATCAAGCTTTGTACGGACATAAGTGTCATACGCCGTCTTGTTGGCTTGAGGCTGGAGAAAAGCAGTTTATGGGTCCCGAGATGGTCCATCAAACCGCTGAAAAGTTGAAAATAATTAGAGAAAGAATGTTAGCAGCTCAAGATCGTCAAAAGAGCTATGCTGACAAGAAGCGAAGGCCAATGACCTTCGAAGTTGGAGATTCGGTTTTGCTTAAAGTCTCGCCATGGAAGGGACTTATAAGATTTGGTAAAAGGGGAAAATTGAGTCCAAGGTTTATTGGACCGTTTAAAGTTCTTCAGAGGGTTGGGAACCAAGCTTACAAGCTCGAACTACCAGAAGAACTGAATGGAACTCACAACACTTTTCATGTGTGTTATTTGAGGAAGTTCACGGGAGAAGTTCCCGACATAATTCCAATTTCTGAATTGAGAATTGATGAGAACAAAAGGTTGATTGAAGAACTAGAGGCAATTGTTGACCGAAAGACCAAGAAGTTGTCACGCAAAATGGTTGGGTTAGTGCTTGTCCGGTGGAAACACACGAATGGGCCGAATCTCACCTGGGAGACGGAGAGTGACATGTTGAGTCGCTATCCGCATTTATTTGTTGATGTGTGATTCCAGGCACGGAATCATTCTAAGGTGGAGAGAATTGTAACGCCTGTGTTTCCGGGCTTGCCATTTTTAGCATTGTAATAGTCTAGGTTAACCTTTGTAACCCGTTTTGAAATAATAAGATTGTATTATTTGAGTATTATGTTTTTTGTGCTTAATTGCTTAATTATGTGGTTTAATTAATTAAGAATAAAAATAAGCGTCAAAATTTAAGTGTAAAATAAACTTGATATCTTTGGTTAATGTTGTAGTAGTTGAAACGAGGTTTCCGAATATATATATAACGCCCAAATCTGACTTCGTATGAGGAAGTTATGATTTATTGAAGTTTCGACTTAGCGGTATGCAGCCTGAAATACTCGATTTGAGATCAAGCGGTTTTTAGCCGAATAAATCTAAACGAGAGTCGAAGATCTCGTTGTTGGTATCGAAGCGATGAAAAGTTAGGCGAGAACGGACGTCAAAGGAAGAAGTTATGAATTTATAACGAAGTTTTTTTGTCCCGGCCTATTAAAAATAAATAATAAAAATAAATTTAAAATTTGCCGACGGAGTCTAAACAAACGTGGTAGAGCGTAGTCTCACCTTCGCGTGGATATAAAGAACGTCGAAAACGGAGTTCGTATGAAGAAGATATGAATTTTCGAAGTTTATTAAATAATTATTAATTAAATTTAATTATTAAATCCCGGTATTATCCGAAGACGAGTCATCGGACTCATCCGAAGTACGCCCCGCGTACTAGCCTACGCCCCGGGTACACCGAGGTATATCGACATTTGCACTCGAGTATTTCGGATACGTAAGCCATGACGATCCGAGGCGTACGCCCCGCGTACCCTCGTACGTCCCGCGTACTCCGAGGTTCCAGCCTCTATAAATAGGATCTGAAGGCAGCCGACTCCTTTGCTATCTTTCTCTCTTCTCTCTCCCGTTTTACCTCGATTTGCGTGCCAGAAGTACCCCGAAGCCCCAGTAATATTCTCGAGTCTCAAAGCAAGTCCCGAGATCCCGAAGATCCCGAGAAGTGCGATTCCCGGGTCGAAGCTCTACCCGCGAGAAGTTCAATTTTTGTGAAGATCTTCCAGATCTGCTGAGAATTACTACTTCTACAAGCCGTAGTGCTGTTTGATCATCTTCTGATCAAGTGAGTGTATACTACCTTTGATAAACACGATAATAATACAAGTATGGTTTGAGTGTATTAAGTATATTGTTGTTTATATGTGTGAATGTGTATTCACTTTCTTCTATCTCATAGATATGATTTATTCTCTATGATATACGTGTTATGTGTGTGTGTGCCTCATCTGTTATGTGGAATATGTATTGATTAAAGCATGCTATACAGGTTTTTAAACTATGTATAAAAATGTATATTTTTATCTACTAATATGTTGGGTAGAACATTGGTAGATAGTTGGTGTGTAATAAACAGATGAGAGGCCTTGTTGTTGTTTGATTTAGTCATCTAGCAGAGTTTAGATGACGATCATGAAATTTTCTAGACAGTCTTGTGGAACATTAGCAGGCTCGCCACCTGTAGGTGTTAATGAACTTGGGTGTTCATTCGTTGTACTCCATCCCCCTCATGGTTGCCTTATTTGACTTATATTGCTGAGGAACCCCCGAAGCATGTGTTTTCACCCCGATGAAATATTCTTAGACTAGGTCCCTTGTGTTAGTTATTTTAGGGACATAAAGTGAGAATAACGGGAATGGGTAATTGGGTTATTGTTGGTTGGTGGAATTAAATATAATTATTTATTGTGGTTTGAAAACCCTATATGCTCACCAGGATCCCAAGCCTGACCCACTCAGTTTTATTTGTATTACAGGAAGTGGCGCGAGGGCATAAGATGGATGAACCATCAAGTTGTTTTGTTTACAAGTCTTTATATGTATATATTTGTTGAATGACTTGTAATGTTATCGTTTATGCTTATTGGTCTTTATGGGAACATGGCACCCCGAGTTTTGATTTTATAATGAAAATACATTTCTTTTATGAAATGCTTTGGTAAACATTGCTTTATCATGTTTTGTTTTTGGGAACAAATTCTGCAACTCTTTCAAATCAAAAGGATTTACTCTGAAATTATTTTAAAAGCATAAATGAAAATCGGTCTTTTCTGGCCGAGATTTTGGGGATGTCACAGTAAATGAATTGTAAGTATCGAAAATGTATATGAACTGTAAGTATGAAAATGTTTGTAAAACAACCGTAAACGTTTGAAAAACTCTAGAAATCCGTATGATTCCTACTATTATATAAGGGTGTCTTCTACCAAGACCTAATTATTCTCAATGCAGTCTTCTACCAAGACTTAACTGTTCTAAATGTTCGTGTCATGTAAAAGTGTGTAATTTTCTCAAGTGTAACTATTATTAACAAAATATAGTTTTTACATTTATGGTTTAAGTGAAAAGATCACTAAATATATGTACAGGGAAAATTAATGTAGTACTAAAACGTAGCGCTATAAGAACTACTACTATACTAACTACCTTAAACCGGATTTATATTAAGGCATCATGTGATTAATTGTACCATACAATTGACTGGTAACAACGACATAAGAGTGATCGTAATAACGGAATGACGTTCGGCACCCGCAGACCTGCAGGTCCGGCTGTAGCTAGCAGCAAGGTGTAGGATAGTCAATCCAGTATAGATCTATACGCAAACTCATGCTCTCCCTTCAAGAGACTCTGGCTACAACTCGGGCCATGACATTTAAGGCATGCTCCGATACAGTGGATCACAATTTTATTAACGTATTCATGTAAGTGTAATGTACGGAAATGTTCTACGTGTGCTAGCTGTAATGTGTGTTCTTTCTCTATCTAGCAAGTATAGTAATGTAATCGTTCTAGTATCGTCGTATATGTTCTGTTCCTAGTATCGTAGTATATGTAATGTACTGTAATGTTCTAGAAAGTATTGACTCATGAATGAACTGACTCATTGTATGATATCGCGTTCTAGTAATTGTTCTAGTATCTTCCTAAACTACCCATATGGTAGTTTACTAGTAATCTAACTGGTACGTATGGACATGGATGTATACCCTTGCTACCCAAGGGCATGGGATGAACTGGAAGGACCTTTTATGACTATATATGTACACATGATATATAACTAATATTTAAACGACCTTCGGACGAGTACCCGATATCCCACCAGACCACATCTCAAGCGCGAAAAGGAAATAGGGTGGATAGCCATCCTAAATCTTTTAAACATTTCTTATATAACTATACATATAGAGGCATGCAATTTATAATATAAAAGCATAAAATAAGATTTGTAAAACCTTTGAACATAAATATTTTCTAAGAAAAGATCGACTTGATGTCGATCTATAAAATGGTTTCGAAGGCATGGGTTTGATAAAACAGTTTAGTATAAAGAACATTTGTTTGAAACACAATTGTAATATAAGTTTAAAATGTAATATACAGAATAAAATGTACAGTGTAATGAGGAGTTTTCAAACACATAAAGTGTTTATGAAAAACATTTGAAGTAAACTGTTTGGTAAAACAGCCAATGAGTAGCCAATCATTTGAATGCTGCTTATTAATCACATGTGATTGATATGATAACTAGCATAATTCTACTTATTAATCACATGTGATTGATATAATAACTAGCATAATTCTACTTGTATCCCCCCCCCCAGTAAAACATTTAAAACAGTTTAAAACATTGATTAAGGGGTATGAACTCACCTGCAGTAAGTGACTGGAATTGAACGGACTGTTATCGTAAGGAAGGATCGGGCAAGTGCTTGGTGTCAAGTGAAGACTTTAGACACACACAATGATCCTAATTACATATGAAGACATATGTATATAAATAATTAGTGATTTAACACTAATTATACAAGTATAAACATTTTAACGCGAGGAAAACACTTTTGGTCTAGTGCTAGGAGGCTAATGGGTTGCAATAAAGGAGTGCAAGGCCTCTAATGGGAGTTTAAGGTCTAATGACCATTTGTTTTGGAGTTTACGGCCGAGGGGAGTAAACTCCTGGCCGTCAACTCTCCTTAGGGTCACTAAATGAAGCTTAGAATTACTACAACTCTAGTGGTGAATTGTTTCAAGGCTAAATCAAGTGTCTGGGCTTCCTAGTTACTCTTTTAAGGAGTTTACGGCCCTGGGACCATATTCCCTTGGAGTTTACGGCCGTAAAATCCCTTGGGAGGGTGTTTATGGTGTTTTCAAGTCTCTAACATTTCAAGGTTATGATCTATGTTGGGTTCTAGGCATAAGGAAGGAGTTAGGGTGTCATTTGACCCCTTTATAGGGGTTTACGGCCCAAGAACTTGTCTTGGCCGTAAACTCCTTAATACTTGTGATTCCTTATGTTTTCTAGGCTTTAAACACTTTAGGGTACATGTCTAAAATCAAGTCTAAGCCTTAGGTGCCTTAAAAGCACCATTTTGAGCATTCTTTTTGGAGTTTATGGCCTAAGATATTCTTGGGCCGTGAACTCCCAAACTTGGGTGATTCTTGGTTGATCTCATGTCCCTAATATACTCCTATAAAAGTCCAAGGCAGTAGTATATCACGGGGGACAATCTAGGCTTCGTTTCGGGAGTTTACCGCCCAAGAACACCTTGGGGAGTAAACTCCTAAATCGGATGATTTAGCTATGTAATCTATGTTATGAACACATTTAAAGCTTTCTAACACTACTAGAAAGAGTTACTCACAATTTGGGATAAAAACCCGAAGATCTGTGAGAGAGAATTTTGGCTTTTCTCAAATTGGAATTCAACTAATGAACCAATTTGGTTCAGAATTCTATTTATAGTCCTGAGATATTTTGGCAGAAAATATTTTTATTCCTGAAATGAATTCTAATGTCCTAGAGTATTGGAATAACAGTGTTGCACAAAACCCTAGTGCATCCACTCTCCTAATATCTGCTTAAGTGTAAAATCCAGAAAACTGCCAAACTTATACTCGAAATCTGAGTTTTCACTGTAACTATTCTACTTCTATTGGCTTCAAATGGTTTGCTCAGAATGGAAATTTCGGGTTGTCACAAAGAATGATCTTCATTTCTTGCTCCTTCGAATGAGAATTCTTCGATGCTCATGGACGAAGCCTTTGGCTCAGAAATCTTCAACACAAACTCCATGAGTCTCATCTATACCTGAAATCACTTTTCAAGACAAAACAAAATAAAAGAAAACTTAGCACACAAATTAAAACATAAACAAAAATATTTTTGGATTTTTGATTTTTCTGAACAAGAAATAAAACAGAAATAACACTATTTTTGGATTTTTAATTTTTAATTTTTCTTTGATTTTTGAATTTTCTGATTTTTTTTGTTGTTTTTAATTTTTAAATCTCCCCTAATGTGACAACCCGATATTTCAACTCTATGTAATGACCTGAAAAGTCAATTGTTGTAACCACTTTTGTGATAATGAAATTAACTTCGAACATAAAATGTCCAAAAGGTTTCTATTTAATTACCTACTGTGATAGATGTCTTTACACCGTGATCGTACGTAAAAAGAACGCCCAAATCCGACTTCGTATATTGAAGTTATGATTTTTCCAAGTTCGGCTTAGCAGCAGACAGCTAAAAACTCGAATCGGAGATCGAGCGACTTTCGGCCGGAATGACCTAAACGAGAATCGAAGGTCTCGACAATAGTAATTCAGCGGTAAAAAGTCTGGAAAAAACCGACGTCAGGGAAAGAAGTTGTGAATTTCTAAAGAAATTCCTTAAACACGACCCTTTTAAAAAGAAATAATAAAAATAATTTCAAAATTTGCCGACGGAGTCTAAACGAAAGTTGTAGAGCGTAGTCTCACCTACGCGTGGATATAAAGACCATCGAAAACGGAATTCGTATGAAGAAGATATGAATTTTATAAGTTTATTAATTAAATTAAATATAAATTTAATTATAAATGTTTGGTATTATCCGAAGAGAGTCATCAGATAGGGCCGAAGTACGCCCTGCGTACCCTCGTACGCCTCGCGTACTCAAGGCCTAGGCCTCGGATCGTCCACGTCCCGGTCTATGCGAAGTAGCATTGTCCCATCCGAAATCCGAGGCAGTCGAGGACTCGGTCATGCATGACGCACGGGTACGCCCCGCGTACGCCCGTACGCCCCGTGTACCGAGGCCTCTCAGCCCCTATAAAAGGGATGCAAGGGTTCCGGGAAAACTTGCTCATTTCCTCTCGTTTCTCTTGCGTTTTGCCTCGTTTTCCGTGCCCATTCTAACCCGAAGCCCCGGTCATTTTGCTCAAGTCCCAAAGGTCGTTTTTACTCCCGAGATTCCCGAGAATCCCGAGGAAATCCGTTTCCCGAGACGAAATTCTGCCCGGTTTCCATCTCGCTTTCTTCAAACCTTCAGGTGAGTTCATACCCCTACAACCACACTTTAAATGCTTTTTAAACACTTTTAAGGGGGGGAATACAAGTAAACACACGACTAAAATCGTGTGAAACATCGATCTTTTGCTATACTTTTCATACTGTTGTTTTAACTATCTTATGAAGTCATCATCATGCAAAACACCTCACAACACAGCTTTACCCTCTTGGGATACAATATGTTTTATAAATAGAAATAATGTTTTATTTATACATTTACATACAAATACATCATATCAAGGGTAACATTCTTTAATAAATCATGTTATGCATTCAAAGAACTTATGATTTATGCTTTGTCAAACATTGTGAAAAAGGATAAACTTTGCATACAAAACTACTACTTTAATACAGACTTAGTTGAGAATCCGCGAGACGTGTATGTCTTCAAATAATACCTTTTTGCTAAAAGGTACCGCTACAAGTCCTGTCTATAACCAGAGTCTCCCGTTCGGAGAATGTGTCAAATGTGTATAGATCTATACGGGAAGTCATGATCCCGCGCCCTGACTGTTAGCTACAGTCCGTCCTTTGGGGTGACAGTTTGTCATAACGCTACGACGCCTGAAGAACGTCGCTACAGGCATATTATGTTTAGTATGGTTATAAAACTCATCGGATATACAATTATTATAGTACTTCTGATTGATGAATGAGTAGCTATTAAAACTATTCTTCATCTACCAAACTGAAATCTTCTAATAGGTTTTATTATATAAATCTATGCTTCAACCTTCTAAAGCATGTCATTTGCTTTCGGTTTTTAGTCTGGGACATTAGGCTAACTATTACTTTAGGAAAATATGGCATTTTCCTGTATACAAAACAAACAACTAATAGGAAAATAAGGGATTTTCTTGATTCAACTATCTACATTATTCAATACAAATATTCTCATGCATTTCACACTTTTATAAGAAAATAAGGGATTTTCTTCGAAAACATACTCTCAATTTGGAATGGCATACAAATTTTCTAAACCACTTATGAACTCACCAACTTAATAGTTGACACTTTCTCTTTGAAATAACTTGTATTCTCAGGGAACCGCTAAGCAGGTTTGGAAATCAACTTTTGGGGATTAACGCGCTGGCGTTAATTACTTCTTTTGAAAGATGTTTATGTATTTATCTTTTGAACATGTAATGAATACAATTATGTAAACATTTTAAAAACCTTTTTATATGTATGGTGGTGTGTACTTTCCTTTCTATGAACTGTTATGATACTGAATATAACGTCCTCCGCCCCCGAACGTTTCCGCCGTTCTGGTTTGGGGGTGTGACAGATTGGTATCAGAGCATTTTTTATAGTGAATTAAGTATATCAAAACCATTTTTGGTATACAACTATAAACTCAACTGGGCAAAAAACACTCTGAGAAGAGTCATACTTTTGAAATTAAATTTATTTAGTTTTTGTAAAGTAAGCATGCACTCATTTCATACTAATAACAGTTTCACATCGGACCATTTTAGAAGTATTACAAATAAGTTGTGCAGTGCAGGTACGCCTTGGGACATGTAATTGGAACTGGGAAGAATATAGCCTGATCAACTATATTTGTCCGAGAGCCGACTAACATGTGCCAAGGAGTGTCTGCAGTGGAAAACAAATTTAAAACTTACCAAAAACATATCGTTAAATAATACTAAGGGGGTATTTGAGTATCAACAACCATTAAACTTAAGGGTAAATTTCATGTACTCTAGCTTATAGTAAATTCTTAACCCTATTCTCGTACAGGCTCAATGGCTGGATTCCACCACCCCAATGACCCCTACTACCCCAACCAAGGTAATGGAGGATGGATCGAAGAAGATCCCGAAGAAGACGAAGAACCTATAGAGTTGGATGAAGGAGATGACTCTGGTACAGATTCAGAGCCATAGGTTATCAATCCACCGGCCCCACAACCTCCCGTCCATGTGAGGAACTTCCAAGGACCCACTCCTGTATGGGGGAGTCACCTCTACCATTGGAGCCAACAACAAAACCTACACCCTCCCTACGGCATGTGCCGTGACTTCTACGATGTCCGCGGCGGAGGTTCAACTGATCGGGCACTACCAGTAATGGTGGGCAAGCTAGCCAATCAATCCTACCAATCCGGAGTTCAAGCTAGCCGGATTCAGGATGTCAACGTAGAAGTACAGGTTCACACTTCTGACATCCGTAGGCTGGATAGAATTCAAGACAATGCCCAACTCCAAACCGAGGCATTCCAAGCACAAATGATTGCAGCCCTAGCCGAATTAAGGGAACAACAAGACACTTTTGATAGGCGTCTAACGGAATCGAAGCAATCGGATGCGGAGTCAAGCTCCAAGCGCAACCTACGTCGCAAGTAGTGCTTGCCAAAATTCCGAATTTTGTTATAAATTAGGACTTCGGATAAGAGTATTATTTTCTTTAAACTTTCTGTAATCGGAGACCTTTAGAAAGGTCAAAATTTTTTGTCTAAACTCGTATGTAACACAACTATATGTTTAATATATATATGGGGCATATCCCTTTCGTATGTTAATTATGTGCAGTTCATTCAATTCATCAGTATATCTATTCAAACACCATTTGTAAATCAAGCTCCAAACCCTGTGTTGGTCAAACCAAATTCTTGAACTATTAAAGAAAGTTAACTCAATATCATTCAACTCTCAACCACCAAAACTTATAATCTCTCATTTTCTTTTGGCAGCGCGATGCCCCCTCGTCCAAACCTAAGGCCCAGGCCGGGCACGGCGCAACCACCACCTCCACCACCAACGTATGATCCGGCCATGGTCCAGGATGCTATCACAGCAGTAGTAACAGCAGCTCTCTCGCAAATAAACTCCAATGGGAATGGAGGTACAGGAAGCAGCATGAATCATTCCAATCGTGGCACTGGTCATGGTCAAGTAAGAGAATGTACTTACAAGGAATTCTCCAACTCAAAGCCAAAAACTTTTAATGGCATTGGGGGAGTCATTACACTAATGCAATGGTTCGAAAGGACCGAAACAGTCTTTGAGATCTGCTCATGCCAAGAAACAAGCAAGGTTAAGTTCGCTGCTTGCACCTTCATAGATCGAGCCCTCACTTGGTGGAAAAGCCATGTGAATTCTGTGACTCTCACTATCGCCAACGCCATGAGTTGGGAGGATCTAAAGGTTCTACTACTGGAAGAATACTGCCCAAGGGGCGAAGTGCAAAAGCTTGAGCAAGAGCTCTGGAATCTGAAGATGATTGGGTCTGATCTAGTCGCCTACACAGCTAGGTTCAACGATCTCGCTGCATTGTGCCCTACCATGGTCAACCCAGAATCAAAGAAATTTGAAAGGTACATTTGGGGGTTGTCACCCCAGATTCAAGGGCATGTCCTAGCTTCCAACCCTATTACCTACAACAGCGCTAAACGCCTGGCTCAGCGACTCATCGACCACGGGGTAAAATAGGGTACCATTGCAACTACCGCCAATCCATCTAAGGAGGCACAGGGCCAGAGTAGGCCTTGGAACAAGAGAAGGGGGCAAACCCTACAGGAGAACCCCAAGAAACAACAAGTAGTAGCGACCCACGCTATTACAGTGCCTACCAACACTGCCCCCACAAGCTCATACAATGGGAAACTTCCGAAATGCAACCAATGCAACTTCCACCACCACGGTCTCTGCCGTGACCTCCAATGCACTAGGTGCAATAAAAAGGGGCATACAGCACGCTGCTGCAAGGAACCGACACAACAATCCGCCCCCGCTGCTAATACCGGAGTAAGTCGCGCTTGCTTTGAGTGCGGAGACACAGGGCACTACCGCAGGGACTGCCCGAAGGCAAACAACAGGAATATCGGCGGTAGGGGCCGAGTATTCGCAATGGGACAAGACGAAGTCGTTGCGGACCCCACTATTGTTACGGGTACGTTTCTTCTCGATAACTCGTATGCATGCATTTTTTTTGATAGTGGAGCGGAGAGAAGTTTTGTGAGTCACGATTTTAAAGGCCTGCTAAAGCCATTACCACAATCATTAAGTGAACCGTTTATAGTAGAAATGGCCAACGGTAAAACCGAAGGCACTAAAGAGATATACTTAAACTGTACCCTAACTCTAAACGATAATCCCTTTCCAATTAACCTCATGCCAGTCTTGATTAAGAGTTCCGATGTCATCATTGGCATGGATTGGCTGAGTTCTCATCATGCTGACATTTTATGTTACGATAAGGCCGTTCGCCTTAATCTGCCAACCGGCGAAACTTTCCTTGTCTTGGGTGACAAACCTAGTACCACTCTTCGTATCATCTCAAACATCCAAGCTCAGAAGTACCTACGCAAGGAGTATCACGCGTTTCTGGCACATGTCGTGGATGTGAAACGCGAAGTCCAGGACGTCAAGAATGTGCTTGACGTATGCGATTTTCTCAACGTTTTTCCCGAGGACCTTCCAGGAATACCACCTGCGAGACAAGTCGAGTTTAGAATCGACCTGGTTCCCGGAGCTACCCCAGTAGCCAAAGCACCCTATCGGTTAGCCCCGACGGAGAAGCAAGAGCTATCCAGCCAACTGAATGAGCTACTCGGAAAAGGATTCATCAGGCCGAGCTTCTCGCCTTGGGGAGCACCCGTATTATTCGTGAAAAAGAAGGATGGATCATTCCGGATGTGCATCGACTATCGAGGACTCAACAAACTTACCATCAAGAACCGTTATCCCTTACCCCGAATCGACGACTTATTCGACCAACTCCAAGGAGCCAACTACTTCTCCAAGATCGATCTGAGGTCAGGATATCACCAGCTGCGAGTCCTAGAGAGTGATGTTCCCAAGACGGCCTTCCGAATGAGATACGGACATTACGAGTTTGTAGTGATGCCGTTCAGACTAACCAATGCCCCGTCCGTATTCATGGACCTAATGAATCGGGTATGTCGTCCATTCTTGGATAAATTTGTGATAGTATTCATAGACGACATACTCATTTATTCAAAGAATAAAGAAGAGCATAGTCAACATCTGAGACAAGTCTTAGAGACGTTACGAACTGAGAGACTCTATGCAAAGTTCTCGAAATGCGAGTTTTGGATTAGAAGGGTGGACTTCCTCGGTCATGTGGTCAGCAAGGAAGGAATCCACGTGGACCCATCAAAAATCAAGGCTATCAAAAATTGGTTTGCACCAACTACACCAACAGAGATTCGCCAGTTTCTAGGTCTTGCTGGTTATTATCGAAGGTTCATTCAGAACTTCTACAGCATTGCAAAGCCTCTTACCGCCTTAACTCAGAAAGGGGTGACCTACAACTGGGGAGAAAAACAAGATGCTGCATTTCAAACCCTGAAACAGGCCCTTTGCAGTGCGCCCATTCTTTCTCTTCCAGAGGGGACCGAAGATTTTGTGGTTTATTGCGATGCTTCGAAGCAAGGGCTGGGCTGTGTACTAATGCAGAGAGGAAAGGTTATTGCATATGCCTCGCGACAACTGAAAACGCATGAAGTCAATTACACCACTCACGATCTAGAACTTGGAGCAGTGGTCTTCGCTCTGAAAATCTGGAGGCACTACCTATACGGGACCAAGTGCACCATCTTTACAGACCACAAGAGCCTTCAACACATCTTCTACCAGAAGGAGTTAAACATGAGACAGCGACGTTGGGTTGAATTGCTCAACGACTACGAATGTGAGATTCGCTATCATCCCGGAAAGGCAAACGTCGTGGCCGATGCCCTTAGTCGTAAGGAGTACTCTAGTCAGAGAGTGAAGTCATTAACCATGTCGATCCATTCGCACCTGTCAGCGCAAGTCAAGTAGGCTCAAATAGAGGCCTTGAAACCCAAAAACGTGACAGGTGAGACCCTTAGGGGGATGGACAAGAACCTAGAAATCAAGAGTGACAGAGTATGCTACCTCATGAACCGAATCTGGACACCCAAGTTTGGTGGGTTCAGAGACGTAGTTATGAGCGAAGCACACAAGACTCCATACTCCGTGCACCCAGGGTCAGATAAGATGTATCTAGATCTCAAGCAACTCTACTGGTGGCCAAACATGAAAGCAGATATTGCTACCTATGTGAGCAAGTGTTTTACTTGCGCCAAGATAAAAATAGAACACCAAAAACCCTCAGGTCTACTCCATCAACCTGAAATACCTGAGTGGAAATGGGAACAGATTTCCATGGACTTCATAACGAAACTGCCCAAAACTCAGGGTGGCCAAGATACTATTTGGGTGATCGTCGACAGACTAACCAAGTCCGCTCATTTCTTACCGATAAAGGAAACTGATAAGATGGAAAACTATCGAGAACCTACATCTGGGAGATCGTACGACTTCATGGAGTGCCGATGTCTATCATCTCAGATATAGACAGCAGATTCACTTCTAGGTTCTGGCAATCATTGCAAAAATCCATGGGAAGGAGGTTGGATATGAGTACAACATACCACCCACAAACTGATGGACAGAGTGAGAGAACGATCCAAGCCTTGGAAGACATGTTGCGAGCATGTGTAATCGACTTTGGTAAAGCGTGGGATGTTCACTTACCCTTAGTCGAGTTCTCTTATAACAATAGTTATCATACTAGTATCAAGACTGCCCCATTTGAAGCCCTTTACGGCCGTAAGTGCAGGTCACCTCTGTGCTGGACGGAAGTAGGCGACACACAGTTGGTAAAAGGTCTAGTCCCTGATAGCACCCTCACTGGTCCGGAGATCATCAGAGAAACGACTGAAAAGATCGTTCAAATACGAGAACGACTGAAATCCTCAAGGGATAGGCAAAAGAGTTATGCCAACAAAAGACGAAAACCCTTGGAATTTCAAATTGGAGACCATGTACTGCTAAAGGTCTCACCCTGGAAGGGCATGATACGCTTTGGAAAGCGTGGGAAACTAAATCCTCGGTACATTGGACCCTTCGAAATCATTTCAAGAATTGGTCCAGTGGCTTACAAACTCCAACTTCCAATCGAGCTTAATAAAGTACATCCAGTATTCCACGTATCGAACCTGAAAAAGTGTTTGTCCGACGAAACACTAGTAATTCCACTCGAAGAAATCAAACTTAACGAAAACCTTAACTTTGTGGAAGAACCCGTCAAGATCATGGATAGAGAAATTAAACGAACTAAGCAGAGTCGAATACCAATAGTAAAGGTTCGCTGGAACGCTAAGCGAGGACCTGAATTCACATGGGAACGAGAAGATCAGATGCAACAGAAGTATTCGCATCTTTTCCACAGCCCCTAAAACTTATCTTTTGTATTTAATTTCGAGACGAAATTCCCTCTAACGGGGGGATGATGTGACAACCCGATATTTCAACTCTATGTAATGACCTGAAAAGTCAATTATTGTAACCACTTTTGTGATAATGAAATTAACTTCGAAAATAAAATGTCCAAAAAG
The DNA here is from genome assembly GCF_051521515.1 of Lactuca serriola. Lineage (NCBI taxonomy): Eukaryota > Viridiplantae > Streptophyta > Magnoliopsida > Asterales > Asteraceae > Lactuca > Lactuca serriola. The sequence continues at coordinate 121,481,172 of NC_136416.1, forward strand.
TTTCTATTTAATTACCTACTGTGATATATGTCTTTAAACCGTGATCGTACGTAAAAAGAAAGCCCAAATCCGACTTCGTATATTGAAGTTATGATTTTTCCAAGTTCGGCTTAGCAGCACACAGCTAAAAACTCGAATCGGAGATCGAGCGACTTTTGGCCGGAATAACCTAAACGAGAATCGAAGGTCTTGACAATGGTAATTCAGCAGTAAAAAGTCTGGCAAAAACCGACGTCAGGGAAAGAAGTTGTGAATTTCTAAAGAAATTCCTTAAACACGACCCTTTTTAAAAATAAATAATAAAAATAATTTCAAAATTTGCCGACGGAGTCTAAACGAAAGTTATAGAGCGTAGTCTCACCTCGCATACTCAAGGCCTAGGCCTCGGATCGTCCACGTCCCGGTCTATGCGAAGTAGCATTGTCCCATCCGAAATCCGAGGCAGTCGAGGACTCGGTCATCCATGACGCACGGGTACGCCCCGCGTACGCCCGTACGTCCTGCGTACCGAGGCCTCTCAGCCCCTATAAAAGGGATGCGAGGGTTCCAGGAAAACTTGCTCATTTCCTCTCGTTTCTCTTGCGTTTTGCCTCGTTTTCCATGACCGTTCTAACCCGAAGCCCCGGTCATTTTGCTCAAGTCCCGAAGGTCGTTTTTACTCCCGAGATTACCGAGAATCCCGAGGAAATCCGTTTCCCGAGACGAAATTATGCCCGGTTTCTATCTCGCTTTCTTCAAACCTTCAGGTGAGTTCATACCCCTACAACCACACTTTAAATGCTTTTTAAACACTATTAATGGGGGAATACAAGTAAACACACGATTAAAATTCGTGTGAAACATCGATCTTTTGCTATACTTTTCATACTGTTGTTTTAACTATCTTATGAAGTCGTCATCATGCAAAACACCTCACAACACAGCTTTACCCTCTTGGGATACAATATGTTTTATAAATAGAAATAATGTTTTATTTATACGTTTACATACAAATACATCATATCAAGGGTAACATTCTTTAATAAATCATGTTATGCATTCAAAGAACTTATGATTTATGCTTTGTCAAACATTGTGAAAAAGGATAAACTTTGCATACAAAACTACTACTTTAATACAGACTTAGTTGAGAATCCGTGAGACGTGTATGTCTTCAAATAATACCTTTTTGCTAAAAGGTACCGCTACAAGTCCTGTCTATAACCAGAGTCTCCCGTTCGGAGAACGTGTCAAATGTGTATAGATCTATACAGGAAGTCATGATCCCGCGCCCTGAGTGTTGGCTACAGTCCGTCCTTTGGGGTGACAGTTTGTCATAACGCTACGATGCCTGAAGAACGTCGCTACAGGCATATTATGTTTAGTATGGTTATAAAACTCATCGGATATACAATTATTATAGTACTTCTGATTGATGAATGAGTAGCTATTAAAACTATTCTTCATCTACCAAACTGAAATCTTCTAATAGGTTTTATTATATAAATCTATGCTTCAACCTTCTAAAGCATGTCATTTGCTTTCGGTTTTTAGTCTGGGACATTAGGCTAACTATTACTTTAGGAAAATATGGGATTTTCCTGTATACAAAACAAACAACTAATAGGAAAATAAGGGATTTTTTTGATTCAACTATCTACATTATTTAATACAAATATTCTCATGCATTTCACACTTTTATTAGAAAATAAGGGATTTTCTTCAAAAACATACTCTCAATTTGGAATGGCATACAAATTTTCTAAACCACTTATGAACTCACCAACTTAATTGTTGACACTTTCTCATTGAAATAACTTGTATTCTCAGGGAACCGCTAAGCAGGTTTGGAAATCAACTTTTGGGGATTAACGTGCTGGCGTTAATTACTTCTTTTGAAAGATGTTTATGTATTTATCTTTTGAACATGTAATGAATACAATTATGTAAACATTTTTAAAACCTCTTTATATGTATGGTGGTGTGTACTTTCCTTTCTATGAACTGTTATGATACTGAATATGACGTCCTCCACCCCCGAACGTTTCCGCCGTTCTGGTTTGGGGGTGTGACACCTAATATTTAAATTATAAGAAACTATGAGAAATTTAATAAAAATAAAAATGATATCTAACTTTAAGAGTGATTTGGGATCAAAGTTTTTAGACAGCCTTTATCCACTTGTCGGTACCTTTCATATTCACATCTTTGTCTGGTCGATCGCCAGTATTGTGGTCCGCTTAAACACGAAAATTTTGTGACACTTTTGGACAAATTACCAATGACATGATACATGCATATATCTAATTGTAACTTTATTATCATGATTGACCCTAATTCTTAAATAAACTTTTCTGAAGACCATTTAACTGACTACAACCAGGGATATTGTTGTCCATCTAAATCGAGCAGCAAGATCTACAGACAATCTATATGTGTTCAATTTTAAGTGTACTAGAACATGTTTCCCGCTTCCTGATATGCCCCAACCATCAAAAACTTCCAGAGTACTCCTAACATCGGGTGAGCAGACAACCATTTAGAGAGAGGATAGATTCAGAATTCTATTACTTATTGTTTCAGAGGGGTTGAGAAGTAGAAGGTTGCATATGCTGTGTACCAGGTCGGATTAGAAGTCACACAAAGGAGACAGCATATGGCTAATAGATAAGAAGTATTTCACTTATATAGCCTGCAGAGAAATAGAGTTGCATATGTTGTGTACCAGGTCGGATTGGAAGTCACGCAAAGGAGACAACATATGACTAATAGACGGAGAGAAACAAAATGATACTCTACAGACCTAATTTATCGGAATTTACCAGTCACCCCATCCAACCGGAATTAAGGACAGAATCCGCACATAGAGGAAAAGTTAAACCACAGTTCTAAGTACGGGTTATTTAATGCGATCGGTAGATTCCCATGTATATCTCCCTGCTCAACTTATCCGAGCGTCATGACATCAGGTTAAACGGATCTAACTAGGTCAAAGTTTGTCAAGTCCTTAAATTCATTAGGTTCAACTCTCCCTAGTCAAGTCCATTTAAAAACTTTCAATCCTACCAGCGCATCGAACAGAGAGCGTAGACGATTCAACTTAGGTACGTTACGCCGATTCAGATTGCCCGTTATCACTTGCTAATTTCATTTCCCAAAACATCTCCCTCAAACACATTTCATTTACACCATATATTTTTTTTTTTAAATTTGTAATGTTTTTGGATTTTTTTTAATATTCTAATTTTTGTTTTGTTTTGTTTTCTCCCCCTAAATTTGTGCATAGGAGAGAAACGAAAATAAATGCGCAAATTTAAACTATCCTAAAACAAAAATTAGTCTTTCAAGCGAATCAGCTTAAGAAAAACTCAGGAGAATAGAGAAGAAAACGCAAACCGTAATTCACCGATTGAATCTACATTCAGAAGGTTTGAGAATAGCACACGTAATCTTAGAACAAATCCGAAAATTCCTCATATTGTTAACCACTAACCCCATGAGTGATACCTTCCTTTCTTCCCTTCCCGCAAAGGACACATACTCTCAAATAATGTTCTGAGTGTTGTACAGTTGAGAGATGTCCCCAATCATATGCCAGGAGTAGCCACTACCAATAAACCGAAGTCTGATGATATGCCTCCATAGCTGCTCTGACACAGAGCGGGATCAGTTGGTCTTTGGAACCCAGTCCATTTTGAAACTGGGTCGACCTTTGTCATCAACGCACGATACTCTCTCCCACGACATATCCTGCTTATCAAAAACAGAAGATGTAGAAATATTAGAGTCATTAAAAGAGTTGGGAGTTTTCACCTTTGGAACCCATCTATATTCGGGTTTAACCCATTTCTTGTTCGATCTGATGGGTGGCTCAGTACTTGCTTTTGATCTTGATGTCGGCCTTTAAGATGACTTTGATTTTGGCTTCACAGGAGCATCTCTTAGATTTGGCTTCTTGGCCGGCATTCCCTTCTTGCCCTTGGGATTCAGATTCTTGGCCTTATGGGTTTGATTCTTGGCCTTGGGAGTTTGATTCTTGGCCTTGGGAGTTGAATTCTTGGCCTTCTTGGCATTCCAGTCGTCAATGTCTGATCGTGATCTCGAGGGGTATCTTTTGGAGTATCTCCCTCTTGGCGCGTTCTGCCAGGCTTGTGCGTAATAGGGAATGTATGTGCGATTTGGACAGTTTTAGGCAATATCACCAGGTGTTCCACAGTGAAAACATGTCTTTTTCTTCACTGTGAAGTTGTTTCTTCCTGCCCCTGGTGGCGTATCCTTTCCTTGTCTCTTGTTGTTCCCACATGCACACTTGCAGGAGGCACTCTGTTTCGCTGGAATTGGTGGCCTATATTTCTCAATGGCAAGTTTGTTAGGAGTAACAGAATTCAAAGCAACATATTCTGCGTTCAAGGAGTCATCGGTTTGTTCAGTAGTGTTCTCCTTGTTCTCATCTTCTGCTACTTTACTTGCACATGAAGTAGCAACATTAGTATCTTCAACCTGAATACCTCCTGACACAAATCCAGCTGGTTTTCCATATTTAAGATGTGCCTCCCTGGCAATTTCTTCATGTGTCATAGGGATGGATGTGTAGTTATGATTATAAGGAGGAGGTATACTATCATACCCTAGACCCTTGTTTTGATTTTCTTTGAATTTTAATTGGGTTTCATATAAGGACTCGACTGTCTGACTTGACGCAGTATAATTTTTGAAACTAACGTCTGTTTTTCCACACTTAATTTTCAATGCATCAAGCTCTTCAGTTACAGCAGCAAGTGTTAATATAGTCATAATTTTCACACTTGTTGTTATACTCTTCCTGAAGCTTCCTAAAGTCTTTGGTTTTTGCTTCTAATTCAGCCTTCAGGGGTTTCTGTCCTTTCCTGAGTTGATATCCTTCATATCTCAGGTCCTCAAATTCTCTTTTAAATAAATCAATTTGTTCCCGAAGAAATTTAATCGTGGCTTCACAAGCTAGAGTACATGTAACTTTAGTGAACGGAATGTTTTCAGAACTCTTTGTTTCTCTACACTTCAAAGCATCGAGTTTTTGAATTATATCAGCAAGACTAAGATGATTAAGATCTTTTGTCTTCTTGATGATGGCCACGTTCATATCCCACAATTTCGGAAGTGAATTCAATAGCTTTTTGTTTATCTCAGATTTGGACAAGAAGATCCCAGCTATATTCATCTCAGTAGTGAGTGTAGTAAATCGCTGCAACTGAGTTTCGAGGGTTTCTCCAGAGATATAATCGAACATGTTGAAGTTTTGTCTTAACATATCTTGACAACTCTCTTTCATGTTTTTAATTTCCTCGTAAACTTCAAAAACTATTAAAAGCACAACTAGAACTTAAAATAAAACCTAAAAGTCAAATTTAAAAAGTCAAACTTGAAAGTCAAACCGAAAAGCTAAATTTGAAAATTTAAAAGTTAAACGAAAAAGTCAAAGTTTAAAGTCAAAGGTCACACTTAAAAGTCAAAGTCAAAATTTTAAAGTAAAAAGTCAAAAATAAAAGTCAAAAGTTAAAAATAAAATCAAAAAATAAAAACTAAAAATTTTGGGTTGAAAATGGAATTTTAAAATAAAAAGAAATTGATTTTTGGGCTGTTTTTGTCAAATTTCGAAACTTGGATGCGAGAATGAGATGTTAAGTTTAAAAATTCGAAGGTAAGACACAAGGTGTTGGATGGCTAAGTTTGTTAAGCGCGCTGAGGTTATGATTTTGAGGTCGTGAGTTCGAACCCCAGCTCCTCCGAATACGTCCGCCCCTTTTTTTCTTTTTTAATAAACGCTGCGAAGACTGCTTCTTGCGAGGCCGAGGTGCGAGCCGGTAAACCGAAGACCGCAAGCTCGGACCCGTAAACCGAAGACCGCAAGCTCGGACCAGCCGTGAACTCTTCGGACCGCAAACCGAGGCCGTGAACTCCTCGGACCGCAAACACTTCGGAAACCCTAGCTGCTGGCCGCCACCCCCTCGCTGATGACAACCAAAAACACCACTTTTTCGACTTTTTTGCTCCAAAACTCGATCAAAAACTCTTTTTTATGAAAAACACGAAGAACAAACCCCCCTTATTTTTGCGAGATCTATCCAAAAACGCAAAAATATTTCGAAAATAAGATCAAATAATGCCCCAAATCTGACAAAATTGACTGATACAAGTTGGCTCTAATACCAATCGTAAGTCCCCAATTTGCCTGTGTATCATTCATATCCGTTTGATGGTGCCGAATCCCAATTAAACGGATGATGTAAGATCAAATAGAAGAGAAGGAGAAGAAGAATAATGATGAATCTCAATGTATTAATGAATAGAATGATCATCCGGAGACAAGAGATTCACACACACACTAACACACACTAGTTCTTCTGTCTCTCTGGCCGTAAACTCTCTTCGTGTTCATCATTCTCTACTCCTCACCCTGACACCTATATATATACATGAGAATATGGGCCAGATAACATGGGCCGTAAATGGGTTTACAAGTAGAAAACAACATGTTATTAAATCACTCATATGTATTTTATAACGGTGTTTTCATCCAGTAGATTTCACATACTACAAAATGTGATGCATGAAATGGTTTTTTATCTTAAAATACCTTGATAACAAAAGTATTAGTTTTGAAATGTTTATTAAAATGACATCAAGTCACTCTTAATTATTGTTCAAAACTCTTAGATAACTTGTGAAACCATTATTTTTACCTTCTTAAGCAAAACTACACTTATACGCATATGTTCTTATATATGTATTGATGTTATAGTTTTCATCCTTTGTTCAGTTTCCCACACCCTAGTGTAAGAGGGTGTATAAATCTACTTGAAACAACCAATTACTTTCCAGTTAATTATCATAGGGATAGTTAGAAGAAACCAAACATTATTCCTATTACAAGGAATCACAGAAGACTCAGTTCATTCATGAGTCTATACCAGTACATTACCTGATACATGAGTACATATACATATACTTACCTGATACATGAGTACGTTTACGTATGCTTAGATGATGCATGAACACGCTTACATGAATACTTGTATCTCGGCTTGCGAGGATGATTTATTAGAACTTTCTGTGTAAATTATCTTTCATATCCCAGTTCAACGGGATATCTAGGCGGGACTAACCATTCCGAATCCCAACTGATTAGCACCAGTGGTTGATGACCATCTATGGAGGTCTAAGGTTAATACGTATACTAGGTAGATCGATTTCAGGACTAACCCTCTCTCCACCCTGCTGTTGCTACAGAGGATGAGTGGACAATCTTCGGATGTTCATTAGGTTATACCTTTCGCTTATTGCGATGTTGTGTTACTCCTAGTACCCAGTGATAACACTTACATTAGTACTTTTTCTGGATAATCTTCGAATGTTCATTAGGTTATACCTTTCGCTTATTGCGATGTTGTGTTAATCCTAGTACCCAGTGATAACACTTACATTAGTACTTTTTTTGGACAATCTTCGGATGTTCATTAGGTTATATATTTCGCTTATTGCGATGTTGTGTTAGTCCTAGTACCCAGTGATAACACTTACATTAGTACATTTTCCTATTTACTTTATTTTGTGATACATTCACATAAACGAGGAGTTAGACTAAGTACTTTTGGTACTAGTCAATAGAAAGGAAAAGCTATCATTTTTACTTACAAAAACATTCGGGTCTTGGTAGAAGACTACACTATCATAACAAAACATTCGGGTCTTGGTACAAGACTACATTGTCATAACAAAACATTCGGGTCTTGGTAGAAGACTACATTGTCATAACAAAACATTCGGGTCTTGGTAGAAGACTACATTTCATACTAGTAGGAAACATGGGATTTTCTAGGGTTTTTCATACTTATATCAACCGTTCCATTTAAAGATTTGAATGACATTCATAACAGCATTCCAAAACAAGACAATAACACCTAAATACTTATGAATTCACCAGCTTTAAAGTTGATACTCGCTTTCAAAATTACTTGTATTCTCAGGTCATCAGTAAGATAGGTACGATGGCCAAATTTTGAGAAGACGGAGCACAGACAAGACTCGTCTTATTTTGATTATTCATTTTATTGTTGTACATTATGAAAGAACACACATGTATTAAAACTTTACTTTTAATGCAATGGATGATGTTTTTGCTTGTTTACTACTTTACATTGTTATGATGCTTCACATGACGTCCTCCACCCCGGAATGTTTCCGCCGTTCTTGGTTTTGGGGTGCGACAGTTTACGGCGGTAAGCTGTTTACGGCCGTAAACTCAACCGTAAACTCCAAAAATATTATAGAAAAATACAATTGCCCAGAAAAGCAAAGTATAAACCATATTTTTGATCCAACATCACCTACCTGGAGACCCTTACTCTCTGAACCAAGGAAATGGAGGTTGGATAAAGGAAGATTCGGAGGAAGAATTTGAAGAAGAACCGGAGGAAGATCCAGAGGAGGACCTAGAGGGATCGGAAGGAGAGGAAGACATGGACGAGGATTCCGAAGGAGAAACTGAAGTGTACAACCCGCCTCCTATGCCAACGCCCGGACCACAATTCCAGGGCCCGACGCCCCAATGGGCCGAGACCATAGGGCGCTGGAGCCAAGAACAAGGTTAACAACCTCCCTTCGGACCAAATGGGGAGTTCCTCAACCTTGAATGGGAAGGTCCGACTGATAGGAGTCTCCCTGTTGTAATACGCCGCATCGGATGCCAAGGTGCCCAACTCCGAACCACATACGACCAACTCCTAACGACTAACGCGATCTCCCAATTCAACACAGCAAGACTTCGACGACTGGATAAGGACTATGATCAGACCCGAAACCACACTGAGACTCTCCGGAGGGAGCTGGACGGATCTCTGGCTGAGATTGGAAAGTTTCGAGGAAATCAGGACGCTCTTGAGAGTCGTTTGAACGATGTACAGCGCCAGATCGCGGAACCTAAGGTTCGGAACATCAAACACTCCCCATGAGGAGCGATGCACTCCTTACCTCCCTCCGTAGGTTAGGTCCATGAGTATGCATTAGCGCTACTCTTTTCTTCATTTATATGTTTGACCTACGACTAAGTATTCGGAGGGTAGTGGTGCTGCCAAAATTTTCCCGTTAAGTTTATGTAATGTAGACCTACTTTGAGGTCAAATTTTCCTATCTATATGTACAAGAATTACATCAATAAAATTTGCATGCATTTTGTTTTATTTGGATATTGGCGTTAGATCTCATAACTCGATACTACAAACAATTTGCCAATGATAACTCTAAGATTCCTAAAGAGTACTTCGAAGTTATGCGTAATTAAGGGATGATCGACTTAGAAATGGTGAGTCCGCCTTAGGACCTGTTTCTTATATGGTTGTGAACCTAGGACAGACTCATCGGGTTCAACGATTTATTAAATTTTAATTTCACACAACTAGTGTACGTCAAGTAGTCTTAGGAGTGGATCAGGCATGGAACAAGAAACACAAAAGTCCATTCGAGTCATCACTACAAAAATTCATAAGTTTACTTACATAAACTACTATTATGAATTGCTCGTAGACATCCGAAAGTCGGGAGATACTATACTTGAAACCAATAATCTAGTTCTACGACACTCGACTTATAACCATTACTAAAAGACTTATACTCGTTTCGTCCTTAAAATTTTATGATAGAAAGATGCCACCCCGTAGATCTGCAAGACGCACTGGTGGAATACAAACAAATCCACCACCGTCGCCCCCTCAGTATGACCCTGTTATGTTTCAGGCTGCGGTTACGGCCGCAGTTGCGGCTGCTATGTCTCAAATTAGCACTGACGGAGCCAAGAGAGCAGGAAGCGGTACTAATAATTCTACTCAAGGAGATAGCCAAGGGCGTTCGAGGGAATGTTCCTACAAGGACTTCACGAATGGAAAACCCAATTCCTTCAACGGAAGCGGGGGCGTCATCGCTTTGATGCAGTGGTTCGAGAATACCGAATCCGTTTTCGAGATTTGTGCGTGCCCCAAAGCAAGCAAAGTTAAATTCGCAGCTTTTACATTCACCGATAGGGCCCTTACTTGGTGGAACGGCCATGTTAAATCCCTGACACTCGTCATGGCTAATTCGATAAGTTGGGAAGACTTGAAAACTATGATGCTGAAGGAGTATTGCCCAAGGGGTGAAGTGCAAAAGTCAGAGCAAGAAATGTGGAGTCTCAAGATGACGGGCTCTGACCTTACAACTTCCACTACCCGATTCAATGATCTAGCACTCCTCTATCTGACGATGGTCACTCCGGAAAGCAAGAAGGTGGAACGATACCTCTGGGGACTATCTTCCCATATTCAAAATAGTGTGTTGGCCTCAAGGCCAACCACCTTCGACAGTACCAAAGAGTTGGCACAGCAACTCATCGATCATCAGGCAAGCCATGTCAATGCGACGACCACCTCCGATCAAGCCAAAGGAGGAAGCAGCAAGAGGAAGTTATGGAACACTAAAAAGAAGCAACTGACGCAGGACCCCGCCAAGAAGCAACAAATTGTTACCATCCATGCTCCTACTACTCCTTCCACCCCAACACCACCAAGGCAATATGCTGGAACCCTTCCCAAGTGCAACTTTCACCATAATGGACCTTGTCGGGAAATGCACTGCAAAAACTATAACAAAAAAGGGGCATACCACCCGTTTTTGCAGGGCGTCTTCCCAGCAAGCCAACCCGGTCGCTAATGCTGGGGCAAGCCAAGCTTGTTATAGCTGCGGCGAAACTGGGCATTACAAGAGGAACTTCCCAAAAGCTAAAAACGCAAGCACCAGCGGTGTCGAAAGGATTTTGACCTTAGGACAGGAGGAAGCAAGGGATGATCCCACAGTGGTTACCGGTAAGTTTCTTCTCAATAACTCATATGCATGCATATTATTCGATAATGGAGCAGAGAGGAGTTTTGTTAGTCACAAGTTCAAAAAATTATTAAAAGAAAACCCCCAATCACTAAAAGATACATACGTTGTAGAAATGGCTAATGGAAAAATAGAAAGCACTAACGACATATACTTAGGGTGTACCCTCACTCTAGACAACCACCCATTTAAAATCGATCTATTGCCAGTTTCGATCAAAAGTTTTGACATCATCATTGGTATGGATTGGTTAAGCTCAAATCATGCTAAAATTATGTGTTACGAAAGGGCCGTACGCCTAAATCTGCCGAGTGGCGAAACCCTTGTCGTCTACGGTGACAAACCTAGTACAAACCTTCAAATCATCTCTTACGCCAAAGAGCAAAATTATCTCCGCAAGGAATACCACACCTTCTTAGCCCACGTAGTGGATAAGAAACACGAGGTGAAGAACATCAAGGACATTCTGGAGGTCTGTAACTTCTCGAACGTGTTTTTGGAAGACCTTCCCAGAGTTCCACCTGCACGACAAGTCGAATTTCGAATCGACTTAATCCCTGGAGCTACCCCCGTAGCCAAAACGCCTTACCGCCTAGCGCCAGCCGAGATGCAAGAACTATCCAGCCAACTGAACGAACTGTTGAGCAAAGGATTCATTAGACCCAGCTTCTCACCTTGGGGAGCGCCAGTTCTGTTTGTGAAAAAGAAAGATGGATCATTTCGAATGTGCACCAACTACCGTGAGCTAAATAAACTTACCATCAAGAACCGGTACCTTTTACCCCGAATCGATGACCTATTTGATCAACTCCAATGCACATCTTACTTTTCAAAGATCGATCTCAGATCGGGATACCATCAACTACGGATTCAGGAGAAGGATATCCCTAAACGACATTCAGAACTCGGTACGGTCACTACGAGTTTGTGGTAATGCCCTTTGGATTAACAAACGCACCCGCAATATTCATGGATCTAATGAACCGCATGTGTCGGCCTTACCTAGACAAGTTCGTGATTGTCTTCATAGACGATATCTTGGTCTACTCGAGGAGTAAGGAAGAGCATAGCCAACATCTACGACAGGTATTGGAGACGCTAAGGGTGGAAAAATTATATGCAAAATTTTCAAAGTGCGAATTTTGGATCCGAGAAGTAGACTTCCTCGGTCATGTGGTTAGTGAAAAAGGGATACACGTGGATCCCTCCAAAATCAAAGCGATCGAGAATTGGTCAGCACCAAGGACGCCTACAGAAATCTGCCAATTCTTAGGCCTCTCTGGCTACTACCGAAGGTTCATCCAAAACTTCTCCAAGATTGCCAAACCGTTTACCGCCCTAACCCAAAAGAGTGTGACCTTCACCTGGGGAGAGAAACAAGAAATCGCCTTCCAAACGTTAAAACAGGCCTTGTGCAGTGCCCCGATTTTATCCCTAAAGAAGGGACCGAAGACTTTGTGGTCTATTGTGACGCATCAAACCAGGGCCTTGGATGTGTGGTAATGCAACGAGGAAAGGTCATTTCCTACGCATCAAGGCAACTAAAGACGCACGAGGTCAATTACGCCACACATGACCTCGAACAGGGAGCAGTAGTATTTGCCCTAAAGATCTGGAGACACTACCTTTACGGAACAAAGTGTACTATCTTTACCGACCACAAAAGCCTTCAGCACATCCTCAATCAAAAAGAGCTCAACATGAGGCAGAGACGATGGGTAGAATTGTTGAATGATTACGAGTGTGAGATACGTTATCACCCAGGTAAAGCCATTGTGGTAGTTGACGCCTTAAGTCGAAAAGAATACTCGGGTCGCCGAGTAAAGTAATTAACCACGACAATCAATTCGCACCTATCCGTACAGATCATGGAGGCCCAGCTGGAAGATTTGAAGCCTAAGAATGTGGCAGATGTGGCATTAAGAGGAATGGATAAGAATCTAGAAGTCAAGGAAGACAGAGCTCGATATCTCATGAACCGAATTTGGACACCGAAATTCGGCGGGTTTAGGGACGTCATCCTGAACGAAAAGCACAAAACTCGATACTCTGTACATCCCGAATCGTACAAGATGTACCTGGACCTGAAGAAACACTACTGGAGGCCGAACTTGAAAGTCGAAATTGCTACCTACGTGAACAAGTGTCTAACTTGCGCTAAAGTTAAGGTAGAATACCAAAAGCCTTCGGGTCTACTACAACAACCTGAGATACCCGAATAGAAGTGGGAACGAGTAACCGTGGACTTCATGACCAAACTGCCTAAGACAGCGGGTGGTCTTGATACCATTTGGGTAATTGTCGATAGACTGACCAAATCCACACACTTCCTGCCTATAAAGGAGACCGATAAGATGGAAAAATTGACCCGGACGTACATCAAGGAAATTGTACGATTATATGGTGTGCTGATATCCATTATCTCTAGCAGAGTTAGTAGATTCACTTCATGGTTTTGGCAGTCCTTACAGAAATCTCTAGGGACCATGCTAGACATGAGTATGGCCTACCACCCACAAACCGACGGGCATAGTGAAAGAACTATTCAAACCTTTGAGGATATGCTAAGAGATTGTGTTATTGACTTTGGTAAAGCGTGGGATACCCACTTACCACTTATTGAATTCTCTTACAATAATAACTATCATACTAGCATCAAAGTCATGCCATTCTGTAAGGTCCTGAAACGGATCTTACCAGTGATCAAATAGCAAATACAATCATTTAGAAATAAAGAACAAGTAGAATAGAGAATGAATAAGCTTTCACACGCTTTTATATTAGGAATGATGTCTGGTACAACTTGTGGTTACAGCAGCCGTGAACTCTGAGGTATTAACAATTGACAAAAGACCTAGCACACCTCTATATATATTGGACCTGGGTCGGCCTTGGGTTTATGGCCGTAAACAGGCTTACGGCCGTAAACTCATTGTCGAGCCGTAAACTATACACAATCTACCAAAAGCTATCAATTGACTCAAAAGAACCTATTACATGGAAAGCCTAGACCAAATCACTAATTAGACCCTTCAATCTCCCCATTGGTTTGGTGCTAGCTTGAAGTCAATCTTTGTCCACGATCATCACATCATCCAGCCCGATAGCTCCATTCCACATCCGCTTATTTATGATCTCAGCAACCATAGTGGTGTATTCTTTCGCGGCAGACTCAAATATCTCCTCAGCAACCTGAATTTGAAAGTGGCTCAAATGATGAATGTCCTATTTTTTAAACTGGAACAAATCCCTTCTGTCATACAAACGAATGCACCCCTCCTTTAGTTTGATGACAACGTATGATGTGGTTTCATCTAACACTCGATATAGCATAGAGCTTAGAGATCCATCCGAGTAATCTTGAAGCATGGGAATTTGTTTGACCTGATTTGTAGCAGGCCACATCACCACCTAGAGCGGATTACCAGTTTTGGGATCAATAACGTCAGGATGATCCATTATCACATATTCAGGAGTCTTCATAGCCGGAAAACCCTTCTTTACTTGATCTTCCAAAAAGTGCTAGAAGTTAGTTGCTTGCTGATTATCCGTCGAGTTTGAGAACGGAGATTGAGATAGCTCTGAAAGATCCACCCTGGTCCAAGAGTTAAAATCATGATAATCCTTGTAAAGCTCCGTATTGCCGCTCTTTTTGCGAACAATCCACATTTTCAGGGGATCATGAAAACCCCAAGATATGATATCTGAGCGATCACCATACGTGTCTCTAAACCTTACGGCTTCGAGATCCGTAATAGTGATTTTGGATTGATTTCCTGGTGCATTCTTATCGAAACTCCTCTTGAACAAGATTTGTCCCTTCTTGGCAGCTTTCTCTTGTTTATCTCGAATGATCTCTGAAATATGTGGAACATGAACAGGTTCTTCTTCAAAACGATTTACCACTAGAGAAGTCTGAGCAGTTGGCACAGCAATGGGATGAGCTTGAGAGTGAAGATCGATTATATGCTCATCTGCGAATGTCTTATACTTATCACCAAAATTGTCTTCAAGCTTCTTTTTGAGATTAGAGTAGCTGGAGTTCAAAAGATTGAAATGATCTTGGAGCTCAGAGATTTGCATGGAATTGATTGCTTTATCTTCTTGGAGATCAGAAACTTGAATCTTCAAATTCATATTCTCACTCAAGAGATCTTCAACACGAATCCTTAGCTCGATGTTTCTCTGATCTAGCACACTCACTCTTTTCTGGAGTTCATCGATCACAGGGTCATCTTCTCATGGCTGACGTTCACTAAAAAACAATTCCTTTTCCCTTAGAAGAAGGTGCAACAACTTGTTCTTGAGCAAGATGCTGGGCCAAACGCATAGAAGCTGCATCAAGATCAGTTCTTGGAGGAGAGAATCCCGGTGGAATAGAAGACCCACCGGCTTCAAGGAATGTGCTAGGGACTTCACGTAAAGGTTCTAAAGTCACAATAGCATGAGTGGTAGTTGGAGTAAAAGGAAAGCTCTAAGACAAGCTAGACTCCAGATTCTCGAACCTAGAATCTCCTCGTCTTGTTTTATACGGAGGCTGCAAAGTCTGGTCGGTTGAGAAATCACCCTAAAGTGGCTCAGATGTAGGTGAAGCAATGTCAATGGGAGGAATCCCTGACACTGTCACCATTGGAGTTGTAGAGACATCCACTTGTTCTGTAGTAATGGGAGTTGACTCGGGAGCGTCTTCCGATTCCCTACTCTCCATTGCCGTGTAAGCAACATCACTGAGATTATCTTGCAACGAGTTGAGGTTGACGTTTGACAAAACATCATCATTAGTTCCAAAATTCGTTGGAATCTCATCTCTGTCGAAACCTTTGAGATCAAGATCCTCAAATTGATTAAGCTCAACAGTGTTCTTAGAGGACCCTTCATTATAATCTCCTTCAACTTGGACATTTTGTAGGTTATGCTCCTCTGCAACTGACACAGCAGGAGTAGTAGTCTCTTCTCCTTCTTGATCCGATACGGTGACCACATCTCCTTCTGAGATCACCTTTTCCGATGAAGTATGATCTGAAGAGATCTTGTCCGAAGATCCATGTGACTCTGTTGCTTCGTTTGGCTCAGCAAATCGTCCGAACTTGACCAACGGATACAACCCTTGAAAGACCACCTTCCCCCTGCGGTTTTGTTTAATGAGCCCAATCGTGTGGGGGGGCCAAAGACTTCATATCGAGAGTATCTCCATCCTTTACCAAATCAGGAAATTGCTTATTGATGAAGAGTTGAACGAACCGAGGGTACATTAGAAAAGTATCCCGAGTAGTGGCATTAATGTTGACCACAAACTCGTCCAGGATAAACCTAGAAAAGTTGAAGCCGATCCTCGCAGCGAGAGAAACAACAGCACCAGTGTTTCTCAAAGATATCTCTCATCAGCACCGGACCTTCTACCGGAGATGCAGCTCACGAACACATGGGCTAGAAATCTCCAATAGAGTGGCAGGAGTTTCTTCATTGTTGGTGGAGTATCACCCTCGTACCCATCTTCCTTAGAATTCTTTGAGTATCACCATTACCAATCTCTGTGGGAAAGGTCGGAAGGTCGTTGATCAACAGAGTCTCTCTCACAAAGGTCTCATCGATAACAATCTTGCATCCCTGAACGATCTCATCCACAGTGATAGCTCCATTATCGTCCCGTGTCATTTTGGCAGTCTGCCAGAACTGACGAATGATTTTCTGATAGACAGCAGTGTTCATTGTAATGGCAGAGGCCAAGCAACATTCTTGCAATCCGTGAATCATTGATTTAAAATCCTGATGAGCCACCGGAGGGTCAGCAAGAACCATCGCCAGGTTATGCATATCTGCAAATTTTAAAGCTGTCATGTTATCTACACTAAAACATACCAAGTAAGACAAGAGAGAAAAATGAGCAATTAAAATTTTAAGTGATTTAATTTTGACCCTAAAATGAATTAATAAATTTTTAAAATTAAATATTAGGTCAAAGTCAGAGTTTGCGGTCAACGAGGGTTTACGGCCGTAAACCCGTGACCGTATGCTAATGGCCGCAAACGGAGTTTACTGCCGCAAACTCTTCACGGCCGTAAGCTTCGACCGTATACTCCGACATGTCGTTTTTCGTCGATTTCAGGCTCAAAAATCATCAAATCACTGAACGAAATGCATATTCATGGTCGGAAACGAGATACCTTCAAAGCTATCGGAGTAATTTTGCAAGAATCGATACTTTTTTTTTCGAGGAGAGAGAGAGAGGGTGGGAGAATTTGCGGCCGAAATCAAAACAAAATGAGAAGGATTCCGGCTATAAACACCTTTTATACCTAGATTCCCTTTACCTAATGTCCACACAGTGTAAGGCAGAGTCCAACACAGTCCAATATTTTTCAAAAAATTTAAAAACAAATCTTTTTGAGGATTAATATTAAAACTAAAATTAAAAATATAATAAAATAAAATTAAATTAAATTAATTCTGCAAAATTAAAATTAAAAATAATTATTAGATTTTAATAGTTAATAAAAATAAAAATAAAAATAAAATAAATAGAAATAACACCAAATAAAATATACAACTTGAAAATTTAATTACTGAGAATAAATTTGTGAAGTTGGGTTCAAAGTTGTTGGGCAGCCTTATTCCACTTGTCGGTACCCTTATTTTCACGTCTTCGTCTGATCAATCACCAATATTGTGGTCCACTTAAACACGAAACATTTGTGACATAATTTTGGACAATTTACCAATAACATGACATTTTTAGCCCTTATCCTTAAGTAAATTTCTTAAGGACCATTTAGCTAACGACAACCAGGGATATTGTTGTCCACCTAAATTGAGCAGCGAGATCTACAGACAATCTGTATGTGTTCAATTTTAATTGTACTAGAACGTGTTTCCCGCTTCCTGATATGCTTCAGCCATCAAGGACTTCCAGAATACTCCTTACACCGGGTGAGCAGACAATTATTAAGAGAGAAGATAGATTTAGAATGCATATGCTATACATCCAGGTCAGATCTCTTCCACTCATGCAAAGGATGAAACATATGACTAACTGAAGTTTTTAGAGGGATTGAGAAGAGAATGATGCATATACTGTGTACCAGGTCGGATTTTGAGTCACGCAAAGGAGATAGTATATGGCTAACAGATAGAAAGAATTGCATAGAGAGAAGATGCAGAGAGATAGAATTGCATGTTTTACAGTCTAGGTCGGATCTCTCGATCACGCAGAGGAGGCAACATATGACTAACAGACAGAAAGAAAGAAAATAACCTTCTACAGACCTAATTTATCGGAATTCCCCAGTCATCCCATCCAACCGGAATTAAGGACAGAATCCGCACATCGAGGAAAAGTGAATCCACAGTTCTAGATACGGGTTTTATAGTGTTACAAGTATATTGCCGTGTATATCTCCCTGCTCAACCTATCTGAGAGTTGTATTGTCAGGCTAAACAGATCTAACTAGGTCAATGTTTGTCAAGTCCTTGAATTACTTAAGTTTTAACTCTTCCTAGTCAAGTCCAATTAAAATCTTTCGTGCCTACCAGCGCATCGAGCACAGATCGCAGACAATTCAACTTAGGTACGTTACGTAGATTCAGATTGCCCATTATCACTTGCTAATTTCATTTCCCGTCACAACACCTGCAAACAAGACTATCAGCAATATTTTTAATTTTCTGAATTTTTTATTGTTTTTGGATTTTTGAAATTTTTATTGTTTTTGGATTTTTGGTTGATACACGGGCATTTTGGGGACTTACAATTGGCATTTTGGGGACTTACAATTGATATCATCCGTTTGATTGGGATTCCGCACCATCAAACGAATCTGATTGATACACAGACATTTTGGGGACTAACAATTGGTATTAGAGCTTGGATTGTATTAGTCAATTTTGTCAGATCTGAAGCATATTTTATCTTATTTTCAAAATATTTTTGCGTTTTTGGATACATCTCTGAAAATTAAGGGAGGTTTCTTCTTTGCATTTTCATAAAAACGAGGTTTAAATCGAGTTTTGGAACAAAAAAGGGTCAAAAATGTCGTTTTTTCGCAAATCTGTTGAAGGTTTACGGCCGGAGTTTACTGCTGGAAACAGTTTACGGTCGGCGGCGGCGACAACGTTTACGGCTAGGGTTTTCGGAGTTTACGGCCCCGGAGTTTGCGGTCCGAGATTACGGCCCTCTCCGGTTTACGGCCCAATAGGGTTTTCGGCCTCGCAAACAGCAGCGCCTTAATAAAAATAAGGAACGATTTTGAGGGTGTCGGGGATAGAACCCGCGACCTCTAGTTCAACAAATCCGCGAGTTACCAACTCGGCTACCCAATCCTTTGTGTCTTTCCTTCGAAACTTAATTCATAACACCTAATTCTCGGTTCCAATTTCGCCAATTTGACACTTTTAACCCAAAAACTCAATTTCTTTTAATTTTAAATTTGTTTTTCATCCAAAATATATATAAAAAAAATTAAATAAATAAATAAATAAATAATAATAATAATAATAATAATAATAATAATAATAATAATAAATAAATAATAGTTTTTAATTTTTGACTTTTGTCTTCAAGAATTTTGACTTTGACTTTCAAGTTTGACCCTTGACGTTAAACTTTGACTTTTTCGTTTAATTTTTAAATTTTCAAATTTAGCTTTTCGGTTTGACTTTTTAAATTTGACTTTTAAGGTTGAGTTTGAGGTTTATAGTCAAAGGGCATTTTTAAATTTTAGTTTGACGTTTATGTTTTATTTTAGCTTCGAGTTGTGCTTTTAATGGCTTTTGAGGTCAACAAGGGAATTGAAGACATGAAAGAGAATCGTCAGGAGATGTTAAGACAAAACTTCAACATGTTCAATTATATTCCCGGAGAAACCCTGAAGGCTCAGCTACAGCGATTCACCACTCTCACTACTGAGATGAATATATCTTGGGTCTTTTTGACCAAATTTGAGATAAACAAAAAGCTACTGAATTCACTTCCGAAATCGTGGGATATGAACATAGTTGTCGTCAAAAAGACAAAAGATCTCAATCGTCTTAGTATAGCTGATGTAATTGAAGAGCTTGATGCTTTGAAATGTGGAGAAACAATGATTTCGGCAAACATCCCGGTCAATGAAGTTTCATGTACTCCATCTTGTGAAGATACGATTAAAATTCTTCGTGAACATAATGATTTGCTAAAAAGGGAAGTCGAGGACCTAAAATACAAAGGATTTGACAGTGTAGATTTAGATAGGATTGTTTGGACTGACCACACGATGCTCAGGTAGATTGAGCAGTGAGATAGACACGAGAACCTAAGGGATACACTAAATTAATACGCATCTAGAATAGTGGTTCGAATTTTCCTGGATGTACGGACTTATGTCCTTAATTCTGGTTCTGATAGGGAGACTGGGGGTTTTGATAAAGTAGGTATGTAGGAAATTATTTTCTTTCTTTCTATCTGTCAGTCATATGTTGCCTCCTCTGCGTGATCGGAAGATCCGACCTGGATTGCAACATATGTAACTCTATTTCTATGCACCTCCTATCTATCAAATTCTTTCTATCTGTTAGCCATATACGGTCTCCTTTGCGTGACTCAAAATCCGACCTGGTACACAGTATATGCATCATTATCTTCTCAATCCCTATAAAAACTTTAGTTAGTCATATGTTTCATCCTTTGCGTGATTGGAAGAAATCCGACCTGGATGTACAGCATATGCACTTTAAATCTACTCTCTCTCTTAATAATTGTCTGCTCACACGGTGTAAGGAGGATTTTGGAAGTCCTTGATGGCTAGAGCATATCAGGAAGCAGGAAACACGTTCTAGTACAATTAAGAATCGAACACATATAGATTGTCTGTAGATCTCGCTGCTCAATTTAGGTGGACAACAATATCCCTAGTCGTCATCAGCTAAATGGTCCCTAGGAAATATATCTAAGAATATATAATCAAAATGTCATGTCATTATTAGTCTGTTCAAAATTGTCACAAATTTTTCGTGTTTAAGTGGACCACAATACCGGCAATTGACCATATCTATTCATGAAAGTGAAGGTACTGATAAACAAGTTCAGGCTGTCTCACAACTTTGATCCCAAATATTTTTCTTTTTGTTAAATTTGTTCATAGTTTTCCTTTATGCACAAATTTAGGGGGAGGATTAATAACATAAAAAAATTCAAAAATCAAAGAAAAATCAGAAAATTTCAAAAAAAATCAAACAAAAATCAGAAAATTAAAAATAGAAAAAATAGTGTTATTTATGTTTTGTTTCTATTTTAAGTTTTCTTTTAGTTTTGTTTTGTCTGGAAAAGTGATTTCAGGTATAGATAAGACTCGGTGAGACTGTATTGAAGATTTTCTGAGCCAAGGCTTCATCCGTGATCATCGAAGAATTGTCATTCAAAGGAGCAAGAAATGAAGCTTATTCTTTCAACATTCAATCCTTCAACCCCAGAAGCAAGGTGAAGCAAAAATTGAAGATTATGTGACGGATTGCATTGAAGCCTCCTCAATCAGTCTGCTGCTATCTTAAACCTGCTGAAGTGATCCAGAAGATTTGTTCTCTCTAAAGTTCTCTCTGAAGATTCTCAAGCTGAAAGCACAAATTTTCAAGAATCTCTACAAGAAGCCTCCTCACCCAATGTGCGTTAAATGTCAAATTCTGAAGAAATGCCCAACTGCTCAAGATGAAGTCATTTACTGAAGATTCATCAAGTTCATCTTGAAGCTGTGAAGTCATCGAAGATAAATGCTGAAGCCAATCTCCAACTGAAGATTAACAAGAAAAGCCAGGTACTTTTTAGGGGGGGGGGGGGCTTGTTGAGTCATTTAAGAAAAGAAAGCTATAAACCAAGGGGGAGATTTTTGGGTCAAAAATATGGTTTATACTTTACTTTTCTAGGCAAATGTATTTTTCTGTAATATTTTATGAGTTTACGGTCAGATTTACGGTCAGTGGGTGTTTACAGCCGTAAACAGGTTTACGGTCGTAAACCCATTTACGGTCCATGTTCTCCGGCCCATGTTCCCCTTGTATATGTGTAAGTGTTAGGGGTGAGGAGTAGAGAGTGATGAACGTGTGAGACATAGACTAGAGAGAGAGAAGAACAGGTGTGTTAGTGTGTGTGAATCTCTTGTATCCGGATCATCATTATATTCATCAATACATTGAGATTCATATTATTCTTCTTCTCCTTCTCTTCTATTTGATCTGAAATTATCCGTTTGATTGGGATTCCGCACCATCAAACGGATCTGATAAATACACAAGCATTTTAGGAACTTACACATTCGAAGCTCTTTATGGCCGCAAGTGCATATCACCACTGTGCTGGGCTGAAGTGGGAGATACACAGTTAGCAAAGGGGAAAGTCCCTAATAGCACACTCACTGGCCCTAAGATCATAAGGGAGACTACATAAAAGATCCGTACAAATCCGAGAGAGACTGAAAGCATCTCGAGATCGACAAAAGAGCTACTCCGATAAGCGGCGCAAACCATTGGAATTCCAGGTTGGGGACCGGGTACTACTGAAGGTCTCACCATGGAAAGGATCAACACGTTTTGGTAGACTTGGTAAACTAAATCCAAGGTGCATCGGACCGTTCGAAATCCTTGCCAGGTTTGGCCCGGTGGCATACAAACTCCGACTACCTCAAGAGCTTAACAACGTACACCCTACCTTCCACGTGTCAAATTTAAAGAAGTGTCTTTCCGATGAGACTCTTGTGATCCCACTCGAGGAAATCGAGGTCAATGATAGTATCCACTTCGTGAAATAACCGGTATAAATCATGGATCGAGAGATCAAGAGAACGAAACAAAGTCGCATCCCTATAATGAAGGTCCGCTGGAACGCTAAGCGAGGACCCGAGTTCACCTGGGAACGCGAAGATCAAATGAAACAAAAATACCCACATCTCTTCCCAAACTCCTAAAGTCCCAGTCAAAACGCTAATTTCGAGACGAAATTCCTTTTAACGGGGGGATGATGTGACAACCGTCACCTTCTCGTCAAGTCAAAGTCAAAAGAAAGTCAATGAAAGTCAAACTGGTCAACTCAACTAGTGCTAATATGTAGGGATTTCTTTATAATTATGAATGCATGACTCGAAATCTTAATGCAAAGTAACACTTGAAAGTTTCAAGTGTTCAAAAATTCTAAACCCTGATCATTTTGAGGGAAATAACAACTCTATAAGACACTATTATGTACCCTTTGGGGTGCATAACACTCAAAATAAGATATAACCAAACCTACGACCTTTGATCTACGAAGGAAAACATTTATAAGGGCCTACGACAAGGTCTATTTCAATCTCTCCAAGTATGTGAAATCTCTCCCAAGCCTCTCTCAAAAACCTATCTTAACTATTCATAATCAACCAGGACATCTCAACCCTTAACTTAGACAAAAACCATTCAAAACGGGAAATTACTTAAGGAACAACCATATTAGGACCGGAACTCTCTGTTGGTCCGGAACTCTCTGTCAGACCGGAACTCTCTTTCTGTCCGGAACTCTCTTTCGGTCCGGAACTCTCTTTCGGTCCGGAACTCTCTATCGGACCGGAACTCTTTTTCGGTCTGGAACTCTCTGTCGGACCGGAACTCTCTTTCGGTCCGGATCCACTTTCAGATCGAGACTCCTTGCCTCAACAACATGACTCTAAACTAGGAGAAAAACCCCGTAAAACAAAAGAGCCTACATGATCCGAAGCCATTTGAGTTCGGAATATGATGAATCCGGAATCAGGTGACTCCACGCACCCCAGAATCTTCGCATCGACTCCGGACCTGGCTATTCGACTCCAGATGTAGCAATTTGACTTTGGATTGGGCAAATCGACTCCGGACTCACCTCTGTAGTCAGCTAGAATCAAGTCACGCCACAATAAGCGAGGGCTCACCCTCTTAAATCATGACCAGAGAAACACATCGCACCACATCATATCATTTGTAAAAAAAGTTTATCCAAAGGACGGTTGACTTACCCAAAAACTTATGACACGCCCTATTTCCCATAACCACTCTATGACAACCTATTGGTATTATTTCTCCAATTACCTAGGCAAATCCATATCTTTGTACCAACACTCCATCGGATTATCTTTCTCGAATCTAATCATTTGGATTTCCAACCTTCACTATAAAACCCAAGTGCAGCCCCCAACATACATTTTTCCTGTCCCTTTCATATCTCTAGAAGTCGACCAAGCCCCAGGAAGAAATTTCATGAACATTCACCTTGGTAATTCTTTCATCAATCATCTTGAATATTAATCACTCAATGAGTTCTCAACCAGGATTCTTACTCGAAAATCATCATGTTGTCCATAGATTCCTTGAACTCCTAAGTTTTCCCCAAGTATTCAGGACTTGGAACTTCACCTTCTTCATCGTCCACAAAAAAGAAATAACACAAGGTGAGTTCATACCCCTACATTTTTATGTTTTCTTCAAGTTTTAGGAGGGGGGGGGGAATACAAGTTAACACTCCTTATTTTCACTCAAACTCATACATCAGCTTTTCACAGAAAAGTTGAGTCCTAATCACAGACTGTTTTGACTTCCTTAAACCTAATATCTTTCAAAATTGTTTCGTATGCAAGATTTTAGGATTTTGCCTTTAAAATGACTACTTGCACATCTCCATATGAATTTTCCACAATTTATGGTGATTTATACAAAACTGCCTATCATTTCATACATGAATCCGGACCAGTCTGTGATTAGGAACGTTTTCACATAAGTTAGAGACTTTTAAAAATCATAATAAAATTTGTGAACATACTAGACACATTTCCTAAATTTTGAGAGTTTACGGATTTTGTTTTCGATTTTGTATGATTTTCTAAAACCGTGCAGAATGGTTAAAAACTAGTTCGCAGCTTACAATTTTCATAACACTTTGTAACATGTTGAGCAAAGTGTTTGTAT
Organism: Lactuca serriola; assembly: GCF_051521515.1. Taxonomy (NCBI): domain Eukaryota; kingdom Viridiplantae; phylum Streptophyta; class Magnoliopsida; order Asterales; family Asteraceae; genus Lactuca; species Lactuca serriola. The sequence continues at coordinate 121,505,967 of NC_136416.1, forward strand.
TTTATGACTTCATATTTCATATATGTTTTCTGTTAAGTTACAATTTAATAACAAAAGGTTCTCTCTATATGGTAGGAACCCTTTAGCATTACAAACATACATGATGGAACATAGCATTTATTATGGAAAATAAGGGATTTTCTTGGTATGCATTACATTCACAAACAAAGGATTTTCAAACTCTTCACCCAAAAGCTTATGAACTCACCAACTCAATTGTTGACATTTCTAAAATTACTTGTATTCTTAAGTGAAACAGGAAATCTATAGCTTTTGAGGATGGGACTTTATATCGTCAAACATTTCGTTTTTGGTTATCATTTTGTAATTGAATTAGAAACATGTAACTCATACTATGGTGTAACTTTTTTTTCAATTATATTTATGATGGTTGTTTTACTTTGAGCACTATTATACCCTTGTTATGATACTATACATGCGTTCCTCCACCCCCGGATGTTTCCGTCATCCTTGGTCCGAGGGTGTGACACTTTGACACCAATTTTAGAACTCGCATCTCTATGAAAATTTTTGAAGTCAACTGTAGTCCCTCCCCTAGAATCAATCCCACCCTTCATACTCACCAAGTTATAATATTTTGAAGCACCGATGTTATAATTACCAACGTTACGTATAAAGGATTCATCAAGAAAATCGATTGTCCTATTAATCCTTAATAATTGCAACTAGTCTTGAGCAACAAGTTCATGGTTGTGATCTTCAACAAACTCATAAATGTAGAACATTAAAGAACATCAAAGATTCTTGAACTTTGAAACAGCAGGGCATCTGTTCTTCTTAGAAGAAGTTCTCCTTCTCTTAACATTTGAAAAGTTCACATTAATATTTTCATTCTTGAACGACTCCGTGAAACCAGATTTACTACATGTGGAATATCTAAGATAAATTGTGCCATCATTGTATCTTTTTTTACTTGACATATTCACATAAAAACCAGATTCCTGACCATAAGTCTTGTAAAAGTCAATATCAATGTCTAACGAATCAATCTACAATCCTTTGAAAGGATTTTTATGTATCAACTTATCATAACGAGCAAGCATAAAAGACTCAGTATTTTAGAGCTCAAAATCAAAACTATAATGAGAATTACTACTCTTTGAATGATCAATATTCATACTTGAAGATGATTGATCATGAACTACAAAAGCAAAAAAACATCTATTGTATTACATTACATAGAAAATGTGGAATTTATATTGAGAGAAAAACTTATGTGATTGTTCATTAATAGTTGAATACAAATCTGAACAAGAATTAATGCTATTTGAATGATCAATATTCATACTTGAAGATCATTGATCATGAATTGCAAAAGAAAAAAAAAACATCTATTTTATTACATTACATAGAAAATGTGAAATTTATATTAAGAAAAAAAAACCTATGTGATTGGTCATTAATAGTTGAATGCAAATCTGAACAATAACTCAAAGAGCTCATAATGAATCGGTAACCTGGAGTTTATATAGAGATCATAATTGATAATGATACAAAAAAGGAAACAAATAAACAAGATAATCACAAAACTTTGAAATATATGCACAAGATAAAATAAGATTCTCAAAATCAATAAAAGTTTGGGGATAAGTTAAATGTGGAAGATGCACAAGATAGAATTGATTATCTAAATGACAAAGATGCATTACAGACGAATGATTACAAAAACAACCGAAAGAAAAGCAGTAACATCAAACGCATATTCAACATATGACATAAAATTAGCAAATTAACAATAAAAACATAACTATTTGAAGATTAAACGGTAAAATCATGAGAATTTGACAATCAGACGGGTACAATAACAATAAAAATAAGTTGATAAACAATGCATCAAAAGAACAATGGTAAAATGAAAATCTATAATTGACCTAATAATCATAAACGAAAGATGAATAAATGTTAAAAATACCAGATTATTAGCTGAAATCTGAAGAAACTATTAGTAAATTGGATGAAAAATATTGAGATTTCGAAGAACAGGCCAGAGTATTTTGGATCGATCGGTGGTGAAGATGATGGACAGTAACAGAAGAAGCTAACGGAGACAAACAAGACTATTAAATGAGAGCCTAAATTACCAAAATGCCCCTCCTTGTTTATTTTGGTTAATTAAGGGTTAATGGCCAAGATTAAAAGATAATAGATTGTTTAGATAGGTTCCTTGGTTCCTTGATCCATATTGGTTTTCTATTGAACTTTTCTCTTTCTCTCTCTCTCTCTCTCTCTCTCTATATATATATATATATATATATATATATATATATATATATGTGCACATGTAAACCCTAATTGCTTGGATCTAGGTTTCTCTAATTGAACATGCATTAAATCCAAGACTTACAATACTAGATCTAATATAAACAATTGAATCTAATCATATGGATTTGGATCTAGAACAATACCTTGGATTACTTGCTTGATACTTCTTCTTCTTGGAACTTAGAGTCACAATTGTCACTCCTCTAATGGCTTACAAACACCAATTAGCAAGAAGATGACTTGAGAGAAGGAGAGAGGTGAGAAATCGACTCTAGGGTTTCCTCAAGGATTGACTGGCCGATTTCTCCAACCCTAAGGGTCTATTTATACTATGAGCTCCTAGGGTTTCACCTTAAACCCTAATTGAATAACTTAGCCTCAAAGCAATCCAAAGATCCTTCTAGATAAGGCCTTAGACGATTTTTTAAGATATCCGTATCCTTAAAAGTAACAGATAAACTTTGACTTATATGCATTTACTATTTACTAATCAATCATACACAACAATGTGTTTTATGACATCAATTTACTGATGCGGTTTCGCATTATCAATGCACAACCAATTAATAAACAATAAACCATATATCTTGGTTTTAAGACCATATGATATTATCGTCTTGTGATCACTTGTGTCTCATTCCATAAAGTGATTCCAGCAAGCGCGGGTTTATTCCAATGCTTAAAACTTATTCATAAGCACTCATGAACGTTGCAACAAACTTTTGCTATGTCTAATACCTTTTAGAAAATCTACATACCAATTCATGACAATCTTCATTCATACCTACTTCCAACATATGAACGATTGTGGACCATTCGAATAATTTGATTATTCTTAATAACTCAATTTTTCAGGAAGTCAAAACATGCAAAGTGAAACAATAGTTAAACAATTAACATAAGACAGTAGCTTTACTTATAAATAATACGCCTTTATTTAATCATCAAATGTCAATTACATTTATCTATTACATGTTTCCAAAACTATCTAATCTAAACTAATATCGTCTTTCAGCCCAATGCTCCTAGCGTGCTGCAAATGCTTAACCTTGCTCAGTCCCTTCATAAGCGGATCTGCTGGGTTATCCTCTGACGATACCCTCTTTACTACGAGGTGTCCTTCTTCTACTCGATGTCTAATAAAGTGATATTTTTTGTCGATATGCCGAGATCTACCATGATCCCTTGGTTCCTTGGTCAAGGCAACCGCTCCCTCATTATCACAGAAAATTTCCATAGGCTCCTTTATGGTAGGCACAACTCTAAGATCACCAATGCAGTTCTTCAACCACATCGCCTCCTTTGACGCTTCGCTCGCCGCAATGTACTCTGATTCGCACGTTGAATCAGCTACGGTTTCTTGTTTGGAACTTTTCCAAGTCACTGCTCCTCCATTAAGGGTAAAGACCCAGCCCGACTGCGAACAGTAGTTGTCCCTGTCGGTCTAGAAACTGGCGTCATTATACCCTCGCACCTTTAATTCATCACCCCTTCCGAGGACTAAGAACCATTCCTTGGTCCTCCGAAGGTACTTAAGTATATTCTTGACCGCAATCCAATGAGCTTTGCCTGGGTTCCCTTGATATCTACTGACCATGCTCAAAGAAAAGGCCACATCAGGGCGAGTACATGTCATAGCGTACATGATTGAGCCAACTGCGGAAGCGTAGGGTACTCGGCTCATCTCAGCTATCTCGGCTTCTGTACTCGGACTTTGAGTCTTACTCAATTTTGCATTACTCTGTATCGGTAGTTCTCCCTTTTTCGAGTTTTGCATACAAAACCGTTGTAGTACTTTATCCAAGTAAGTATTATGACTAAGTCCTATTAGTCTCTTACTTCGTTCTCTCACTATCCTTATTCCAAAAATATAGGAAGCCTCTCCAAGGTCCTTCATAGCGAAGCACTTCCCAAGCCAGGACTTAACCTCCTGCAAAGTTGGGACGTCGTTTCTTATGAGCAGTATGTCATCGACATACAAAACGAGGAAGCTAACTATACTCCCACTGGCCTTGACATATACACATGATTCATCTTCACTTCATACAAATCCAAACTATTTGACTTTCTCATCAAAGCAAAGATTCCATCTGCGAGATGCTTGCTTAAGTCCATAAATAGACTTCTCAAGCTTGCACACTCTATTGGGATGCTTCGGATCGACGAAACCCTCTGGCTGAGCCATGTAAACATCCTCAGCTAACTTCCCATTAAGGAAAGTGGTCTTCAAATCCATATGCCATATCTCATAATCATGAAATGCAGAAATGGCTAGCATCACCCTAATAGATTTTATCTTAGCAACTGGTGAGAAGGTCTCATCATAGTCAACTCCGGGAGTTTGAGTAAAGCCCTTCGCCACCAATCGTGCTTTATACGTGTGCACATTCCCATCCATGTCGGTCTTCTTCTTGAAGATCCATTTGCACCCAACCGTCTTACGTCCGGGCACATTGTCAACCAAATTCCAAACTTGGTTGTCATACATGGACTGAATCTCGCTGTCCATCGCCTCTTTCCATTTTGCAGACTCTGGGCCTGCCATGGCTTCCTTATAGCTATTAGGTTCATCTAGATTTATTAGTGTACCATCACTAATATACGTATCCCCTTCGGTAGTAATATGAAAACCATAAAACTGGGGTTGAAACTCTAACTCTTTCAGAACGTCTAAGAGGTAAGGACTCGTTAATCAGTTCAACCGGAGTTTCCTCCTCGGGTTGAGCGCCAGCGTTAGAGGTTCCTTCATCGCTCGATTCTTGAATTTCTTCAAGATCGATTTGCCTCCCACTTTCTCCTTGGCTTATGAGTTCTTGCTTTCGGAAAACCCCTCTCCTCGCAACGAAGACAACATTGTCACTCGGTCTATAGAAGAGATATCCAAAGGATCTCGGTGGGTACCCGATGAAAATACATCACTCACTACGAGGTTCAAGCTTGTCATGAGTCTGTCGTCATACGAAAACCTCACAACCCTAAACCTTGATATGTGCCAACGAGGGAGCTTTCCCTGTCCACATCTCATGAGGTGTTTTGGCAACCTTCTTTATAGGGACTCGGTTAAGGATATGGGCGGCAGTCTCTAAGGGATACCCCCAGAATGAGATAGGTAGTGAAGCACGACTAATCATAGAACGAACCATGCCTAACAGGGTTCGATTACGACTTTTTTCCACACCATTCAGCTGCGGTGTCCTAGGTGGCGTCAATTGCGAAACTATTCCGCATTCCTTGAGATAGTCGTGGAATTCAAGACTTAGGTACTCTCCTCCTCGATCGGATCGAAGCATCTTGATTTTCCTGCCCAATTGATTCTCCACTTCATTTTTGAACTCTTTGAACTTTTCAAACGTTTCTGACTTGTGCTTGATTAAGTAAATATACTCATATCTACTATAATCATCGCTGAAAGTCACGTAGAAGCGGTTCACATCCTTTGTGGTGGATCTAAAGGGCCCACATACATAGGTATGTATGAGATCCAATAAACCCTCACCCCTCTCACAAGTGCCAGTGAAGGGTGACTTGGTCATCTTTCCAAGTAAACAAGATTCGCATGTGTCATCATCTCTAAGGTCGAATGACTCCAACACTCCATCCTTTTGGAGTTGGGCTATGCGCTTCTTGTTGACATGTCCAAGACGACAATGCCACAAGGATGCTTTATCCATACTATTGGAAGAATCCATACACAATACATCATTTCCTAGGTTATCTACAACCATAACAATTTCATAAATTCCATTACAAGGCATTGCTTCAAAAAATAAAACACCATTTAGATAAGCATAAATCGAACCATTATTAAACGAATATCTAAATCCTTGTCTAAATAAACCATGAAAAGAAATGATGTTTCTTGCCATATCTGGCGAGTAGCAACAATTATTTAAATCTAAATTCAATCCATTACTAAGCACTAAAGAATACACTCCAATCTTGGTAACAGGCGACGATCTTCTGTTCCCCATGATTAGATTTATTCTTCCAAGCTCCACATCCCTATTTCTTCCTAGTCCCTGCAAATCAGAACAAATGTGGTAAGCACACCCTGTATCAAGAACCCAAGAAATAGCATGAGATGAATCATTAGATTTAATTGTGTATATACCTGCAAAAGATGGCTTGATCTTCCCATCCTTGATGGCCTGCAGATATTGCGGGCATCTTCTCTTCCAATGCCCTATTTTGTGGCAATGATGGCACTCTGCCTCCTTTGGGTTAGGGTTGGGCTTAGAAGGATCAACCTTGGTCCCACTAGAAAAGGAACCATCTTGGGACTTTCCCTTGCGGTGGTTCTTCGAACCATCATTGAACCCATCCCATCCTTTTCCTCCACAATGATTTGATGACACCCCAAACCTTCAAATCGGAAAAATAAAACCTCAAAGATCAAATCGTAAACCTGCAAATCAAGCCTAACTAAACCTTAAACATGAAAATTCGAACTAACGAGTCGTAGGAGAAGATAAAGGATTTCAATACTCTGAACCAAATCAATGAATATGATGCAACCAAAATCTCGGTACCATTGATGCCTATGGTGGTAACCTTCCTCCACCACTTCATCTTCCTCATTATTTGAATCCATTTCCGCTTCCTTATCGCTAGTGTAAGTCGCCAGGGGCGGATTTACCTCGAGATGTGGATTATAACTTCATTAAGGATTCGGTTCATATGCCGATGGCATCTTCAATTCAAAGTGAAGGTGATTCAAGGTTCAGGGATTCGGAGAGGGAGTTTCTTAAAGGAATAGCGGAGAAGCCACCAGTGATTTTGACGCATGCAACGACACCATTGGATCCTCCATCTTTTCCTCGTCATTAAACTCACATCGGACCTCTTCTATTGACAAACACACCCACACCTTCCTCTGCTCTCTTTTCTGATCGCAGGTAACCCTCCACCAATATACTCCCAAAAAAACCTGCTCTCTTTTCCGAGGTGTGTATATTTTATGTTTATTGTTTTCTCGATCAGTAACACATGCAAAGGGTATGGAAGGTTCGTCGAAGGGTAGATATGGTGATGGTGACCAATGATTGGCTGGAGGATGGAGATGGTGATTGTCGTCGGTGACTATATGTGTGTATATGTGTGTGTGTGTTTCTCTCTGATAAGTAACAATGAAGGGTGGAGACGAAAGGGCCTTTATTATTATTTTTTAATTGAAAATCATAATAAAAACATTAAATTAATTAAAAACTAAAAACACAACTGTATTATAGTCGATTCAAATTTTGCACGGACTGTTCGCAACAAAATCGTCTTTCAGGGATGAAACGTGCAAGGTTATATCGATTGAGAAACGATCAGAGTTAATTTTTAAAAATATAAATTTAACATGTCTTTTGACATCTGTACGAGAAACGATTCGTATAATTTACTCAAATAATTATGAGAAATTTCATCAAATGACCAAAAGGAAGAGAGTGTTTGACCATTTTGACCATGAAAATTTGACTTTTGTAGAATGAGCAAGGAATCCTCATAGTCACATTCCTTAGAAGGTAAAAGGCTTTTGCAGAATCCCGTCTGAGGATCCCTTGGTCATTCTATAAAACTCAAATTTTCATGGTCAAAATGTTCGAACACTCCCTTGCTTTCGGTCATTTGATGAAATTTCTCAATAATTATATATAGTATAATAAAAAATGATTTTGAAACAGTAACACAAATTTTTAATACGTAACATATTAAAGAATATGTTTAGTGGCCTTTCAAAATGAATTGAGAATCTACGGTATGTCGCTTGCAAGAAAACATTGAGGGAAAATTTGACAGTTGTGGTTGCTTTAGAGGGTACATTGGACAACATTTATTATTAGAATTAAATAATAATAATAATTAATAACGGCATGATGTAACCGTAAATTAAAACATAAATAAATATATAAAAATTTGAAAATAAAGTCAACGTTTCTTGATGGTCAAAATTTTGGTGATTTTTCAATTCACGAATTGTCCTTGTGTAGAATTTTATATAATTAAAATAAAACAGAAACTAATTTCCGGCATGTTTTCAACAATTTGCTACGACTGAACTTGTCAAAGCCACGTCGACTGCACTTGTCAGAGCCACCTCGACGGTTTAATCGATAAACATTTTCATCCATTATTTAAAGATAATCAAATAAAATAAGAGATAAACAAAACGCAAGTAGACATTTTTATTAATATTTAATAAATTTCATAAAAATTAATCTAAAATCATAAATTTCAATAAAGATTTCACAAAATCTTGAATACTCCAAAATAAGTTGTTTTGTTAAAGAAAATTTTCAAAAAAGTTTTAAAATTTTAGTCTAAATTATGATAAAGTCTCAAACTAAATTTTATTTACAGAAAAACATAGAATACCAGTTAAAAATTCGAAAAAACCCTTTTCGGCCAGTTTTGAAGATTTAGCCGGTATTCCGTCTTTTTTCGTTAGTTTGCTTTAAATCTTGCGATTTTTTCGGAAACTACCTTATAACCAAAATATTTGGACTTTTTTGAAAATTACCATGAAATTAATGGATATTATTATTAACAAATCATTTATAAACCAAAAAAAAGTTATTATAAAAATGAAAATCATTTATAAATGATTTGTTAATAATATCCATTAATTTCATAGTAATTTTCAGAAAAGTTCTAATATTTTGGTTATTAGGTAATTTTCAAAAAAGTTCTAATATTTTGAGCAAACTAACGAAAAAGGACAGAATACCGGCTAAATCTACAAAACCGGTCAAAAAAAGTTTTTTTTTTTAGGTTTTAGCCGGTACTTTGTGCTTTTTTATAAACAAAATTTTTGTTTGGGACTTTTTCATAAATTTGACTAAAATTTTGGGACTTTTTTGGATATTTCCTTTTTGTTAATTTAGTAATAAGTTATACCGAATGGGTAGGTATTTCAAAATGAGTCATGCGATTTTGTTTTTTCAAATAGATAAAATTGGTAGATAAAACTCTATGATTTTGGTAAAAAAAAAAAAAAAAAAAAAATTAATGGTGCATTAATGGTTCCAAATTGGATATTTTTAATGGTTTTGGTCTCTATCAACTTAAAAGACTATTATACTCATTATATTTGTTTTTAATTTTTTTTATTAATATTAATGTTCTAATTAATTAAAAATCAAGGAAATGGTCTCTCTCTCTCTCTCTCTCTCTCTCTCTCTCCCTCCCTCCCCCCCCCTCTCTCTCTCTCAAATTTTCTTCTTTTTATCTCCTTTCAAAACACATAAACACAAAGTCTCAAGAACAAACATTCACCCAACACCTAGATCGATGCATCGAAGTGGTCGTCGGAGCTAGGACCTATACGTTAGGTCGTTATTGTTCGTCGCATTCAACCACCACCCAGCTAACCTACCTCCCCCCCTCTCCCCCACCTTTTCATTCCTTGCTTTCATTAGCCCCTTCATTGTTGTCCTCTGGTTCTCGTTATCCTACACCTTATAACCACTCATCGACATATGGTTCCCAACGACTGACAATGGTGGAGCTTATCTGAAATCCCTCTCTTTAAAGCCACCATCAATATCTTCCACCATCAAAACTTCTTCGAAGTCCACCACAACTCATTTTTGAAAATTAGGGCTCACATCTGATTGTTCATCTTCCTCCATAGGAGGCTCCGTCACATCCACATTTTCAAGTTAATTTTCGGTGCTCTGTTGTGTTTAATTGAACTTTTATGTCTCCATCATGTTCACATACATCAAACTCGACCGTTTTTTGAAAGCTCTTTCTCTGCCTCCATCGTCGATTAAAAGCTCCATGGTTCTTTAGTAAAAGTTGGATTTGTAGATATACAAACATCACTCATTCATGTTTGTCGGAGGAGATGATAAGGTGACACTAAACTAAAGGTAGCTACGAGGAAGGTGGGTTGATGGATCTGAGCAAACCTATGAGAGAGATCGAGGGAGATGTAGTGACATGTTTCGATGGTGAAAGAGTGTGGATGGGTGATGATGGAGGTTGAAGTTTTGATAACAATGTTAGGTCAAAACTCATAAATATGAAAATGCTCAACTAAACTAAGAACCCTCAACCTCCATCATCAACCTCCATATATATATATATATATATATATATATATATATATATATATATATATATATATATATATAAAACTTCTTTTTATACCTATGTTGGCTAAACATTTTATTATGTACATGTATACTACACACTTTAGCAAAAGTTGATATATATATATATATATATATATATATATATATATATATATATATATAGTGTTTAAATTCCTCTATTGTTCCATTTTTATTTACAAATATTTGTGAGTAATATTTGAAATTATTTTATATAAAAACCTTTTATGAATCTGTTTGCACATCTTTTTATAAAAAACACAGGTGAGAATATTTATGGACCTTATTTTTTGTAAAAAACATATTTAAATATAAAATCATAACTCCTTTATATAAAACCTTATTTTGATTATTTTTGTGCAAGTCTTTTATATAAATACATAAAGTATATATTTTAACAAATATGAATGCATTTACATATTGAACCTTATTTAATTTAGCCAAAAGCATTTTAAGTCAATTTTCATATAAAACATAAATAGACATACTAAATTGTTATTTTATGTCTAACACACATTTATTTAGAAATAAAAGTACATGTTTGCTTATAACATGTAAGGATATATCAATCATACTATATTGCATAAAAATGATATAAATGATTTTTTATACGTTTTTAAACTTGTTATTTTTCTAACAACTTATTTAGCAATATTTTGTGACATGTAATGTACATACATATCACAAAACTTATATTTATGATTCCTAACTTAGTTACTAGCATTTTAAAAATTCTCTTATATAAATATTACCAAAATAATCACAACAACTTGCAATAACTAGATATATGACACAATTAAGATATGCACATATATTAGTATCAAACTTTCATAAAAGCAAGACAAGTATGTATCTTCCTCCAAATATCATAAAATCATAAAATAAGGCCTTAAAGACTCACCCTTGATGCATGTTACTTATGGTAGACTCGAAAGGTGGCTCAGTTTTTCAAGGGTTTACATGAGAAACCGCAAACCAACAACTCTTGAGCTAAAACAAACCACCAAAACTATTTTGATTAAAGGTAAAGGGAGGGGTTATTTTGATTATTTAATATAAATAGATGTGGTGGAGGGTGGTCTCAAGTGATGGGTTTGAGCCAAAAGAACATCCTATATGCTCATGCAAACCCTAATGTTTGGATTTGGGCTTCTCTATTGTACATGCAATTCATCCAAGACTTATAAACCCTAGATCTAACATACATATTTGAAAATTAACATAAGAAATCAGATCTAGATGATTACCTCTTCTAAAATGGATTGAATTTTCTTGTCTTGGAGCTTAGAGTCACAAATATCACTCCTCTAATGGCTTACAAACACCACAAGCAAGAGGATGCTAATTGAGAGAGAGGGGAAGTGCACAATTTCGACTATGAAGATGTTGGGTTTTGAGCATTCTAACACTTCCTAAGTGTACATGCAACCCTAATAACCTTGGATCTATGTTTGTCTAATTATCATGCAAAGTTGATTTCCAAGGCTATGATACTATCTAGCATATATGGGGAACAATTTTAACTTGAATAATAGATAGAACTACATACCTTGTTGTAAGTGTTCCTTGAAACCTTGTGAGCCTAGCACCTCAAGTGTGATGCCTCAAATGATTCCACAACACCAAATGCAAAGTATAAACTTGAGAGAATACTCTAACACACTCAAAATCGGCCAAGCCCTCTTGTTTCTCAAGTGTAACCGATTTTGGGGAGAGACATGGTCCTTATATAGTGTGTTGCATTAGGTAAAACCCTAATGTAACATGAATCTTCATTTCTCAATCCATGGGTTAACTCCATGGAGCATCCATGGAGCATCCTATGGGTAGAACCCAACTTGATAATCCATGGAGCCTTTTAGCCCACTATATAAGATATGGAAGATTTACATAATCTACCCATATATTTAATTAGTTATTATTTTGATCACTTAATTAATTCTAAATTAATTCTTGATCAAAACTAATTAAATAATATTATTAATATATTAGAACTTATAATATATTAATAAATCATATGTGTTATTTCTCTCATTTAGTTTATCCAATTGCATGGTGCCATGCAACCCAAATGGACCATGCCGGGTCGGGTCAAGTGTTTACCAGAAATAGTTATGGACTTAGACACCTTATCCAACAATCCTTAACTTAGTCCCTACGAATAAGGTTGCCAAAACACCTCACAAAATGTGGACATGGAAATCTCCCTCGTTGGGACATATCAAGGTTTGGGGTTGCGAGGCTTTCGTAAGACAAGAGACTCACAACAAGCTCGAGCCTCGTAGTGAGCGGTGTATTTTCATCGGTTACCCGTATAAGTCCTTTGGATATCTCTTTTATAGACCGAGTGACAATGTTGTCTTCGTTACGAGGAGAGGGGTTCTCCAAGAGCGAGAACTCATAAGCCAAGGGGACAGTGGGAGGCAAATCCATCTTGAAGAGCTCAAAAGGGTCGAGCAATGAAGGAACCTCTAGAACATATATTAAAATTGCACTCTAGTTACTTAGTAAAAACGTAAATTTGTAGAAAATGCAGAGACATGTGGAGAGATTGGACAAGCTTAACATGGATTTCAACAAGGAGCTATCCGTTGATATGGTTCTTAACTCTTTTCCAAGTTTTTATGATCAGTTCATTCCAACTTATCATTTAAAAAACACAAAAACGACATTGATGCAACTCCACAACTTGTTACAAACAACTGAATCAAAAATGAAGAAATCTCATCCTCCTACTATTGCAAGTGCTCCTGTCCTCGCCATTCATCAAGGAAAAAGGAAGAAAAATAAATATGTCACCCAACCCAAGCGGAAAGGGAAAGCCCACATTGGAGAGTCTAGTAGTGGGTCAAAGGGGAAAGCTAACTATGATGTCCCTCCTATCAGCGATCCGAAAAAGGTCGTATGCTTTCACTATGGCCAAAAGGGGCATTAGAAGATAAGCTTCCCAAAATATCGTCAAGTGGTGAGAGAAGGAAAGGGCAAGGCGTATGGTTATTCATTTGGTATGTACATTATCGAAATCACTAACACTAAAAATTTTAATTCTTAAATACTTGATACATGATATGGTTTTTGTCACACCGCCAAACCAGATGGCGGAAATGTCCAGGGGTAGAGGCCTTCATTTGTAGTATCACAACACATGCATCATAGTAATCAAAGTACAAACAACCATTGTATTTAAAAGTATATGTATTTACATGTGTTCAATTATTGTATATTGAAACCAAAATAGTTATAAAAGAAGAAGATGTTACTCAAAATAGCTCCATCTTCTCAAAAAGCTCAGGGAGTACCTGTTTATTGTTTCCCTGAGAATACAAGTAATTTGAAAAGAGAGTATCAACATAAAGTTGAGTGAGTGCATAAGTATTTATTTATAAAAGTATGTTTTCTGTTCCATGAATCTGTAAGTTGTTCTAGAAAATCCTATATTTTCTGTTGTATATGAAAAGTAGTTTTAATCTCATAAAACCGTTCTTATCTGTAAACCAATGGTCTGTATTTTTATTCCTTTATGTAAAACTTGTAACTGTGACTGTGCCTGGTTCTACCCGCTGTTAATGTACTACTGTAGTTTGTGTTTTGTAAACTAGTAGTTTGAAAATGTACTTATGTTTAGTTGATTATACACTAACGTATTGTTAATATCTTTTTAATGAGTTATTATATCCATACAAAGACTAGATGGCCTGAAACAAAAACTTTGTAGGCGTTTAAATTGTTGATAACAATTGTCACTCATCGGCGTGTATGCCTGACTGTAGCTAGCAGCTTGAGTGTGGGGTTGTCAATCCCAATATAGATCTACACACAACTTGTTTCGATCCCCTGACTGGAGATTCTGGTTATATTATCTGGGCTTTAACTATGTTGTTTAAATGAATTAAACAACCTGAATCGAATGACTCATAAAAAGCATATAAACGTTACATGTATAATAGTTATGAAAACCCAATCATCCTGAAATAATGATTAATTGTATATCCCTGACTTAGTATTCTTAACATGTATTTGAAAGTTGTATACCCTTGATTTGTTTTGAATCAAACCTTTGTTTCTTGTAAAATGGTGTATTCTAGTATACTTGAATCATGAATTAATGTTCTATGTATCATAAACTATACCTATTATAATTTATATGTACTTTCTGAATTGGTATTAACTGTTTTTGAATGTAACCCCTTGCTCAACATGTTACAAAGGGTATTTAAACTAAATGAAATAACTTTTATATTTATATACATATACAATTATATATAAGTAAAATTTAAACGACCTTTGGACAAATAACCAGTACTATAAGCCGACAACCAATGGTCTGTATTTGTATTCCTTTATGTAAAACTTGTAACTGTGAGTGTGCCTGGTTGCACCAGCTGTTAATGTACTACTGTAGTTTGTATGTTGTAAACTACTACTTTGAAAATGTACTTATGTTTAGTTGATTATACACTAACATATTGTTAATATCTTTTTAATGAGTTATTATAACCAAACTAAGACTAGATGCCCTGAAACAAATGCTTTGTAGGCGTTTAAACTGTTGATAACAATTGTCAGTCATCAGCGTGTATGCCTGATTGTAGCTAGCAGCCTTAGTGCGGAGTTATCAATCCCAATGTAGATCTACACACAACTTGTTTTTATCCCCTGACTGGAGATTCTGGTTACAATATCAGGACTTTAACTATGTTGTTTAAATAAATTAAACAACTTGAATCGAATGACTCATAAAAGGCATATAAATGTTACATGTATAATAGTTATGAAAACCCAATCATCCTGAAATAAAGATTGATTGTATATTCCTAACTTAGTATTCTTAACATGTATTTGAAAGTTGTATACCCTTGAGTTGTTTTGAATCAAACCTTTGTTTCTTGTAAAATGGTGTATTCTAGTATACTTGAATCATGAATTAATGTTCTATGTATCATAAATTATACCTATTATAATTTATATGTACTTTCTGAATTGGTATTAACTGTTTTTGAATGTAAACCCTTGCTCAACATGTTTCGAAGGGTATTTAAACTTAATGAAATAACTTTTATATTTATATACATATACAATTATATATAAGTAAAATTTAAACGACCTTCGGACAAATAACCAATACTATAAGCCCACATCCAAACAAGGAAAAGGACCCATAATGAGTTATCAGTTCAAGCCTTTTAAGTCTTATATATATATATATATATATATATATATATATATATATATATATATATATATATATATATATTAATTTTAGGGAAAAATATAAGTTTATATAAGAGTTTAATATTTTGAAGTATTTTTGATGACTTAATATCATTTTATCATAATTTGAAATCATTTGTTTGTAACACAAAAATTGCTTGTGTTAGACTTGTATTCCCTCCGTTAAAACTATAAAAATTATGAAAATACGGGGGTATGAACTCACTTGATAAGTGGTGATTTGGATAGCGTTTCGTTTTTTGGAAAGGAGTTGATTTGGTGAAAAACCGGATTTATTTGGACATAATTTTGATGGGAGAAGGTTGTTTTTCTCGGGAATCTCGGGGCTTCAAGGCTTGCTTAGGGTTTTAGATTTAATACCAGGGCTTTGGGGGTTGTAGGTGAGGTTGTGGAAGTGGAAGATATGAAAGAGAGTGAAATTTGGTGTAAAAATGAGCTTAAAATCGGAGAGTCTCGTAGCCCTTATATAGGCCGAAGCCTCGGACCGAGGGGGATGAGTCAGCAGCGAGGGAGGAGGGACGCGTGGCTCGGCTTGCAGGACACCACCAGGTGCGAGATGCGTCGGTTGCTGATTGGGCCGCGGCCTCGGTCGAATCAGAAGGCGACACGGGGCGGACACGGGGCGGCTGCTGATGCGAGATGACGTACCAGTTACCGTTCATGCGAAATTATCCGATTCTCATTTATTTCTCGGTTTTTCAGCCAAAAACTTCCGAAATTCATAACTTTCGCATATGAACTCCGTTTTTGATGTTCGCTATATGCATGTGTAGGTAAAATTATACTCTATGACTTTCGTTTAGACTATGTCGGTTAATTTTGACATTATTTTTAATATTATTATTTTTAACAGTCCGGGATAGGAAAATCCGTTAAAAATTCATAACTTCTTCATCCGACGTCCGTTTTTGTCTGTCATTTTACCGTTGTACTACTATTGACGATACATTCAATTCTTGTTTAGGTTGTGTTGGCTAAAAATCACTCGATCTTTATTTCGAGTGTTTAGCTATATACTGCTATACTGAAACTTTGAAAAATCATAACTTCCTCATACGAAGTAAGATTTTGACGTTCTTTTTATGAATGTTCTCGGTTTAGCATATTCTACAACTTTAATATAGATTGTTAAGGCTAAAAATCATTTTATTGAAAACTCACTTTTTACACTGAACAGTGTTTTGCCGGTTTTGTCGCGGATTTTTCGATTGGTCATAACTTCTTCATTATAACTCGGATTTTATTGTTCTTTATATGTTTGGAAACCTTGTTACAATCTCTATCACTTTGTTCATCCCAATCGAGATTGTTTAATACTTTGTTTTTTAGGGTCAATTATGTAAATGTAGACAGTATGCTACAATTTCTCTTTATTATTTTAAAAAGACTACAAATTGACCTATACTATTACATAGGTTTGAAATAACGGTTTGTTACATTATCCCCCTGTTAGAGAGAATTTCGTCCCGAAATTAGCATTACAGATAGACTAGGGAAAAAGATGTGGATATTTCTGTTGTATTTGATCCTCCCGCTCGTAAGTGAAATCGTGTCCCCGTTTTGCATTCCAGCAAACCTTCACTATCGGGATACGGCTTTGTTTGGTTTTCTGAACTTCTCTGTCTAGAATCTCTATGGGTTCTTCCACAAAGTTGAGGCTCTCGTTTAACTTGATTTCCTCGAGTGGGATCACAAGAGTCTCGTCGGATAAACACTTTTTCAAGTTCGAAACGTGGAAGGTAGGATGAATGTTACTTAGTTATTGGGGTAGTCGAAGTTTGTAAGCTACAGGACCGATTCTGGAAAGAATCTTGAATGGTCCTATGTACCTTGGATTCAGTTTGTCACATTTTCCAAAGCGTATCATGCCCTTCCAGGGTGAGAACTTTAACAAGACGCGGTCACCAACCTGGAATTCCAAGGGTTTTCTCCTTTTGTCAGCGTAGCTTTTCTGTCTATCTCTGGAAGCTTTAAGTCGCTCCCGAATTTGTACAGTTTTCTCTGTAATTTCTCGAGTCATTTCCGGACCATTGAGATAGTTTTCAGGATTTTGACCTCTAGCTAGCTGCATGTCACCCACTTCAGCCCAACACATAGGGGATCTGCACTTGCGGCCATAGAGGGCTTCGAATGGAGCAGCCTTTATGCTAGTGTGATAATTGTTGTTATAAGAGAATTCAACAAGGGGTAAATGAGTATCCCATGTCTTTCTAAAGTCTATCATGCAAGCTCGCAACATGTCTTCTAATGTTTGAATCGTCCTCTCACGCTGTCCGTCGGTTTGTGGATGGTAGGCTGTACTCATGTCCAGCCTAATTCCCAAAGAGTTTTGTAAAGACTGCCAGAAACAAGAAGTGAATCTACTATCTCTGTCAGAAATAATAGATATTGGCACACCATGCAGTCAACAATCTCCTTGAGGTAAGTTCTTGTTAGTTTCTCCATCTTGTCAGTTTCTTTTATTGGCAAGAAGTGTGCGGATTTGGTTAATCTATCGACGATTACCCAAATAGTATCATAACCACCCGATGTCTTGGGTAACTTAGTTATGAAATACAATATAATCCGCTCCCACTTCCATTCAGGGATTTCAAGTTGTTGCAATAAACCTGAAGGTTTCTAGTACTCTACCTTGACTTTGGCACAAGTAAGGCACTTTCCCACAAAGGTAGCGATTCTGGCCTTCATGTTAGGCCATCGGTATAGTTTCTTGAGGTCCAGATACATCTTGTCTGAACCTGGATGAATAGAGTATCGGATTTTGTGTGCTTCAGTCATATCTACGTCTCTGTAACCACCAAACTTTGGTGTCCAGATTCGGTTCATGAAATAATAGACTCCATCATCCCTGACTTTGAAATTCTTATCCATTCCTCTCAGGGTTTCACCTGCCACATTTTCTTGTTTAGAGGCTTCAAGTTGAGCTTCTTTGATCTGTGTGGACAGATGTGAATGGATTGTCATGGTCAACGAACTTACCCGGCGTCCCGAGTATTCTTTTCTGCTAAAGGCGTCAGCTACTACATTTGCTTTACCAGGGTAATAAAGAATTTCACATTCGTAATCATGCAGTAGCTCCAACCATCGTTGTTGTCTCATGTTCAGCTCTTTCTGATCGAAGATATGCTGGAGACTTCTATGGTCCATAAATATTGTGCATTTCGTGCCATATAAGTAATGTCTCCAGATCTTTAGAGCAAATACTACTGCTCCTAGTTCAAGTTCATGTGTTGTATATTTGACTTCATGTGTCTTTAGCTGTCTTGAGGCATAGGATATAACCTTTCCTCTTTGCATAAGAACACACCCAAGCCCTTCATTAGAAGCATCACAGTACACAATGAAATCCTCTGTCCCTTCAAGAAGAGACAGGATCGGTGCACTACATAAAGCTCGCTTCAGTGTTTGGAACGTTGTTTCTTGCTTTTCTCCCCAGCTAAACCCTTTTGGGTCAGGGTGGTAAGAGGCTTAGCTATTCGAGAGAAATTTTTGATGAATCTGCGATAATAGCCAGCAAGACCTAAGAATTGACGGATTTCTGTAGGTGTTTTGGGTGCTGACCAGTTTTCAATTGCTTTTATTTTGGAAGGGTCGACGTATATTCCTTCTTAACTGACCACAAGACCTAGGAAATCCACCTTCCTAATCCAAAACTCGTACTTTGAGAACTTCACATAGAGTTTTTATGTTCTAAGAGTTTGTAATACTTGACGAAGATTTTGGCCATGTTCCTCTTTGCTTCTTGAGTAGATAAGGATGTCGTCAATGAAGACTCTGACGAATTTGTCCATGAATGGATGACACACTCTGTTCATTAGGTCCATGAACACGGCAGGTGCATTCGTCAATCCGAATGGCATCACTATAAACTCGTAATGACCATAACGAGTTCTGAGCACGGATTTGGGAATGTCTTCCTCCAAAATCTGTAACTGGTGATACTCGGATCTTAAGTCTATTTTCGAGAATTAGTTCGCACCTTGAAGTTGGTCGAATAGATCGTCAATGCGAGGCAGAGGATATCGATTCTTGATAGTAAGTTTGTTCAGCTCGCGGTAGTCTATGCACATGCGGAATGATCCATCCTTCTTCTTTACGAAAAAAAACTAGTGCTCCGCAAGGTGAGAAGCTTGGTCTTATGAAACCTTTGCTTAGGAGTTCGTTAAGCTGGCTAGATAATTCCTACATCTCATAAGGTGCAAGATGATAGGGGGATTTGGCTACAGGAGTAGCTCTAGGGATTAAGTTGATTCTGAGTTCGACTTGTCGTTCGGGAGGCACTCTTGGAAGATCATCAGCAAATATATCGGGAAAGTTGCAGACCTCATGAATGCTTGCGATGTCCTTCACTTCTTGATTTTTGTCTACCACGTGAGCTAAGAATGCACAGTACTCCTTGAGAAGGTATTTCAGTGCCTTGATGTAAGAGATTATCTAAAGGTTCGTTCTATGTTTCTCTTCATAAATAATAAGAGTTTAATTAGTTGGCAAGTTCAAGCGAATAGCTCTTTCATAGCATAGGATGTCGGCATCGTTAGGGTACAACCAATCCATACCTATTATGATGTCAAAACTTTTGATAGAGACCGGCATATGGTTAGCTGGGAAAGACAAGTCATTCAAGGTAAGAGTACATCTTATGTATATAACGTTGGTGGATTCGGATTTCCCGTTAGCCATTTCGACTGTGAAAGTTTCATTTAGTGGTTAGGAGTTTTGATTTAGTAGATGTTTAAAATTATGGCTCACGAAGCTCCTCTCACCACCACAATTAAATAGAATGCATGCATAAATGTTGTTGAGAAGGAACGTACCCATGACCACCGCAGGGTCGGCCACTGCTTCTTCGTGACCCGGTGCTAGAATCCTCCCAACTCCACCGGCATTTCCAGCTTTTGGATAATCTCTCTTGAAATGCCCTACATCACCGCATTGCTAGCATGTTTGACCTACTCCAAGGCAGGTACTTAGTTAATCGGTTGGGGTGGTATTCTACTAAATCAGGCAGTATGCCCTTTCCTGTTGCAGTTACGACACTACATTTCTTGGCAATTTCCATTTTGGTGAAAATTACACTTGTTGCATTGAGGGAGGGTACCAACATAAGGCTTAGTTTGTGCAGGGTTATTATGAACAGCGGTACGTATAGTAGCAGGTATGGTAGCAGGTACAGTAGCGACATGGACTGTCACTACTTGTTTCTTCTTTGAAGGTTCCAGAGGAGATTTACCCTTCCGTTTGTTCCAACCCTTCTTCTTCTTGTTGTTGTTGTTTTCTTTAGATTGTTCTGGGCCAGCAACCACAGAGTTTTGTCGATTTGCATGGTCAATAAGTGACTGTGCCAGCTCCTTGGCACTGTCAAAGGTAACAGGCCTAGAAGCAATGACACTTGCATGTATCTGGGGCAACAGTCCCCAAATATACCTTTAAATCTTTTTGCTCTCCAGAGCAACCATTTCTGGACACAGAATTGCCAAGTCACAGAATCGATTCGTGTATGTTGTTATGTCTGCACCGACCATGGTAAGACCCCAAAGCTCTTGCTCAAGTTTTTCAATTTCCCCTCACGGACAGTATTCCCGCATCAACATGGTTTTTAAGTTCTCCCAACTTATAGTATTATCCACTATCATAGTCAGTAACTTAACATGGCCGTTCCACCATGTTAGGGCCCTATCTGAAAAAGTACAAGCAGCAAATTTAACTTTGCTACCCTCCAGACAGGAGAAAATTTCAAAGATTGCTTCTGTCTTTTCAATCCATTGCTTTAAAACCATCACTCCTCCAGTTCCATTAAAGGTCTTGGGTTTGGCGTTCGAGAAGTCTTTATAAGTGCACTCTCGTGAGTGCTCATGACTCTCGCCATGGTTAGAAGGATGTGCACCAGCTCCCGACCCACTAGCACCAAGAGTATTTATATGAGACATGGCAGCCGCTACAGCCGCCGTGACCGCTGCTTGAAACATAGCAACGTCGACTTGAGGAGGTGGTCGTGGAGGTGGCGTCGGTGCTTCATTGAAATTGTTACGTCTTGGATGTCAACGAGGAGGCATATTTTTCTATAAAAGTCAATAGATAAAAAGATAGTGAGATATCAAGAATGAATATGAATTTGATATCTCTGAACTTAAACACTTAATTCAACAATAATCTTGTAACGAATTGGAAATAGATGTCCACTGCAAGTACAACTTGCAACAAGATAATATGAAATAGAGTGGTTATTTTTCAAAGATTATGAAAATACATGTCGATTGTATTGGTATATTAAGTACATATGGTCTGGAGAACTTGACCTTAAAGCATGTCTAAAATATACCACAATACTGAGAAAGTGTCGACATCAAACCGACCTACCGAAAATAAAATTTTCGCGGTCGTATTGAAAAACATGAAAAATAACACTGGAACATATCGGTAAACCAAAACTTTGAAATAGGATGTTTATAAAAATTGTAATAACTCTTGTTGAAGTAAAGTGCTTATTATTTTATTGATACACGGTTTTGTACATATCGTGAAAAGTGGTATATACATTCGATATATTAAACTAGTAGAAATAGTATAAACACTACATGCCGCGAGTATGGATCCTAGTACTGGGCCCTACCTTATGGGATTCTGACTCCCTTAAACGCCTCTCCAGTGTAGTCTGACGCTCTTGGAGTGCTCTTATTTCCATTTGAGCAGCTATCATTTCCACATGGAGCATGTTTACGTGATGTCTGGTTTCATCATGATCTCTGTCTAGATGATGAATATTTGTGGCGTTTTTTTGGGAGGCAGCCATGACTTCTAGGATTCGGTTGATTGAAACCCTCGCCTGATCGGTTTGGCGAGCTATACAATGAACAATGATAGGAAGAGCCCTGTCGGCTGACCCTCCATTACTGAGGTCATAGAAATCTCGGCACATTCCATAAGGTGGGTGTTAGCCCTGTTGTCTCCTCCAGTGGTATATGTGGTCTCCCCAAACTGGTGTTGGCCCTTGATATCCTTGCCTGACTGCAGGAGATAGGATGGCTGATGGGGGATTGTACACAGTAGGTTCTGTATCGGTACCCTCTGAATCTTCATCTTCTTCTGAATCTTCTTCTGGATCCTCTTTCGGATCCTCCATTATCCATCCTTCATTACCATGGTTCGGAAAATAAGGGTCCCCTGGTAAATGATATCATGTCATTGTGTATGTGCGAGAAGGACGACATGAGAAATGCGTGAAAAACTAAAGTATATCGATGTTAAAATATTCTTATAGTATTTTATGTTATGTTCTAGAGTTTCTTCTGTAGTTGGTAAGTTTTAAACTTGTTGCAACACTACTATCACTCCCAAACACATGTTGGTCATATCTCAAACCAATATAGTTGGTCTGGCTATATTAATCCCATATATGATTACATAACTGCTCAGGTTTGACTGTAGTATTCAACATCCAAATACTTTTAAGTTCTTATGATTGTGATACTATACTTGTAGGTATGAGTGTTAGTATACTTCTTGTAACTATACTTGTATGTATGAGTGTTAGTATACTTCTTGTAAAAATACTAAAAATTTTTAAAAAATATATACATGTAGTCAGAGCTCTCAGCCCCGATGTATTTATAGTTTGTATGTCTATTATGGATTGATATACTGAGTTCACTACAAACAATGCTCTGATACCAATCTGTCACACCCCCGAACCAGATGGCGGAAACGTCCGGGGGTGGAGGACTTCATTTGTAGTATCACAACACATGCATCATAGTAATCAAAGTACAAACAACCATTGTATTTAAAAATATAAGTATTTACATGTGTTCAATCATTGTATATTGAAACCAAAATAGTTATACAAAAGAAGAAGATATGACTCAAAATAGCTCTATCTTCTCAAAATGCTCAGGGAGTACCTGTTTATTGTTTCCCTGAGAATACAAGTAATTTGAAAAGAGAGTAACAACATAAAGTTGAGTGAGTGCATAAGTATTTATGCATAAAAGTATGTTTTCTGTTCCATGAATTTGTAAGTTGTTCCAGAAAATCCTATATTTTCTATTGTATATGAAAAGTAGTTTTAATCTCATAAAACCGTTCTTATGTGTAAACCAATGGTCTGTATTTTTATTCCTTTATGTAAAACTTGTAACTGTGACTGTGCCTGGTTCTACCCGCTGTTAATGTACTACTGTAGTTTGTGTTTTGTAAACTAGTAGTTTGAAAATGTACTTATGTTTAGTTGATTATACACTAACGTATTGTTAATATCTTTTTAATGAGTTATTATATCCATACAAAGACTAGATGGCCTGAAACAAAAACTTTGTAGGCGTTTAAATTGTTGATAACAATTGTCAGTCATCGGCGTGTATGCCTGACTGTAGCTAGCAGCTTGAGTGTGGGGTTGTCAATCCCAATATAGATCTACACACAACTTGTTTCGATCCCCTGACTGGAGATTCTGGTTATATTATCTGGACTTTAACTATGTTGTTTAAATGAATTAAACAACCTGAATCGAATGACTCATAAAAAGCATATAAACGTTACATGTATAATAGTTATGAAAACCCAATCATCCTGAAATAATGATTAATTGTATATCCCTGACTTAGTATTCTTAACATGTATTTGAAAGTTGTATACCCTTGATTTGTTTTGAATCAAACCTTTGTTTCTTGTAAAATGGTGTATTCTAGTATACTTAAATCATGAATTAATGTTCTATGTATCATAAACTATACCTATTATAATTTATATGTACTTTCTGAATTGGTATTAACTGTTTTTGAATGTAACCCCTTGCTCAACATGTTACAAAGGGTATTTAAACTAAATGAAATAACTTTTATATTTATATACATATACAATTATATATAAGTAAAATTTAAACGACCTTCGGACAAATAACCAGTACTATAAGCCGACATCCAAACAAGGAAAGGACCCATAATGAGTTATCAGTCCTAAGCCTTTTAAATCTTATATATATATATATATATATATATGAATTTTGGGGAAAAATATAAGTTTATATAAGAGTTTCATATTTTGAAGTATTTTTGATGACTTAATATCATTTTATCACAATTTGAAATCATTTGTTTGTAACACAAAAATTGTTTGTGCTAGACTTGTATTCCCCCCCCCCCCTTAAAACTATAAAAATTATGAAAATACGGGGTATGAACTCACTTGATAAGTGGTGATTTGGATAGCGTTTCGTTTTCTAGAAAGGAGTTTATTTGGGGTAAAACCGACTTTATTTGGACAGAGTTTTGACGGGAGAAAGTTGTTTTTCTCGGGAATCTCGGGGCTTCAAGGCTTGCTTTGTGACAACCCGATATTTCGACTTTATGTAATGACCTAAAATGTCAAGTATTGTAGCTACCTTTGAAATAATGAAATTTACTTCGAAAATGAAATATGTAAAAAGTCTTTATAAGAATATCTATTATGTTAGATATTGTGTCAAGGGTTACAGAAATACTAAGAACACTAAAATCCGAGTTATAACGAAGAAGTTATGACCATTCTAAGATTTCCGACAAAACCGGCAACACCGATTAAACGAAATACGCGAAGTTTCAATACAAAAAGAACGTCCAAATCTGACTTCGTATGAGGAAGTTATGATTTTTCCAAGATCCGAATATAGCAGTAGACAGCTAAAAACTCGAAATAGAGCTCGAGAGACTTTTGACCAAAACAACCTAAATGAGAATCGAAGGTCTCAACATTTGTAGCGCAACGGCGAAAAGTCTGACGAAAACAGACATCGGATGAAGAAGTTATGGATTTTAAACGGACTTTTCGTGTCCCGGCCCGTTAAAAATAAATAATTAAAAATAAAGTCAAAATTTTCCGATGAAGTCTAAACAATAGTTGTAGATCATATTTTCAGCTACGCGTGCATATAAAGAACGTCGAAAACGGAGCTCGTACGCGAAAGTTATGGATTTTACAAGTTCGGGGTCCAAAATCCGAGGCTGTCAGGCCTCCCCACGACATTGCACAGTTTTGCCGCGACCCGGCAAATGACTGAGGGCGTCCAATCAATAGAAGAGGATAGACTTTCTCCCCATGACGTGGCCAACCCTAGCCACGACGTGGCACTCAAAAATACCCCTATAAAGAGAACTCTTGGGGTGTCGGGTTTAGGTGCTCCATTCTTCCCTCTCTCGTGCTGAAACTCTGCGGTTAAGCTCCCGAAGCCCTCCCGAAGCCCCGGTTTTCACACTCAAGTTCCGAAGGAAGGTTCTACTCTCCCGAGATTCCCGAGAATCCTGAGAAAATCTACTTTCACAAGTCGAAGTTCTGCTCGATTTTCATCTCGTTTTCCCCAATCAATCAGGTGAGTTCATACCCCTACAAACTACACTTTCAAATGTTTATCACTGCGTTTTATACACTTTTAAGGGGGAGGGGGGGGGGAAATACAAGTAAACACACGGTTATTATCGTGTGTAACATAAAGTTTCAATATATACTCTTTTCTATCAAGTGAATCATATGTGATTCATAACTACTACATGGGAACTTTTGTATGCAATATATATTCACGACAACATCTTGTCTTTTGGAAATAAAACATGTTTATATATATATATATATATATATATATATATATATATATATATATATATATATATATGCGAATTAAACCCTTTATTTATACTTTAAGTATATGTGATCATTTATGTCACTTTAGATGTTATACTAAATAACAAGTGAACATTACACTAGGATTTGCTATACGAACGAAACACACACTTTGAATAACTATAATAGGAAGAGTTTATGAGGAAATCATGAACATTTACATACAAGAAATACTATATCAAAGAGATACTTTCATATTCAAGAACAAATGGACATTTTCATACGTAAATCTGTTTTATACTAAGTTTTGTGAGACATTTCACGTACTTTCGAGTATGCATTTTAAGTCATGTATGACATACCATAATCCCTTGTAGGGGGAGCGTGATACTTGTGTATAGATCTATACGGGATTGACAATCCCGCACCTAAGCTGTTAGCTACAGCTAGGCGCCCGCGGGCCTGGGGTGACAAATGTCATAACATTTCAACGCCTGAAGAACGTTGTTACAGGCAGTCTGGGTCATTAGTATGGTTATAAAACTCACATGGAGTATTAAGAGCTTATTGATTTACCGGGTTATCAAATGCCTTAGTGCTTTTATACTTACACAAATTTACTACTCTAGGCATGAAAAACACGATTGCATTTCAGTGTTGGAACTTTTAAACTACCACACACTTATGAACGGATATTGGATTTATAAAAGAAAACCTTCAAAACAGTCGAGTCTTTGTAGAAGACTACTTTTATATTGTTAGGAAATATTGGATTTCCTAGGAGTCTTTTGAAACATCTACAAAAAAATATCATTTGATTTTATTTAAACATTGTCACTAAATACTTATGAACTCACCAGCTTAAATGCTGACCTACTCTTTCAAAACTACTTGTATTTCTTAGGGATTCAGCAATACAGGTAAACTACTGCTTTTGAAGAAGGGACGCTGCGGCGTTAGTTTAATTTCATTTTGACAACATATTGTAATTGATATTTTGGAACCTGTAATACCCACAAACGATGTAACTTTTTCAATTATATATATATGTTGGTTGTGTTTACTTTCTTTACTATGTATTCAACTGTTTCGATACTACATGAAGTCATCCGCCCTCGAACGATTCTGCCGTTCTGGTTTGGGGGTGTGACAGATTGGTATCAGAGCAGTGTTTATAGTGAACTAAGTATATCGAACCACATAAGATATACAAACTATAAATGCAAAGGGACTCAAAGTCTCTGACAAAACGTTTTTACACCTAAAACTTTGTTTCATTTAACTCAGATTGTTTTGGGTCGTAAAAGTACAATTACATGCATGCAACAAGAAGTATTAAGACAAGTTGGACACTACGATTAGACCTCGACATATGTAATCGGATTTGGGACGAATATAGCATGATCAACTATATTTATCCGAGATTGGACTAACATGTGTCGAGGAATGGTCGTAGTGAGCAACAAGTCAAAACTTACCAAAATAAACATTAGTATCAAACATACAAATTTAAATACTATAGGAGTATTTGGTACGTGCAATAGTTTAATCGACATGCTTAGTTTTACATGCTTCAAGTTTTGTTCAATTCCTATAACCCTATTCTTGTATAGTCAAATGGTTGGATTCATTCCACACGGAGACCCCTACTATCTCAACCAAGGTAAAGGAGGATGGGTCGAAGAAGATCTCGAAGAGGATGAAGAACCTATCGAGTTGGATGAAGCGGATGACTCTGGGATAGACTCAGAACCAAAGGTAATCAACCCACCACCCGCACAACCTCCTGTCTTTGTGAGAAACTTTCAGGGACCAACTCCCGTTTGGGGAAGTCACCTCCACCATTGGAGCCAACAACAAGGGATACGTCCTCCCTACAGCATGTGTCGGGATTTCTACGATGTCCGCGGCGGAGGTTCGGCCGATCGAGCACTCCCAGTCATGGTGGGCAAGCTAGCCAACCAGTCCTATCAATTCGGGGTTCAAGCTAGCCGGATTTGGGAAGTCAATGTGGAAGTACAGGTGCATACTTCTGACATCCGCCGGCTGGATAGGTTGCAGGATGACACCCAACTTCGTGCCGACACGTTCCAAGAACAAATGATTGCAGCCCTCTCTGAGCTGAGGGAACAGCAAGCCGCCTTTGATAGGCGCCTTATGGAGGCAAAGCAATCAGACACGGAGTCAAGCTCCAAGCGCAACCTACGTCGCAAGAAGTGCTTGTTGATCCCAAAATTTTGATATAGAATAGGACCATCGGCTAAAAGTCTTACTTTCTTTAACTTCCTGTAATCGGAGACCTTTAGAAAGGTCAAAATTTTCTAACTTCGGATGTAACGCAACCATATGTTTAATATATATAGGGCATATCTCTTTCATGTGTTAAATATGTGCATTTCAGTCGAGTTCATGAGTTTGTTTATTTATTGTTTAACTCCATTGGTAAAACAAACTCAAAGCCTTGAGTTGGTCAAACCAAATTTTCGAACTATTAAAAATAGTTAACTCATTGTCAATCAACTCTCAACCACCAAAACTTATGATCTTTTATTTTTTTCCTTATCAGCACGATGCCGCCCCGTAGATCTATACGTCGTGTCAACAACGCACCACCTCTACCACCACCTCCCCCGACGGAAAATGACGCTTTGATAGCTGCTGTAACGGCTACAGTAACAACGACAATGGCCCAAATGAGTAACAATGGTTCTGGTGGGGGAGTAAATAGTTCTACGAATGGACAACGTCAAGGTCGTTCGGGGGATTGTACATATAAGGATTTCATGAATAGCAGACCCATTACTTTTAATGGGACTGGAGGGATAATGGCTCTATCACAGTGGATAGAGAAAACTGAAGCAGTTTTCGAGATTTGTTCTTGTCCAGAAGGGAGCAAAGTGAAGTTCGCTGCTTGTACCTTCTCTGAGAGAGCTCTGACATGGTGGAATGGCCATGTCAATTCACTAACACTAGTAGTGGCTAACTCTATGGGCTGGGAGAATCTAAAACAAATATTACTACAAGAGTACTGTCCAAGGGGCGAATTACAAAAACTTGAACATGAACTTTAGGGCCTTACTATGGTAGGCTCGGACATCACGACCTATACCAATAGGTATAGTGATTTGGCAATCCTTTGCCCAGGGATGCTTGCTCTAGAGAGTAAGAAAATCGAAAGATACATCTGGGGACTGTCACCCCAAATTCGAGGAAGTGTTCTAGCTTCCAAAACAATCACCTTCGATAGCGCCAAACAGTTGGCACAAGCTCTCGTGGACCATGGGGTCTGCCAAAACTTCGCAACCACCGCACCGGAGCAACCTAGAGTAAGCAACAACAACAACGATAATACCAACAAAAACAACAAGAAGAGGTTCTGGACAAAAGAAAGAGTCAACCTTCACAAGAACCTTCTAAGAAACAACAGATTGTGGCAATCCATGCCGCTACTGCCCCCACTACTGCTCCTGTTACCCCCACCCCAGTAAAGCGATATGATGGGAACTTCCCGAAGTGCAACAAGTGCAATTTCCACCACAATGGAAATTGTCGGGAGATGCACTGCAACAACTGCAACCAAAAGGGGCACACTGCCCGTTTCTGTAGGGCACTGACATGACCAATCACCCAAGTCCCTGGGGTCGGTGTGGGCCAGACGTGTTATGGTTGTGGTGAGGCTGGACACTACAAGAGGGACTGTCCTAAGGCAAGGAATGCTGGCGGCACGGGACGAGTGCTGGCAATAGGGCAGAATGAAGCAATAGCTGATCCCACGGTGGTTACGGGTACGTTTCTCCTCAATAACGTTTATGCATGCATACTCTTTGATTGTGGTGCGGAGAGGAGTTTTGTGAGTCATAAATTCAAGCACGTACTAAAATAGAACCATAAAACACTCAATAAGATATTTACAGTAGAAATGGCAAACGGTAGAACAGAAAGCACGAACAATATGTACATAGGCTGCACACTAACTCTAAACGAACACTCATTCCAAATCGATCTAATGCCGATCACTATAAAGAGCTTTGATGTCATCATCGGTATGGATTGGTTAAGCCTACACCATGCCGATATACTTTGTCACGAAAGGGCCGTTCGCCTAAATCTGCCAAACGGCGAAACTCTTGTCATTTATGGTGACAAACCCAGTACCAATTTACAAATCATCTCTTGCGTCAAAGCCCAAAAATACTTACGTAAAGAGTACCATGCCTTCTTAGCCCACGTGGTAGATAAGGAAAAAGAAACGAAAGGCATCAGAGAAATTCCAGAAGTCAGCGATTTTCCCAATGTCTTCCCTGAAGATCTTCCCGGAGTTCCACCAGAACGTCAAGTCGAGTTCAGAATCGACTTAATTCCCGGAGCTACCCCAGTAGCCAACTCGCCATACCGTCTAGCACCGGCAGAGATGCAGGAGCTATCCAGCCAACTAAACGAACTACTCAACAAAGGGTTCATCAGACCAAGCTTCTCTCCTTAGGGAGCACCAGTGTTGTTCGTAAAGAAGAAGGATGGATCTTTCCGCATGTGCATCGATTACCGGGAACTCAACAAGCTCACTATCAAGAACCGATATCCCTTACCACGCATTGACGACTTGTTCGACCAACTCCAAGGAGCGAGTTATTTCTTAAAGATCGACTTAATATCCGGGTACCACTAACTACGAGTCTTGGAAGGAGATGATTCCAAAACAGCTTTTCGAACTCGTTATGGTCACTACGAGTTTGTAGTGATGCCCTTTGGATTAACAAACGCACCGGCGGTGTTCATGGACTTAATGAACCGAGTATGTCGTTCATTCTTGGACAAGTTTGTGATCGTATTCATCGACGATATACTCATCTATTCAAAGACTAAAGAGGATCACGGTCAACACCTCCGACAATTCTTGGAAACGCTAAGAAAAGAGAAGCTATACGCAAAATTCTCCAAGTGTGAATTTTGGATTCGAAAGGTAGATTTCCTAGGTCACGTGGTTAGCAAAGACGGAATACACGTGGACCCTTCCAAAATCAAAGCAATCGAGAACTGGTCAGCTCCAAGAACCCCAACAGAAATTCGACAATTCTTGGGCCTTGCTGGCTACTACCAAAGGTTCATACAGAACTTCTCGAAGATTGCGAAACCACTTACCACCCTGACCCAAAAGGGTGTTACTTTCGATTGGAAAGAAAGACAAGACCCTGCATTCCAAACACTGAAGCAAGCTCTATGCAGCGCACCTATTTTGTCCTTGCCAGAAGGAACAGAAGACTTCGTGGTCTACTGTGATGCATCTAATCAAGGTCATGGATATGTACTAATGCAACGAGGTAAGGTCATCGCTTACACCTCAAGACAACTCAAGACGCACGAAGTCAACTACACTACCCACGATCTTGAACTAGGAGCAGTCGTTTTCACGCTAAAGATCTGGAGACACTATCTTTATGGCACAAAATGCACGATCTTCACCAATCATAAAAGCCTCCAGCACATTCTAAACCAAAAAGAACTCAACATGAGGCAGAGACGATGGATTGAACTACTTAGCGACTACGAATGCGAGATTCGCTATCACCCAGGAAATGCAAATGTAGTAGCTGATGCTCTTAGTCGAAAAGAATACTCAGGCCGCCGAGTGAAATCCCTAACCATGACGATCCATTCACATCTGTCTACACAAATCAAGGAAGCTCAGAGGGAAGCCTTGAAAATAGAGAATGTGGCAGGTGAAGCCCTAAGAGGAATGGAAAAGAATCTTGAAGTCAAGGGGGACGAAGTTCGTTACTTCATGAATCGAATCTGGACACCGAAGTTTGGTGGATTCAGAGACGTGGTCATGAACGAGGCGCATAAGACTTGATACTCCGTGCATCCAGGTTCGGACAAAATGTATCTGGACCTCAAGAAACTGTATTGGTGGCCGAACATGAAAGCAGAGATAGCTACCTATGTGGGCAAGTGTCTGACTTCTGCCAAAGTCAAGGTAGAATACCAGAAACCATCAGGATTACTACAACAACCCGAAATACTTGAGTGGAACTGGGAACGGATAACCATGGATTTCATAACCAAATTACCCAAGACAACAGGTGGACTAGACCCCATCTGGGTAATTGTTGATAGGTTAACCAAATCTGCACACTTCCTACCCATAAGGGAAACCGATAAGATGGAGAAGCTAACTCGAACTTATATCCGAGAGATTGTACGACTGCACGGTGTACCAATATCCATTATCTCTGACAGAGATAGTAGGTTCACCTCGTGATTCTGGCAATCGTTACAAAAATCCCTAGGAACGAGGCTCGACATGAGTACTGCTTACCATCCACAAACCGACGGTCAAAGTGAGAGGGCCATACAAACCCTAGAAGATATGCTAAGAGCTTGTGTAATCGATTTTGGCAAAGCATGGGATACCCATTTACCACTAATTGAATTTTCGTACAACAATAGCTATCACTCCAGCATTAAAGTTGCTCCATTCGAAGCGCTCTACGGCCGGAATTGCAGATCACCACTGTGCTGGACTGAAGTAGGTGACACACAACTAGCCAAGGGACAAGTACCCGACAACACTCTCACTGGCCCAGAAATCATAAGAGAGACAACCGAGAAGATTGTACAAATTCGGGAACGACTAAAGGCTTCAAGAGACAGAGAAAAGAGTTATGCGGACAAAAGACGAAAGCCCTTGGAATTTCAGGTCGGGGACTGAGTACTATTAAAGGTCTCGCCCTGGAAAGGGTTAATACGTTTCGGAAAACGGGGGAAACTAAACCCAAGGTATATCGGACCATTCGAGATCCTCACAAGGATCGGCTCGGTAGCCTACAAACTTCGTCTACCGCAGGAAATCAGTAACGTACACCCTACCTTTCATGTGTCAAACTTGAAGAAGTGTTTGTCCGATGAGACCCTCATCGTCCCTTTAGACGAGATCGAAATCAACGAGAGTCTCCACTTTATAGAAGAACCAATTGAAATCATGGATAGGGAAATAAAGAGAACAAAACAAAGTCGCATCCCCATCGTGAAGGTCCACTGGAATGCAAAGCGAGGACCTGAATACACCTGGGAACACGAAGATCAGATGAAACACAAATACCCACATCTTTTACCCAAATCCACGAGTGTTTTTGTTACACTAAATTTCGGGACAAAATTCCTTCTAACGGGGGGATGATGTGACAACCCGATATTTCGACTTTATGTAATGACCTAAAAAGTCAAGTATTGTAGCTACCTTTGAAATAATGAAATTTACTTCGAAAATGAAATATGTAAAAAGTCTTTATAATAATATCTATTATGTTAGATATTGTGTCAAGGGTTACATAAATACTAAGAACACCAAAATCCGAGTTATAACGAAGAAGTTATGACCATTCTAAGATTTCCGACAAAACCGACAACACCGATTAAACGAAAAACGCAAAGTTTCAATACAATAGCATTTAGCCTTAAGTATCTAAATGAAAGTTATAGATAACATTAAACCGTGAGCGTACACAAAAAGAACGTCCAAATCTAACTTCGTATGAGGAAGTTATGATTTTTCCAAGATCCGAATATAGCAGTAGACAGCTAAAAACTCGAAATAGAGCTCGAGAGACTTTTGACCAAAACAACCTAAATGAGAATCGAAGGTCTCAACATTTGTAGCGCAACGGCGAAAAGTCTGACGAAAACGGACATCGGATGAAGAAGTTATGGATTTTACACGGAGTTTTCGTGTCCCGGCCCGTTAAAAATAAATAATTAAAAATAAAGTCAAAATAAAGAACGTCGAAAACGGAGCTCGTACGCAAAAGTTATGGATTTTACAAGTTCGGGGTCCAAAATCCGAGGCTGTCAGGCCTCCCCACGATGTGGCACAGTTTTGCCACGACCCGGCAAATGACTGAGGGCGTCCAATCAATGGAAGAGGATATACTTTCTCCCCACGACGTGGCCAACCCTAGCCATGACGTGGCACTCAAAAATACCCCCTATAAATAGAACTCTTGGGGTGTCGGGTGTAGGTGATCCATTCTTTCCTCTCTCGTGCTGAAACTCTACGGTTAAGCTCCCGAAGCCCTCCCGAAGCCCCGGTTTTCACACTCAAGTTCCGAAGGAAGGTTCTACTCTCCCAAGATACCCGAGATTCCCAAGAATCCTGAGAAAATCGACTTTCACAAGCCGAAGTTCTGCTCGATTTTCATCTCGTTTTCCCCAATCAATCAGGTGAGTTCATACCCCTATAAACTACACTTTCAAATGTTTATCACTGCTTTTTATACACTTTTAAGGGGGGGAAATACAAGTAAACACACGGTTATTATCGTGTGTAACATAAAGTTTCAATATATACTCTTTTCTATCAAGTGAATCATATTAGATTCATAACTACTACATGGGAACTTTTGTATGCAATATATATTCACGACAACATCTTGTCTTTTGGAAATAAAACATGTTTATATATATATATATATATATATATATATATATATATATATATATATATATATATGCGAATCAAACCCTTTATTTATACTTTAAGTATATGTGATCATTTATGTCACTTTAGATGTTATACTAAATAACAAGTGAACATTACACTAGGATTTGATATACGAACGAAACACACACTTTGAATAACTATAATAGGTATAGTTTATGAGGAAATCAAGAACATTTACATAAAAGAAATACTATATCAAAGAGATACTTTCATATTCAAGAACAAATGGACATTTTCATACGTAAATCTGTTTTATACTAAGTTTTGTGAGACATTTCACGTACTTTCGAGTATGCATTTTAAGTCCTGTATTACATACCATAATCCCTTGTAGGGGGAGCGTGATACTTGTGTATAGATCTATACAGGATTGACAATCCCGCACCTAAGCTGTTAGCTACAGCTAGGCGCCCACGGGCCTGGGGTGACAAATGTCATAACATTTCAACGCCTGAAGAACATTGTTACAGGCAGTCTGGGTCATTAGTATGGTTATAAAACTCACATGGAGTATTAAGAGCTTATTGATTTACCGGGTTATCAAATGCCTTAGTGCTTTTATACTTACACAAATTTACTACTCTAGGCATGAAAAACACGATTGCATTTCAGTGTTGGAACTTTTAAACTACCACACACTTATGAACGGATATTGGATTTATAAAAGAAAACCTTCAAAACAGTCGAGTCTTTGTAGAAGACTACTTTTATATTGTTAGGAAATATTGGATTTCCTAGGAGTCTTTTGAAACATCTGCAAACAAATATCATTTGATTTTATTCAAACGTTGTCACTAAATACTTATGAACTCACCAGCTTAAATGTTGACCTACTCTTTCAAAACTACTTGTATTTCTCAGGGATTCAGTAATACATGTAAACTACTGCTTTTGAAGAAGGGACGCTACGGCGTTAATTTAATTTCATTTTGACAACATATTGTAATTGATATTTTGGAACCTATAATACCCACAAACGATGTAACTTTTTCAATTATATATATATATATATATATATATGTTGGTTGTGTTTACTTTCTTTACTATGTATTCAACTGTTTCGATACTACATGAAGTCATCCGCCCTCGAACGATTCTGCCGTTCTGGTTTGGGGGTGTGACATGCTTAGGGTTTTAGATTTAATATCGGGGCTTTGGGGGTTGTAGGTGAGGTTGTGGAAGTGGAAGATATGAAAGAGAGTGAAATTTGGTGTAAAAATGAGCTTACAACCGGAGAGTCTCGCAGCCCTTATATAGGCTGAAGCCTCAGACCGAGGGGGAGGAGTTAGCAGCGAGGTGGTAGCGAAGGAGGAAGGACGTGTGGCTCGGTAAAATTATACGTAGGTAAAATTATACTCTACGAGTTTTGTTTATATGCACACGTAGGTAAAATTATACTCTACAAGTTTTGTTTAGATATCATCAGCTAATTTTGACTTTATTTTTAATATTATTATTTTCAACAGACCGAGACAGGAAAATATGTTAAAAATTAATAACTTCTTCATCCGACGTCCGTTTTTTTCTGTCTTTTTACCGTTGTACTACTATTGACGAGACCTTCAATTCTCGTTTAGGTTGTGTTAGCTAAAAATCACTCGATCTTTATTTCGAGTTTTTAGTTGTATACTACTATACTGAAACGTAGAAAATCATAACTTCCTTATACGAAGTCAGATTTTGACGTTCTTTTTATGAAAGTTCTCGGTTTAGCATATTCTACAACTTTCCTTTAGATTGTTAAGGCTAAAAATCCTTTTATTGAAAACTCAGTTTTTACATTGAAAAGTATTTTGCCGGTTTTGTCACGGGTTTTTCGATTGGTCATAACTTCTTCGTTATAACTCGGATTTTAGTGTTCTTTATATTTTTGGAAACCTTGTTACAATCTCTATCACTTTGTTCATCCCAATCGAGATTGTTTTATATTTTATTTTTTAGGGTCAATTATGCAAATGTACACAGTATGCTAAAATTTCTCTTTATTGTTTTAAAAAGACTACAAATTGACATATACTATTACATAGGTTTGAAATAACGGTTTGTTACACTTTTCACATTTGTTCTGATATATAGTATATAAAGGTAATTGAAGAGGTCAAGCATGGGAAGTTGAACCAGGTCATGGGAAATAGGCGTTGTCCGCATGTTACTAGGATCATGATTTATGAGCTGATGTTTGATAATGGTGTTAGAGTTGATTTTCTTGATTGTCGTTATTCTTGTGATATGACTAGAAACATAATTTCATTTCATGCTTTATTTAGACAAGGATATCATTACTCTTTTGATATTGAAAATGGTTCTATTTATTTTTATAAGAATGGTGTTTTCGTTTCCAAAGCTTATCCTCGTAATGGTGTATATGAAACTGTTGTGTGTGTTGAGAATGATGGAAATAATATGTATAACACTGATTCATCTATTGGTTTAGACAAAGCATGCTTATGGCATTGTCTTCTTGGACATATAAACAAGAAGTGCATTGCCTAACTCCAAAAGGTTGCAGTGTTGGAATCATTTGACCTTAGGACAAATGATGAATGTGAATCTTGTTTATTAGGCAAGTTAACCAAGTCACCTTTCATAGGAGTTATGAAAAAGGTAAAGGTTTGATGGACCTCATTTATACTGATGTGTGTGGGCCCTCCAGACAGACCACAAGGGATTCTAAATGATACTATGTGACATTTGTTGATGATTGTAGTAGATATGGTTGTATTTACTTAATCAAACATAAATCAAAACCTTTGAAAAGTTCATAGAGTTTAAGCACGAAGTAGAAAATAAACTAGGCGGAAAGATAAAGATGCTTTAATTCGATAGGGTGGAGAATATCATAGTATCGATTTCAATAACTATCTTACGGAATATGGAATAGTTTAACAATTGACCCCTCCTAGGACACCACAACTTAATGGTGTAGTTTAGAGAAAAATTAGAACCTCATTATACATGGTTCGTTCCATGATGAGTTGAGCTTCGCTTCCTATATCGTTATTGGGGTATGCCTAAGAGACAACCGCCCATTTTCCTTAATCTTGTTCCTACCAAGAAAGTTTCTAAAACGCCTAATGAGATCTGGAGTCGTAAACCTCCTTTACTCACACATATTTGTTAGATTAAGGTATATAAGCTCATAACTAAATTGGTATATTCTTGTAATTAAACGCAAAGTCCTTTTCGGATTTCCCTCACAACCAGAAATAGCTAAAAATGACATTAGGAGAGAGAAGGATAACTTATTAGATTATTATATGATTAATAAAGTAATTGGAAATAATGGGGAAATGGTTTGTTAATATATTATGTGATTAATATATTAATTAGAAATAGAAAATTGATTTGTTAATTTATTATGTGATTAATAAATTAATATGACATCAATAGTTAAATGATTGATTTGTTGATATATATGATTAATAAATTAATATGAAATCAATAAGAATTAATTAATTATTAGTCAGAATTAATCTAGAATTAGTTCGGGATTAACTAGAATCAATTAAAGGTGTGATGATTAAATTGTAATTGTTTAATAGTTGAACAAAAGAATCAATTCTAGAACCCTCCATGGTATGGACGGTTATGGATGGATTTCTATGGTTTTTGGAAGCCTTTTAGTTGCTTATAAGGAAATGCTTTGTAATGTGAGTAAATCTATATTTAATCAATTCAAATCTGGCTTTGTCTGGAAGTTACCTAAACTATATATAGGACCCACCGAATAATTATTGTAAATATATATGGAGCCCAAGATTGTCTGCCAAAAGAGCCCTTGTGGAGATAAGGGGGACTCAAACATAGATAGTCACTTATATTACTGTGTCACACCAATGTGTGATACACCAATAGTCCCCCTGAGATTCATATGCTCGATGTTGATAACCAGGAATGTACTGAGCCATGGGAGTGTGGGATGTCATCTCTGCTACCATGTAAATATATATGGGGCCCAAGATTGTCTCTCCACAAGATCCCTTGTAGAGAGAAAGGGGACACCAACATATATAGTCACTTATATTACCTTGTCGCATCGATGTAGGATGCACTAACAATTATTTTGGTGCATAACCTTCCTAAGATGCTTCTGAACAAAAATTCCTTCTCCTCCTTCTATTTCCTCTTCATTCTAGGGTTTCTAGGGTTTTGGGTGTGAGCCATTTTAGGCATCATACTTTTGGTGCTAGCTTTTTCAAGATCCACATAAGAAGGGATTCAAGGAATTATTTACTACAACAATTCAAAGGTATGTAACCTTAACTTTGTATTTTCGATTATATTAGGGTTCTTACAGGTTTTATTGTTTATGCTATGTTACCTTCAAAGTGTTATGAAATAGATCCTTGGGTTTCATGTACCCTTAAGTGTTAAGAGAAATTCCGCAAGTATATAGTTTTTGTAACCTTAAAAACCCATCAATATCAAGGTCTGGAACCCATAGACGAGAGGTGCATATTCATGTGTTACCTACGAAAGTCTTTGGAAGTTTTTTCTACAAACCAAGTGACAACGTGGTCTTTATAGCTCGAAGGTGAGTCTTTCATGAGAAAGAGAGAGAAGGAGAGAGAGAGAGAGAGAGAGAGAGAGAGATCACATTCAAAGAGGATAATGGGAGTGCAATTGATCTTGAAGAAATTCAAGAGACAACTAACGATGAAACTTTAGATGACACTATGTAACACTCATTTTCCAAAATGGATCAGCTGAGGACTTTAAGGGGTCAAAGAGAAGGTTTTTGGGGAAGACCTTATGCCATGACATTGTACATGGAATACCACAACATGGCATCACATTGGATGGAAAGTGTATTTTGTTGGACACCACAATGTTGCAAGAGGGATACCACGATGTGATGGTTTTTGTTGCCCAAACCCATGATGCCACGTTGTAAGAGGGATGCCACAATGTTGCAAGAGGGATGCCATGTTGCAAAAGGGATGCGACGATGAGGGATGCCAAACATATCATATAACGGGCCCCGCCCAATTGAGATACAGGCCCCACCCACACTCGAATAATAATGATATTCGGGCACCGCCCACACTCGAATAACGACCCCACCCAATGAGATACGGGCCCTGCCCACACTCGGATAATAATGAGAGATGGGCCCCGCCCAAACTCAAGTAATAGAGAGATACGGGTTCCACCCAAACTCAGGTAATAGTGAGATACGGGTCGCGCCCACACTCACATAACGGGCCCAGCCTATTACGCACACATATACAAGTATATACAAGTATCAAAAAGACAAGTATAATAACATAACCAGTCTAGGGTTGGCCTTGGTGCCTTAGACCCGCTAAACCAGAGAGGAAAGTCACCTCGAATGCAGAAGTTTGCTGTAAGAAATCCAAAGTTGCTGCTTTGACGACTTCCCAAGCTATCAATACCAAAATAACACCCAATTAGCAATTGTGTTCCAAAATATGATCCATAATCCATACTTGGGGTAAAATGACCATTTTAACCCTGACCCGACATGAACTAAAACTGAGGCCCAAGCCCAAAATCAAAAGGCCCAAAACTATAAGATCCATAAGCCCACTAATAGGTCAACTTTCCAAATTGGGCCTAACCCATATGGGCCTTATTCTAAAGCCCAATTCCTTATCCAATAATAAATCTCAGATGGCGCAAAGGCCCAAACAACATGTTCAAAATGAAATAAACCCAAACCAAGCTCGTGAACAATAGCCCAAAAAGCCAACTGATGGACCGAACAAATTACGTTCCCTGGTGGAGTGTAGGGCGTTCGTTGGCAGGCCACAAATTGGGACCCCTTGCCTGAACGTGTCTCGTTCCCGAGATGAAGACACGGTCTTCCCGACCATTCACTAAAAATCACACCAATGACTTAACACCTTAAGTCCAACGTACAAATCCTCAAAATAGCTTCATATCAGTGACTTAATCCATAAAGTCAAAGGCTTCAAGGCTTTGCATGGATTAATGAAGCACAACACCAAAGATGAACTCCAAAGGTCAAAATCACTTTAAAATGACTTAAAAACTTCTTAATAACTTAAGAGCTCAATCCAAACTTCCAGATCTGATTTCAAGGGACTTCTTAAGTCATAAAGTTTCTTACTTTATGACTTAGCATAACTCAATGGAACACAAATCAAAACCCTAAGTCCCTAACTTCATCAAATGACTACCAAATCATGCATGGAAGGTTTATTCCTATCATGATCCAAACTTTGTGACTCCATAACCTCAACAAGGACCAAAGATGAAGCTCAAGGGTTCTGGAGTAACTTCTACTCACAAGAACCACCTCAAAGGGACCAAAACCATAACAAGATACCAGTTAGCTAGATGTACATGAAAGAGTTTTCAAGGTTGAGACTTTACACCTCCAGAAGATAGATCTAGGTGCACAAAGCATAGATCCAGAAGCTCCAAGTCAAGAAATGACCCTTCAAGAAGTTCCCTCTTCCTCCTCAAGCACCAACAGACTTATAAATCACCTTTAAAGCTCAAGAATCACTCACATGAAGGCTAGGGTTTCGTTCTTAGGGTTAGAGAGGATGGAAGCTGAATGAAATGAGGGTTGGAAGTGAGTTAAGGTGTTTCAATAGGGTCCAAGACCCTAAATTAGGGTTTCCATATAACATGACGAATGCGATGCGTTTCCATGGGGAATGCAAGGCGTTCCAAAATTCTCTTGTGTCCAACTTCCTTTTTGAACCCCATGAGTTCCTACCTGGTACGCCATGCGTACCTGTTTTGGCCCAACACCCCTCTAACTTCAAATAGTCATAACTTTTGCATCCCTTATCCGTTTTCGATGGTATTTATATCTCCAAAAAGGTAACGAGAAGCCCTACACTTCTATAAACTTTATTAGTCTTAAAACCAACCGAAATTAAATCCAAAATTCATAAAAGGCACGAACAAACGCCTTTACCAATACCCTTGGGCTCTAAAACACAAACCGAAAATGCGGATCATCTAAACTACATCACCCACCTCCAAATGAGCCCAAACTCAATTCCTAAAGGGTTCTAAGTCTTCTAATACCCACTCCTTGATCACAACCCCGCAATGGGAAACGATTCGAAACATGGCATTACAACACTCCCCCACTTAAATTATTTCGTCCTCGAAATCGCTTTTTACTAACCCTTACATCAAAACAACTTGAGGAACGCAACCAAAAATTATGTGCATAAAACAACCTTCCCAAGGAAAACGAACCCAAACCGAACTTCCAACCCAAAGAAGAACAAATCCTTAGCTCCTGAAGAAAACCTCTTCTTCCATTTTGAAACCTGAAATCAACATTTGTCTGACTCCCCGGCAGACCGCCCATGTTGGAACATCACCGAACCAAGTCTTCATCGATTAACAGACCGAACACAACACTCCCAACCTTGATCATCTTAATGTTACCAATAAAACATAGTCATTGACCATAACTAGATGCAGAACACCTATACTTAACAGAAGGCGCAAATAATGCTTCGAGTAGAAGATCCATCCCTGCAACGCTTCGACTCAAACAAGAGTTGCACAACAGGGCCAAATCAATTACTCTAAGATAATTTAATCCCACTATAGGTGCCTTAGCACTTCTGAACAACAAGCTATTCCACCCACACGAATCTTAAATCACTACTACTGTCTGAAACATCACACTGCCTCCTAGTTGCTTTCCCAAAAGTAGTCGAGACCTCCCTGGTCCCAATTTGTTTGCCAACTATCTAAAATATTGGACCCCTACTTGGTTTCTGAACCAAAAGACACTCATACAGTCGCCCCACGCGACTTCCGAAAGAAAACCTCAATTGGCACTAATTTTCCCGAACCATCATGAAACTAACCCGATGCTAAACTAAACGCTATCGGACCAAGTGTAGTCTTAACTCATACCCGGTCTCCCACGACCTACCGGTTCCTGATTCCAAACATGTGGTGGCCCTCCCACAACCTTGCGAACAGACTTACCTTGGCCTGAAGCATCCATGAGCGAATCACAGATTTGTCACAATTTCACTACTGAATAGGGACCGGTGTATGCTACGGGCCACCCCATAGTCTTACAACACTTCCCACACTAACCGACCGAATGTTACAGGCCACCCCCAAGGTCTTATAACGCTACCACACTAACCTCTAACTAGTGAATGCTACGGGTCACCCCGCAGTATTACAACACTTCCACCTGGCAACAATCGCCACCCGAAGCCTTACTGCTAGTCTATCAATTCGAACACATCCTGAGTCAAGCATGCACTCAACTAAACACCCAATCTGAACCCAAGTCATGACTGGAACCCCAACCTAGGTCCCCTAAGCCTGCTATCAAACACTAAGAAGACGTGAACCCAATGTTGGGAACTTTCCCGAACTCCCAACCTGAACAATTCTCAATCCAGACAGCCACTTGGGCCGCCTTCCTCCCCATCGGGGATGCGAAACTCATCCTAGTTTCATAACTACTTCTGCTCTTGAGTACCTGAACGATTCTCCCCTACTTTGATTTGAGTAAGTTCTCATAGCACATGATAATTGCAGTGTTCCCAATCCTTTTTACCCCTTAATGATCGATCTGCAGGTAACCGACATTCACCTATGTTAATGTTCCATCACTAGCCATCCTAAAAGACCGTATAACCCCTAAAGACCAGTTGAACACCTCAAGAATCCCAAAAACAATGATAATTCCAGATGCTTAAAATGATACCCCACTCAAATCTTAAAGTCCAAAGGACAGATGCTCCAACCAAAACCTCAGCAACAAACCACTTCCCTCAACACCCTCAAAAACCAATCCAAGCACAATTGCTAAAACCACTGAATCCCGGTGATACTGGACCACTAGCCCGCTGAATCCTGACCAAAATCCAATCCAACCTCAACACCCTAAAACACCAATCCAAGCACAATTGCTAAAACCACTGAGTCCAGGTGATACTGGACCACTAACGAGCTGAATCATGACCATAAGCCTTCCACACAATGCACCTGAACCGATCTCGACTACAACCAAGATAACATTAAACACTCCAAACCCGCTATAAGAGAAACAACCCTTCACTAAACCACTAATGATTCATGGCATGCAAAAGGCATATAACATTTCTTGAAGATATAACCCAAACATAAGCATAGAAATAAACCCAATATACGTTTACCCAACCCAATGCAAGATTCCAAACAACAAAATACAGATAAAACCGAGAAGAAAGCAAAAGATACATACCCACAACATCGCTTGCTATAGTCCTGACCTCCCCTGCATGACACTGCAAAGCCCGACTCCTCTCTGCTGGGGATCCTGCCCTATCATCTCATTGGTGATCCTCAAAGTAGCCGGAGTAGGCGCACTCACTGCTCCTCCCCTCAACATCGGACAGTCGACTTTCTGGTGGACCACCTGATTGCAGTGAAAACATAAGGGGATTGCTCCTTGAGGACAATCCCTGCTGACATGACCAATCCTGGCACACTTGTAGCAGCCCAA
This sequence comes from Lactuca serriola, assembly GCF_051521515.1. Classification (NCBI taxonomy): domain Eukaryota; kingdom Viridiplantae; phylum Streptophyta; class Magnoliopsida; order Asterales; family Asteraceae; genus Lactuca; species Lactuca serriola. The sequence continues at coordinate 121,550,143 of NC_136416.1, forward strand.
ACCCCTGGAACGACACACTTCATCATGCGGGTTCCCACATATACTGCACTGACCCCGGCCTTGCTAGCCTCTCAAAGGCTGATCAGAAGTCTTGGGTCTCTTCCCGGGACCCTCCACTGTATGCACCTAATCTTATCCCCTCTTTCCGAGGTGATCCAAATCGATCTCCCACTCCCGGGCTCTAGAAACCATATCATTCAGGGTCTTGCACCCTAGAATACTCACGAACTCTGTGATGTCATCCCGTAGCATATCATGATACCTCACCTTCTTCATTTCCTCATCTGCTACATACTGTGGTACCAATAAATCCCTCTCCCAGAAAGAAAGAATGGGAGCTCCAATGATACCCATAACCTCCGAACAGAACATGCCGAAGCACTCATCCCAGATCTCTGAAATACTACGAGAAATCTCCGATGAGATGAACACCCGCATCTGCTCGCTAATCGGCTCAGCACCTGCACCTGAACTGTGACCTGAACCAGAAGCAAAACCAAAACCAAAACCATCTTCCTGCATGCTCATCACCAAACTGAAATACAACATGCCAATGATCAAAACATACCCAAAAATCCTCCTTTCCATAAGCTTCATAGGTTCTCCAAGACTCTCACGGATTCGAGTATGGATCCTGTGCTTTTAGTAGTACGGGCCCAATACTACATTCCACACCTATCCATACTTTCCTCAACAGTAATCCCAGATCCTCTAAGTCACCTCCTCAAACCTATACACCAAACTGACTACCCCGTACCATTAAACCCGCTTAAACATATCCTAGGTTCCTGAACTCACCCTGCCCTCAACTGCTGAAGGATTCCCATTAATGTCAACTAGCTACCTCATGAATATAGTCACATGCAACTGATATTAGATAATCCTTCAAGTAAAAGACTCAGTCCTAGAACGGTTGGACTCAAGCGAGAGTTGTGTAATAGGACTAAGTCCATCACTCTGAGATTATTCAACCTGCATAACATCTGACTTAACATATTCACTTAGTAGCTGGTACACGTCACTAAGAGTCCAACAAATGACAAAGCAAGCAACATTCAGGCAACGGAAAATATAACCAACATACACTAATCAATCCATTCAACCCACCAATCACGAATCCATACTTTCATACAATTCTAAAGCTCATACAATCAGGCATATAAAGACATCTCTCTTATCCTATAATACTGAGCAGAACCTTAGCCCTAATCTAGTATGTAATTCTCATAATCATATCATATATCATAATAACATGTATTGGTATTTTGGGAACCACTTACTTGAGCTTGGCCGATTTCACGCATCACACCCCAATCTTTGTTTAGAAATTTCATTTTACTTATGTGTTTATTTTATAAAAATTTCACCGAACCCTCAGTTTGACTTCAGGCACACCCGAGAGTATGCCCGAATCCTTCATACCAAGGCTCTGATACCAACTTGTAACATCCCGAAAAACAAAGGTAAAATTTTCATTTTTATTAAAATCAAAACACCATTGTAACTTTATCCAAACATTTAAAAGAATTTCAAAATAAAACAATTATCAGAGTTCATTCCCAAGGATCACATACTGCGGCAAACACGGGTGTATGTGCTGTGATCAAGCCAGACTCTTCCTTTTCGAACAGGAGGTACCTGAAACCATAAACCACAAACAGTAAGCACAAAGCTTAGTGAGTTCCCCAAATACCCCATACCAAACATATCATATAGCAGACCCCGCCCAATTTAGATACGGTCCCCGCCCACACTCGAATAATAGTGAGATACGGTCCCCACCCACACTCGAATAACGGGACCCACCCAATGAGATACGGGCCCCGCCCACACTCATATAATGGGCCCCACCCAATAAGCATACACATACAAGTATCACACAAACAGCAAATATAATAACATAACCAATCCAGGGTTGACCTTGGTGCCTTCGATCCACTAAACCATGAGGAAACATACCTCGAATACAGAAGCTCGGTGAAAGAAATCCCTAGCTGCTGCTCTGACTACTTCCCGAGCTATGAATACCAAAATAACACCCAATTAGCAATTAGGTTCCAAACTATGATCCATAATCCATACTTGGGGTAAAATGACCATTTTAACCCTGACCCAACATGAAACAAAATTGAGGCCCAAGCCCAAAATCAAAAGGCCCAAACCTATAAGATCCATAAGCCCACTAATGGCCCAATTTTCCAAAGTGGGCCTAACCTGTATGGGCCTTATTCTAAAACCCAGTAATTCCTTATCCAATAATAAATCTCAAATGGCCCAAAGGCCTAAATAACAAGTTCAAAATGAAACATACCCAAAATAAGCCCATGACCAAAAGCCCGCTGATGAACCGAACGTGTTACGTTCCCTGGTGGAGCGTAGGGCATTCGTTGCCAGACCACAGATCGGACCCCTTGCCTGAACGCGCGCGTATTCCCGAGATGAACATAAGACATTCCCAGTCCTTGACCAAAAATCAAACCAACGACTTAATACCTTGAGTGTAGCGTCCAAATCCTCAAAATAACTTCATATCAGTAACTTAATCCATTAAGTCGAAGGCTTTATGCCTTTGCATGGATTAATGAAGCCCAACACCAAAGATGAACTCTAAAGGTCAAAATCACTTTAAAATATCTTAAAAAGTTCTTAATAACTTAAGACCTCAATCCAAACTTCTTGTTCTGATTTCAAGGACTTCTTAAGTCATAAAGTTTCCAACTTTATGACTTAGCATAACTTAATGGGACCCAAATCAAAACCCTAAGTCCCAAACTTCATCAAATGACTACCAAATCATGCATGGAAGGTTTATACTCATCAATATCCAAACGTTATGACTCCATAACCTCAACATGGACCAAATATGAAGCTTAATGGTTCTGTAGTAACTTCTATTCACAAGAACCACCTCAAAGGGACCAAAACCATAACAAGATACCACTTAGCTAGATCTACATGAAAGAGTTGTCAAGGTTGAGACTTTATACCTCCAGAAGATAGATCTAGGTGCACAAAGTCGAGATCCAAAAGCTCCAAGTCAATGAATGACTCGTAAAGAAGTTCCTTCTTCCTCCTTAAGCACCAAAATACTCATAAATCACCTTTGAAGCTCAAGAATCACTCAAATGGAGGCTATGGTTTCTTTTATAGGGTTAGAGAGGATGGAGGCCGGAGGAAATGAGGGTTGGAGGTGAGTTAAGGTGTTTAAATAGGGTCTAAGACCCTAAATTAGGGTTTCCATCTGACCTGACGAACGCAGCACGTTCCCAAATGCTCCTGCGTCCAAATTCCTTTTTGAACGCCATGCGTTCCTAACTGGTACGCCATGCGTACCCGTTTTGGCCCAACACCCCTCGAACTTCAAATGGTCATAACTTTTGCATCCCTTATCTGTTTTCGATGTTCTTTATATCCCCCAAAAGGTAACGGGAAGCCATATATTTCTATAGACTTTATTTAGTCTGAAAACCAACTAAAATTAAATCCATAATTCATAAAAGGCCCGAACGAACACCTTTACCGATACCCATGGGCTCTAAAACACAAATCGAAAACGCGGATCATCCAAACTACATCACTCACCTCCAAATGAGCCCAAACTCAATTCTTCAAGGGTTCAAAGTCTGCTAATACCCACTCCTTGATCACCACCCCGCAATTGGAAACGATTCGAAACATGACACTACAATTTCTCTCTTAATTCTCAACCTTTTCTTGCAATTCCAGTGGATTTTTCATAGAGTTTTTCGAGATTTTATATAACGCCTAAGATTGTTTCGTTTATAATCCACTCAAACGGCCAATTTAAGTCTCTAATCAAGGTGGCGGTTTTTTATGGTTTAAAACTCATTTCTTTATCTAATTAAACCAAACTACACCTAATTATATTTCAAAAATAAAAACTAATATATTTAGTTAATTATTATTATTATTATTATTATTATTATTATTATTATTATTATTATTATTATTATTATTATATATATATATATATATATATATATATATATATATATATATATATATGTGTGTGTATGTGTTTTGCGGAATAACTGAAAAACTCGACATTATTCGACCAAATATATGAAATATGACATGTTAAACTAAATAAATTATACAAAATGACATGTGAAAGTTGACTTTGTTTTATTTTTTTGTGAAAAATATATTTGGAAGAATTTAAAAACCCTATATAATAAACCTACTTGATGAAACCATAGTTTGAATAGCTTTTAAAAGACTATTTTATAAATTATTTTTAATTTGACATGCATGACGACTAAAAAAAATTAAATAAATAAGTTAATCGTAACTCAAAAAATATATTTGCTTATACTTATTTAAATAAGTTAAGTGAGTTATTAACGTTTTAGAGTCGCCTTATATAAAAATAGATAACGTTTTGGCAGTTTTGGTGGGCCGTTGACCAATATTTACAAAAGTATTTAAACAAGCCCCATTTTGCATGTGAAAAGAAAGAACAACATACTTGTAAAACAAAAAACAGAAACATCACCAAATATATTTAATAAAAATATATATTAAGAAAAATACTCTTTATAAATTTTAAAATAATCATCAAGTTGGAAATTGAACTAACATTTTATGGCTTGATTCATTTTTTTCCAAAAAGGTGTTTGAACCCAGTGTTTTTGTTAACGAAAGTTGTTTCGATACTCTAAAGTTTTGAAATCGTCTTCATACTGAAATCATAAAAAGTCTGTTTTCCGTTTAAAATCAGAAAAAATACCCTTTTAAGGACCTAACGGAAAGTGTGACCGAGGGTTCATGTCCTAGGACAAAAATATATATTTAATAGTATGATTAAATAATATGTTAGAATCTTATCTTAGTATTAATAAATTTGATATGTATATAAAAAGTTATATTTAAAGGTTTATTTTAATAAATAAATATATTAAAAAAAAATACTTTTTATAAATTTTAAAACAATCATCAAGTTGGAAACTTGGTTAAATTGGACTAACTTTTTATGCATGGCTTGATTATTTTTTTCCAAAAAAGTGTTTGAACCCAAGTTTTTCTTAACAAAAGTTATTTGGATACTTTAAAGTTTTGAAGTTGTCTTTCTCTTTCATAAGATGTATCCTACGAAATCATAAAAAATCCGTTTTCCATTTAAAATAACACAAAATGCGCTTCTAAGAACCAACACCTATCGGAATGTGTGACCGAGTCCGTGGTGGACAAAAATATAAATTTAGCATTACGATCAAATAATGTGTTGAATCTTATCTTCGTATTAATAAATTTGATATGTATATAGAAATTTTTATTGAAGGGTTATTTTACTTTTCACACAGAACATTCAAAATAATGACAAGCCAAGATGATCTCGTATGAGTAGTTTCAAGTTATCCAATACCCGGTATAGAACCTGATGATGGCTTGCTGACTTCGGGAAGGGTCGGTTAAAAACCTAATTTCATCATATAAACACATTAGTTAAAAGATTTTTATCGGTTGAAATTCTATTTTTTTCTGAAAAAAAAAAATGTTACTTAGTTAATTATAGGTAAAATGTTGATGTAAATGGGTGTACGAGCGTGTCAAATTAGTATCACCTAGAATTGAGTGGGTCTAAACTCATCTTTGTTTGGTTGAAGGTGCATGTTAATTATGCGACGCTGATAGTACTACACGTCATATAAAACATGCATACTTACGTCATAAAGCAGGCTTAAAACTGATCCGGACATAGTCGTAAAACATGCGTGATTTTAGGAACTAGATAGCTTGTGATGAAAGAAAAGACTCCCAACCCGACAGTGTGACATAATATCGACTCCTATAGATACGTAGAAATATAACACCTCAGTTTCATCAATCTCACACAAAATCTTGTTAAATTAAGTATCACAATGAAACCTCAATTCTCGATCTTCAAACTTTTTCTCTCCATCTGTTAATTATTCGTAAGCAGCAGCTGCAGATCATGAACCGGTCGGACCAAAACGAGATCTTGGTGAGTTTCATGGCTGATTATATGACCATTTTTCTCTGTTAAGTTTGAACTCACTCGTTTTCAATATGATGGATATGCAGTTACGTGTTTTTCTGAACCAAAAAGAGGGGCATACGTGAACGCACCACCGCCAGTAGGATACTCCGACGAAGGGTGTCACCACCATATCTAAAACTCAGGCTCCCGTGCATCTAGCTAGTGAGGTGATAGTTTCCTTATTGTAGAGCTTGGAGAAAACCGTTTGAACGTGATTCAAACTTCTCAAAGGAATAGCTCGACATTAACAAGCAAATACGCTTCTTTTCGGTTATATGTGTGTAAGCCTAAGCCATATACACTCCAAAGAATACACAACGCATAACTAGCTAGAGAGCGAAAACAAGAGCAAGAGTAACAGAGGGACTACGTAAGGATGCCTCCAATGGTCATTTTTATACGTCGTGCTTATGCATGCGTATCAATAAAATTCAACGACTTCTTAATGAATATCAAGGACTACCTTTCGCGAGAACCACTGTTGCCGGTTAGCAACACCACCATTCTGGGGTTCATGGTATCGTCTCTGCTCAACTTCTTACAGCTCGTTCCTGATTCACCTTTTCAGACACACCCAAAAAGTGTGTTCTTGGCATTAGCCAGTCTGGTTATGTACGGAGCATCATGCGATGCTGAAGACAAGTATACAAATCATGATCCTGTATACGTTAATATCGCACGTCATGGAAAGATCCTATTTGGTTCTTTGTTGCTGGCGTCATTGACGTCTATTCTTGTACCTAGCTTCATTCAGCCAGTTGTGTACATAGCTTACATCGCGTTCAATGGCTATGAGTTATTTCGTTGGTTGTACAAGAAGATTATGGACCAAATCCGAGAAATTGACGCGCATTTACCATGACCGGCCATGTGCTATACAAAGATTATGGATACTTGTATATACATTGTATATACAGCTCTTCAAGTATTTTATTATATGTGTGTTTTGTTTGTTTGAAAATAAATGTAATATTATGCTAATTATAATGAATTCATCAAATATTGATTCATACACGTTACACGTACCCAAACAGTTAAGCCTTCACTTAATTTCTGTTAACAACAATATTATTGGCGCTTGGAGGAAGATAAAGCCAAACAAAAAAATATTAGTTTGCTCGAAAAAAAAAAGAAAAAAAAAAGATCACCATTTTGGGCAATCCTCGGCTTTATTAAATATTGCTTGGCAAATATAATTAATAGTTGCGGAAGTTATAAAAACTACAATTAAATTAGAGGTGAAAGTGTCGCTTTAATTTTTATATAAATGTTTCACAAAGATCTTGTTTAAATGTCTAAAATTACACATAAAAATATATCACTACAAGAATAAACATCTATAACGAGAATATCCATAAGGACGAAGAAAGCTATCTCAATAGATCACCTATAGTGATGAAATGTTATATCTATAGGATTGCCCAAATTTTTACTAGTTAATCTAAAGAAATGATATGTCGTTTCGATAGGTTATGCGAAAGAAATTTCGTGTTTGTGAAAAGATATAGCTATGACTTGTCGTCCCGACATAACCAAAACATTATTATTTTTTCTTTTTTCTTAATTACACCATGCAAATTGATAATACATTGTCTTTTTCCTTCTGTAATTAGAGGCGAAGTGTTGTTGCAACAGGTTATTTTTGCAGGCTAATGAATACCTATAGTGACGACAATTTGTCACTAAAAAAAAGTTAAATGTATTTTATATATATATTTAATCCGTTTAATCAAAATACTGGATAAATTAAGTTGTTTTGTTTAAAGTTATGAGGTCGACAGGTTGTCCCTATATGGTTTTTACTCTCTAAATCGAAAATACCTCCTCATTCTCTTATTTAATAGTAAATCATTTCACTTTTTTCTAATAAGATCTGATTCAGCACATCTGAGATAATCAGCTAATGGTGATAAATCAAATGGAAAAAGAGGAGGGTTTTCATATTCATTCAATCATAATTCATATTGTCATCAGAGGCTACATATACATATATAGGAGTCGTATTATAGAGAAGCACACATGTAATCACCACTAAATAAGTAACTCACATGGGTGATATGTTATTTTACTAGGCAATCCCTATACTATTTATACTTGCCAAAAGAAGGCCCACAAACTCGTAACAATGCCTCCCCCAAAAGAGGATCCTTGACCCCAAGGATCAAAAGAAGGATATATGTTTGCAATCAACTTTGTAGATTCCTAAGTTGCTTAATAACTACTTCATAAGCCATTCAATTTGTGCCTTATTCTTTCTCTTGATTATACGAACTTCTAGAACAACTTGAAGGACATTTATATCAGAATGAACATGGGTGTTGGGCAAATTTGAAGGTGGAGAAGGGGTTTCATGGTGTTTCTTAAGAAGGGATACATGGAATGTAGGGTGAATAGATGCGGAAGCAGGAAATCGAAGATTATATGTGACCGTTCCAACCTTTTTAATGATCAAAAAGGGACAGTAGAACTTTGTGGAAAGCCTTTGATTGATAAGAAACTCAACTGAGGTATGTCGATAGGGTTGGAACTTTAAATACATCCAATCTCCCACTTCAAAGGTCCTTTCAGAATTTTTTTTTGTCTACTAACTATTTCATATAATTTTGGGCTTTGAACAATTTTCTTTGAGTTGTTGGGTGGTAAGCTCTCTAGAATTAAGACTTCGAGCTATAGTATCCATTTTGCTTTCTCCTGGAAGATAAGGAAGATGCAGTGAAGGAGTTTTCCCATAAACAACTTCATAAGGAGTGCAACGAATGGTTGTATAGAAATTGATAATATACCATAATTTAGCTAAAGAAATCCATTTACGCTATTCAGATTGAGGATAATATGATGTTAAAAGCATCTGATCTATATGTCATGCAATGCTATAAACTCTTCCAAAAAAAAAGTGGTAAGAAAAACCTTATCTCGGTCAGAAGCTATCAAATTCGGAAAACTACAAAGTCTTTAAATATGCTGAAGGAACAATTGGGCAACATCAAAAGTAGTAAATGGATTCTTAAGAGCGAGGAAGTAAGCATACTTTCTTACTCGATCAATAATTAGGAAAATCATGTTTTTGCCTTCGAAGGTGGGTAGCCCTTTAATAAAATCCATCAAAATCTTTTCCCACATAGAATTTGGTATGGGAAATGGTTGGAGTAGCCTTAGTGATGCAGCTAAGTCTACCTTACATTGTTGACACACAATGCAATTTTGAATGTAATAACGAGTCGCTTGATGAATTTTAGACCAAAAAAATAGAGTCGAGATTCTTTTTATTGTCATAGTCAACCATGAATGGCCTCCTTGGGAAGAATCATGCATCCACTTGAAAATTTCTGCTTTAAGATCAAAGTCATTGGCAATAACTAATTTATTTTTTCTTCATAATTCATTGTTGGTCCAAGAATACTTTAGAGGGGAAGTTGGATCACGTTTCAGATCAACTATCATTTTGTTAAAGGTTGCATCTTTCTCCCAACTGAGATTAATTTCCTCCAATAGTTAGGAATTAGCAGCAGAAACAACAAGTTGAAACAATTCTCCATGTAAAACTCTAGATAATACATCAGCATCTAAATTATCTACTCCCTTCTTGTAACTAGTTCGATAACTAAGACCATGTAATTTTAAAATCCATCATTGTTAAAATGGAGTAGATAGTTTGTTGTCTATGTAACATCTAAAAGATACCGATCAAATTTTTGTTTTTAAATTTCATTCAATACATACGCTAATCAAATCAAACGGTCAAAAGTGTATCATAACAACATTTTATCGAAGTACAAATTCCTAGAATCACATAATGCGGAAAATTAAAGGTGAATGTAGTGCGATCAGGTCGAGCCCTTCCCCTTCGAGCTGGAAGTACCTGAAACATAAACTGAAAACCGTAAGCACAAAGCTTAGTGAGTTTCCCTAAAATACCCCATATCTTACAAACATACAGTTAATCATATATGGGTGCTTGTAGACCCTTCGGTCTATTTCAACTGGATACAGTCAAGCATATATGAGTGCTTGCAATCCCTTTCGGTCTATTTCAACTGGATACAGTCAAGCATATCTTGGTGCTTGTAATCCCCTTCGGTCTATTTTAACCGGATACAGTCAAGCATATTTAAGTGCATGCAATCCCTTTCGGTTTATTTCAACCGGATACAGTCAAGCATATTTGGGTGCTTGCAACCCCTTTCGGTCTATTTCAACCGGATACCGGGTCTATTTCATCCCTACTTCTACCACATAATATGATAACAAAAAATTTAAAGATCAATTTGCAAAATGCAGAATAGATTTAGAGTTCGATGAATAGATCTGGAAAAACACCATGAAAACAAAAAAAAATCAAGATCTGAAACAGCTTAAATGATCTCTCGTTCTAATAACAATTGAAGGAACATATAGATTTATGATTCAAACAAAGATAAGATTCACAAGAACACACGATGTAAATAAGATTTCAATTTAATTAACAAGCAAGTCAGAACAATTCAATACAGCTGTAAAGAACTATTTTATCTACAAAACTGTTACATGTTCTTCTATCTAATATTCCTTTATATAGGCATCATCGGAATATAAGAAAGGTATCTCAAGTCAACAGCTGTGAACTTAAGGTAACAAAAATGTGCGAGATCGCAACTTGACTCATACAAAGTATTGACATTACGGACAAGACCAATACAATTTGACACAACATAAACTATGAACTCTACAGGTAAAAGTGGGATGTTACACACTCTCTATTGTATGGGTGTTGGGTTGATTGTGGACCAATCATTTTAGTTATTTTAAGAAAGTGAATAAGAAATGTTATTAAATTAAAGATAATATAAAAACACCATAAAATTTCATTCTAAGGGTATTTTGGTAATTAAGGTAAACTTAAGAAAAAGGGAAAATTCAATAGTTTAGGGGATAACTAATTCTCTAAATTTAAAAAAAATGATTTAAAAAAAATTAATTTGAATTTCCAACATAATTTGTAAGCATAACCTATTTTATTCAGACAAAATGTTATTTTGTTAGAATGTTATTAAAAAATAACAAAACTCTTGAACATAGTTGAATATTAAGAACATATATATATATATATATATATATATATATATATATATATATATATATATAACATATAGAAATCGAAACTTAAATAAAAATTCATACATATCCTTACAGAATAATATTCTTATACATTTTAATATAATTATACATATTCTTCTAATAGAATGTCATAAAAATAAACAAATTTCTTTAAAAAATAGTCTTCTTAAACATACAATTATTAAACAAATACATTCGATCTTCTTCAATGGTCCAAATAATCTACTTTATTATAATATTTGATTCCTTCTTCAAGCCATTATGAAAGAATAAAAATGCATTACTTATTATAATGATTTATGTATGGAGAATGGATACAAAGAATACATAACTTTACATTCTATAACAATTAACAACTCCAAAATCAGCATATTTGTACAATAATCATGAAGTATAACAATTAACAACTCCAAAAGCATATTTGTATAATAATCATGAAGTATAACAATTAACAACTCCAAAATCAACATATTTATATAATAATCGTGAAGTTGTAGGTACGTAACACATGCTTATTTGTTGTATAAATGAAGGTAAAACATATATTATAGTTTTTTTCATAGAATAAAAAGAATGAAAAATCTCTTAATGAATCATAATAGGCGTTTTATTTTATTTTCTTAATAATAAGTACAAAATCAAGTAAGAAATCAACTATATATAAAAATCAAACTTTTCAGTTGGATAATATGTAGACATGCATAGCCTCAATTTATTAATTCTCCTTTAAGCCATATGCATGACACAAAAGCAGTCAAGTATTACCCCATTTTATGTGCTAATTTTGTCAAGTTATCGGAGACTCAACCTCCAACAGTGTCACCGAAGAAATTTCATTTTCAACCCGAATGCTCTCCAATAAATTGCATCCCTAGCTCAGGATTGAAACTTGCATTTGTAGTAATTATAGAACATAGTTTGGCATGCGCAATTAAAGATTGCATAATGAACATGGTGATTTCAGTGTTTAAGAGATGTATTGAATATGTATGGTGTTACAAAAAGGGACATAGATCTACATCTACATAAATAACACACACTTACACACTCAACTTTTACACCTCTTAAGCACATGTATATAAGTCGAGTAAACCCACCTTATATAGAGGTGTTTACATGTCTCTCTCTCACTCTCTATCTCATGAGTCAAAAGGCTAATGCACCACATGCAAGTGGGTTTTACAAAATTCAACACATTACAAAGTCAAACATGAATAACTTTGTACCCCAACATTCTCCCCCTCAAAGTTAGGAATGGATGACCCACTTCAAATCTTCTAAAATCGAGAAACTACGCAATCCGAGCCTCAAGGGTGACACATATCGAAATGAACTTCAAATCTTCAATTCTTCCATGATTCTTCAATTTGGGCTCTAGGATGTGAGACCATACAAACCGAGCATCAACGAATGATCACGAGCTTCTCAAACTCCAAATTGATCACCCAAAAGTTGAGCATAAAAACACACCCCGAAAATCTTCAATAAAACCAAACTCATTTCGAAACGAAATGACTTCCAAACTTCCAATTGCATCATTTCGTGTACTTCAAAAATTCAAGATCACTTCGGTCTTCAAATCCGCGTAATATGAAAATTTCAAGTTCGAATTTCATATTAATTTCTCCCCTTTTTATAATCGAAATTTGATTATAAAACCTTCAAGGAAAGAGAACATACTTTATTCGTAATTTTTCGTGTCAAAACTTCCCCTTAACATGTGACATAAACTTTGTGCTTCAATTCGGAAAATCCAAAAAATCTTCAATTTTTAGCTTCGTTCACGGACCGCCTTTGATAAAGTTTCTCAAAAATGGGTAGAAATTGTCAATTTCAAAATTCTGCAGTGACCCGGTGCGCCCAAAACAGCCAAATATGCGAAACTCTCCCCCTTTTTCGAAGCTGGGTAGAAAGCGTCAATTCGCATAAACTGCAGGGGCGCCTGAGATGCATTTTCTTTAAGTTTTCAGCAAAATCAGTCCATTTTCGAATTTGGGCAAAAACTGTCAAATTTCCGAAACTCCAGGGACTGATTTCGAAAGTTTTGCCTTTTGTCCTCCAAACATTCGAAAAATACCCCATTTGTCGAAGTTGGGTATAAGCTGCCAAATTGTCGACATTTCTGGGACCAAATACGAAAATTCCGCACACTTCTTCAAAACATACGAAAATTTTAAAATGTGTCAAACTGACGAAATTTCAAGGGCTATATACGAAACTTGTAAGCTTTCTTCTTGTCAATTCGTAAGAATCCACCTTCATCACTCATTTGAACGAATTTCTGTTCTTCATCACTTCGTTAGAAGTCCATAACATCATTCTAACGAAAAAATTTCCATCCTTTTTAACGAAAGTTTTGCACTACCAACGGATTAACGAAAACTTCGTTAATTCTTCTTCAATTTCGTTTCACAGGCAAGTTCCCTTCGTACGAAATCCTCATCACCATGTTAACGAATTTTTTCTCTTTTTCGTTAGTTTCAATCACCAAATCTTTCGATTCGTTACTTCACCAACCCAGACAATAAAGGCTTCGTTTCGTTAATACAGGCCATCGATTCCAAAATTTCGTTGGTTCAAGTTTTACAGTTCATCGACTTCCAGTAACCATACGATCCAATTGATCAACCAAAATCGAATTCAATGACTCCAAAGTATTCGACTATTGACTACAAAATCATCAATCGAATTCAATTTTACTCAAAATCGACGCTTCGCTATTACAAACCAACGACATTGAATAATCGAATTCTTCAATTATCTTGCCTTTGCTTTTAATACACAAACCAAATCATCTGTTTGTCATCAATAAACCAATGCAAAACTGATTTCGTTCCCAAGTTAACATCTTGAACTACTAACCAAATTGTTCAATCCCAAGACTTCGCTTTCTCCTACATGAATCGTCAAAAGCGAATTCATCATGTCGATGATTTTCAAAATCAGCCTATCGATGCTCCCATTTCGAATCTAAATACATCGACTATCATTGATTCCAAACAATCTAACTCCAAAATCGATTTCAACCACAAATTCAATGAATCAACCCATATAAATCATGTTTAACTTTTTTGTGATTGACTTTTCGAAATCATGGATTAATAAACTCGAAATCGAGGATTCCTTCACCAAATTCCATATCAAAACGTGATTAAAGACCTATTCTAAACATGTTCTTGAGAAGATTTTGAGATTTCTTGATCAATTTCTTCAAACTCAAAGTCTCAGTTGTCGACTTCCAAACACGGTTTGAACAAAATCGATTTTAAGATAGAACACACAACACACAAACGATTCAAAGGTCTATATTAACAATCAAAACAACACTAATCAATTATTCAAAATCGGTAAAATGAATTCTGAACTCAAGAACGATGAACCAGTTGAGAGGTTACGAACAGTAGTAACGTACAACATCCAAAGCTTAAGACGAATGTTGGATACTTCACGAATCACAATAGATCTAATATGTCATTGGGCTCAATCAAGGATTTTATTCGATAAAAGAAACAATTGGACTCAAAGAAAATTACATGAACAGTAAACGATCTTGGGCTTATTTTGTTTGACTCTAAATTTTGATAAACAAATGATAAACAAACCATCTTGGGCTTATTTTGTTTGACTCTAAATTTTGATAAACAAACGATCGAAGAATCAAACTCATTTAGAATTAATATTTGGATTCAAGTGAGCAATTTCAAAAATTCGAGAATCGAATCAAACAACAAATATGATTGGATCGGGTCTTGATCAATGAAAAATTATTTGATCATGTAAAGCCCGTAGATCAGGGCTAGTCAATTAGAGACGATAAGCATCAAAAATGACTTTTTAATGGAAGATTATTTATAAGGATTAATCTTAACTAAGTTGTAGTATATGTCACAAGGTTTCCGTACATATAAAGAACGCCGAAATCCGAGTTATAACGAAGAAGTTATGACCTGTCAAAGTTTCGCGGCAGAACCAGCACGACACAGCGCGACGTAAATAGTGAATTTACGTTAGAGCGATATTTGGCCTTAGCGATCTAAATGAACTTCGTAGAATACGTTAAATCGAAAGCGTGCATAAAAAGAACGCCCAAATCTGACTTCGTATGAGGAAGTTATGATTTTTCGAAGTTTCGGTTTAGCGGTAGACAGCCCGAATACTCGATTTGAGATCGAGCGGTTTTTAGCCAAAACAATCTAAACAATAATCGAATATCTCTTCAATGGTAGTGCAACGATAAAAAGACAGACGAAAACGAAGTTCAGATGAAGGAATTATGAATTTTGAACAGAGTTTTCCTGTCCCGGCCTACTAAAAATAATATATTAATAATATATTAAAATTAAATTCAAAATTAGCCGACGAAATCTAAATGAAAGTTGTAGATCTTGTTTTTACCTATGCGTGGATATAAAGAACGTCGAAACTGGAGTTCGTATGCGAAAGTTGTGAATTTCTGAAGTTCGGGGCGCGAAACCCCAAAACTGTCAGAACTCACGAGGTGAGCATTACGTGGCTCACGAGGTGAGCAGATGATGGACGTCTTTGTTGGATTAGTGTCTAAGTCCATAACTATTTTGGTATGTACTTGACCCGATGGTGCATGGTCCTTTTGGGTTGCTGTAACGTCCGAAAATTCAAGACTAAAAAAAAATTCTTTTAATTAAAACATTACGTTAAGCAAATTCATCATTTCAAAACATAAACAAAGTATTAGATTCCAAAATACATATTCGTTATCAGAGTAAACATTCCCAGGCTGTCTAAACTATGGTGTGTGTCATGCGATCACCCCGAGCTCTTCCCTCCGCTACCGGAAGTACCTGAAAACAAAACTGCAAACCGTAAGCACAAAGCTTAGTGAGTTCCCCACCCTACCACATACCATGCATAACCACATAATGCACATACCGGGCCACACCCGCTATCCTGGGCCTCGCCCCTACCTCGGGCCTCGCCCGCTACAATGGCCCCGCCGCCCCAGGCCCCGCCTGGCTTCGAGCCCCGCTCGGATACAGATCTGTTTCACTTAGGCCTCGCCTGTCACAGGGCCCCGCCCACTAACATATAATAGCACATACACATATCATATATTATCACCTAAGCTAAACATAAACTACGGCTCTTGTTCTAAGGCCTCGCCTATCTCTGGGCCCCGCCCTTATCCTGCTACTGATGAGTCATGGAACCCCGTCCATACTCCTGATGATAGTGAGGTACGGGCCCAGCCCACCCTCACTCCTTCCCTAACTTGGGTCTCACCCCTGCTCTGCTGCAACTGAGATGTGGAACACCATACACACTCTGCTATTGGTGAGATACGGGACCTTGCCCACTCTCACCTCCCTACCAGGCACATACAAGTATCACACAGACAACAAGTACAAACTACCACATAAAACATTCCTTGGGCACCCGCCCTTTATCATTGGACCTCGTCCCGAATATCATACTAGCATACTGTGCCTAGGGCTAACCCCCATGTCTTCTATTCATAACTACATGGGCCGGCATTGTGGCCGTAGACCCATTCATACAAAGGGAAACTCACCTGATACTGCTGAACTGCTGCTGCTAATTCCTTTGACCGCTACCTGACCACTGACTCCGGACTGCTGCTCCACTAGCTCCCCGAGCTACCAATATCAACATAACACTTAGTCTAACTGACCTTCAAAGGTCAACTAAGTCAACTCTTGTCAAAGTCAAATTCCTGGTCAAAGTCAAACTTCCAGGTCAACCCTACTCGCCGAGTCCACTTACTGACTCGCCGAGTTCTTATGCTCAAAGTCCTTCCAATCGCGACTTGACTCGCCGAGTCAGCCCCTGACTCGCCGAGTCTACAGATTCCCGAATCCTGTCTTGACCAACTCACTGAGTCCTTGCTCGACTCGCTAACTCAAGTCTTAACTCGAAGGGTTTGGGACTACGTGACCTGACTCGTTGAGTCTAAGAACAGACTCGCCGAGCACACGACAATCTTCATCCAACTCGCCGAGTTCATGCCCATCTTCATCCGACTCGACGAGTTGTTCATACCACTCGTCGAGTTTCTCCTTATCTTCATGCTACTCGCCGAGTCCACTAGAAGGACTCGCCGAGTCCATTCGGATCTACTTAGATGCAGAGGACTTTCTAGTCATGCATGGACTCCAAACTGTAGATCTACCCCTCCCAAGCCTATCCTCCATGTAAAGTTGCAAACTTTACGTGTAGAGAGGGAGATCTAGGCAAAAAGCACCATAAACTAGGGTTTAAGGCCAAGGGGCTTCAAAATCGACTCAAGGGCTGATACTTAATGCTTCTCCAGTCCATAACACACTTGGATCTGAAGTAGCAACTCCAGATCCGGCTCCTAACTCAAAATAATATCATTATGGCTAAAGAGCCCCAACAACCACACATAAATCTAGATGCAAAAAGGGTCCATGAACTAGTTTATACCTCCAAAAGCTCAGAAATGTCTTCCCAATCCCGGATCTACAGCCCCCTTCTTGCACTCTCAAGATTCTTCTTCTTTCTCCAAGCTTAATGCACTCTTGAAGGCAATAAATGGCTCAGATAGAGGATATGGCGGCTAGGGTTTGATATCCAGGGCTTAAGAGGCAGTAAGGAACCCTAGGAAGAAGATTAAGACGTTTATATAGGCTCCAAGTCCCGAATTTATGGTTTTCCACGCACAGACCAGACTCGCCGAGTCACCTTGGCCGACTCGCCGAGTCGGTCACTTACTCCTCAACCCGGATCCCGCTCGGACTCGTCGAGTCCCTCCTTGGACTCGCCGAGTCGACCCCTAAACTTAGAGTTTTCTTTCCTTTCTTGGCCTTCAAAACTTTGGGTGTTACAACTCTCCCCCACTTAAATTAAACTTCGTCCTCGAAGTTTGCCATGGCCCACCGCCTGCGATCCTCCTCCAATACCCACCATTTATCCCAACACCAGCCACCTACCTGCGCTGGTCTTCCACCTGGTCATTCTGACTAACAAAACCTCGTGGTTAAACCTCGGGTCAAACCTGACCCTAAACAACTTAGAAACAGAACTTACTCAACCGACAATCCTTCTGGTACTCATCGAGTACTGCACTGAACCCATAGGGGTTCTCCACTTCCTTCTTTGCGCGATTTCCTTGCCTCCCCAAGGCAATGCTCCATAACCAACTATTTCCTCTGCCACTGCGAAGACCCTGTCTTCACCGATTCTGTTACTCCCGCTACTTCCAGTACGGGTCATTATCGCCAATATCCACTGGGCATTTCTTTCTACTACAATTTGGTGTCGAGCACCACCCGATCAGCTAACTGAATTCCACCATACGCTGCATACTCGCACTGCCACTGACTGGCAATTCTGCTATTCCTCATCTGACTTCCTGATGAACTGAGACCACCCTGGTCCCTACCAACCTACCAGTACCTGGATTACCGGCTCCCATCGGTCGCTGACCCAACACAACCCTAGCCGTTCCCAGCGACTTTCTAAGGAACTTCGACCACCTATAACTGCTCAATCTATCATGCCATTCAGGCGCTACAATCCTGGGGTCCTCGATCCCCTATCTTGACACTAAGGTTCGTACCAGGTCCCACCTGTGCTGCTAAAACTCACGGGCCTCGCCCACGGGTCCCACCCGCATCTATCCTTCTATTTCCACTAGTCTAATCACTCTCGCTCGGGCCTCGCCCACGGGTCTCACCCAACCATACTACTGAGCAACCCTGCTCCCAGGTCTCATCTACACTGCTAATCTCATACGGGCCTCGCCCACGGGTCTCACCCAACTATTTCCTGGAGCGGCCTCTCCCAAGGTCTCACTTATCTGGGGCTATACAGGCAAACTCCATATCATTCTCGTCCACTACCCATTCCTGATCCCTATCTGATCACTAGGAGATAAGGGCCTCGCCCCAACTCCGCTAACAAAACTACTAAGGAATGCTACGGCTTACTCGTAGTCTTACATCACCATCCATTGCTGACTGCTAGAACGAAGGCACCCATGTGTCACTAGCTCTCAAGATCCTCATTCCGACTCCCTCAAGTCCTACGGGCGATCCACAACCTAAATTCTCAACCATAAACTAACCATTACCATCACACGCACTAGCTGATGGGGAGTTTCTCAAACTCCTAACCCTGAAATCCTCAATCCATGAAACGCTGAACTACTTCTCTTCCTTCTCGGAGGTTACGTACTCATTCTGGGTCTGCGTGCTCCTCTCTGGGCACACCCGGAGGATTCTCCCCCACTTCGATCCTGCTTACCCCTTGCTGCTCAATACTCAAAAGAGATCCCGATATTTGCTACCATCCCATAACCCATCTACTGAGGAACCCAAGCCCGCCATAGCTAGGGATTTAGCCAATCCATCACAATCGTTGTACCACTCCGAACTTAGCGAGACATACCAAATCTCTCCCAAGCATGCTACAGTTACTGCATCCTTCGAAACCTTCTTCAATAGAGCACATCCCCTAACTACCATACAAATATCCAAGGTATGCAGATGGCATATAACTCGATCACAATCAACCATTCAAAATAAAATACTTTTACCGATAATGATGCAGAACCATAACAATAAAATCATGCACAAATAAAAGAACTGAAAATGGGAAATTGCATACCTGCAACGTCCGGCGCTGCTCGCGTCTCCAAGGTCGTCATCTAAAAAGCCCTGCTCCCTGCCGCAGGTGCCTCTACCCGGCCCTGACGGCCATCCGTGATCCTCAAAGTTGCAGGGGCGGGTGCCATCACCCGTCCTGCTGAAGACAAACTGGGACACTGGGCCTTCTTGTGGCCCCGCTGGTTGTAGTGAAAACATATCAAGTCTGATCCCTGCGCGGCGGTAACAGTACAATCCCTGCTGAAATGACCAGTCCGACCGCACTTGAAACAGCCAGACTCACCACCGCTACCACTCCTGCACGCGCCCCCGTGCGCCCTGCCACACTTTCCGCACCAAATGCGGTCCTGATGATCCCTCAATCTCGAATCTGATCCCTTGGGCCTCTTGCCCGAACCCGCAGCTACCTGAACCTCATCCGGCTTCCTCTTCCGGATTTGCTCCAAATCAATTTCCCTTTCTTTAGCCCGAGAAATCATATCTTCCAGCGTCTTACAGCTGGATCTGTTCATGAACTCCCTGATGTCATCCCTCAACATCTCATGGTACCGAGCCTTCTTCATCTCCTCATCCGCGACATACTACGGTACAAGAAGAGCCCTCTCCCTGAACTTGGTGGTGATCTCCGCCACAGTCTCAGTAGTCTGCGTCAAATCCTGAAACTCTCGTGCCAGCTGCTGCACCTCAATAATCGGCGAAAACTCCGCCCTGAACCTATTCGAGAAATCACTCCAAGTCATTGCGTCCAACGCGGCATCATCCCCCAAAGCATGACCAATCTCTTCCCACCAACCCCTCGCTCTGTCCTTCAGAAGACAGGAGGCGAGTCTAACCTTGTCCCCCTCGGGACACTTGCTCGTACGAAAAGCGTTGGCAACATCAGCCAACCATCTTCTGCTAGCAATGGGGTCCCTAGCCCCATGATAATCTGGTTCCCCACAAGCCCTGAACTCTCGAAATGTCAAGGTACGCACTCCCAACAACGCCATCATCTCGGTACGGAAGGCTCCTAGCCTCTCATCCAAGATCTCCAGTATACCCTCCTTGACCGTGCCAAAGATCACAGGAGTCTGAGCTATGATACTACGCGTAACCTCAGCTGATATTAACTCTCTCATCCGCTCCTCGAGCTGTTCGGACCCTGAACCCGAGCCTGATCCCTCTTCGGCGTCTGATCCGCCCGCTGGTCTCTCTCGCAACGTCACCATGCTAAAACATATAACACAACCACTATCAGAAAACTCATCACTGCTGCGAGACCAAACACACCCCCTACTAGGTTCCCGGTCTTGTCTTGGCCCTTCCCGAATCAAGTACGAATCCTCTGCTTTCAGTAGTACGGGCCCATACTACCTTCCACATCTATCCGTACTTTCCTCAGGAATTGCTTTGACTCCACCAGGTCCCTTATCCACTACTACTGCTCCCAGCACTATCTCATCCTAGGCTTACCCTAGGGAAACCTCTAACTCAACTCAAACAGTCCTCAGCTGCTGAAGGTCTCCTTGTGATGCCAATTAGCCATCACCTGGATACCATCACATGTGACGAGGCTCAGATAATCCTTCAAGTAAAAGACTCGTCCCTACAACGGTTGGACTCAAACAAGAGCTGCGCAATAGGGCCAAATCCAGCACTCTGAGATTATTCAATCCTGATCACATGCGACGTGATGTATCCACCTAATGGCTAACTCCCATCACTCAAAATCCCACAATGAACAAAGCAAGCAGCATTCGGACAAGGGGAAAATCTAACCACAACATACTCAAACAATCATATCCAAACAGCAAGAATCTGAACTAACATGCAACACAAACTCATAAACTCAGGCATAACCTAAATAGGCTATCCTACTACTGTCTAATCAACACTATCATGCAGCTCAAACACATATAATAGGCACATAAGCCATCATTCCTAGATCCTTAGTCCTAATCTAGCATACTATTCTATCAACTGATAATCATAACATAAACTTGTATGGGTATTTTGGGGTACTTACTTGAGCTCGACTGATTGCATGCACCACACCCCTTTTTCTCTTTTCAAAAATTTTCTCTTTCTGAATTCTTTTTGCTTTCTAAAACTGTGTTTCGTTCAAAAATTCTTTTTACACCCGAGAGTATGCCCGAATCCCTCAAACCAAGGCTCTGATACCAACTTGTAACGTCCCAAAATTCAAGACTAAAAAAAATTTCTTTTAATTAAAACATTACGTTAAGCAAATTCATCATTTCAAAACATAAACAAAGTATTAGTTTCCAAAATACATACTCATTATCAGAGTAAACATTCCCAGGCTGTCTAAACTATGGTGTGTGTCATGCGATCACCCCGAGCTCTTCCCTCCGCTACCGGAAGTACCTGAAAACAAAACTGAAAACTGTAAGCACGAAGCTTAGTGAGTTCCCCACCCTACCACATACCATGCATAACCACATAATGCACATACCGGGCCACGCCCGCTATCCTGGGCCTCGCCCCTACCTCGGGCCTCGCCCGCTACAATGGCCCCGCCGCCCCAGGCCTCGCCTGGCTTCGAGCCCTGCTCGGATACAGATCTGTTTCACTTAGGCCTCGCCTGTCACAGGGCCCCGCCCACTAACATATAATAGCACATACACATGTCATATATTATCACCTAAGCTAAACATAAACTACGACTCTTGTTCTAAGGCCTCGCCTATCTCTGGGCCCCGCCCTTGTCCTGCTACTGATGAGTCATGGAACCCTGTCCATACTCCTGATGATAGTGAGGTACGGGCCCAGCCCACCCTCACTCCTTCCCTAACTTGGGCCTCGCCCCTGCTCTGCTGCAACTGAGATGTGGAACACCATCCACACTCTGCTATTGGTGAGATATGGGACCTTGCCCACTCTCACCTCCCTACCAGGCACATACAAGTATCACACAGACAACAAGTACAAACTACCACATAAAACATTCCTTGGGCACCCGCCCTTTATCATTGGACCTCGTCCCGAATATCATACTAGCATACTGTGCCTAGGGCTAACCCCCATGTCTTCTATTCATAACTACATGGGCCGGCATTATGGCCGTAGACCCATTCATACAAAGGGAAACTCACCTGATACTGCTGAACTGCTGCTGCTAATTCCTTTGACCGCTACCTGACCACTGAGTCCGGACTGCTGCTCCACTAGCTCCCCGAGCTACCAATATCAACATAACACTTAGTCTAACTGACCTTCAAAGGTCCACTAAGTCAACTCTTGTCAAAGTCAAATTCCTGGTCAAAGTCAAACTTCCAGGTCAACCCTACTCGCCGAGTCCACTTACTGACTCGCCGAGTTCGTATGCTCAAAGTCCTTCCAATCGCGACTTGACTCGCCGAGTCAGCCCCTGACTCGCCGAGTCTACAGATTCCCGAATCCTGTCCTGACCAACTCACTGAGTCCTTGCTTGACTCGCTGACTCGAGTCTTAACTCGAAGGGTTTGGGACTACGCGACCTGACTCGTCGAGTCTAAGAACAGACTCGCCGAGCACACGACAATCTTCATCCAACTCGCCGAGTTCATGCCCATCTTCATCCGACTCGACGAGTTGTTCATACCACTCGTCGAGTTCCTCCTTATCTTCATGCTACTCGCCGAGTCCACTAGAAGGACTCACCGAGTCCATTCGGATCTACTTAGATGCAGAGGACTTTCTAGTCATGCATGGACTCCAAACTGTAGATCTACCCCTCCCAAGCCTATCCCCCACGTAAAGTTGCAAACTTTACGTGTAGAGAGGGAGATCTAGGAAAAAAGCACCATAAACTAGGGTTTAAGGCCAAGGGGATTCAAAATCGACTCAAGGGCTGATACTTAATGCTTCTCCAGTCCATAACACACTTGGATCTGAAGTAGCAACTCCAGATCCGGCTCCTAACTCAAAATAATATCATTATGGCTAAAGAGCCCCAACAACCACACATAAATCTAGATGCAAAAAGGGTCCATGAACTAGTTTATACCTCCAAAAGCTCAGAAATGTCTTCCCAATCCCGGATCTACAGCCCCCTTCTTACACTCTCAAGATTCTTCTTCTTTCTCCAAGCTTAATGCACTCTTGAATGCAATAAATCACTCAAATAGATGATATGGCGGCTAGGGTTTGATATCCAGGGCTTAAGAGGCAGTAAGGAACCCTAGGAAGAGGATTAAGACGTTTATATAGGCTCCAAGTCCCGAATTTAGGGTTTTCCACGCACAGACCAGACTCGCCGAGTCACCTTGGCCGACTCGCCGAGTCGGTCACTTACTCCTCAACCCGGATCCCGCTCGGACTCGTCGAGTCCCTCCTTGGACTCGTCGAGTCGACCCCTAAACTTAGAGTTTTCTTTCCTTTCTTGGCCTTCAAAACTTTGGGTGTTACAACTCTCCCCCACTTAAATTAAACTTCGTCCTCGAAGTTTGCCATGGCCCACCGCCTGCGATCCTCCTCCAATACCCACCATTTATCCCAACACCAGCCACCTACCTGCGCTGGTCTTCCACCTGGTCATTCTGACTAACAAAACCTCGTGGTTAAACCTCGGTTCAAACCTGACCCTAAACAACTTAGAAACAGAACTTACTCAACCGACAATCCTTCTGGTACTCATCGAGTACTGCACTGAACCCATAGGGGTTCTCCACTTCCTTCTTTGCGCGATTTCCTTGCCTCCCCAAGGCAATGCTCCATAACCAACTATTTCCTCTGCCACTGCGAAGACCCTGTCTTCACCGATTCTGTTACTCCCGCTACTTCCAGTACGGGTCATTATCGCCAGTATCCACTGGGCATTTCTTTCTACTACAATTTGGTATCGAGCACCACACGATCAGCTAACTGAATTCCACCATACGCTGCATACTCGCACTGCCACTGACTGGCAATTCTGCTATTCCTCATCTGACTTCCTGATGAATTGAGACCACCCTGGTCCCTACCAACCTACCAGTACCTGGATTACCGGCTCCCACCGGTCGCTGACCCAACACAACCCTAGCCGTTCCCAGCGACTTTTTAAGGAACTTCGACCACCTATAACTGCTCAATCTATCATGCCATTCAGGCGCTACAATCCTGGGGTCCTCGATCCCCTATCTTGACACTAAGGTTTGTACCAGGTCCCACCTGTGCTGCTAAAACTCACGGGCCTCGCCCACGGGTCCCACCCGCATCTATCCTTCTATTTCCACTAGTCAAATCACTCTCGCTCGGGCCTCGCCCACGGGTCTCACCCAACCATACTACTGAGCAACCCTGCTCCCAGGTCTCATCTACACTGCTAATCTCATACGGGCCTCGCCCACGGGTCTCACCCAACTATTTCCTAGAGCGGCCTCTCCCAAGGTCTCACTTATCTGGGGCTATACAGGCAAACTCCATATCATTCTCGTCCACTACCCATTCCTGATCCCTATTTGATCACTAGGAGATAAGGGCCTCGCCCCAACTCCGCTAACAAAACTACTAAGGAATGCTACGGCTTACCCGTAGTCTTACATCACCATCCATTGCTGACTGCTAGAACGAAGGCACCCATGTGTCATTAGCTCTCAAGATCCTCATTCCGACTCCCTCGAGTCCTAGGTGTTCATTAATTATTGTGAACTGCGTGTTCACCAGAGGTAATCTAAGAACCTTGGCAACACTAGACTTTATGCCAGCTCCTTAGGGCAATCCTTAGGAATGAATGGGAGAAGGCTAATTGGTTCGTAGGATAAATCTGTATGAAATAAATGGAGATAATGGGGGTGGGTATTTAAATTGATTGTTTGATAATTGAATATAATAATTATATTATTATGGGTTTAAAACCCTATATGCTCAGCAGGCTCCCAAGCCTGACCCACTCAGTTTTCTTTGCATTACAGGTAATGGCACAAGAGTATAAGTCGGTGGACTTGACGAGAGATTTTGGATTAATAGATCAGTAGTTATAAATGACTGTTGTAAGGTCTATTTTTGTTGTTTATGCTTTTGGTCTGTATCGGAACATGACATCCTAAGATTTTGTTATTTAATGGAAAAACATTTCTCTAAAGAAATGCCTTGATAAATTTTTATCATATTTTGTTTTGGGAACAAATTCCGCAACTGTTTTCTTTAAAAGATTACTCTGATTTTTAAAAACAAGCATAAACAAATCGGTCTTTTCTGGCTGAGAAATTGGGGATGTCACAGATCACAACAAATGGGCTTTTCAAAAAAAAAAATAGATCCAACGAGACAAATGATCACAAATAAAAAATGCAACGCATGAATTCAAAGAAATTTAGATAAATCATAGACAGAGACTCACCAAAAATGCTCCAATTGTGACAAATGTTGCCAAACCGAGAATTATTCTTCAACAAATCACATTGATCATTGAAGACCCGCTCTGATACCAATTGTAGTGATTATAGAACATGGTTTGGCATGCGGAACTAAGGATTGCACAATGAACATGATGATTTCGGTGTTTAAGAGATGTATTGAATATGTATGGTGTTACAAAAAGGGACATAGATCTACATCTACATAAATAACACACACTTACATATTTAATTTTTACACCTCTCAAGCACACCTCTCTAAGTGGACTAAACCCACCTTATATAGAGGTGTTTACATTTCTCTCATTCACTCTCTATCTCATGAGTCAAAAAGGCTAATGCACCACATGCAAGTGGGTTTTACAAAAGTCAACACATTACAAAGTCAAACATGAATAACTTTATACCCCAACAACATTCTCATCAGAATCAACAAAATACACATAAAATTTTTGAATAATTGAATAATAATAAACAAAAGCTATATATTAAATCTAAAAGTAAACAAAACTACTTTAACACATTTTAAAAAAAAAATCGTGTTTACCCTGTATAAATTTATGCACAATATAATGTTTAGCACTTTTAAATCAAAAAAATAAAACAAAACTACTTCAAAAATCAAAGTAACTAGTCGGCTAGTCCCATTGACTTTGATGGTTAAAGTTTATGAGAAACTAGAAAGGAGTATACGATAGTCAAAAAGTGAGAATTTTTAATGAGTAAATCCAAAACTCAAAGTAAACTTATATGCATCATCAGCGAGATTCATTATTTCAAAATTGACCAACAATTTGTAAACAAAAAGAAATTACTAAAATAGGATGGAGTTTTGAAACACAAACCTGTATGGAAATTATAACATTGTGGTGTGGTTCGGTTAAGATTCAAGAAGGGCGAAGAATTATTTGATCAATTGAGTTTGATTTTTTGATTCTAGAGAGTGACGATATGATGATGGTTGATAGAGAATATACTCTGACCACCCTCCACTAAATCCACAACTAACACTGATTGTGGCAGTAGCCTTATCAACCTAGACATTAGGCGGCCTAGATGTCCAATCGATTGCGTTCTTCAAAGGTGTCGTGACAGAGTAACTGTATGCAGGGGAAGCGAAGAGGAAACAATCAGATTGAAGAATCTTTTTTCGGAAAACCACGACTGTTGGCGGATATTTGTTGTTGATCTCGAGATCTGTGTTGAGCATCGACAAAGGTGATATGTCGACATACTCGATAGCCATTACATCAACCGATTGCTTGGTCAAATCGATGGCAAAGCGGATGAGGCCATGGTTGAAGGAGGCTTTGCGAAAGGAACCGCAGATGGCAGCAACATTGATGATGGGTTTAAAATTAGAAATTGAGTTCTAGAACATATCGATGGCGAAGAGGACCAACTCCAACAATGCTTCACCATCACGCAACTTCCACTTTGCTTCTCCCTCTTTTTGTCGTGTCTCACACAATGGTTTGTGATGTGCGTTCGAATAATAGATAACGGGAACAAATTTAAGGTTAGAAAAAGTCAATTACATTTTCATAAATAGTTGCCTATAAAGGGATATTATCTGGGAGAAATATCAAATTAATTAAATCAAAAATATTAGTTAAATGTAAGATTACATAATTCCCGTTTTTAAATGATTGGTCCATATTTATTCCTACATCCACACAAAAAATAGTTAGAATACAAGAACCTATATATATATATATATATATATATATATATATATATATATATATATATTAGAAGGTTAAAAAGAAGGGGAGTCATGGCCTCTCCTGACCCTAAACCTATAGGGTTTCGCCCCAGATTAAGCCATTCAACCATTAGAACATGTTGATCACAATTAAGTAAGAATTATAATTCATTATAAAAACATTACATTATTACAATATGTTAATAAAGCACATTAACTGGAAAATAAGTAAAAGATAGAACTACTACACATTTACGAGTAAACATCTTCCTATCCATTTGATACAATTATTGTCTAATAATAAATAGTGTTTCTTGATTCATCTTCATCTTGTGCATGCTCATCTCATTTAACAATATTTTAAGCTTTAACTCAAAATAACACACCATTTCATATTTCCTCTTCTTCTTTGTTGGTTCGTTTTCAACCCATTCCTAAAAATCCAATATTTTTCTTTGGATTTTTCATATAGAAACAAAAGCAAGTAGATGAAAAAATGATTAGTTAAGATTATAAGCCACGTACCAAAGAGTTAAGAGGAAAACACTAATTTTTTCCAAAGTTATCCTTCGTCAATGATGTTAAAATTCAAACGGAGAACCCATAATGTCTATGATGCTCAAATTCAAAAAGGGAACCCATAATGACAAAAATATCCATATTCCAGTTACGCATATGGTTACAGACATGAAAATTTGAGTTTGAATGTATAAATTAGAGGAAGAAAATTTGAGCACGAAGAATAAAGATTGCTTCTATCTTATGTTTCTTTTGATAAAAATTTTGTTTGACTAAATAACCTAGCTAAGATATAAGATGGTGATTGGATATCGACGACAAAAATTATATGCTAAATCATAATTGAACCTACTAAGGGTGGTCGGCATGCACCTTAAGGTGGGAAGGATGTCCCCCTTGAGATAGGAAGGGCGTCCTAAGTGGCATTTAGGTACTGCATGGGGAACGCCGCCCCATGTTTTAGGTACTGAAATTTGACACTAGATAATGCTTTGGGTACCACAAATAATGAACTTACTTAGTATGAGTATCATGTGTTTGATCCAATCCATCATTTATATCATGTTTCATGGTCATACACTACTTTTGTTGAGGTCGAATGTTGTTGTGAGATGTCGAAGGTCATCTAGGTCATGCGTAGTATCGAATGTTTGTATGCTAAGTTTTTTATAATGGCGTTTTTGTATCGAAGCTTTAGTGTTTTTAGTACCTTATATTTTTTGTATGGTTTCTCAATCCCTATAAATATAGGATGAGTAGTAGAGTTAGATAGAACTTTTGAAATTTATCTTGTACTCTCTATTTCTTCTTTGTATTCATTGAAAGCATAATTGAGCCATCCAGATTATATTTAGATCTCGTGTTCTTAATTCTTACATTACTCTAATCTTGTATAACAAACTCGATTAAATCATAACTACATTTGGTATCAGAGCAGGATTCATTCAGCTTTGATTTGATTTTCATTTGCTTTCAAAAGGTTTTGAATCTCGTTCTAGATTCAAAATATTTTGCTCTTTTGATTTTGAAAATCATCATAGATCATCTGTTTTGATTCGACTTTGCTTACGATTTGTTAGATCGAGTGTTGTTTATTTGCTTTCTGGAAAATTTATCAATCAAATCTCAATTTCTGAAGCTTTTTCTATATTTGTCCGTACAACAATGGCGAACTTTAACATGAACACCATGACTTCATACTCTCATCTTCTTGGTTCATCCACTAAAATTCCAATGTTGATTCATGAGTTTTACGATCAATGGGGTGATCGGTCTGGGTGGTCCTTTCGCTCTAGTGTCAAAGGTTGTTGTAAGAGAGGTTGAAAAAGAAGTTGTTGAGAAGGAGAATTTGGAAGATGAAGGTTTAATCGTCAATTCTGATGACGAGGCAGTGGCTTTTTACTCGAACAATCAAGTGAAGAAAGTTTTCAAGAAGCCTTTCAATGCTAAGGAAGTGAAATGAAAGGAAATTTCTTGGAAAAGTCTGTGAGTGAGGAAAAGACGGTGGAAAAGAAGGAAGTTAAGGCTGAAGATGCAAATGTGGAGAAGGTGTAGAAAAAGATGAAAGGTGACTCTGGATTCGACTGCCATTACTGCAATGGAGCGAATCATATGTCGTGTGATTGCATGTTGCGAAAGAGGGATGAAAAGAAGAATAGTGTTAAATATGAAGCCTATTATGTGGAAAGGCTAGAGGAGGTAAGAACAAAAGCAAAAGGGATGTCTCTTGTGGAAAAAGGAATGGATGATGAAGAAGAAACCTACCAAATTTGGTCATTAGGTTATGATGATGAAGAAATGCAAAACCCTACTCATGGGGCAATGTTTGATGTGCATGAAGAAGAGAATGAAGAGAAGATAACTGGGAGGTGCTTTGTTTCGATCTCTACTCACAAGTCACCCATGACTTCACATGTAAGCTCTCTTTTACAATCCTTCAATATTCCCTCTAGTGCTTATTATTCGATTTTATCTGAATTTGATGGAGCAATTACTTATGTTAATGATTTGCTTATATCTGCTAGTAATGATGCTAAAAAGTACAATTCTCAACTTCAAGAAACTCATAGAATTTTGGAATCCAAGAAGACTAAGATAGAATACTTACATTTACAAATTACAAATATTATGTGTGATAAGGATAGCCTGAGTTCTAAGTGTTGGGACCCGAAGTGTTACGTCTGTGGCTCGCTCCTTAGCCCAGTTTTGTTACCGGTTTAGGCCTGTCCAACCGTGTTTATTTTTATTAGGGTTTTGGTATTTAAGGTGCATGCATGCATCCTTGGTAATCATTGCTTTCATTTATTATTCTCATAATTGTACTACAAACCCTAGCTCGCCTCTACAGTGGAAGTTCTTCATCGAGATCTGCTGAGGTGTGACTATTCTTGAATCATTAAGCAATACTTTGATTCCATCTCGTGTTTACTGTATTTGTTTGTTTTATTGATTAACCTGTTGAAGATCTAATCGATCTAAGAGTTTTCAACTCATCAATTGGTATCAGAGCAAGAGACTGTGTAATTCATACACATCTCTTCTGTTGAAGAAGATCTTACGGTTTTCCGCTTTGATCGATATTGTTAGAGTCGTCATCTGCTATTAACGTAGTTCTTTAATAGTCAATCTTACCCTAACGTTATTTGCAAGTCTGATCTTAAGTAGGTTTTTGAACAAACATCATCATGTCCATGGAAGATTCTCAGACAAACCCAATCAATATCTATAACAGTATAGGATCGACGACAAGGATTCCTATATTATATACTCAAGATTATGAAGTCTGGACGCATCACTTCGAAGACAACGTGATTGGTTCAGAAGAAAATGGATACTATGTAATCAAATACTCCTAACAAGTCTATCATAACTTCCTAAGCTCAAAATCTGATCTTCGAATCCATGCAATCGTAATCCATTTCTTCGTGATCAGAATCATCTTGCTCTTCCATCAAACTTCCTCTCTTTTCTCTAATCCTGCAAAACATGCAAATGTAATCTTATCACATTATGTATAAAGAATAGGAATTTAAATGGAGTTAGATAGTGGATTGTATACCTGAAGCAGAGTCATACTTCTTGACTCTCCCATCTCTTAGACTCTTCAGGTCCTTTGGGCAGCTTCGTGTCCATTTCCCCTTCCCTTGGCAGCAGAAACAGGTGGGTTCTTCTAAAGTGTCCACGGAAGCATGGTTGGTTGAATTATTAGGACAAATATGCTCCATTACTTCGCCAAATCATTTCTGATTCAGCAGCAATAAGCATGTAAGTCAAGTCAATGAGGGTTGCGTCAGGATCCATCATATGATACTCTCTTATGAACTTATCATATGATTCAGGGAGCAACTGAAGAACCCAGTCCACAGCCAACTTATTGGGGATAGACGCACCCAACATAATCAACCTATCAATGTGTGATTTCATCCCTAGGATGTGAGCACACACGGGTTTACCATCTTCATGTTCCATTGCCAGTAGGGATTCGGTGATCTTGAACCTTTCAAATCTTCGATCTTGTGGGTTAGGGGGAACAACGGGAGGAAGAGGAGGAAGTGAAATCAAGCTAGTCCACATTGATCCTTCACTTTGAAACAAGCTTTCACTTTCAACAGGAACACCTTTTCCTTGGGATTCGGGAATACCACGGTTAGAGTCAAACATCTACAAAATGGGAGAAAATTAAAGTTAAGTTGATTGAGAATTCTTGATGCAACACCCAAATGAAACATCAAGCTAGGATCCAACACAATATTCTACAACCTAGAAGAGGGATTCCATAATCTAGTTGAAGAATATTTGAAGGTAGGTAAATGACGATTTACCAATTTCCACCATGAAAAACGAAAAGGAAGTTTAAGTTTTAAATGAATTGAAACTCCTAGATCTTTTGAGATTCATTGAACTTTTCAATGGTATGTTTAATCTCGATTATGCCCTTCTATTTGTGACTGGGATGCCGTGGATCACAAATAAGGTGTGAATAACCATACGAATCATGTGGTGCACCCAATGCTACTATCACCTAATCAATGTGCTGGTTATCCACACACGCTCCATTGATCTATGACAAACATCAAGTCACCCTTCGCTACCAATGTCATCCCCAAATTAGTGTGCCGGTTAACCACACACGCTCCATTAACGTTTGACAAGGGTACGATGTGTAATTCTATGGATTAGCATACAATTTCACATTTTTCCTAAAGTAACTATGATTTGGGAATTTGAAAAAAAAGCATTTAGTTACTTTGTACTTCATTATACTTATAACGGAAGGTTTATGTCCTATCCTGCTCGTTCGGCTAACGACCCTTCACTAGTCAAGAGTGCGGTGGGTAAGAGTGGATACCCATTCAATCGCCATTTTATAGGCAATTTGCTTAAACACCCCTTATAGACCAGCTTCGTGAATGAGGTCTACTAACGGTAAGACTGACTGTTTACTCATACATACATATAATATTAGACTTTTAATGTTATATATAGTATAGGGTTTATTTTACACTTTTAAAATACTAGGTGGTTTAACTTAGTAAATTATACATTTAATTTAATTAAATGTAAACCAAAACTCTTATGGATTTATTAAATCACTTTTAATTATACACTTTAATTAATTAATAAAACCATAAGGGTGTGATTTGAACTTTTCAAATTATTAGGGTTTTAGAATTTAACATTTCAAAATTAAACTATTAATCAACTTTTAAATTCCAAAACTTGAAGGCAAGTTTTGAAACATTTCAAAACATTAGGATTTAACTATTTAAATTTCAAAAACAAAACCTTTAAGTTCAAATTTAGACTATAAAACCTAAAGGGAGTAAATTGAAACTATTCAAACTTACTAGGGATCAAATAACAAATAATATAAATCAAACAATTAATTTAAGGATTATCTATATTTGACCTAATCCAATTTTAGTTACAAGATAATTACCAAATAATTTTAAATAATCCATATTTATCAAATAAACAACTCATATTCAAAAGATTTGAAATTATCTATTGTTTTGGCAAGGATAATCATTTAATTAAGATAAAAATCGGATTTTAACTTCAAAAAACGAATTAGGCATTAAATCCAAATCAAAACAGCAGCTAAATCCTGAAATACTTTCTGTCTGACGCTCGAACTCGCCGAGTCGGCTCTGAACTCGCCGAGTAAGGGCCAACTCGCCGAGTTGAGTCGGGCAGAGGCCAAAAACTCGACTTTAAGCAAACAAAACAGTTAAGCATCACATACAACTGAAACCAATCAAGGCTCTGATACCACTGATGGGTTTTAGGTATAAGAAACAATCCTATGTGCTCATACAAACCCTAATGCTTGGCTCTAGGTTTCTTTATTATACATGCTTTGAATCCAAGACTAATAAACTTAGATCTAACATATCATAATCTGAATTGGGGTTTATAGAATTACCTTTGATTGTTATATTGCAATAACAATCAATTCCTTGCTTTGATTGGCTCTAGAAAGCTTAGTGCCTCAAATGCTGCACCTCTAATGGAGTCAGAAACACCTTATGCAACTTGGATGAAGAGGAGAAGAAAAGAGGCTGCCCAAAAACAACTAGAAACCCTAGAGAATCAGTTCCACACGTTTTTGGGGCCTAAGGGGTCCTTTATATACTTGTGTAGGCTGCTAGGGTTTCAGTCAAAACCCTAATGGACAGCTTAAACTCTAAGCAGCCCATGGAACCTTCCTGGATAAGGCCATGGACGAAAATATGATGGGCTCCCATCATAATTTCGTTCACCCCTTGTTCCTTTAGCATTCCTTAGCCCAATAACTCAATTATCCAATAATTGCAGTCCAGTCCCCTAAATTTAATTAATCTCTTTTAGTCACAAAATTATTTTTCAATTAATTCTTGACTAATATTAATTAAACAATATGATTTCTCTTTTAATATATTATTCTCATAATATATTAATAAATCATATTTAAACCTTTCTCTCCTTAATTCATCCTACATATTGCTATGGTGAAGGTAACCCAAAAGGACCATGCTCATAATCGGGTCAAGTACATACCAAAATAGTTATGGACTTAGACACTAATCCAACAATAAGAACGGAAACTGGCTGGGAAGCTACAGTGTCGAGAAAGCGAAGGAGGAACCGAAGAGTGTTTCTCAGACCAAAGAACCAAAGAAAGAAGTAAAACTCGGTGGTGAGTCAGGTTTTAATTGTCACTATTGTGGAGGCAAAAATCACTTCGCCAAAGATTGTATGTTGAGAAAGATGTCAGAAAAGAATGACGATGATGACGAGGAAGTGAACCGCATGCGATGATTGGAGGAAATCAAGAAGAAGAAAGATGGATCTAATAACACTATGAATGCTCTTATTGTGTAGGGAAATACTGTTGACGATGAGTTCGGTGTTGTTGAAGTTTGGTCCACGGATTCTGAAGATGAAGAAGTGAGGAAGCCCACTCATGGCAGGGCTTTGTTGGTGAAAGAGGAGTACGTTGCAGGAAAGTGTCTAATGGTGACCTCAGGGGTGTCACAAATGAGAGGCTATACCACTGACGGGGGACTAGACGAAGCGAAAGAGCGAGAATATAGGTGTTTTGCAGCGAAACCTGTTCGTGAGCAGACCAACGAATGCGATGAGTTGATCAAGAAGGTACAATATATTCTTGTTTCTTTACAAATCCCCATCACAAACTATGGAAAAGAACTAAATAGATTAAAATCGAAATTTTCTAGTATAAGTGGTAGTTTAACTCAAAATCGCGTCACAAACTCTAGCCTAACTGATCAAATCTGCAGGATATCATCGAAGAGTGAAGAGAGGCGTATGTGGATTGAGTAAAAGGAGAAGGAGTTGATTAGGTCTAGCGATGAAACAATTTACTTGTAAAGAGATAATTTAAAGCTTTTAAAACAACGTAATGTTTTTTGTTTGATTACTAAACGATTATATGCCAACATTACTCAATTGCATTTTGATTGTGATATAGAGAAGAAGATACATCGTATGATTTTACCCTTCCTTGAGTTAAAGGAGGATGAAATCGATCTCGATGCATATAACTGTGAAAACGTTGTTTCTTCTGATGATATCTCTCCATCTTACAAAATTGGTCTTGACAAAATAGAGTCCTTCATAAAGTCAAAAGACCATAAGGACATGCTCAAAAATTTGCTGGATGAAAATGACAAATCAAAAATCAAAACCGAAACTGTACATAAATTTGACTCTCTGAAAACACTTCTGAATTCAATGAGGATGATGATATGATTGTAATATCTGTAGAAGATGAGATGGAATGTTCCGAATTTGTCAAGAGCGAACCCGAAAAAAAAAAATCTTATTTCTGAAAATTTTGTTGAGTTCGCTCGTTTATCCAACGATAAGACGAAAGTCCTCAAGGAAAAGGCTGTTGTATATCAAAAGGTCCAAACAAATCCAAATCAAGTTTATACAGTTAAAGGAGTTACTCAGCAACAGACAGTCGGACTGACAGCATTAGTAGAAGAAGATAATGCTGATGGTTGTGATGAGTTTTTCTGGTCAACACCGATTGATAACGCTGATGAAACAGTAGGTCTATCTAATAAACATCATGGAGGGTTAAAGGTAGGTATGTGGCAGAACCACTTAATAAACCTACACAATTTGATATGCCAAGCACAAGTGGTACCAAAATTCCTTCAAGCGAACCGGTCATGATGTCAAGCGAAACCTCTTCGCTAAAGAGCAAAACTCATGCACAAAGACCGAAGCAAAAGGCCAACATCCACAAAACTCCAAAATAGGTGTTAGAAAGAAAGCATCAACGTAATTTGAGATACAAGAAGAATCTTACTGAAAGGAAACAGTTCTGGCAATCTCAAAACCCTAATTACGTTCGCCATGAAAAGACCTCTAAGTCAAAGCAAGAAGCAAAAGCAAACTTAGCTTCTCGCGCTCAACATAATGAAAACAACCGAAAGAAAAGGTTCGGTCCCCAGAATCAAAACAACCGAAAACAGAGTTTCGGTCCACAAAAGCATAGCAACCAAAAGAGGAGTTTCGGTCCTCAGACGGATGACAACCGAAAAGGAAGTTTTGGTCCTCAAGGTGAGAGAAACCGAAAGGATGGTTTCGGTTCTAGACTAACCAATGAAAAGAACCGAAGAGAAGGTAGTTTCGGCTCTCAACCAAGTAAGCGCAATAATCGAAAGCTTAATTCTGCTCCCAAGTCCCATATTTCTCATTCTCACTCTCACTCACAGAATGATCAAAAGGAAAAGGAAAGCTCTTTCCAGAAAACGAAAGGAAGACGACGTTTAAACCCAAAGTAGAGAACCGAAAGTCTGCTAACGTCAAATTCACAAATCCAAAAACGGAACCTAAAGTAATCAAATCTAATAAAATCAAAGTTTTCACCATAAAAAGACAAGATGAAACAACATTAATAAAAAGAACCTTTTTAGTTAATGTTTCTCTTACAATTCTCTATTCTGTAAAAGGCTCACAAGGACCCAAGAAACTTTGGGTTCCTAAATCTGCTTAATTTTTGCAGGTTATGCATGACGAGAAGTTCGACGATGAATGGTACATAGACAGTGGTTGCTTGCGTCACATGATAGGAAGAAGGGAAGAGCTAAGGGAGTTTCGGTCCCTTCAAGATAGTGGAAGTGTCAAGTATGGTAATAATTCTTTTGGCACGATCAAAGGTTATGGTATGATCACAAATGGTGATTTCACGATACAAAAAGTGGCGTATGTTGAAGCTTTGCAACACAACCTTATCAGTGTTTCTCAACTGGTGGTTGGTACCGGGTTAAAAGTTTCATTCGATAACGATGGCTCAGAGATTATTTAAAATAAGACGAACAATATTCTGCTGAAATCGAAGCGAAAAGGAGAGATGCACTCTCTGAATCTCAATCCCATACGAGGGTGTAACAGCCTGGATTTCCAGGTATCTTTATTGTTTATGATTTTGGTGTTTTGAGAGGGGACTCGGTGAGTTGGAGCTTAGACTCGCCGAGTAGGGACGCGATTCTGGACGCGGGATTCGCCTGGACTCGGCGAGTCCGCGCTGTTTAATGAAACCCTAATTTCTCGGGTTTGGGACCTATTTAAAGGGCCTTATGGCCGTCATTTGTACCTAGCAGTCCATAGAGAGAAACCCTAGAGTGCTTTAGCGATTTGAGAGAGAGGAAGCATTTCTTGACCTTTGTGTGTTGTTTAGCAAAGAAGAGGGAGGTTCTAGCCAAGAGGAAGCAAAGGAGGTTGCTATTCTGTGGATTTGAAGCTTAGATCATCGATCTAAAGGTATGAATTCGGCTCATCTTCTGTTTTGTGAAGTATATTTGGGTTTAGGGTTTCTTGTGGCCTTTGTTGGGTTGATTTGATGGCCAAATAGTCCCTTGCTAGTGATGAGGCTTTGGATCTGGATCCATAGAGGTCCAGAGAGCCTCATTCATCAAGCTTTATGAAGAACAATGGAGGTTATGACCTTGAGTTGTGATATTTGTTGATAATTCTTCATATATGGACATATAGAGGTTGTATGTACACCAAGTTTGGGGATTTACGTGGTGAATCAGTCTAGGAAGGCTAGATCTATGAATTGATAGAACAGATCTGACCTTAGAAGCGAGTTTGAGTGATTGCATGGCATGGACTCGCCGAGTCCAATGAGCAGACTTGGCGAGTAGCTTGAAGATTGCCTTGATTCGGCCAGTGAGTGGTCCAGTCGAGTCATGGGTTGACTCAGTGAGTCAGGGCGAGTAGGGAAGGGTGGTCTAGAGGACTGAGTCGAGCTGGGACTCGCCGAGTTGTTCTTGAGACTCAGCGAGTTGAGTCGGGGTGGCCCCGCGATTCTTCCAGGTGGAACTCGTTGAGTCAGGGGGAGTACTCGACGTGTAAAAAGGGAATCCTAGAGAGTTGGTGAAAACGTCTAGACTCGCCGAGTTGCCCTCGTGCACTCGCTGAGTCCGGTCAAAGTTGACCGTTGACCAGAGTTGACCTGTGTTGACTTCTTTGGGATAGTCAACCTTAGAGATAAAAAGTGTTAATTAGAGACATATGATGTTATAGGAGGATTATAGCTCAGAGGATCGGGCACGAGGGATTTCAGGATTTGTGAGTCATCGAGATATGCGAGGTGAGTCTTCTCACTATACTTTACCTTGAGTAGGTAACTAGAGTTATGTGATAGAGTATTGTATGCTATATGTTGTACTGCATTATTTCTATGTGATTATGCTGTGCATGTTTACAGAGTTGGAACCGGAAGGTTCCTAGAGTTAGAACCTGAGGGTTCACAGAGTTTGGGTGTACGGACCCATAAAGTTATAGCCTCGAGTGGCTAATATGTGTTTTATGTGTGGTATTTTGGGGAACTCACTAAGCTTTGTGCTTACAGTGCTAGTGTTATTGTTTCAGGTGCTAGCGATGACCGTGGGAAGGCGCCAGCTTGATCCGTACACACGCATGGGATTTTGTTATACTTGTGATCTTGGGATTTTGTACAATGTAAATTGGGATTTAAACTTGATGATTTTATGAAAAGTTAATGGGAAATGTTTTTATAAATTGTGATAAATTATTTTGAAATTTACGGTGTTACAAGTTGGTATCAGAGCCTTGGTTTGAGGGATTCAGGTACACCTTCGGGCGTATTTGAACTCAAACTGAGGATTTGTGATGTATTTACAAAAAGAGTAAAAGATTTTTGAAAAACGCAGAGCAAGAGATGTGTGTATGATCAGTCAGCGCCCGAACGGTGATTTCCCAAAATACCTTTATATTATGTGATATTGATATTGATATGATGTATCTGCATGCTAGAGTAGGCTAGGTATTGCTATTAGGACTAGAGTGGCCTGATTTGTGATGCCTTAGCCTAGGGAGAGGTGAGCTGCTATGAGATGCTTGAGAGTGAGTAGATAGAAGCGAGGGGCTTATGAGAGATCTATTAGAGAGTGGTCTACGCATGATAGAGTACTTAAGACTTGGGATCCGAAGAGGAGGACTTGGAGTGTATTCTGGTGCGGTGCGGACAATAGTATTGGGCCCGTACTACTGGAAGCACCGGAGCGGTGTGCAGCCCAAGTAAGAATCTTTGGAATACCAAGAATCAAGGAGGAAAGAGTTGTCGAGTGTGAGTATGCTCGTGTGGATTCTGATTTTCGTATGTTGTATTTCAGAGGTAGATCATGGTGAGGACACGTTTGATGCCCGAGAGCAGTGGTACCAGTGAGGAGGAGATCCGCCGGATCATCCAGGAGGAGGTGGTTGCGGCCATCAGGGCGGAGATACCGGAGATGTTTGGGTCTATAAAGACCACACTGATTGAGACGTTTGATGAGCGTTATGCCGCTCTTTCTGAGGCTACTGTTGCAGCGGCTACCGCAGCGATTGCTACTGCGAGGCCGCAGGGTGGTGATGCGTTGCTGTTTCGGGAGTTCAGCAACACCAAACCACCATAGTTTGATGGGACTCAGGATCCGGTGGCAGCTATGAGGTGGATATCTGATATTGAGGGGTGTTTCTTCACTTGCTCTTCTCCTAAGCATTTGAAGGTTCGGTTCGCGCTGAACTAGCTTCGCTTGGGAGCGAAGGACTGGTGGAAGTTTGTGACGGCGCACTATACGCCTGCTGAGCTTTTTGTGGTGACCTGGGAGAGGTTCACTACCATGTTCCGGGATGAGTACGTTCCCCAGGTGGAGAGGGAGCGTTTGGCACAGGAGTTTCTGACCCTCAAGCAGGGTACTGAGTCAGTTACAGCGATCACGAGGATGTTCCATGAGAGGGCGATGTTCTGCCCTGAGCACGTGTCCACTGAGCAGGCACGTATGAGCCGCTACTTGAGCATTTTGAGGCAGGATATTCGGGAGTTCGCTGCGAACTCCTCGTACCGGACATTTGTTGAGCTTCAGGCAAATACCCGGAAGAGGGAGATTGAGCTTGAGACTCAGGCCAGGGAGGAGGCGGAGTCTCAGGGGAGGGATCGGCGACCGGTACAGTCTCAGCCGACAGCCAAGCGGGCCAAGCCCGCTGATCCCAAACTAGGGAGCCAGAAGAGCCGCACTTGCGGGAAGTGCGGCAAGGGTCATGATGGAGTCTGCCGAGCGGGATCTTGCTACAAATGTGGCAAGGAGGGGCATATGGCCAAGGACTGCCCCAAGGGGTTTGCAGTGTGTTTTCACTGCAACCAGACCGGACACCGGAAAGCCGAGTGTCCGCAGTTGCGCGGAGCATCTCAGGGATCTGCTCCTGCCGCCATCAGAGCTACAGAGAGTCGGCCTGTGAAGGCCGAGGCGCCGAGAGCTCGAGGGAGAGCTTTCCAGCTGACTGCGGAGGAGGTCCGCACTGCGCCCGATGTTGTGGCTGGTATGTTTCCTTTCATGTATTTATTTTGATGTTGAGATATTATGCTTATATTATGTTATGCGTAGGTACTTTCCTTGTGAACTCTGTACCTGCTTTAGTGTTATTTGACTCAGGTGCGAGTCGGTCTTTTGTATCTTTGGCCTTTAGTCAGCATATCAGTGTTAGTCGTGAGGCATTGAGTCGGCCTCTGAGAGTTTCCATAGCTGACGATAGAGTGATTTGTGCCACGGAGGTTCTCCGGGGATGTGTATTAGATATTTTCGGGGTTGAGTTTCCGATTGATCTGATTCCTATTGCGATGGGTGATGTCTGTGTCATTGTGGGCATGGACTGGTTGAGCCGATTCGGCGCAGCTATCGACTGTGAGCGTCAGCTGGTGACCATACGAGACCCTAGTGGGGGAGTTCTTTTAGTATACGGTGAGGGTACTCGTTCAGGATCAACTTTTTGTTCGGCCGCTAGGGCGAGGCAGTGTCTACAGCAGGGCTGTAAGGGTTTTGTGGCGTATGTGATGGATGCGCGGGTGGCTTCCGAGAGACCGAGTTCAGTTGAGGAGGTTCCGGTGGTGCGTGAGTTTCCAGATGTTTTTCCCGAGGAGTTACCGGGTGTGCCTCCTGTGAGGCAAGTGGAGTTCAGTATTGATTTGGTTCCGGGGGCCGCACCTATCGCTAAGGTGCCTTATCGTCTTGCACCTCCAAAGATGCAAGAATTATCCTCGCAGCTTCAGGAGCTGCTGGGGAAGGGGTTTATTCGGCCGAGCAGCTCACCGTGGGGAGCGCCTATCCTGTTCGTCAAGAAGAAGGATGGTTCACACCGGATGTGCATTGACTACCGGGAGTTGAACAAGCTGACGGTCAAGAACCGTTACCCGTTACCGAGGATCGACGATTTATTCGATCAGTTGTAGGGAGCATCTTGGTTCTCCAAGATCGATTTGAGGTTGGGATATCATCAGGTGAGAGTGCGGGATGAGGACGTCCAGAAGACAGCGTTCAGGACGCGATATGGGCATTATGAGTTTGTGGTGATGCCTTTTGGGCTCACCAATGCCCCGGCGGTGTTCATGGATCTCATGAACAGGGTATACAGGCCGATGTTGGATCGGTCGGTGATTGTATTTATCGATGACATTCTAGTATATTCGAGATCTAGAGAGCAGCATGAGGAGCATTTGAGGGAGGTCCTCAGGGTTTTGAGATCGGAGAAGCTTTATGCAATGTTCTCCAAGTGTGATTTCTGGTTGCGGGAGGTCCAGTTCCTAGGACATCTTGTTAACCAGGAAGGGATTCTGGTCGATCCGGCCAAGGTTGAGGCGGTGATGAGTTGGGAGGTGCCGAAGTCACCATCTGAGATCAGGAGTTTCCTTGGGTTGGCAGGGTATTATCGGAGATTTATCAAGGATTTCTCCAAGATCGCAGTGCCACTCACCAGATTGACCCGGAAGGGTGTTGCATTCTCATGGGGTCCCGAGCAGCAAACCTCCTTTGAGACACTTCGCCAAAGGTTGTGCGAAGCCCTGGTATTAGCTCTCCCGGAAGGGATGGAGGATTTTGTAGTATATTGTGATGCATCGATTTTGGGGTTGGGTGCGGTGTTGATGCAGAGGGGTCATGTGATAGCATATGCATCGAGGCAGCTGAAGCCTCATGAGACGAGATATCCCACGCATGATCTAGAGCTGGGGGCAGTAGTGTTCGCCCTCAAGATTTGGCGTCACTACTTGTATGGGGT
The DNA here is from genome assembly GCF_051521515.1 of Lactuca serriola. NCBI lineage: Eukaryota > Viridiplantae > Streptophyta > Magnoliopsida > Asterales > Asteraceae > Lactuca > Lactuca serriola. The sequence goes on from NC_136416.1 coordinate 121,592,503, forward strand.
TCGGTGTACGATATACACGGACCATAAGGGTTTGAAGTACTTGATGGATCAGCCCAACCTAAATATGCGACAGAGGAGGTGGTTGGATGTGGTCAAGGATTATGATTGTGAGATCCTGTACCACCCAGGCAAGGCTAATGTGGTAGCCGATGCGTTGAGCCGCATGGCGGAGAGCACACCACTGCGAGATGTATGTTTGAGGTTGACCGTGATAGCTCCGGTATTGGATGCTATTCGTGGGGCACAGGCTGAGGCTGTGCAACCGGGGATGCAGAAGAGGGAACGGGTCGTTGGTTTGGTTTCAGAGTTCGTTACGGATGGTCGAGGGCTTATGACTTTTCAGGGTCGGATTTGGGTACCGTTTGTGGGCGGTATGCGTGCTACTTTGATGGAGGAGGCTCATCGGTCAAAATTTTCGATCCATCCAGGGGCCACGAAGATGTATTTGGATTTGAGGAAAGAGTATTGGTGGCCCTGTATGAAGAGGGACGTCGCCTGGTTTGTTGAGAGGTGCTTGACCTGCTGCAGGGTTAAGGCCGAGCACCAAAGACCGCATGGCAAGTTGCAGCCATTGGAGGTTCCCGAATGGAAGTGGGAGCAGATCACTATGGATTTCATCACCAAATTGCCGAGGACTGCCAGAGGAGTTGATGCAATTTGGGTGATTGTGGACAGGTTGACGAAGAGCGCTCACTTCCTCGCCATCAGTGAGAGTTCTTCAGCAGAGAAGTTGGCGGAGATATATGTGAGAGAAGTGGTATCTCGGCATGGGGTGCCGATCTCGATTGTTTCGGACCGTGATGTGAGTTTCACTTCTAGATTCTGGCAGAAATTTCATGAGGAGTTGGGTACTAGATTGCATTTTAGTACCACATATCATCCCCAGACAGACGGCCAGAGTGAGCGGACGATTCAGACGCTTGAGAACATGCTTCGAGCATGTGTGTTAGATTTCGGGGGTAGCTGGGATGCATATTTACCCTTGGCAGAGTTTTCCTACAACAACAGCCATCATTCGAGCATTGGTATGCCACCCTTTGAGCTGTTGTATGGTAGGAGGTGTCGGACCCCCATTTGCTGGGGAGAGGTTGGGCAGAGAGTGATGGGCAGTACAGAGATCGTGCTTTAGACGACAGAGCAGATTCAGCAGGTCAGACAGAGGTTATTGACCGCCCAGAGCCGACAGAAGAGTTATGCAGACCGACGCCGGTCCGAGCTTGAGTTTCAGGTCGGCGACTTCGTTCTCCTGAGGGTCTCTCCTTGGAAAGGAGTGATTCGATTAAGGAAGAGGGGCAAGTTGGGACCCCGGTATATTGGGCCATTTCGTGTGATTGCGAGGGTAGGCCGGGTAGCCTATCGTTTGGAGTTGCCAGCAGAGTTGGGGCAGATCCACGACACTTTTCATGTGTCGCAATTGAGGAAGTGTGTAGCCGATGAGTCGGCAGTAGTTCCATTAGAGGATATTCAGGTGGATGCAAGCCTGAATTATGCCGAGAGGCCAGTGGCCATCAGAGATCGGAAGATCAAGGTTCTGAGGAACAAGGAGGTACCTCTGGTGTTGGTTCAGTGGTAACACCGGAAGGGATCAGCGATGACCTGGGAGCCGGAGCGTGAGATGCGGGAGCAGCATCCGGAGCTATTTTCAGAGCGAGACTTCGAGGGCGAAGTGTAGTTCTAGTGGGGGAGAATTGTAACAGCCCGGATTTCCAGGTATCTTTATTGTTTATGATTTTGGTGTTTTGAGAGGGGACTCGGCGAGTTGGAGCTCAGACTCGCCGAGTAGGGACGCGATTCTGGACGTGGGATTCGCCTGGACTCGGCGAGTCCGCGCTGTTTAATGAAACCCTAATTTCTCGGGTTTGGGACCTATTTAAAGGGCCTTATGGCCGTCATTTGTACCCATCAGTCCATAGAGAGAAACCCTAGAGTGCTTTAGTGATTTGAGAGAGAGAGGAAGCATTTCTTGACCTTTGTGTGTTGTTTAGCAAAGAAGAGGGAGGTTCTAGCCAAGAGGAAGCAAAGGAGGTTGCTATTCTGTGGATTTGAAGCTTAGATCATCGATCTAAAGGTATGAATTCGGCTCATCTTCTGTTTTGTGAAGTATATTTGGGTTTAGGGTTTCTTGTGGCCTTTGTTGGGTTGATTTGATGGCCAAATAGTCCCTTGCTAGTGATGAGGCTTTGGATCTGGATCCATAGAGGTCCAGAGAGCCTCATTCATCAAGCTTTATGAAGAACAATGGAGGTTATGACCTTGAGTTGTGATATTTGTTGATAATTCTTCATATATGGACACATAGAGGTTGTATGTACACCAAGTTTGGGGCTTTACGTGGTGAATCAGTCTAGGAAGGCCAGATCTATGAATTGATAGAACAGATCTGACCTTAGAAGCGAGTTTGAGTGATTGCATGGCATGGACTCGCCGAGTCCGATGAGCAGACTCGGCGAGTAGCTTGAAGATTGCCTTGATTCGGCCAGTGAGTGGTCCAGTCAAGTCATGGGTTGACTTAGTGAGTCAGGGTGAGTAGGGAAGGGTGGTCAAGAGGACTGAGTCGAGCTGGGACTCGCCGAGTTGTTCTTGAGACTCGGCGAGTTGAGTCGGGGTGGCCCCGCGATTCTTCCAGGTGGAACTCGTCGAGTCAGGGGGAGTACTCGACGTGTAAGAAGGGAATCCTAGAGAGTTGGTGAAAACGTCTAGACTCGCTGATTTGCCCTCGTGCACTCGCCGAGTCCAGTCAAAGTTGACCGTTGACCGTTGACCATTGACCAGAGTTGAACTGTGTTGACTTCTTAGGGATAGTCAACCTTAGAGATAAAAAGTGTTAATTAGAGACATATGATGTTATAGGAGGATTATAGCTCGGAGGATCGGGCACGAGGGATTTCAGGATTTGTGAGTCATCGAGATACGCGAGGTGAGTCTTCTCACTATACTTTACCTTGAGTAGGTAACCAGAGTTATGTGATAGAATATTGTATGCTATATGTTGTACTGCATTATTTCTATGTGATTATGATGTGCATGTTTACAGAGTTGGAACCGGAAGGTTCCTAGAGTTAGAACCTGAGGGTTCACAGAGTTTGGGTGTACGGACCCATAGAGTTATAGCCTCGAGTGGCTAATATGTGTTTTATGTGTGGTATTTTGGGGAACTCACTAAGCTTTGTGCTTACAGTGCTAGTGTTGTTGTTTCAGGTGCTAGCGATGACCGTGGGAAGGCGCCGGCTTGATCCGTACACACGCATGGGATTTTGTTATACTTGTGATCTTGGGATTTTGTATAATATAAATTGGGATTTAAACTTGATGATTTTATGAAAAGTTAATGGGAAATGTTTTTATAAATTGTGAAAAAATATTTTGAAATTTACGGTGTTACAGAGGGAAACCAATAGTTTTCTTGCTAACGAAATCTCATTCAAACGAAAGCTGGCTTTGGCACCAAAGACTCTCCCATCTCAATTTTAAAGACATCAACAAGCTAGTGCTTCGGGATCATGTTCGAGGTCTTCATGTTCTGAAGTTCGATAAAGAACACTTGTGTGCTGCGTGTGAAATGGGAAAACAAAGTCGACAGAGTCATCCTTCTCGAATCAATACAAAAATTATTGAACCACTAGAATTACTTCACATTGATCTATGTGATCCATCTTCAATCGAGAGCATTGGTGGTAATAGGTTTATACTTGTAATAGTGGATGACTTCTCTCGGTTTACCTGGGTGTTCTTTTTGAGGCAGAAATCAGAGGCCACTCCCAAGCTTAGACTCTTTATCAAGCAGGTAGAAGTTCAACTATGAAAGGCAGTTCGAAACATAAGAAGTGACAACGGGTTGGAGTTCAAGAACAAAGACTTTGAAGATTTTCTTGTAGAGAAGGGGACAACTCACAACTTCTTGACTCCATATACTCCACAACAGAATGGAATTGTCGAAAGGCGAAACCGATTTTTTTTGTGAAGCAGCCCAAACCATGCTTAGCTTCGCTTCTCTACCTCTATATTTCTAGGCTGATGCCATTGCTGCTACTTGCTACACGCAGAATAGATTTTATCTCAACAAACATTTCTCCATCACTCCTTATGAAATCTTGAACAACCGAAAGCCTAATGTAAAGTTTTTCAACGTGTTCAGTTCAAGATGCTTTATCTTCAATTCAAAAGAGCACCGAAACAAGTTTGACGTCAAAGCAGATGAAGGAATATTTCAAGGTTATTCCTTAAACTCCAAACCATATAGGGTTTTGATCAAGCGTTCAAAGAAAATTAAAGAGACCTATTATGTCACCTTCGATGATAGCTATGTCAAGAAACTGAAGACGGCTGAAGATTCTGTGGAGGAACTATTTCCAAAATCTGGTCAAGCTACGGTACCAATTTCAAACCTCTTTGAGCAATACATGCTATTATTTGATGAACCAGAAAAGGCTATTCACTATGAATCCAAAGCTGCAGAAAACAAGGTAGACAACTTGAAGAAGAGAATCGATGATGCTGCAAAGAAAATGGCAGATGAACAACCGATAACAATCGTACAGCCTGACACAAGCGAACCTCCAAAGATAGTCCTTATATTCAGGGGGAGGGTTCGTCTTTTCCAAATAACCAAGATTCACCATTCCAGGGGGAGAGCCCATCATCATCAATACCAACCGAAAGTCAAGTCCAGAGGGAGAATTCTGAGCCAGAAGCTGAGGAAGTTTCATCATTCGAGGGGGAGAATACAAATACATACGATGATGAAACTCAGTCAAAATTCGAAGAAGAAGTGAATGCTGAACTGGATCCCTCATATGATCCTAATTACCCTCCTCTGACCAAATGGACCAAAGATCATCCACAAACACAAATTATTGGTGAATCAACATAAAAAGTACACACACGATCACAACTGAAAGCGAAACAAACTGCACTATTCACTAAAGTTGAATTTTGCATGTTTAATTTGTTCGTCTCCAAGGTTGAACCGAAGACGATCAACACTGCACTCGATCGTTCTGATTGGGTATAGGCGATGCAGTACGAACTCAATGAGTTCGAGCGAAATAAAGTGTGGAGATTGATTCCAACACCAAAGGATGCTTCTGTGGTTGGACTTAAGTGGGTTTTCAGGAACAAGATGAATAAGGAAGGAAATGTGATTTGCAGATAGGAAAGATTGGTTGTGAAAGGTTACTGTCAAGAAGAAGGCATAGATTATGAAGAGACCTTCTCTCCAGTAGCAAGGCTAGAATCGGTTCGCATTTTTCTCGCCTATGCTGCACACAAGAACTTTGAAGTATATCAAATGGATGTGAAGTGTGGCTTCTTAAATGGAGAACTGGAAGAGACGGTGTATGTAGAGAAACCACTGGGTTTCGTGAACAAGAAGTATCTAGATCACTGCTACATTCTGGACAAGGCAGTCTATGCTCTCAAGCAAGCACCAAGGGCCTGGTATGAAACTCTAACTAGATTTCTCAAAATGTCAAAGTTTAAACAAGGTTTGGTTGACCCAACCTTCTTTCGTAAGAAAGAGGGTGACCACCTTATGATCGTTCACATTTACGTTGATGATATCATCTTCGGTTCCACAAATCCTGTCTTAACAGCTGAATTTAGGAAGTTGATGGAGACTAAATTTGAAATGAGCTCAATGGGTCCTATTAACTTTTTCCTTGGCTTGAATATTAGACAGGGACCCAAAGGCATTTTTATTAATCAAGAGGCTTACACGAAGAACTTGCTTGCCAAGTTTGGAATGATGGGAGATTCAAAAATAAAGGTTCCTATGGCATTTGGCACAAAGTTAACACCTTCTATGGACAAACCGGTTGCTGACATGACCCTCTATCGTCAGATGATAGGGTCAATAATGTATCTAACAGCAAGTCAACCAGACATAATGTTCTTTGTTTGTTATTGTACTAGGTTTCAAGATAATCCATGCAAAAATCACCTGCTAGCTGTGAAGAATATCTTTCGATACCTGAAGCGAACCTCTTCTCTCGGTCTATGGTACCCATCCAAATCATGGTTCTTTGTCCAAGCATTCCCAGATGCTGATCTAGGAGGATGTGGACTGGACCAAAAGAGTACCACTGGAGGATGCCAATTTCTGGATGGCAAACATGTTAGCTGGCAGTCAAAGAAACAAACTTGTATGTCTCTCTCCACTGCCGAAGCAGAATACATAGCCGCAACATCGTGCACATCTCAGGTCATTTGGATACAAAGTCAACTTCGAGACTATGGCCTGAATATGAAGAAAATCCCACTATATTGTGACTCAGAGAGTGTAATTAGGATTTGTCATAACCCAGTGCAACACTCAAAGATGAAACACATAGCACTGAGGTATCACTTTATCAAGGATCATGTGGAAGATGGTATTGTAGAAATTCATTTCGTAAGAAGCACTGATCAATTGGTTGACATCTTTACTAAGGCCTTACCTGAAGCAAGTTTTCATAAAATCCTACAAGGCTTAGGAATAATGGAAGCTGAATTTGTACCGAAATCACTTTCGCCTCAATAAAAGTTGGAAGCGAAATAGAGTGAACGCTCGGTCCATTTCGGGTTCGGTTCTTCCAGGAACCGAAATGAACCGAACGCTCGGTCTCTTTGGGGTTCGGTCTTACCGGACTCGGTGCGCCTCTCATCTCCAAGTGATGATTTCGGTTGTATAATATGTACACTCTTTTTCTCGTAATTTATTTTATGTTTTCCCTTTTATTTTCATAAAATTCAAAAATATTTTTCTTTCTGTTTTTTTTTTCTTTTTCAGAAAATCTTATAATATCCAAAAATATTTTTCATTTCTATTTTATTTCTTTTCAGAAAATTCAAACCATAATTCAAAAATATTTTCTTTGTTTTATTTCAAATTACTCCAGTCTTAATCTCATCCGTGTATAAGGACCATTCTCAATGATGGAGCTGGCGCAGGTATAATTCTTTATCTTTGTATTAGCTAAGTGTCCCTAGAAGCATGCTGTTGTATGTTGACCCAAGCCTCCAAAGATTCTGAGTGAAGCCTTAATTACTTGATATATACCAATCATGTCTTCCCAATTAGGCTGTCAAATTCACTTTAATCATGAGCGACCTTACTCCTCTCCAATTGAGTTAAGAGTTTTTCTGCTTGGATCATTTTTATAGCAGAGGTACAATCGTTCTTTAACCATCTCAAACTTATTTTCCATCATCATTCATTTTATGAATGTAACCCTTGAGACTCTCAGCACTACCACTGAGGTTTTTGGTTACACAACTTCTGTGTTAATGATCTTAGTTTCGTGACACTACGTGCTAAGTGAAACCCAAAATTCAATACCTATAATGCATTGACGGTGAACAATTTAATGTTCTAGCTTTCACCTTTGAATTAACGAAACCAATTTTGTGGAAGTACCTTGAAATCTCCTTTTATTTTTGAGAGATCCTTATTAAAATGTCTATCACCATGACTTTTCTTCCCATCGGATCCAGTTTTTTTTTTCTTTGAGATTTCTAATTAACTATTGTCAATAAGTCACTGAATATGTTCCAAACCTACCTGTTTAACAGGCCACATCGGTCTCACAAGTACTTCGTTCTATTTCAGTCTTATGTCAAGTATCGAAACCTGAATAGAAGCGAAAGCCACCCTTAAGATCCTTATATATAAAAGATGACTTTCAATGCTTCTGAACAAGTACTTGATCGTAATTCAATGGGAATCCACACAAGCACTTTGATGTTTTCCTTGAATTTGACGGAAGAGATTTGTGCCCATGATCCACTGCTTTATGTCTTAAATGGCATCACAAAATCCCACAAATAGTTTGATTTATTTCTTTTTCTTTGACACTATCTTGCACGAAAATCTTGGATTTTCCAAAAGTCTAGCTCGGTTATTCACAAGCTATTCATAAATATATAGCTTCAGTTCCTAACGGTGTAATGTAGTTATTTACAAACGAAGGGATGAATAAGCATATAGCCTTGGTTAATTATGGCAATAACGATTCAGTTAAAGGTACAAGAGATGAGTCAGTAGGAAGTCTAATCGAGTGTAGATTTGAAGAAGGGGGATAAGTATGGAAAGGCGCGTGAATTTGAACCGTTTATCCACTCATGCGTCATCAGCTACTTTCTTGGGGTTTCTAGTTGTCTAATCATGCCTTTTTAGGCATCGTTTCCCATAAAGGTGGAATCATTTCTCCAGATTTTTCTCTCTCTACAAAATCGTATATAAGGGTTTGTTGGGTTATGAGCATTCTAACACTCCTAAGTGTACATGCAACCCTAAATACCTTGGATCTATGTTTTCTCTATTATACATGCAAATAAGAACTTCCAAGGTATTATCCTAATCTAGCATACAAAACAATGAATATAACAAGATAGAATACATACCTCTTTGATGTAGAAAGTCTTCATGAAGCTTGAGTGCCTAGTGCCCCAAGTGTGACACCTCAAATGGTTCACACAACACCAAATACACTTGGAATAACTTGAGAGAATTCTACACTTCATGAAAATCGGCTAGCCCTATCTAGATGATACTAGTCGCCGATTTTGTCAAGAATAAGATCTTTATATAGCGTTACAATTAGGGTAAACCCTAATTGTCATGACTTTCCATTTCCTTGGATCCATGGGTTCAAATACACCATGGAGCATCCATGGACCATCCTATGGGTTTTAGCCCAACTTGATTATCCATGGAGCATTAGCCCACTATACAAGTATGGATGATTTACACAATCAACCCATATATTTAATTAGTCTTCTTTTGATCACTTAATTAATCCTAGATTAATTCTTGATCAATACTAATTAAATAATCTTATTATGCTTATTATTAATATACTAGAACTTATAATATATTAATAACCATAAGTGTCTTATTTCTCTCATTATAGTCTATCCAAGTGCATGATGCCATGCAACCCAAATGGACCATGCCGGGTCGGGTCAAGTCTTACCAATTATAGTTATGGACTTAGACATTAATCCAACAGTCTCCCACTTGGATAAGTCTAAAACTATTATTGCGTATGACTTCAGGAACCGACTGGCAATCATAGCTCTCAAAAGCTTTTGTCAAACTCTAACCTTGTAGATGAACTCTGACCTTTGTCAGTGACTTGTCCATTAGATAAGGGATCATATATTCCTCCATTCTAGATATCATATGGACTGAGACATGGATTATAATCATTCTCTCTGTCCATTTGTTGTTTCCCGATTTCTGATTTATGACGACTGACTAATTGAACAAATCAAATCAGTCCTGGCCCGGCCGAGCACTTCCATTTGTCATCATCAAATCATCGAGGGGCCCACAGATATCGCTTTTATCCCGAAGGTAAAAGGAATGGATAAACTTCGACTCATATGGCTTGTTCTACTACTTGTTGAATCATACACAAAGACACGTTTTATAGCACCAAGTTACCAAATGCGTTTTCGTGCAATCAATGTACTATCAACTCATAGTAACAACTCATATCTCTAGGTTTGAAGAATATAAGATATTATCGTCTCATGATCACTCGTGATAAAATCCATGAAGTGATTCCAATGAGCGCGGGTTGAATTCAATACTCAGAACTTATGAGCACTCATGAGTGTTGTAGCCCTTTGTCCAACACCTTAGACCTCTACAAGCCCACCCATGACAGTCTTAATTCATATCTACTTCCAACATATGACTGACTACGGATGGTTTGAATAACTTAGTCATTCCAGAAGAATAACCCAGTTTATTCGGGAAGACAAAACATGCAAAGTGAAACACAATAATAATTGAATCCAATATGGTATCAAAACCTATGAACATAAATAAAACACCTTTTATTTATCACCATATGATTACACATTATTCATTGTATACTGATTCAGCTATCAACTTTATTCTTGAATTTAAAACAATAGTTGTCCCATGCTCCAAGCATGTACACTATGTTTTCTAAACACTAGTCATGCCATACACCAAGTATGCAAACTATGTTTGTCTATGATCTTTACTTTTTGAACTAGATCCATTGAACATAACTTCAATGATTCTCTTTTCACACTCCCAAATCCTTACTGCAAATGCAAGAATTCCAAATTCATGCCATTTACTGAAATCTGTTAGATTCTAAACTTATATTCATTGATCCTCTTGTAATGATTATGCACAAAGTCAGAAAAGACTTGACAACAAACATTACAGAGTATTCCAAAGGAGATCAGCTCCTTGAAACATCCTTCTTGCATTAAGTTTCCTAATCTTAAACAGATTGAAAATTCTAACTTTGAAACATTTCCAGATTCCATTTTTGACTATCACTTCTGAACAAGAGTTGCTTCCTTACAGACTATGTCAATATGGTCCTTCCAGAATTATCACTATACTTCCAACTGTCCTTGAGCACCCAATCTTTGGTAAACCTTAGATTGTCCTCGACAATTGTTTAATCCTTTTAGTCATATCCAGTTCTAAACCTTTTCCCTTCTTAATGCCCCAGGCATTTGGAAAATTTTAGAATGGATGAATATAGCACATGTAATCGATCCTATATCCGAAGCATATGGGACACGATTCATGATGTCTCACATAAAGAGTAAACCAGTCTTCTGCTATAACATTTCCATTTCTATTTGCCAAGTTCTCATAATTCAGATTATGAAAAGGGATGTCGTAATCATAATAGAATTTTAGAACGCAAATAATGGACCCATATACAAAATTTCCTTATGTTGAGCCATTCTAATAGAATTTTAGAACGCAAATAAATAATGGACCCATATATAGAATTTCCTTATGTTGAGCCATTCCAACATGAAATTCATATATATCCTTGACTAAAAACCTCACGATCTAAGCTTATAGATTTGAGATGAAGTATAATTTCCTCTCCCTTAATTATAGCAAACAACCTTTTCCTAATTGAAACCTTTTGTTTCCTATAATTAACATTGCTAACCTGCAATACTTATCATAATTATCATGCTCCCACTAACATGATGATTATTAGCATAACACTTATGCTCCCACTAGCTTTGACATGTACTCAGAAATCAGCTGACTTTCTTACCAAAGTTCAGATTTCTGATACTAGATTGTTTTGATAAGACTATCAAAATCATACACCTTCCCTTAGATAGCACACTTGTGTTTCTAAACAATTATGAAGAGGGATGCCGTACTCATAATGGTTAGACCTTTTTGCCACTTCTCACAAGTCCAGGTTAGTGTGCCGGTAAACCACACATGCTCCACTAACGACTTTGAGAATGCAAATATCACAATTGCTATCTAGCTAAAATCTACTTAGTGAAACTGTTTCCTCACCATCATTTTCATGAATCAGAGAGAAACCTTATGACACTTAGATTTAATGGTGTATGTGTTCTTATCCATGTGAATTGTCAAAACCATAGTCACAAGACAAGGATAATGACAAATCCAAACTCATATGGACTGAACTCAATCTTAACTTCTTGCCACCTGGCAGGTCAATGGCCTGCCATTGCTTCCAAGTTGTTGTGCAACAAATTGAGAACTCTAAGAACTCATATGCAAAGCCAACTTTAACTGGAATGGGCACAGAATATGTCATCACGATAGGTTATAAACCTCAAGTCGTGTGCTAGTGAAGAACTTCAGGTTTTATTCTTGATTAGTTCTTGAGACTTTCAAGACCTTTAAGACTCCCACTGTCCTCTTGACATATAAGACTTTCTTGTCAGTTATTCAAGAGATAGTGTGGATTCTAATCAAGACAAACACTTCACAAAATTGGCCTAAGTTGGTCTTTGTTTTATCCAAAACATCACAACTTACCAATTTCAAATGTACAAGAGTAGAAAACTTTTACTCTTACATTTGACAAGTGTTTTAAACCTTCTTTAAAACATGTTACTCAAGTTACAATCTTGGAGTATGACTCTAAGACTTGTATTGGAAAGAAGTATGACTCATCTTCTTGATTTAACCACTTCAACAATTCAAGTTCCTCTTCTTAGCTATAAGAAGGATCTTAGAGGATGAATGGTGATAAGGTCTCCAAATCATTAAGATGATCACAAAACTGATACGAAAGTACTCTCTCCCATCTTTTCAGACTTGAGAAACTTTTATCCTTCTGCCTAATTTGATTCTTCTTATTTGCTCTGCCATACATTGGAACCTTTTCCAATGTCTCAGAGTTACACTTAAGCTTGTAAGTATAATCATGTTTACTGAGCTTTAGTAAACTATGACGAATAGTCTTATCAATCTTTTGTGGTGGACTTAATCAGTGCACAAGAATGTGTACTCGGTCCCTTAGTCCTTTACTTGACTCACACATCCATGTGACCGAGTAATTAGTCTTAATTTTTCCAATACTTGAAAGTTCTCATTCATCATGCTATACAACTTGCATGATTCCAAGTTCCGGTCCAATTGAAACTTGGGTGATGAGAATCTTTCCTTATTTGGTAAATTTAGACATTACCACAAAGAAAGAATCAATTTCATATTTCCACTCTTGCTATTAATGGAATCATATAAGCAACAATTTTTCCTCAAATGCCATTGTAAGGATATTTTAAAATAAATAAAATAAAAAATTTTCTTTTATTTTAAAACTTTGCGGAAAAACTTATCCTTACAATCCATATGAAAACTTGTTGTTATCTATTCCTAAGCAATATCTCATAACTCCTAAGATGTAGGTCAAGAATCCGATCTCCAAACCACGCGATAGAAATCCATCAACGTGATCAGATTCAACATATTCTTTCTTTAAGTTCCTTTACTTTTCTTTGATTCTTAAAACATCAACATGTGACCCAGTCACATCATGTAATAAGAATCTCAGAATAGAAACTTAGCAGAGTTAGATAGTGGACTTTACCTAAAGTAGAGTCAAACTTATTGACTTTAACACCCTTAGGTAAATTTGGCAGCTTCGCAACCAATGCCCCTTTCTTTGGCAATATAAACATATGGACCCTTTGGTAGTACACGGGACTATCACAGACTTAGCTTTTCTCTTTACCATTTGGTCAACCCAGTTAACTATGGCCGATCCCTTTCCACTGGGAAGAGAGAGCTTTACTAGATATCCAATGTCATCATTGTTAATGTCCATAAAGTTTTAGGAAGTTGATCTTATCAAATAGATAAGATCATTAAGGGTCTTGTCACAGTCTGTTTCATAGGTGTTCCAAAAGAACTCACTATGTGTCTTAGAAGGTAGTTGAACCACCAACTTTCTCAAGACTTTGCCACCCAACTCTCCCGGCTTGTCAATATGTGACTACATCTACAAGACGTGACCACACCTAGACCTTGCCTTGCCAATTGGGCTTGAGTGACCTTAAACTTTTCAAGAACTTGTGGGTTGGGGAGAATAATTGGAGGAGGTGAATGAAGTATGATTTCCAAGGGACATCATTTTCATTTAGGAAAGCTTGTTTCAAGAGATTTAGGAAGATCATAAATGTCTAAACCAGACATCTTTTGGGAGATATTCAAGATAGTTGATCTTAAGTCCTTAATATGACACCCAATATGAAATATTAAGGCTAGGACCCAACAAACTATTTTATAACTTAGAAGAGGTATGCCGTAATCCAAGCTATAAAATATTTGAAGGTTGGTGAATGACGATTCACCAATTTCCACCAAGATAAACGAAATGTATTATTAGGTTTTAATTGGTTTTGAAACTCCTAGATCTTTGAGATTCATTGAACTGTTCAATGGCATGTTTCAATCTCGAGTGTGCCCTTCAGGTTTTGTGACTGGGATGCCGAGGATCACAAAACAAGGTGTGAAGTAACCATGCAAATTACTTGGTACCCTTAAGTGTTTACCCCTCAATCGATGTGCCGGTTAACCACACACGCTCCATCGATACTATGATAAACATTAAGTTACCCTTTGCCCACCTTGTTAAATACGAGTTAGTGTGTCGGTTAACCACACACGCTCCACTAACCAACTTAAACAAAGTGCAAAGTGTAATTTCATGGATTAGCACCTTATTCACATTTTCCTAAGTAACTAAGATTGGGTATTATTAAGAGTTTAGTTACTTAGTATTTATCATTAATACTTTTAATGAAGGGAGAATTCTAGTCCTGTCAAACCCGTTCGGCTAACGACCCTCCACCAGTCAAGCAAGAGGTGGGTGAGAGTGGACACCCATTAAGTTGCCATTTTATAGGCAACAACCTTATACCCACCTTATAGACCGGCTTCGTGAATGAGGCGTACTAGCGGTAAGACTGACTTTACTCTTATACATATATATATATATATATATATATATATATTATTAACTTATAATATTATAAAGTATAAGGGTTGAATTTTAAGTTTTAAAATTCTAAGGGCTAACTTGGAATTAAAGTATTCATAAGAGAAAACTTTACAAATTCCAAAACTTGAGGGCAAGTTTTGAAACTATTTAAAACTAATTAGTTCCATAACTTATGTGTTTAAAGTAGTTTTAATCCAAAAACTCTCCAAGTTCCATAACTTGAGGACAAGTTATCGAAGACTTTAAACTAATAAAAAAATTAACTTTTCTTTATTTTATAACTTATGGAATTAATTAAGGTTACACTTTTTTTAATTTATTATTTAATGAAGAGACTCTTGGTCCTCCATAACTTGAGGACAAGTTATGGAGTCATCAAACCATTTAATTAGAACTAGACTCTTCATTTTTGTAACCTTTGCCAACTTTTATGAGTTTTATGAAACTTAAATGTGACTTTTCATATAACTTGAGGAAAAGTTACAAAAACACATTTTAGAATCAACTCTTAGATTAATTTGGATTGAAAACAACTATTTTACTCAACTTTCTATTAATCTAAGCAACTCATAAGAACAAGATAATTAAAATCAAACTTTTTCATGTAATTAGTCTAATCCTTAAACTAATACAAAACATGAATCTATTGACATTTATCTTTGAAATTGGATTAGCATGAACATTACCACATCAAAAACAAGTTTATAAGTTCAAAACATCTTAGGGTAATGTTCCTAGTCCAATTCCAGCCAAAAAAGTCGAATTTATGCTGTCTGGGGGTCCAACTCGGCAAGTTGGATGCTTTTTGCCTTGGACTCGGCGAGTCTGTTGGGCAGACAGCATCAAAACTCGATTTTCCAGCTTCTTTTACAAGTATAACAAGAAAACAAGCCTAAGCTCTGATACCACTGTTGGGTTATGAGCATTCTCACACTCCTAAGTGTACATGCAACCCTAAATACCTTGGATCTATGTTTTCTCTGTTATACATGCAAATAAGAACTTCCAAGGTATTATCCTAATCTAGCATACAAAACAATGAATATAACAAAATAGAATACATACCTCTTTGATGTAGAAAGTCTTCATGAAGCTTGAGTGCCTAGTGCCCCAAGTGTGACACCTCAAATGGTTCACACAACACCAAATACACTTGGAATAACTTGAGAGAATTCTACACTTCATGAAAATCAGCTAGCCCTCTCTAGATGATACTAGTCGCCGATTTTGTCAAGAATAAGATCTTTATATAGCGTTACAATTAGGGTAAACCCTAATTGTCATGACTTTCCATTTCCTTGGATCCATGGGTTCAAATACACCATGGAGCATCCATGGACCATCCTATGGGTTTTAGCCCAACTTGATTATCCATGGAGCATTAGCCCACTATACAAGTATGGATGATTTACACAATCAACCCATATATTTAATTATTCTTCTTTTGATCACTTAATTAATCCTAGATTAATTCTTGATCAATACTAATTAAATAATCTTATTATTCTTATTATTAATATACTAGAACTTATAATATATTAATAACCATAAGTGTCTTATTTCTCTCATTATAGTCTATCCAAGTGTATGATGCCATGCAACCCAAATGGACCATGCCGGGTCGGGTCAAGTCTTACCAATTATAGTTATGGACTTAGACATTAATCCAACAGGGTTTTGATTACAGTGGTCTTATTCTTTACCACTCTTCAACTCTCTCAATCAAACGAAGGCGATTTCTGATGATTCGGTATTCACTATTCATATTCCTCTTCTTCAAGCTTCAACAATGGCAGACTCTTCTTCGGTTCAACAAACCTCTGCACGCTCCACACTTCTCACAATCAAGCCTAACCAAAACTTGCTGATCGATCTCACACCATTCCTTTACAATACTTACATGTATCAAATGGTGGAATGTCTTAAGTATTCCCTACTCGTCAATGCTCTATCAACGGTGGAAGTCGTACCAATGGCGTGCCTCTCAACAATCTACTCCACTACTACTTATGACAAAGCTGCAGAAAAGATTTATTTTGATATTCTCAGCCAGAAGGCTTCAATCTCAAAGAACCGATTATGCTCGCTACTAGGGCTTTCTTATGAAGCGTCCAGGGTGAATCCTAACTCCATCTCCATAGGTCAGCTCTTTTCGATGTTCTACAACATGGGGTATAATGAAACCCTAACTACTATGACCAAGGTCAAGAAATCGTGCGTTCCTCCTCAATGGAATGGACTCTTCACCCTCCTTTTCAAAGGGCTTTCAGAATGAAGTGCCCGCTCAGATGGAGCTAGCAAGTCTTTCATGACTATGCTTTATGGGTTGTACCATGGTATCAACCTGGATTATGGTTCGGTTTTATGGCTACAACTGGTTCAAAGTTTGTCCTCTGCCTCTCGCCACACAAAAATTTCTTGTGCCTGGTTCTGGACCATTGTCACTCAATGGACAATGGAGCGCTATAATGTTCCTATCATGGCAGATTCCTTACTCTCCTCCATCACTACATTTCATACTACGGAGATTATTGTCACTAATCCCTTAAAGTATCTCTTCATTGGTTCTATTCCAGAGTCAACGTATGCTTGTGTGTCCTCTGAAAGCAAGATTATTCAGGAGTACAAGAAGCTCCCTTCATCTAGTCTGAGGGAACTCAGTCCAGAAATGATGAGGTCTATTGAAGAAGCAGACAAACCTGCTAAAAGGGGAAAAAAGCAAGAAGCAAAAAAGGGAGAAAAAGGGTTTAAAGTATCAAAGGTGCAGACTCTAAAGAAGCGAAAGTCTGAGAAGGCAACACCTTCTCAGACCAAGCAGAAGAAGGCCAAGAAAGCAGTTAGGAAGCTCATTCTTGTTTCATCAAGCGACTCAGACTCAGAGTACGAGCCTACTGGTCATCAACCCTTCATTCAACCCAGCAAAAGCGACTCAGAGGGCGAAAGCTCAGATGACGAAGGTTCGGTTTGTGGTGACACACCACCTCGTTCGCCTACACCAGAGGTATCAGTTCACTCCCAAGCACCTTCTCCTCCACCTATTTCCATCTCCATTTCCTTTCCTCCCATTTCCCCTATCATCACATCTCAACCTTCCTCCACCATTCCCATTCCTACTCCTATATTCTATGAAGCTACAACCACGACCACTACTGGAGTTCAGACCAACATATTTGATACGGGGGTTCGTACTTCAGCACCCAAAACCCCTGTTACTACCAAACCTCCATCCCCTACCCAATCGACATAAACCAATACTGTTTTTGGTGGTGAGGATGTCGATTTTGATACCTTCTACTACAGTCCATTCAGGGTGCAGAGCGATGATGATGATGATGCTCCTGTAACCAAGAGGCACCTCAAGGATTTGCACGAGAAGCTTGACAAGCTTGTGGCATCTTCCTCCTCTTCCCATGACTCTTTTTCAGAAGCTGTAGTAAAGGATTTGATGACCACCTTTGTAAAAGAGCATGAGGCCTCCATTGATAAGGCAACATCTGCTATAGATGCCTCCACCAAGTCCTGCAAAGAAGTAACCGAAAAAGCCGAAAAACTAATTCTTGATGCTAACATTTTTCTGGAGTAATTACAGGGTGCAGTGGAGTTAAATGCAAACAAGGTGAACACCACTGTGGAAAAGCTTGATGTGTCTCTTGAGACCAAAAAGCAACACTTTGCTACCATGCGTCAGAATATCCAAACAAATAATGTTGAATTGCAGACCTCTATCAATGAGCGTCTCAAGAAGATCCAAGAAGATTTGGCCATGGAAAGAAGGATCATGGATGAAGTGTATCAGATGCTCATGCCATTCTCTCCAATGTTCTAGAAGCTCACGACTCAGTTCTTACTCTTTCTGTCAGACATCATCTTGAAGAAAAGCTTGGCCCTACACTTGAATTGTTAAGTCGCATAGAGGGTGTTTCAGAGACTGTTGTCCTTCCAAAATAAGGGGGAGAAGGAATTACAAGAACTACTCAGCCTCCTCCTACAAGCAAAAATGTTCCACCGAAAGTCACCACTAAACGACCGAAGGGTAATGAAGCTTCGGGTTCTAGTGTGAAGGACAAGGGAAAAGGTGTTCTAGAAGATAGTGATGAAGAAGAAGAGACCATTGCTGAGGCTCTGAAGCGAAAGAAAGGGATAGGGAACATGATCTTAATGCTAAGGTTGTTAGGGAAGCCGAAGAGATGGAGAGAAAAATGAAAGAAGCTCACAATCTCTTGGAAAGCAGGAAAACGCTTTTTCCTCTTTGGTCGTTAGAAAAGCTGATTAAGGAAGCTACTAAATGTCCAAGCACACATTGGCTTGAGTCGGTAGTGTCACTAGACCATGAGAACTCTATGGATTCACAGTTTGACATGCCTATAACCCGAAAGGCATTTATCTTTCAATGTTTCCTTCCTATTGCTGAAGTTCCCCATCCTGATCTAAAAGTCGACAGGGATCTGATTGACTACTATCTTGAGTTTGCTCAGCCTCAGTATCTTACCTGGAGCGCTCAAAAGATAACTTCTGTCAGGGTACTAAAACCGAATGCAGCAGGGAAATTCGTCAATGTCAAATTCAAGGTGACCAGAGGTTCAACCAACTCTAAGCATACAATTTCTCTGGCTGGTCTTCCAAATCTCAATCCTCACGACTGGATTTTGCTAAACAACTTTTTTCTCTCCAATCCAGTTGAATATGAGCCGATCATCGATCACATCAAGAGGATGTTGGTGTGCTACATTCTGGAAGTGGCAAAGATGGATTAAGAAATTGCTTCGGTCCTTAAAAAGAAGCCAACGGTGTTACCCATTGGTTCATCTAGCGACATCAACAGAATGATGATAGGGAAGATTGACCCGAAGCTCAACTCTGTGATGTTCACTAGAGGCGAAGATCAAAAGTGCTTGTTCTCTCTAATTAAAAAACATCTTTTCACCACAACTTGCTTGGAACACGTTTTGTATATCATTCATAAATGCAAGCAAAATAGTGAAGGTGACAAGAAGTATTTCACTGACATGATTAGATGCTATATGAATTTTTGACAAGTCTTGCTCGCTATTATTCAAAAGTTGTTCAAAGTGGTGAAGCTTACTGTAGTGAATCAACCAAAGTGATGTCTCGCCCCAATTGACGCAAAAGGGGAGATTGTTGGGACTCGAAGTGTTGCGTTTGTGGCTTGCTCCTTAGCCTAGTTTTGTTACCGGTTTGGGCCTGTCCAACCGTTTTTATTTTTATTAGGGTTTTAGTATTTAAGGTGCATGCATGCATCCTTGGTAATCATCGCTTTCATTTATTATTCTCATAATTGTACTACAAACCCTAGCTCGCCTCTACAGTGGAAGTTCTTCATCGAGCTCTACTGAGGCGTGACTATTCTTGAATCATTATGCAATACTTTGATTCCATCTCGTGTTTACTGTATTTGTTTGTTTTATTGATCAACCTGTTGAAGATCTAATCGATCTAAGAGTTTTCAACTCATCACTAAGATTAAAATTTTACTGAAACAACGAAATATCTATTGTAATTCCACTAAACGATTATATGGAAAATTGACTGCTTTGCATCATTCATCTGAGATTAGTAAGGAATAGGATAGGAAACTTCTTCCTTTTTTAGCTTTTGAAAGGGAGAAGATTGATTCAACTTCCTATGATTGTGAAATGCATATTTCTGAGTTTGATAAGGTTCCTGATAATAGATATGCATATGGTATTGTTAGAATTGATGAATGTTTAGATGCAAATGATCTTGTTGATATTGTGAATGAGACCCTGACCAAAAACAAACAATTCAAATTTTTGAAAAGAACTGAAAATTCAACATCTAACTCTCAAAACAATTTTGTTGATATCGAAGATGATTCTGATGATATGAGTGAAATTGAGGCAGAGGAGGTTGTTGATTATTCTCAGTTATCTGTCATAATTGTCACTTCTCTAGTGAAGGGTAAAGAAAAATGTAATGATTCTTTAGTTAAAATTAACACTGACCAACCCTCGACATCAAAATTTCATGATCCTGATCATGTGACAGTCAAAGATAGTCAAACAGACAGTGACAATGATGATGATGATGATGATGATGATATTTCAAAAGAAACAACAAACCACGAGTGGTTGTTGACCAGGTCTATGAGGAAATTGAGAAGTTCGAAAAAAGCCTAAAAGAAAAGGGTCATCATTATCTTGAAACAAATATTGTTGTGTATCCAAATTTCAAATGTCCAGATGAAGTTATCTTCCTAAATCAGGTGTTTGTTACATCGAGCAATGGTGATAAAGTTAAACCTGAAATCAACAAAATTGTTGAAGAGGATAACATGGAAGCATCGAAAGAAGGATTTTTCTCACATCAAAGCACCGCCGAAAATAATCTCAACAAGAATTCATTCACTTTTCAAAGACAAAAACCTCAAAGAAACTAGGTTGTTAAAACTGAAAAACCCAAAGATGAATCACAACCAGTTGAAAAAGATTTTCAAAAGCCAAACAGAAAGGATAAAAATTCCAAAGAACAGATTGAAAAGAATTCAAAAGAACAAGAGATTTCAATGACTAAAGCAAGAAAGAAGGTTTATTGGCAAAATATTGAGTTTCGGAAGAAGCAAAACAATCGTCTGAAACCATTGAGATTAAAACAGTTCAGACAAAATCTCAGAACAAATCTTTCATTAAGAAATCACCCACTCATTATCAAAAAGATTTGACAACAAGTCCATCACAAAATGATATTTCAAAAGGCCAACAAGTTTCATTATCTAAGTCTAAACCAAATTTTCAAAAATCAAACAAAGACAATTTTTTGAAAAATCAACAAACAAAGAATTTTGTTCATCATTCTCAAAACAAAAGATTTTCACAAAATAACTTTCAAAGAAATGGTTTTCAACCAAATGAACAAAGGTATTCTTCTCAGTTTTCGAACCAATTTTTTTTTCTAATGGCTCACAAGCTTTTCAAAAATCACATATAGGTCATAAAAAACGGTTTCAATACCGATTTCAATCACAAGTCAAATCTTTTTCTCCAAAACAAAAAATTGAGAAGATAAATGTCAATGCAAATAGAAATGTTCCATTTAAACCAACCCAACCTCAATTTTCCAATCCATCCTTGACAAAGCAATGTAATGTTTCATTCTCCAAAGGAACGACCAATGTTAAAAACATCAATCATTGGTTGGAAGGGAAAGAAAAAGTTTATCAAAGTGGGAAGTTTTCACAAGAGGAAATTAAGGTAGCTTATGAAAGTTACTTAAATGAATCATCAAGTGTAAGTTCATCATCCAAGGTCCAAGGAGTTGAATTCATCGGTTCGACAATGGAAAGCTATTCCAACGGAAAAAGTGGACGAAAAACGAACCGAGAAGGTTAAAGGGAACGTAGTGCTGATTCTAAACCAAAGAATGATTTTATTTCAATTCCCCTTTCTAAGGAAGTGGACTTAATTGACACTTTATAATCAAAAGTTCGTAATTGGGTTTTAGGATCTTCATTTCATCATGCATTTTGCTCTAATAACAAGGACCCAAACAGCCTTGGGGACCTAAATTCTTTCACTGATTGCATGTATTATGTGACGAGCAATATGATGAAAAATTATACATTGATAGTGGTTGCTCTCGTCACATGACTGGTAGCAAGGAAAACTTGAGAGATTATCGAAGTCTTTTTAATGCTGGAGTAGTGAAGTTTGGCAAAAATCACAAATGTTATGTCAAAGGTTATGTAAAGTTACGAATGGCAAGTTTACTATTAACCGGGTAGCATATGTCGAAGGTCTTCAACATAACTTGATTAGTGTTTCGCAACTAGTTGTGGGCACTGGCAATCAGGTTGCTTTTAATGAAGAAGGAAGTGTAATTTCGAACATCGAGACAACATAAGTTCTTCTCAAATCCAAAAGAAAAGAAGATATGTTTACCCTTGACATCAAACCTATTGTAGGTGTTCCCTCAGTATGCTTACTTTCAAAAGCATCATCAGATGTCAACTGGCTATGGCATCAAAGATTGTCTCATTTGAATTTCAAGAATTTAAATAAACTGGTCATCAATGATCTTATTCGTGGTTTGCATGTATTAAAGTTTGATAATGATACTTTATGTGCAGCTTACGAACAAGGAAAGCAACATAGAGATGGTCATCCGATTGTAATTGATTCGAAGATTGTTGAACCTTTGGAACTTTCTGAAATTGACCTTTATGGTCCTTCGACTGTTGAAAATCTCAACAAGAAGAGGTACATTTTGGTTATGGTAAATGATTTTTCTAGGTTCACTTGGGTATATTTTCTTCGATTAAAATCAGAAACAGCTCAAGCAATGGTTGATTTCATCAAGCACAAGCAACTAAGTTTAAAAAACAAGTTCGAAAGATCAGGAGTGACAATGGCTCAAAGTTATAAAACAAAGTTCTTGATTCGTTCTTAACTAACAAAGGAATCTCACATAATTTTTAATCTCCTTACAAACCTCAACAAAATGTTGTTGTCGAGAGGAGGAACAGATCACGTTGTGAAGCCGCAAGAACCATGCTTACATATGCGAATCTTCCACAATATCTTTGGGCTGAATCCGTTTTGATAGTGTGTTTTACTCAGAATAGATCTTTTATTCATCATTGTTTAATTATCACTCCTTATGAAATCATTAACAACAGGAAACCAAATGTCAAATTTTTCCATGTTTTTGGTTGCAAATGCTTCATTATGAATCTCAAGGACAACCTTTCGAAGTTTTAATCAAAAGTTGACGAAGGAATATTTCTAGGATATTCTCATAATTCTGTAGCATACAGGGGGTTAAACAAACGAACCAGGAAAATCGAAGAAGCTTTTAATCTTACTTTTGATGATCATTATGTTAAGAGAGTTGATAAGTGTTTTGAATAACAACCAATTATGAATGAATCGAGTGATGAAACTCAAAGTTTAAATTCTTTAGATTTTGATTATGATTTCATTTTTGGTGTTCCTGATAGAGCTATCATGCAGAATTTCATGTTGATGATAATCAAGAACCAGAAGCATCGAAGCATACTGGTGATTCAACTATTACTCAGGATGTTGATGATATGAATTCCTCGACCACTGCTCCTATGAACAACGAAAGTGTACAAATTATAACCAATGCTCAAGTGGAGGGGAAGTGCTTGAGTTCAAATAGTAGTGTTGAGGGGGAGCATCCTATCGAGGGGAAACAACATCAAATGGGTGTTAATGTTGAGGGGGTGCATCCTAATATTGATCCAATTGTTGAGGGGGAGCAACATGGGTCTTTACCAAATACTTTGAATGTTCACACTGATATTTTTCATGAAGTTTCTAATAATATGTCGAATGCAATTGACAGTTCAGAACCTGAAGAAATGTTCGAAGATGCACCTTTGGACGTTGATCCTACATATCCACCAATGGATAGATGGACAAGAAGTCATTGATATGGACAAATTCTTGGTGATCCACAAGTTGGAGTTTTGAAGAGGTATCAGTTACTTGCGAAGAATGAGGTACATAATTCTAATCAAGAGTTTTGTATGTTCAATGTCTTTATTTCTAAAATTGAACCAAAGTCAGTTAAGATTGTTATGGAAGATCCTGATTGGATTGTTTCTATGCAATCTGAATTGGTTGAATTCAAAAGAAACAAGGTGTGGAGACTTGTTCCGACACCTAAAGATGTATCAATGATAGGCTTAAAATGGATTTTAAAAAATAAAACTGATGAAGAAGGGAACATAGTTTGAAACAAGGCTAGGCTAGTAGCAAAACGATATTCGCAACAAGAAGGTATCGATTATGAAGAAACATTTGCCCATGTCACAAGACTCGAGGCTATTTGCATCTTTTTAGCCTATGCAACACACAAGGATTTTGATGTATATCAAATAGATGTAAAGTGTGCTTTTTTTAATGGAGTGCTAGAAGAAATGGTGTTTGTCGAACAACCCCCAGGTTTTGTCAATTCTTAATTTCCTGATCATTGTTATGTGTTAGATAAAGCTGTTTATGGACTTAAACAAGCTCCTCGAGCCTGGTATGCCACTCTTACTAATTTCTTAAAATCTTCGAAATTTAAATAAGGATATGTTGATCCCACTCTCTTTTGAAAGAAAGTTGGGGATCATCTCATGCTTGTTCAAATTGATGTTGATGGTATTATTTTTGGCTCCACTGATCATAATATGTCGAAGGAATTTGAGAATATGATGAAAAGTCAATTTGAAGTGAGCATGATGGTATCCGTTTAAAACAAGTGTTTTCACTCAAGTATTTTTAGATGCTAACTTGGGTGGTTGTCAACTTGATTATAAAAGCACAAGTGGCGGATGTCAACTTTTGGATGGGAAGCTTGTCAGCTGGCAATCGAAAAAGCAAACTCGTGTTTCGATTTCCACAGCAGAAGCAGAGTATGTTGCTGCTGCAGCTTGCACTTCTCAAATCATTTGGATTCAAAGTCAACTACGTGATTATGCAATCAACATAATGAAATTCCGTTATATTGTGACTCACAAAGTGCAATTCACATCTGCCATAACCCAGTGCAACATTCGAAGACAAAACACATTGCACTTCGCTACCACTTTATCAAAGATCATGTTGAGGAAGGAAACATTGAAGTTCATTTTGTGAAAACTACTGATCAGCTTGTTGATATTTTCACTAAACCATTGGATGAGAAAACATTTCTAAGGATTTTATCAGGCTTAGGCATGCTAGATGCGAATGCTGTCCCTAGACTAAATTCGTTAGAATAGCATGTGATGTCGAATTCTCGCTAACTTATTCAGTTGTTACTATTCGTAGTTAACGCTTCGACATGCTTCGCTTTCGACATCCCTCTAAAAGGTTTATCACAAGCTTCGCTACTTCATTCCACGCGTAATGATGCTTTTTTTCTTTCTTTTATCGACACTTTTTGTTTCGGTAGTCTGGTATATTTCTTCCTGTTATCATTTTTCATTTCTAAAAACTAAAAATATCAAAAGGATTTTCTTATTTTTGTCATTTTCCATTCAAAGATCAAAAATATCAAAAAGATTTTCTTATTTTTGTTATTTTTCATTCAAAAATCAAAAATATCAAAAAGATTTTCTTATTTTTGTCATTTTCATTCAAAAATCAAAAAGCTAAAAATATTTTTTTAAATGCTTGGTTAACAACATAATGCAGGTTTCTCGTGAAGATCTTTAGTGGAACATGTTTTACAGTTCTACGGTAAGTAAATATTCGAAAGTTTGTACTAGTTAGGTGTCCCTAGAAGCATGTTGCAGCATGTTGACCCTAGCCTCCATGCCTCAATGTGTTTTCGAAGGCTTAATGGATTTCTCATTACGAGGATTCCTTCCTTATCAGGCTATATTCACATTAGTCCCTAAGCTACCTCACTATTCTCAAATGACTTAAGAGTTTTCTCCTTGGTCCACTAATAGCAAAGGTACTTTCGATTCTTTAATCAATCTTTTTCATCAACTATTTTTACACATTCACACACAATGACACATACCCATGACATCTCTAGTTCAAACCAACCAGGTTATAGGTATCTAACCAATCTGTGTTTATGATCTGGATTCATGAGAGCATGATGAAAGTGAAACCCAAAATTTCGATCTTTTAAAGAAATTGACACAAAACTTTTGTTCCAGATTGTAACGTAACATTGGTTTCAGTATCGGTTTTCGATACTCAAAATCATATTGTTTCTTTTTGTGTGGTCTTGCTAAATGTTCGATACCCACGACATTTTTACCCAACAAGATCCAGTACTATTTTTTTTGGAATATGATTTCCATCTGAGTATCACTCACCATACTTGTCACTAACTGCACTGGTCAAATGGTAATTTCATTTACAATTTCTCACGCTGATATTTAGTTGTGATATGTAACGAAATTGTTATCCACCCGAAAAGCCTTATAAAAGAATCCCTTCGATACTTCTCTATAAGTATTTGATTGTAATTCACAGGAAAACACACAAGCTGTTCGACATCTCTCTTGATGTAGAACAAAGCGATCTTTGCCTAGGATCTTCAACTTTATGTCAATTTCTAATTGACATCACAGATCTAATTTTATTTTATCTTGATCTCATCTCAATCTTTGGTACACCTACACACACTAAAATCCTTAAGGTTTTGGGTAATTACAACTCAGGCTGATGATTTCAAAAAGTATGGTGTATGACTTCACTTTTCAACCCGAAAGTAAACGAGCCTTGCCTCTATGTCGAAGGTTTATTGATGGTTCTTATCCCATTGGGACATGTGATTTGACTGATTAACATGACGTTTTGGTACCTTTGCGGTTTTCAAGGAAAAAGTGATCATTACTTTTCAGACATGGCTATCTTTATGGCTACAGGCCCGCTTTTCATGGGAACACGTGGCAAGTAATTAATGTTAACTACTTCAAGTTTAAAATTTGGCCTTACGTATAAAAAGGGTTTTGGGGATTTCATTCCAACTTTACGCGATCAAAATATCCCTAAAATTGAAGAGTCTCTCTACAGTTTGTTTTCTTCAACCTGCTCAAACCCTAACAATGGTGGCCACAAATGCTAATGTTAATCCATCTCAGACAACTGATGACATTACTTCTCAACCACTCATGAAGACTTAAAGTACTAATTTCCAAATCCAATCTGGCGTTACTCAGTACCCTAAAGAGTTGCAAATCCTTATCGTTACTCTGCAAAATTCTGTTCTTTCAACGACTATGTTTTCTTCTTTCTTTGTGCCAATAATGTGATTGTCACTTGTTGGTTCAACTGTTGTGTATAGCAAGACGATGAAGGTGGTTACATTCCAAATGATCAAAGATAAGAAGTTCAAACTTACAAAGAAGTTATTTGCTCAGATTTTAAATATCCCTACTGTCGAACCTTTCTATGATGTTTTGAATGAACACGTGCTTCACATGTTCAACGAGATGGGGTATCAACCAGTTCTCACAAAGATAAGTGATTTCAAGAAGTCCTGTTTGCCTTGTATCTGGAATTTTCTCTTTGGTATTTACCTTCGATGCTTAACAGGTTGAAGTGTTGGATTAGATAAGGAAAAACTGGAAATCTATGACTTGGTAGCAGGTTTTACTATGATTTACCTGTTGATTATGTGACTCAGCTGTGGGAGGAATTTGTGAAAAGTATTGGAAACATGAATGTGGTTAACGAGATTTTGTGTGCTCGTTATTGGAGCTTGATCTTACAATATGCTTATGAGAAGGAAGGCTTTGCATCCCCTGAAGATGAACATAAAGCTGAATTTTCATTGTATCACTTTCGTAAGACAGTGGAAGATGATCCGGATATGTTTCCGACAGTTGCACCAATTCCTAATGGGATGCTTCGCAAGGTTGATCCCACAAATTCAATTTTGGTGGCGTACTTGAAGACCATCAATCCTTCGATTGAAACTGGTGTTTTATTACCCAATAGCATTGGAGGTCCATCAAAAAAGAGAAAAGAGTCCAAGAAAGGGGTTAAGGGTAGTCCTTCGAAACCCAATCCTGAGCCAATGGAGAAACTTGTAACGGCTACTCCAAAGAAAGATGTTAAGATTGATAAACCTCCAAAGAAGATTACCAAGCCAACTGTCGAAGAATCATCTAAACCTACCAAGGAGGTCATGCCTTCGACATCTGGGGTCTTGAAACATTTAAAGAAAATGGCTAATCGACCATGTAATTCACCAGAAAGGTCCAACAGTTTTTCACCTAAAGCTGTACCCCAGATTACTCGCAAGCCACAAATCAATCGAAAAGATGTTGTTATTCGTGAAATTCCAAATCCTGTGTCTCTTGCATCTAAAAAGCACAGAGCTAAAGATATAGCCAAATGGATTTCCAAGAAGAAGAAAAGGAGAGTAGTGATTGAAGATTCAATGCATGATGATGAAATAGTACCAGAATTGCCACTTCGTGATGACAATATGGGTGTTCCATCACCAACGAGAGATTCTCCAATCAAGTCGAATGTCGAGGCGACTAGAGATCTGGATGGCTCTATGAAAACATCTCATGTGGACACAACCATTATTCAAGGTGATAATCCAAAACAATCTACTCTTGAGAAGACTACTGTCACACCACCCGGAGTTTCGAATGCCAAATTAGTTACTGAGGAGGTTCAAACTTCAGGCATCCCTGTGAACATATCTCATATGGACGCAAATGTCAACATGGGTGAAGGAGTATCGAACAAGGAAGCCCAAAGTAATCCTACTATTGTTATTTCTTCCTCTTTCGAAACATCTGCTGTTGATACAACAATTTCACTTCCACCATTCAATATTCCCATTTCCATAACTTTACCTCAATTTACATAATCCCCAACCTTTGAAAATATTATTCAACTACCCATCACTTTGTTATTTCCATCTCAATCAACTAAAAGCCACAAAATAACTCATCACGATGACACTACTAAAGATGGTGA
Organism: Lactuca serriola; assembly: GCF_051521515.1. Lineage (NCBI taxonomy): Eukaryota > Viridiplantae > Streptophyta > Magnoliopsida > Asterales > Asteraceae > Lactuca > Lactuca serriola. Next base: position 121,621,205 of record NC_136416.1, read on the forward strand.
ATTCGTGGGGTACCTTTGCTGATATAGAGTTTGATCCTGAAGAAGAGAATATTCCTGATCATATGTTGATGTTAGGAAAATAATGTAAAATTCTCAACAGGAAGTTTCGTTGTTACGGCTTCAATATGATGCAGGGGGTAAACATCATGTGTCTGTCATAGAAGTCGATGTTATGCTCAAGGCTCAAGAGCATAGGTTGTGAAATGAGTTGAAAATATTGAACCGAAACAATGAGAATCGTGTCAAAGCCTAATCTTTGAATTTAAATCACGAGCTTAATGATTTGAAATCTGTGGCGTGGGAAAGACGTCTCTTGTTTGTTCAAGATGTAAAAAAAAGTTCATGAGGATGTCAACCTGAAGATTATAGAACTCCGGGTTGATATGGCAAAGGAATTTGCTGCCCTTTCTAATGATTATTCTACTCTTCATAACAAGATTGATATTATCGCTGATGCAATAACGAATGTGGTCAAGTGGTATCAGTCTTTCATTTCAAAGTTTGATAAGAAGGTTGAACTTGATGTTCATAGCTTTGGTAAAATTGAAGATATGGTGACTAGTCTTAAGGAGTTAGTTTCGAAGACTGGTTCCTCTTCTCAATCACTGCTTATTCCTGATTTTTTAACTCAAAAGTTTCGTTTGTTGGAATTTATTATTCACAATGAACTAGCTCCGGTTGCCAAGCTAGTCAATCTGATACTAACAGATGCCCCACCAGCTCACACAGGGTGCAAGGGGGAGAAGGGAAAGTGTTAGCATGGGTATGGGTTTGAAGGTCGGCATGGGAGGAAGTGGATCTTCGAAAGGAGATGATGATGCGAAAGTTGTTGGGAAGGTTATCTCTACTCAACTTCATACTTCATTACCAGAGACTTCTTCTACAACTTCTTCAACAACAACAACAAAACCATTATTGTTAAAGTGCCAATGATCAACCTAGTCTTGAAAAGGGTGATCCTTCAAAACATTATTGTTATGAGTATATTAAAGCACAGGTCATAACTAGTGAGATGCATGATTTTGAGAAGATTCCCAAGAAGAGTTTTGCCACAGAAAACTCTGATTTCAATTAGTTGGATTTTCTAATAAACAAGATGATGTTTATGGTTGAACAATACCAAATTGCTGATAAGTTTGAAGATAAATAAGAATTTAAGAGAATGAAGATTCGTTTCCATGCAGTTATGGGAAAATGGGAAGAGGAGATATGGTCACTTGTCAAAATTGTTCGAGTTCTTAACATATATAAAGACGTTATGTTCGAGGGTGTGTTGCAGAATTACCGATTTCATGCTGTCAGAGCTAATAATGTTGCAATAAATTTCTCAGTGGCTGACTTGCCTTTAATGAATCTACATGATCTGATCTGTGTTGCAAGAATTCTAAAGGGATCTGATTTCTCGAAGCTTCAGTTAACAAGCAAAGAAGATTTTTGATTGGATTTTCTCACATCAAGCTGTTCATAGATAATTACTATTAATACTTAGCTTTAACTGATGTGGAATTAGCCTTGGCCATTGGTAAACAAATTACTATGCCACAATCGACGTTAAAAAGTCAGGCTAGTTTGAAGAGTTATGAAGATGGAGAGATTTGCTTGAAGCTTTTGGGGATAGTATTCTTTGGGAAGAGTAAGAAGGGGAAGATCACAAAGTTTTTGTTCCAAGCTTGTGATGTTGAAAGATATACCCAGTGTTCTAAAAGGCGCGCCATGGCGTGAGGCGTGGCTTCGCCGTTACGAAAAACCTCATAACGTTGTTGTTAGGCATGGCGCATAACAAGGCGTGATATGGCGCGTTATGGCGCATGTTTTTTCGTTTGAGACACGGTTTTTTGCTCTTTGCTATGTCTTTTCTAATTGGAGATACAAGTATTGTGGTTTTTGTTAACTTTTTGTTATTAGTTATTGATCTAACACTTTTAAAAAGTAGTTATATTTAATATAAATTTATGTTTATGTGGTAAGATAATTTTAAATTAATACAAAATCGCCACCTTACATCATGCCTTAAAAAACGTCATGGCTCGCCGTGGCTCGTTAAGCTTGAGGCTTAGCCTTGCCGCCACGCCACGCCTCACGCCATTTAGAACCTTGGATATACCACACCACATTACACAAACCTTATTGTTCGAATGAACAGTTGTGCTAAGAACAATGAAGGTGACAAAGCAGAAATTTGCAAGGTGATTAATTGGTATACTGAGATTCGAAGAATGATACATCAAGCTGCTCAGATGTTGCTGACTTAGATTCGAGATTTCTCACAAAGGGGGAGAATATTGAGGTCGAATATTGTTGTGAGATGTTGAAGGTCATCTATGTCATGCATAGTATCTAATGTTTGTATGCTACATTTATTATAAGAGCATTTTTGTATCGAAGCTTTACTGTTTTTAGTCCCTTATATTTTTTATAAGCTTTCTCAATCCCTATAAATATGGGATGAGTACTAGAGTTAGAGAGAACTTTTGGAATTTATCTTGTACTCTCTATTTCTTCTATGTACTCGTTGAAAGCATAACTGAGCCATCCATATTATATTTAGATCTCATGTTCTTAATGCTTACATTACTCTGATCTCGTATAACAAACTCGATTAAATCATAACTACAATTTCTTTAATATTTGTACATCCTGCTATGGTTGGCAAAATGAGATAAACGTGTGACTAATAAGTAACCGATGTGGAAAAAGAAAGGATATTAGGGATACAAAGGATGAGAATGACCCATTAAGACCACCCTAATGCCAGTAGTGATGCGAATCTTGGAGGTGGATGCGAAAGTCACTTCAGGTATGATCTGTGTATGGTAGGCGATATGGTATTTTCTGCTAAATGCGATCCAATTTGGGCTACAGAGGGTTGCAAATCGGGTTTTACTACTGATGGTTGCGATTTATTGCGAGTGGATGCGATCGATCGCAACTGATTACAATCGTTTTCACTTCTTTGTGATGTTGCTCGTTGTGAATGAGAGTTGAATACGAACGCATGACGGCTGGAATGTGAACGGAAAATTCAGTGTAAACGGAAGCTTGGATATGAAGGGTATGATTGGATGCGAAAAGAAGCTTGGTTGTGAGAGTTTTCATTATGATAGTCAGTCCTGGGAGTGATGATGTTAATGTGAGGCCTCGAAAGTCTAAAAGTCGCCTCGGGAAAGGGTCACGCCTCGGAAACTGAACAACCATGGTTGAAGCCATTTTCTTTATTTCTTTTTAAATAAATCTTTAATGTTTTTAATAAAGCCATTGATTGTCATAGTTATTTAGTTGTCTTTTGGATTTCTTTTATCCATTTCTTTGTAAGGCGGTATATAGCCATTTGGGTAGTCATTTGTAAGTCGTTGATTGAATATATAAAACTTTGAACTTGTGTTCATTTGAATTGTTGCGTATGATTCAAATCTGATCTTGGTTGGGACAGACCTCCTAATTTTGATCTTGAACACAAACCAATAATAGGTCTTGGTTTATTTTCACCAAGGATTCAAACTATAGGTCTAGTTTGGACTTCAAATTTATCCTTTTTATTACTTATTCTTGCCATTTGATTCAAGAGTTCTTTTATTCTACTGTATGAGTCATGTTTGAGGTTCAAATACGCATCGGTTGTGGTATCAGAGTCCTAAGTTTCTGTCGGGTTTTGTATATTTGTTGTTGTTGTTGTTGTTGTAAAAATATGTCAAGTTTTATCCTTGTTGTTGTTGTTATAGTATATTTAAAAAAGGATTTCTTGCCAAATGTTGGTGATTTGTTGTGGTTGAGCCGACATTATTGTTCAAGAAAGAAAAGGGGGATTTCTCAGCGATCAGTAAAGATGATTCAGATTGATTCAAATCAACAATACCAGATCTTTAATACGAAGTACTTGGTGGAAGAAAAAGGTTGTAGTGTGATTATTGATGGAGGTAGCTATACCAATGTGGCATTGAGTGAAATGGTGTCAAAATTGGGTTTGGTGACAACCGCCTACCGAAACTCGTATTCGTTGTATTGGTTGGATGATGGAAACGAGGTGATGGTAACTAAGCAGGTCCAGATGTGTTTGAAGATGGGATCTTATGAGGATGAGGTGCTTTTCGATGTAATTCCAATGGATGCATGCCACATTTTGTTAGGACGACCATGTGAATATGACATGGATGTGATGCACCGAGGGAGAAGCAATGAGTATGAAGTGGAGTTTAAGGGGAAGAAGATTATGTTGAAACCAATGTCTACGGTTGAGGTAAGCTTTGTGTGAAACCAACAGGGTAAGAAGCCAAGTCTCTCAATGACGGCCATTGAGAAGGAAGGATCTAAAGAAAAAATTTCAAAATTCAATTCCACATTGGGAGACGAAAAGGTTGAGAAGGCCCTAGAGGTGGAGTAGGTTCTTGTCCATGGAATTGTGATTATGGTTGAGGAGAATCCAAAGGTGGGATAGAACGTGATAACCGAAGATCCAAATGTAGATTTGCTTATGGGGTGTCAAGGTATGTTTCCAACAAGTTTACCACAAGAGGATACAAGGGTTTTGTTAGTGATAAGCCTTGTATTTCTATTTCTATTTCGTCATCTTTCATTGTTACCGTTGATAAAAGGGTTTGCACAATTGGGGATGATAAGTCTTCTCTTGTTGTTTAAAAACACCAAGAACAATGACATGAAGATGGTAGTGAAAGAAGGAAGCAGGATGGTGTCCATCTTGGTCATATCATCCTTCTAAGAGCACAGGAAAGGGAGTAAGTCGCGGTGAAGTTCGGAGTTCATGGTGATTTGACTCATACTCTGTTGGTGTGTTTTTAGTTGGGAAGCCCTAATATTGGGGCATAATGGTCATTACCTTGCTGATGTAAACAATGATCAAATATCTCAGCTAATTACAAGTAACCATTTAATTTAGGCAAGGTTAATTTGGAGGGTATCAATCTTATTCATGAGAATGTGTGACAATGATTCTTAATCCACAAGTAGAAGATACGGTGGGATAATCTGTCACACCCCTGAACCAGACAACGGAAACGTCCGAGGGCTCGCGTGACTCAAATTGAATATCATCACAATGAATATACATGAAACATAACATAAACTTTACCATGCACTAATACACTACAACTGACATTGTTCACATCAAGTACATTGTCACACCCCCAAACCAAGGATGGCGGAAACGTCCAGGGGTGGAGGACTTCATGTAAAGTATCATAACAACAAATGCGATAGTGATTTAAGCAAACACAACCAACATATATATAATTGAAAAGGTTACATCATTGTATGAATTACATGTTTCAAAATCAATTACAATATGTTGACAAAATATGAAATGTTTGACGCCTTAACGTCCCATCCTCAAAATGCACTTGATTTTCCTGTTGATTGATTTCCTGAGAATACAAGTTGTTTTGAAAAGTGTCAACACAAAGGTTGGTGAGTTCATATGAGATTTCGTTAGAGAAGTAAACCATTTTACTTGTAAAAGTGTTAGAATATGTATCCAGAAAATCCAATATTTTCTTTAATATGTATACGTAGTCCTAAATCCCAGGACCGAGAAATAACAAGTATTTGCCATACTTAAAGATATAAAAGTGGTTTCAAATTATGTGTAGTCATAAATACCAAAACCGAAAGTGTACAGTAATAACTGTACTTATTGATATCAAAAGTGATTTTAAATTGACATAAACCCCTTTTTGTCTTATAAAAATCCAGTAAACTTTATGTATTGTTCGTTCCCTATGTGAGTCGCTATAACCGTACTATGACTAGAGGTAACCTGCACAACATCTTTTAGACGCCCTGATCCTATGACTCTTGTCACCCGCAGACTTGCCGGTCCGGCTGTAGCTAGCAGCGAGGTGTGGGATGTCAACCCCAATATAGATCTATACACAATTATCACGCTCTCCCTACAAGAGATTTTGGTTATAACTTACAGGAATTTGGATCCCGTACTCGGACGTACGGGGAGAGAAAGTCTCATAATCTGAGTTAACAAGTTTACATGTAGTGTGCGTAAGTGTAGAACCTTTTTGTATGAATGTACCCTTCTAAAATATATGTATTTTGTAATGTATCATAAACTATACCTATTATAGTTTGTCAAAACAAGGGTAGAAATAGTAAAGTACATAAACTATACTCAACATAGTTTAATAAAACATTTGTATGTAATGGGTGTGCTTTAATTATAACACCTTCTTATTTCTATGCATTATCTAGTAAAAATCCATTTGTTAACTGGTGTATATCTAGATACGAATACAAAAATGTCATATATTGCAACAACACATAATCACATAATGATATATACCTTGCTCAACATGTTACAAGGTGAAATGAAATTTATAGTGTTTTTCTGTTAATAACATTTTCTGTAACTGTTATTGGAACATTTGTAGAAAAATCATAAAATGTGCAAATCAAGTTCTATAAGTTCTGAGAGTTTGGAAAATGAGTCTAGTTGGTTCATAAATTTTTCCATAATTTTTAGTGACTTCTAACTTGTGTAAACAAGTCCATAATCACAGACTGGTCCGGATTGATGTTTGAAATGATAAACAGTTTTCTAAAAATCACCACGAATTGTAGAAAAATCGTATGGAGATGTGCAAGTAGTCATTTTAAAGCTAAGAACTGGAACTACTTACACCTAAAACAGTTTTGAAAACACAAGTGCTTAAGTTGCCCAAAACAGTCCGTGAATGGAGTCCAACGTTTCTGATAAAGGTTGTTAGAAAAGTTTAGTTATGTTCTTGGTGTTTTAACTTGTATTCCCCCCCCCCCCCCCCTAAAAACTTGAGAAAACATGAAAATGTAGGGGTATGAACTCACCTTAAGTGATTTCAGTAGATGATTGTTGAAGAGTGCAAGTGTTTAACTCAAGAACACTTGGAGATGCCTTGAAGATTTTCGAGAATCTAACATCATAGTTATGGAGTTCGTGTAAGCAATCAATGATTTGAGTAGAATGAAGTGCAATAATCACAAGGAGGATGAATTATACTTACCAAGAGTGGGAGAACACTTGATGATCAGCCTTGGGATCTCGAATTAGAGAGAATAGTTTGAGAGGGAAAAGTTGGAGTTGGATCTTTGGTGAAATGAGAGTAATTGAAAGAAAATGAGGAGAGAGGTTGAGTGACCAGCCCTAAAAACGTGGGGATGGCTTGTGAGAGAGGTAAAAAGTACAAGGAAGTGACAAGGTATGGTGGGGAGGAGTGTGGGTTGGTCATGGAGTGGGTATGGGGTTGCTTGTGTCATAAAATAAAGGAAGGTCAACACTCTACCTTTGTACTTCACGCACTCTCTTTTGGATAAGATTTTATCCTTAAGAACGTGATAAATCATTAATTAAAGGGTCTTATATGTTAAAATAAAGTTTGGGTGAAAATCCTGTGTTAAAAACAATTAAAAACGGAGCTAAAATGAAGTCGTAGTCGAAAACCGGAAAGAAAATAGCTAACAGCGAAGCTTCTCGGAAGGGGGGCCGAAGGTTCGGTCCCTTCTGATGCTGGGTCCGAAGCGAAGGCGAGGCATTAGGAAGCGAACCAGCAAGAAGCGAAATAGACTGAAGTGTACAGTACCTTCGGGTTCGGGTGGGCATGCGAGGTTCGGGCCCGAGAGGACCCTTCGGGTTCGGTTCTCAGCAGGTTCGGGTTCGGCTCAGGAGGGTTCGATCCCTAAGAGGACTTTCGGCCTAAGAGGGGTTTCAGGTCCTTAAGAGGGGTTTCGGGTCCTCAAGCCTATTTTATCTGTTTTTACCCCGTTTCAAGTCGTTTTTGACCCGGTTAAGGATCGGAATGACTCGAATGACTTCAAAAAGTTACGAGAACTTTTGAGAGAGATTTAGGAGAGATTTCACATACTTAGAGAGATTTTATTGAGATTTGACATTCTTGGAGAGATTTCTCATACAAAGAGATATTTGGGAGAGATTTCACATACTTAGAGAGATTTGGGAGAGATTTCACATACTTAGAGAGATTTGGGAGAGGTTTGACATTCTTGGAGAGATTTCTCATACAAAGAGATATTTGGGAAAGATTTCACATACTTAGAGAGATTTGGGAGAGATTTGACATTCTTGGAGAGATTTCTCATACAAAGAGATATTTGGGAGAGATTTCACATACTTAGAGATTTGGAGGAGATTTGACATTCTTGGAGAGATTTCTCATACAAAGAGATATTTGGGAGAGATTTCACATACTTAGAGAGATTTGGGAGAGATTTGACCATAGAGAGAGAGAGATAGAGTGGAAACGACTGAGAGTGGTTTCATGTGTGACAATTGTGAGTGTTTGGCTCCGCAACACAAGGTCCGTAGACCCCGTTAAGCCATGTTTTAGGATCTTACACACTCCCGATGAGTATGCAACATTGTTTTATTGTTCTTGTTCATTGTTTAGCACTAAGGTTAAGAAAAATTAAACACACGAATTTTTCCAAGTGATGCTTTCTCATTAAGATAGTGAGTTATACTGTAATTACACAACACAAACCCTAATATACAAGGTTTAATTGAGTTGACCAGTTTGACTCGTTGACTTTGTTCGGCTTAGACTTGACCCGAATTTGACTATTGTCCATTCATCCCCCCGTTAGAGGGAATTTCGTCCCGAAATTTATGTTTTGGCCGGGACTTCAGGAGTTTGGGAAAAGATGCGGGTATTTTTGTTTCATTTGGTCTTCGCGTTCCCAGGTGAACTCAGGTCCTCGTTTAGCGTTCCATCGGACCTTCACGATGGGAATACGACTTTGTTTCATTTTTTCGACCTCCCGATCCATAATCTCAACTGGTTCTTCTACGAAGTGGAGATTTTCGTTAACTTCGATCTCGTCGAGAGGTATTACAAGTGTCTCGTCAGACAGACACTTCTTTAAGTTGGATACGTGAAATGTGGGGTGTATGTTATTAAGTTCTTGAGGTAATCAGAGTTTGTACGCCACAGGACCAATCCTGGCAAGGATTTCGAACGGTCCGATGTACCTCGGGTTTAGTTTCCCACGTTTATCGAAACATATCATTCCTTTCCAAGGGGAAACTTTTAGTAATACCCGATCCCCGTCCTGAAATTCTAAGGGTTTGCGGTGCTTGTCTGCGTAACTCTTTTGTCGATCACGAGATGCCTTCATTCTTTCCCGAATTTGAACAATCTTTTTTGTGGTCTCCCTTATGATTTCAGGACCAGTAAGGGTGCTATTAGGGACTTGCCCCCTAGCTAGCTGGGTATCCCCCACTTCGGCCCAACACAGGGGTGATCTGCACTTGCGACTGTAGAGAGCTTCGAATGGAGCAACCTTAATGCTTGTCTGATAGCTGTTATTGTAGGAGAATTCAATCAGCGGCAAATGGGTATCCCATGCTTTACCAAAGTCTATCACACAGGCTCTTAACATGTCTTCTAATGTTTGTATAGTGCGCTCGCTATGCCCGTCGGTTTGTGGATGGTAGGCCGTACTCATGTCTAGCCTAGTTCCCAAGGATTTCTGTAGGGACTGCCAAAATCGCGAAGTGAATCTACTATCTCGGTCGGAGATAATGGATATTGGTACACCATGCAATCGCACAATCTCCTTGATGTATGTCCTGGTTAACTTCTCCATCTTGTCGGTTTCCTTTATTGGCAGGAAGTGCGCTGACTTGGTCAATCTGTCTATGATTACCCATATGGTGTCAAACCCGCCTGAAGTCTTAGGCAGCTTGGTTATGAAGTCCATGGTTATCCGTTACCACTTCCATTCTAGTATATCAGGCTGTTGTAGTAGTCCTGAGGGTTTCTGGTATTCCACCTTGACCTTGGCGTAAGTCAGACACTTGCCCACATAAGTAGCAATCTCGGCTTTCATGTTTGGCCACCAGTATAACTTTTTGAGGTCTAGATACATCTTATCTGACCCTGGATGGATGGAGTATCGAGTCTTGTGTGCTTCATTCATGACCACGTCTCGGAACCCACCAAACTTCGGGGTCCAGATTCGGTTCATGAGATAACGAGTTCCATCATCCTTGACTTCTAAGTTTTTATCCGTTCCCCTTAATGCCTCACCTGCCACATTCTCTGGTTTCAAGGCTTCTAGTTGGGCTTCCCTGATTTGCGTGGCCAGGTGGGAATGGATGGTCATTGTTAAGGATCTTACTCGACAGCCCGAGTATTCCTTCCTACATAGGGCATCAGCCACTACATTGGCCTTGCCCGGGTGGTAGCGAATTTCAAACTCGTATTCCTTCAGCAGTTCAACCCATCTTCGTTGTCGCATGTTGAGCTCTTTTTGATTGAGGATATGCTGAAGACTTTTGTGATCGGTGAAGATGGTACATCTTGTGCCGCAGAGGTAGTGCCTCCAGATCTTTAAGGCGAATACTACCACTCCCAGTTCAAGGTCATGGGTGGTGTAATTAACTTCATGTGTCTTAAGTTGTCTTGACGCGTAGGCGATGACTTTCCCTCTCTGCATAAGCACGCATCCGAGGCCTTGATTTGAAGCATCGCAATATACCACGAAGTCATCAGTTCCTTCCGGAAGAGACAAGATTGGTGCGCTGCATAGAACTTGCTTTAGTATCTGGAAGGCGGCTTCTTGTTTATCTTCCCATTTGAACATCACGCCTTTCTGAGTCAGGGTGGTGAGAGGCTTAGCAATCTTGGAGAAGTTCTGTATAAATCTTCGGTAGTAGCCCACGAGTCCCAAAAATTGTCGGATTTCCGTTGGCGTTGTAGGTGCTGACCAATTTTCAATTTCCTTGATCTTTGAGGGATCCACATGTATTCCTTTCTTGCTTACCACGTGGCCAAGGAATCCCACTTCACGGAGCCAAAATTCACACTTTGAAAACTTGGCGTAAAGCTTCTCGGATCTTAGCGTCTCCAATATTAGTCTCAGGTGTTGCCTGTGCTCTTCCTCGCTTCTTGAATAGACCAAGATATCATCGATGAATACGATCACGAATTTATCCAAGAAGGGTCGACACACTCGGTTCATCAGATCCATGAACACCGCAGGCGCGTTTGTTAACCCGAATGGCATCACTACAAATTTGTAGTGTCCATAGCGATTTCTGAATGTCGTCTTACGGATATCTTCTTCTTGAACTCGCAATTAATGGTAACCCGACCTCAAGTCGATTTTTGAAAAGTAGCTCGCTCCCTGAAGTTGATCAAAAAGGTCGTCGATTCGGGGTAGGGGATATCGATTTTTGATGGTAAGTTTGTTTAACTCCCTATAATCGATGCACATGCGAAAGGATCCATCCTTCTTTTTCACAAATAGAACTGGTGCTCCCCAGGGTGAAAAGCTCGGTCTGATGAATCCCTTGCTTAGTAGTTCGCCCAATTGACTAGATAGCTCTTGCATTTCTGCCGGTGCGAGACAATATGGTGCTTTGGCTATAGGGGTAGCACCGGGAACCAAGTCGATTCGGAATTCGACTTGTCGTGCGAGCGGTACACCTGGCAGATCTTCTGGGAATACGTCGGGGAAGTTGCACACTTCCGGAATGTCTTTGATGTCCTTTACCCCTTGATTCTTATCTACGACGTGAGCTAATAAGACATGGTATTCCTTTCGGAGATACTTTCGGGCTTTGACACCAGAGATGATTTGTAGGTTCGTACTAGGTTTGTTGCCATAAACGGTGAGGGTGTTGCCATTCGGCAGATTGAGGCGAACGGCCCTTTCGTAACATAAAATGTCGGCACGATTAGGACCCAACCAATCCATACCAATGATGACATCGAAACTTTTTATTGTGACCGGCATTAGATCGATTTTGAACGAATGGTTGTCTAGAGTGAGGCTACACCCCATGTAAATATCATTAGAGCGCTCAACCTTTCCGTTTGTCATTTCTACGACGTATGAATCTTTTAATGACTGGGAATTTTGCTTAAGTAAATGTTTGAATTGGTGACTTACGAAACTTCTTTCTGACCCACTATCTAAAAATACGCATGCATAAGAGTTATTGAGGAGGAGCGTACCGGTAACCACCGAGGGGTCCTTGACTGCTTCTCTGTGTCCCATCGTCAGGACTCTCCCTACACCACCAGCATTAGTGTTTCGTGCTTTTGGGCAGTTTCTTTTGAAGTGCCCTGCCTCTCCACAGCCGTAACAGGCTTGGCTTGCCCCGGTGCTAGCGACAGGGGTGGCTTGAGTGGTGTTTTGGGTCGACCCTTTACAGAATCGTGCAGTGTGCCCCTTCTTTTTGCAGTTATTGCAGTGTAATTCCCGACAGACACCGTTGTGGTGGAAGCCACATTTGTCGCACTTAGGGAGTGTCCCGGCATATTGCTTCCTTGGGGCCAGAGTGGATGGAGTAGTGACAGCATGAATCGTGACAGTTTGCTGTTTCTTGGCGGATTCTGGTGCCGACTGTTTCTTTTTGTTACTCTAGAACTTTCTTTTATTGTTACCTCCTTTTGCTTGACCGGGGGTGGTGGTTACGGCACCATGACTGGCCCTATGGTCGATAAGTTGTTGTGCCAATTCCTTGGCACTCTGAAAGGTAGTAGGTTTCGAGGCCAGTACACTATCATGAATCTGGGATGATAGCCCCTAAAGGTATCGTTCTACCTTTTTCTCCTCTGGAGTGACCATTGTGGGACAGAGGAGTGCTAAGTCATTGAATCGGGCGGTATAAGCTTCGAGATCCGTTCCCGACATCTTGAGGTTCCAGAGTTCCTCTTCTAGTTTTTGCACTTCGCCTCTTGGGCAATATTCCTTTAGCATCAAAGCTTTTAAATCCACCCAACTTATAGAGTTAGCCACTGCAGGAGTAAGCGACTTAACTCTGTCGTTCCACCAAGTAAGAGCTTTTCTTGTGAAAGTGAATGCCGCATACTTGACCTTGCTCGCTTCGGGACAAGCACAGATTTCAAAGACTGCTTCGGTCCTTTCGAACCATTGCATTAGCGCGATGAAGCCCCCGCTTCCGTCGAAAGGATCGGGTTTGCCATTCGTGAAGTCTTTGTAAGAACACTCCTTAGTACCTCCCGTGCTGTCCCCCTGATTCGAGTTAGTATTCCCGGATCCGGAACCGCCGGAACCATTTGTACACATTTGCGACATTGTTGCCGCCACGGCTGCTGTTACTGCAGCCTGAAACATCACAGGATCAAACTCCGGAGGTGGTGGCGGAGGGGGTGGTGCTGAGTTTCTGGAAATTCTTGGTCTTTTCCTTGGTGGCATGGTTCTGACATAAAAATAAAAAGAAAAGACTTGTTGGTAAGACTTTAATGGTGATACGATTCGAGTGTTACTTGTTTCATCTCAATTGTATTTTATCCGATTTTATTACTTTAGAAGGTAATTCATCGAAAAGTTTATGCAATTTAAACTTATGAATTAAATAGTGTTGACCCAAGCAGAGTCATGTGTTTGGTTCGTGTCAGCATCCAAGGAAGTAAAATACATGCCACATTCATTGATAATTTGTTAGTGCATATTGTTTTGAGAAATTTGACCTCACAAGGGTCTACATTACATCATAATAAAAGATAAAGTTTTGGCAGTACAAAAGCCCCTTTGACTAGTGTGATCACTTACTCGCGGGGTCAACCCATTCGCAATAAAGAGTAGCACCAACGCATACTCGAAATCCTAGATTTATAACAAAAAATGAGCAGTGCGAACACTACTTGCAGCGGGTGGTATCCGGTCCATGGTGGCCCTGGGATGAGGTCGAGGATCCCTGAAGCTCCGCAATCCGGCGTTCGGCCGCGATCACTCTCTCCTCGAGAGCTGCGTGCCTCTCCTGGTACTCCCTTACCTCCGCTCGAGCAGCGGTAAGGTCCTCGATGACATGGTCCACTAGATAGAAGTCCCTCTCCAAATCCCGGGTGCGTGCATCGGTGGCTGCCGAAATAGCGCTGAGATTTCGAACCTGGTCTGCCACTTCCCTACTCTGGTTCCCCAAGTTCGTGATGTGTTGGACCATAACGGGAGAGCTCTGTCAGCCGGTCCCCCGTGGCTGAGGTCATAGTAACCTCGTTGGTCGCCATAGGGTGACCTCTGGCGTTGTTGCCGGCTCCACCTCTCGATCATGGTTGCCCAACGGGGCTCAGGCCCGTTGTGCCCCCAGTGGTTTGCAGGTACCCTCGCGATGTAAGGAGGGTTGAAGACTTCCTCCTCTAGCTCATCTTCACCTTCGTCCTCATCCATGTCCACCTCGTCGTCTTCCTCTTCTTCTTCTTCTTCGTCTACCTCATCTTCTTCTTCTTCGGGTTCTTCTTCGGGATCCTCTTCAATCAGCTCTTCGGGCTCTTCCTCAATCCAGCTGGCATTTCCCTAGTTGGGAAAGTATGGGTCTCCTGGTAAATGGAATCCTATCATGTCGTCTGCGCGAGAATAGGGGTGTAAGAAGTAGAAAGCGGTTAATAATAATAATATTGCGATATAGCAACATACAAATACTCCTATAGTATTTTAAATGTTTAGATTTGGTTCTTATAGCATTCTTTGTAGGGTGAAGTTAGGTTATTAGATTTGTTGCTCTCCTACGACTATCCCCCAATATGAGTAAGTCACTTCCCGGACGAATATAGTTGATCAGGCTATATCCTTCCCAAAACTGATCACTCATACCAAGGCATACTCGTAGCGTTCAAATCCTCTTCTTTTAGTTTATGTTCTTCTAGTTATGACACTACGCGAGTATGCAATGCATGTAGGTATACTTTTAAACAAGAATCTATTCATTTTCCAAAAGTATAACCCGTTAGGTTGTTTTAAAATCAGAGACTCTTAGTCCCAAATGTGTTTATAGTTTGTATATCCTATGTTGTTTGATATACTTAATTCACTATAAACTGTGCTCTGATACCAATCTGTCACACCCCCAAACCAAGGATGGCGGAAACGTCCGGGGGTGGAGGACTTCATGTAAAGTATCATAACAACAAATGCGATAGTGATTTAAGCAAACACAACCAACATATATATAATTGAAAAAGTTACATCATTGTATGAAATACATGTTTCAAAATCAATTACAATATGTTGACAAAATATGAAATGTTTGACGCCTTAACGTCCCATCCTCAAAATGCACTTGATTTTCCTGTTGATTGATTTCCTGAGAATACAAGTTGTTTTGAAAAGTGTCAACACAAAGGTTGGTGAGTTCATATGAGATTTCGTTAGAGAAGTAAACCATTTTACTTGTAAAAGCGTTAGAATATGTATCCAGAAAATCCAATATTTTCTTTAATATGTATACGTAGTCCTAAATCCTAGGACCGAGAAATAACAAGTATTTGTCATACTTAAAGATATAAAAGTGGTTTCAAATTATATGTAGTCATAAATACCAAAACCGAAAGTGTACAGTAATAACTGTACTTATTGATATAAAAAGTGATTTTAAATTGACATAAACCCCTTTTTGTCTTATAAAAATCTAGTAAACTTTATGTATTGTTCGTTCCCTATGTGAGTCGCTATAACCGTACTATGACTAGAGGTAACCTGCACAACATCTTTTAGACGCCCTGATCCTATGACTCTTGTCACCCGCAGACCTGCCTGTCCGGCTGTAGCTAGCAGCGAGGTGTGGGATGTCAACCCCAATATAGATCTATACACAATTATCACGCTCTCCCTACAAGAGATTTTGGTTATAACTTACAGGAATTTGGATCCCGTACTCGGACGTAAGGGGAGAGAAAGTCTCATAATCTGAGTTAACAAGTTTACATGTAGTGTGCGTAAGTGTAGAACCTTTTTGTATGAATGTACCCTTCTAAAATATATGTATTTTGTAATGTATCATAAACTATACCTATTATAGTTTGTCAAAACAAGGGTAGAAATAGTAAAGTACATAAACTATACTCAACATAGTTTAATAAAACATTTGTATGTAATGGGTGTGCTTTAATTATAACACCTTGTTATTTCTATGCATTATCTAGTAAAAATCCATTTGTTAACTGGTGTATATCTAGATACGAATACAAAAATGTCATATATTGCAACAACACATAATCACATAATGATATATACCTTGCTCAACATGTTACAAGGTGAAATGAAATTTATAGTGTTTTTCTGTTAATAACATTTTCTGTAACTATTATTGGAACATTTGTAGAAAAATCATAAAATGTGCAAATCAAGTTCTATAAGTTCTGAGAGTTTGGAAAATGAGTCTAGTTGGTTCATAAATTTTTCCATAATTTTTAGTGACTTCTAACTTGTGTAAACAAGTCCATAATCACAGACTGGTCCGGATTGATGTTTGAAATGATAAACAGTTTTGTAAAAATCACCACAAATTGTAGAAATATCGTATGGAGATGTGCAAGTAGTCATTTTAAAGCTAAGAACTGGAACTACTTACACCTAAAACAGTTTTGAAAACACAAGTGCTTAAGTTGCCCAAAACAATCCGTGAATAGAGTCCAACGTTTCTGATAAAGGCTGTTAGAAAAGTTTAGTTATGTTCTTTGTGTTTTAACTTGTATTCCCCCCCCCCTAAAAACTTGAGAAAACATGAAAATGTAGGGGTATGAACTCACCTTAAGTGATTTTAGTAGATGATTGTTGAAGAGTGCAAGTGTTTAACTCAAGAACACTTGGAGATGCCTTGAAGATTTTCGAGAATCTAACATCATAGTTATGGAGTTCGTGTAAGCAATCAATGATTTGAGTAGAATGAAGTGCAATAATCACAAGGAGGATGAATTATACTTACCAAGAGTGGGAGAACACTTGATGATCAGCCTTGGGATCTCGAATTAGAGAGAATAGTTTGAGAGGGAAAAGTTGGAGTTGGATCTTTGGTGAAATGAGAGTAATTGAAAGAAAATGAGGAGAGAGGTTGAGTGACCAGCCCTAAAAACGTGGGGATGGCTTGTGAGAGAGGTAAAAAGTACAAGGAAGTGACAAGGTATGGTGGGGAGGAGTGTGGGTTGGTCATGGAGTGGGTATGGGGTTGCTTGTGTCATAAAATAAAGGAAGGTCAACACTCTACCTTTGTACTTCACACACTCTCTTTTGGATAAGATTTTATCCTTAAGAACGTGATAAATCATTAATTAAAGGGTCTTATATGTTAAAATAAAGTTTGGGTGAAAATCCCGTGTTAAAAACAATTAAAAACGGAGCTAAAATGAAGTCGTAGTCGAAAACCGGAAAGAAAATAGCTAACAGCGAAGCTTCTCGGAAGGGGGGCCGAAGGTTCGGTCCCTTCTGATGCTGGGTCTGAAGCGAAGGCGAGGCATTAGGAAGCGAACCAGCAAGAAGCGAAATAGACCGAAGTGTACAGTACCTTCGGGTTCGGGTGGGCATGCGAGGTTCGGGCCCGAGAGGACCCTTCGGGTTCGGTTCTCAGCAGGTTCGGGTTCGGTCCCTAAGAGGACTTTCGGCCCTAAGAGGGGTTTCGGGTCCTCAAGCCTATTTTATCCGTTTTTACCCCGTTTCAAGCCGTTTTTGACCCGGTTAAGGGTCGGAATGACCCGAATGACTTCAAAAAGTTACGAGAACTTTTGAGAGAGATTTGGGAGAGATTTCACATAATTAGAGAGATTTTGGAGAGATTTGACATTCTTGGAGAGATTTCTCATACAAAGAGATATTTGGGAGAGATTTCACATACTTAGATAGATTTGGGAGAGATTTCACATACTTAGAGAGATTTGGGAGAGGTTTGACATTCTTGGAGAGATTTCTCATACAAAGAGATATTTGGGAGAGATTTCACATACTTAGAGAGATTTGGGAGAGATTTGACATTCTTGGAGAGATTTCTCATACAAAGAGATATTTGGGAGAGATTTCACATACTTAGAGAGATTTGGGAGAGATTTGACATTCTTGGAGAGATTTCTCATACAAAGAGATATTTGGGAGAGATTTCACATACTTAGAGAGATTTGGGAGAGATTTGACCATAGAGAGAGAGATAGAGTGGAAACGACTGAGAGTGGTTTCATGTGTGACAATTGTGAGTGTTTGGCTCCGCAACACAAGGTCCGTAGACCCCATTAAGCCATGTTTTAGGATCTTACACACTCCCGATGAGTATGCAACATTGTTTTATTGTTCTTGTTCATTGTTTAGCACTAAGGTTAAGAAAAATTAAACACACGAATTTTTCCAAGTGATGCTTTCTCATTAAGATAATGAGTTATACTGTAATTACACAACACAAACCCTAATATACAAGGTTTAATTGAGTTGACCGGTTTGACTCGTTGACTTTGTTCGGCTTAGTCTTGACCCGAATTTGACTATTGTCACATACATTTTTTAAACATTACATATCCATAGCATAAATTGTTTGAAAGTTTTCAATGCATAACACCCTAACATACTTGGTATTACTCTTCAGCTTACCTGTTATCTGAGAATACAAGTTGTAAGTCCCTAATCTGCCCGTATATCAGTCAGATCCGTTTGATGGTGCGGAATCCTAATCAAACGGATTATTTCAGATCAAATAGAAGAGAAGGAGAAGAAGAAGATGATGAATCTTAATGTATTAATGAACAGAATGATGATCCGGATACAAGAGATTCACACACACTAACACACAATAATTCTTCTGTCTCTCTGGCCGTAAACTCTCTAGGGTTTATCCATCACTACTCCTCACCCTAACACTTCTATTTATACTTGAATATGGGCCGGACACACATGGGTCGTAAATGAGTTTACGACCGTAAGGTGTTTACGACCGTAAACTCAGCCGTAAACTAGGCCATAAATTCATAAACTATTACACAAAAATATAATTGCCCAGAAAAGTAAAGCATAAACCATATTTTGACCCAACAATCTCCCCCTTGGTTTATAGCTTTCTTTTCTTAATTGACCCAACAAGCTCCCCCTAAAAAGTAGTTGACCCTTCTTGTCAATCTTCAATGAGAGCTTGGCTTCAGCTTTAACCTTCGATTTCTTCACAGCATCAAGATGAACATATGAATCTTCAATGAATGACTTCATCTTGAGCACTTGAGGTTTTCTTCAGAATTTGGCATTGAACGCACATTGGGTGAGGAGGCTTGACATACTGATTCTTGAAAGATAGCGCTTTCAGCTTGAGAATCTTCAGAGAGAACATCAGAGAGAACAAATCTTCTGGATCACTTCAGCAGGTACAAAGATAACAACAAACTGATTGAGGAGGCTTCAATGCAATCCGTCACATAATCTTCAATTTCAGCTTCACCTTGCTTCTGGGGTTGAAAGATTGAATTTGAAAGAATAATCTTCATTTCTTGCTCCTTCGAATGCGAATTCTTCGATGCTCACGGACGAGGCTTTGGCTCAGAAATCTTCAACACAAACTCCATGAGTCTTATCTATACTTGAAATCACTTTTCAAGACAAAACAAAACTAAAAGAAAACTTAGCACACAAATTAAAACAGAAACAAAAATATTTTTGGATTTTTGATTTTTCTGAACAAGAAATAAAACAGAAATAACACTATTTTTGGATTTTTAATTTTTTTGATTTTTCTTTTTTTTTTTTAATTTTTCTGATTTTTTTGATTTTCATTATTTTTAATTTTCCCCTAATATTTAAATTAGAAGAAACTATGAGAAATTTAACAAAATTAAAAATGATATCTAACTTTAAGAGTGATTTGGGATCAAAGTTTTTAGACAGCCTTTATCCACTTGTCGGTACCTTCCATATTCACATCTTTGTCTGGTCGATCGTCAGTATTGTGGTACACTTAAACACGAAAAATTGTGACAAATTTAGGACATACTATTTGTTACAAGACAGGTTAACTTAAGTTCCTAAAAATCATATCTGATCCTAATTCCTTAGATACTATATCTTAAGGACCATTCATCTGACGATGACCAGGGATATTGTTGTCCACCTAAATTGAGCAGCGAGATCTGCAGACAATCTGTATTTGTTCAATTTTAATTGCACTAGAACGTGTTTCCCGCTTCCTGATATGCCCCTGCCATCAAGAACTTCCAGAGTACTCCTTACACCGGGTGAGCAGACAACCATTCAGAGAGAGAAGAGATTCAGAATTCTATTGCTAACTACTTCAGAGGGGTTGAGAAGAAGAAGGTTGCATATGCTATGTACCAGGTCGGATTAGAAGTCGCGCAAAGGAGACAGCATATGGCTAACAGATAAGAAATATTTCACACATATATATAGCCTGCAGAGAAATAGAGTTGCATATGTTGTGTACCAGGTCGGATTAGAAGTCGCGCAAAGGAGACAACATATGACTAACAGACGGAAAGAAAGAAAATGATATTCTACAGACCTAATTTATCGAAATTTACCAGTCGCCCCATCCAACCGGAATTAAGGACAGAATCCACACATCGAGGAAAAGTTAAGCCACGGTTCCAAGTACGGGTTCAATTAATGTGACGAGTAGATTCCCATATATATCTCCCTGCTCAACCTATCCGAGCGTCATATTGTCAGGCTGAACGTATCTAACTAGGTCAAGATTTTTCAAGTCTATAAATTTCCTAAGTTCAACTCTCCCTAGTCAAGTCCATTTAAAAAATTTTCGTGCCTACCGACGCATCAAGTCAGAGCATAGACCCTTCAACTTCGGGTACGTTACGCAGACTCAGGTTGCCTGTTATCACTTGATAATATCACTTCCCAGAATAACTCCCTCAATCACATATCATTACAGACCTATTTTTGATTTTTTGATTTTCTAATGTTTTTGGATTTTTGAAAACTTTTCTAATTTTTGTTTTGTTTTTATATTTCTCCCCCTAAATTTGTGCATAGAACAGAAACGAAAGTAAATGCGCAAATTTAAACTATCCTAAAACAAAAATTAGTCTTTAAAGCGAATCAGGTTAAGAAAAACTCAGGAGTATAGAGAAGAAAACTCAAACCGTAATTCACCGATTGAATCTGCGTTCAGAAGGTCTGAGAACAGCATGCGTAATCTCATAACAGATCCGAAAATTCTTCATGTCGTTAAGCACTAACCCCGTGAGTGATCACTTCTTTTCTTCCCTTCCCGCAAAGGACACATTCTCCCAAACAATGTTTTGAGTGTTGTACAGTTGAGAGATGCCTCCTATCAAGTGCCTGGAACAGCTACTACCAACAAACCAAAGTCTGATGATATGCCTCCATAGCTGCTCCAGCACAGAGAGGGATCAATTGGTCTTTGGAACCCAGTCCATTTTGAAACTGGGTCAACCTTTGTCATCATTGCACGGTACTCTCTCCCATGACATGTCCTGCTTATCACAAACAGAAGATGTAGAAATATTAGAGTCGTTAGTTGATTTGGGAGATTGAGCCTTTGGTACCCATTGGTAGTTGGGTTTAACCCATTTCTTTTTTGATCCTATGGGTGCCTCGACACTTGATTTGGCACTTGAAGCCGACTGCCGAGATGACTTTGACCTAACCGGTCTTGGCTTCACAGGAGCATCTCTTGAACTGGGCTTGTTGGCTGACATTTCCTTCTTGCCCTTGGGATCCGGATGCTTGTCCTTTGGAGTTTGATTCTTGGCTTTGGGAGTTACATTCTTGGCCTTCTTGGCATTCCAGTCGTCAATGTCTGAACGTGACCTTGAGGGGTTTCTTTTGGAGTATCTCCCTCTTGGCGCGTTTTTCCATCCTTATGCGCAGTAGGGAACGTATGCGCGATTAGGACAATTTCTGGCAATGTGTCCAGGTGTTCCACAGTGAAAGCAAGTCTTTTTCTTCATTGTGAAATTATCTCTTCCTGCCCCTGGTGGCGTATCTTTGCCTTGTCTCTGATTATTTCCACATGAACAATTACAGGAGGCACTCTGTTTCGTTGGAACTGGTGGCCTGTATTTCTCAACAGCAGGTTGATCAAAAGTAGTTGAGTTCGAAGCAACAGACTCAGAGCTCAAAGAGACATTTGTTTGTTCAACAGTGTTCTCCTTGTTCTCATCTTCTGCTACTTTACCTGCACATGAAGTAGCAACATTAGTATCTTCAAAATTAATAACTCCTCTTGACACAAATCCAGCTCGTTTTCCATATTGAAGATGTGCCTCCCTGTCAATTTCGTTCTTTGTCATAGGGATGGATGTGTAGTTATGATTAAACGGAGGAGGTACCCTATTATACCCTAGACCCTTGTTTTGATTCCTTTTAAACTGCATGCTTTGGTCTATCATATTTGCAACCACCTCACTTGAGAAATCATATTTTCTAACATCAAGTTTGGCGGTTTCAAACTTTCCTTTCAAAGATTCAACTTCAACCACTAGCTCAACATTTTGTTTGACTACATAATCATAGTTTTCACATTTGTTACTGTAGTCTTCCTGAAGTTTCCTAAAGTCCTTGGTTTTAGCTTCTAATTCAGCCTTCAGGGGTTTCTGTCCTTTCCTGAGTTGATATCCTTCATATCTCAGGTCCTCAACTTCTCTTTTAAATACATCAATTTGTTCTCGAAGAAACTTAATCGTATCTTCACATGATTGAGAACATGAAGCTTCACATGAATGAGAACATGACACTTCATTAACCGGAAGGTTTACAGAACTCTTTAAAGCGTCAAGCTCTTCAATTACTTCAGCAATACTAAGACGATTGAGATCTTTTGTCTTCTTGATGACAGCTACATTCATATCCCACGATTTTGGAAGTGAATTTAGCAGCTTTTTGTTTATCTCAGATTTGGTCAAAAAGATCCCAACAATATTCATCTCAGTAGTGAGTGTGGTAAATCGCTGCAACTGAGCTTCGAGGGTTTCTCCAGGGATATGATCGAACATGTTGAAATTTTTTCTTAAGATATCCTGACGACTCTCTTTCATGTTTTCAACTCCCTTGTAGACCTTAAAATCAATTAAAAAGCACAACTAGAAGCTAAGATAAAAATTAAACGTCAAATTTAAAATGCCCATTTTTTTATTTTTTAAAAATTAAAGTTAATTATTTATTTAATAAGACTTAAAAAAATTTAATTAATTAATTTACTGTTATGAATTCCGAAAATTAATTAATTAAGATTTTAAAACAAGTTTACTACCGAGAAAATGTTTACTGCCGAGAACTGTTTACGGCCGTAAACTAGGAGTTTACGGTCCGTGAAAATTTTAAATTCTGAATCAGAGAATGAAAGATGCAATTTATATGAAATCGATTATCAGATAACCGATTTACGGCGAATGATTTTCTGAGAGAATTTCGAGTTTACGGCCAATGAATTTCTTGTTAAAAAAACTTATTTTATTTGAGAATTTAAATGCAATGAAATATTATTCTAAAAACCTTAAGTCAGGAACTCGATTTGCTGGAGAAGAGATTCAATTGCGGTGTATGAACCTTGAATAGCTTGCGGCCGTGAACTTGGAGTTTACGGCCGTAAGCTCGGACCGTGAACTCTTAAGCACACAAAAATCAACTGGAATAAAACCCTTCTTTCGCTGCGAATATCGTTTTGAGCAAAAACACAAATATATTTCAAAAATAAGATCAAATAATGCTCCAAAATAGAGTTTACGGCCCAAGAACTCGGTGTTTACGGCCGTAAGCTTGGACCGTAAACACCAATTATTCAGATTCCAGACGAAACAATAAAACCTTTTGACTGATACAACTTGGCTTTGATACCAATTGTAAGTCCCTAATCTGCCCGTGTATCAGTCAGATCCGTTTGATGGTGCGGAATCTCAATCAAACGGATTATTTCAGATCAAATATAAGAGAAGGGGAAGAAGAAGATGATGAATCTCAATGTATTAATGAATAGAATGATGATCCGGATACAAGAGATTCACACACACACACTAACACACAATAGTTCTTCTGTCTCTCTGGCCGTAAACTCTCTAGGGTTCATCCATCACTACTCCTCACCCTAACACCTCTATTTATACTTGAATATGGGCCGGACACACATGGGTCGTAAATGAGTTTACGGCCGTAAACTCAGCCGTAAACTAGGCCATAAATTCATAAACTATTACACAAAAATATAATTGCCCAGAAAAGTAAAGTATAAACCATATTTTGACCCAACACAAGTTAATTTCAAAACGTCAACATATAGAATGTTGGTGAGTTCAAAAGCAGGGTTGTTATGAAAATGTTTTGTGTAGATTATAAAACCCAAAAATCCGATATTTTCTGAAAAGACAATTGTTTATACCAAAGTGTGAAGATCCATAGGTTTATGCATGAATGATTTCAAAGCGTGTATAAATGATAAGTTTTGCATTATAGTTATTGAAAAGTACAAGTGAATGGTGTTGATTTCCTCGTAAAACTTGATGTTTTCTGATAATATAATATAATATAATTGTTTCAAATTGTTATACCATCACAACGAATGATTATGATTTTCCTTGATTACTCGGATAGTATTGGATTTATTTATGTGAGTCGTTATAACCATGCATGATAATGACTAGTTCGTCTGTCTTGGCATTCTAGCGAACGCCGGAATTGATCTTAAGATTTTGTCACCCTAGACTCGTCGAGTCTAACTGTAGCGAACAACTGAGGTGTGGGGGAGTCACCTCTGTATAGATCTATACACAAACTCTCACTCTCCCTCCAGGAGACTTTGATTATAACTACAGACTACAAATGACCCATAAAGGTGCCTCCCGTTATTACTCATAGAATCCAAAATGAATTTGATTACCATTGATTAACGACCTGTATTTGTTTACTTGAATTGAAGGTAAGCCTAACAAACGAGGAGAAGAGGCTTACAAGGTCCTGCTAATTACGTGTATTATTTAAGGCTGTTGGGTATACGAAGGATACGTTGGGCCATTTCGCATTTGATTTATTTGGACCTTACTAGCAATGCTAATGGGACATTGAGGCCCAATAGCACATAAAAGCCATTGACGGTCCCTTAAGCATGCAATTGGGTCACAGGAGGCCCAATAGACATGGGTTATTATTGTTAGGCCCAAAAGTCATGTCAATGAGTCACGAAGGCGCAATAAGCATGATTAGAATCTTTCAAGCCCAACAAGTGGAATATTTACTCGTTTTAGCTATAGTACAATTGTCGGAAACTTGATTGAACAATTGTTAAATTCGTAACGGCACGAAGCTTGTCGATTGTTTATAACGATATTTGAAAATATATGTATATTCATCATTCTATTTTCATAAGTTGTAATTTTGGTATTTTTGACCCAAATATCTTAATAATAAAATAATTGACTCAAAATATTGGTTTGACCCTTTTCAGCCCTTCTTTAATAAAAATGACGATTTTAGTCCCTTATTTAAAAAAAGACATTTTAGGCCCTTAAACCATTTTCTTGACATTTTTTACCCATACACTTGTTTAAGCAATGTTTTTAGCTCAAAATTTACTCTTTTGCAGTTTCAGCCCCTCAGTAAATATTTTTCAGTTAAAGTCCAAACTTTTCGCAATTTTTACAATTTTGACCCAAATTCCAAAAACTTTACATTTTTGATCCTTTTTGGAAAAAAATAATTTTAACCCCTGAAATAGTTTTGTTTACCCTTTTTACCCCCTGTTTTGAGAAATTTACCATTTCAATCCCTTGAAAACCATATTTTCGCAATTTTTGGGCCTATGGGCCGAAAAGCCCAAAAATTGGCCCATTAGGCTACAAATTACATTTCTAGTCCTTTGAAGAGTATAATATTCATAAACACATTTATTTTTACTGTTTTGACTCTTTTGGTCCTTAAGAAAACCGTGAATGACAACTTTCAACTCAACTTTTGTTTATTTGACAAATATAGCCCAAAAATGAGTTTTATGTTGCAATATGTTTACTATAACCTTAGAGGGTAATTTTTCTTGACTTGCTTAGTGTAATATATCATAGATCATGTTTATTTTCCTCCTTGAGCCATAGATCTTGAGATTTCTTTCCTTTTTGTTATATATTTACCACATAAACACATGAAATCACACATAACATACACATACACATAGATCTACACATGTTACTTGTATTCTACCCCATAAAACTTGTGAAACCCGAAAATAGAGGGGTATGAACTCACATTTGCTTGTTGTTTTCAATTTGAAGAAGAAAGGGAAGAGTTTGATGCTATTTTTTGGCCCTAGCAAGCTTTCTTGGGTTGATTTCAAACTTAAGAAGCTTCTAAGGAGTAGATCACAAAAATTATGTGAGTTAGGAAGAAGTTTTGATGAAATAAAGAGACTAGGTTATGGATCTAAACAATAACTTACCAATGATGATTATTATTAAGGAATAACCTCCTTGTAATGCCCTAAATCTCATAATTTTTTGATGAAGAAGAGGAGATATGATGGTGTTCTTGAGAGAAAACTTAAGTGAATTGTGTGTGTATGGTTCTTCCTTTGGGCCGAGAGTGATAAGAAGAGAAGGAGAAGAGAGAGAAGTGAAGGGATGGTGCATGGAGACATGTGAGATTTGCATGGAAATCCCATAGATAATAAGGAGGTGGCTAATCCTCCTTAATCCTCTAATTTCCCTTTTTTTTCTTTTACTTGGGTCGAGAGAGGGAGAAGAAAGAAGATGGCTTCACCCTTTTTATGCTTGGGCCCATATTTCGGACCTAATTTGATGGTTTTCGGCCCATTTGGCCTTTGGAGATGGTTCACGACCTAATATTCATCAAAGAATGAGTTTTATGGCCCATTAGGGCTAATTAGATTTGTTATGGTCCAATAAGGCCCATTAAAGATAAACTAGTCCATTCTAGGCTTATGAGGCCCAAAATGTTAAGTTTCATACAAGTGGGTCCAATTAGGGTCCATTTAAGAGTTCTAAGCCCAAAATAGTCGAATTGGAAGCTTATTGGTCCATTAGGCCCAATAAGAAAATCCTAGTCCAAAATGGACTTAAACCGGGATTTTTAGGGTTTCCAACCTTTTGTTGACTATTTGAATGTTTATATAGGGTATTTGATGGAATTTTTTTGTCATTGAATAAACCCCATACATGTTTTCAAGTTTTAGCTACAAAGTCATTCTTTGTTAAGTGTTTACAACGTATCAGAATTCCTAGTTGTGACATACTCTAACAAGTTCTTGTAATTTGTTAAAGAAGAATGTTTGTATATGGAGAAGAAACAAACTGGAGAAGGAGTTAGATTGTTGCGATCAGGAAGAAGCTAACATCGTTGTGATTAGAGGCATCGTTGGGAAAGATGGCATCATTGCGATTTGACGTATCGTTGCGATAGGGTCAGTAACATCGTTACAACTAGATTAGTTGTTTCGTTACAATTAGAAGGGAATCAATATCATTATGATCGAGTCGATAAGAAGATACTTGGAGCAAAGGAAAAGAGGGTGGCTATTTTTCATGCGTTAAGATTCTTTTATCTTTTCAAGATCAAAAACATTGATCACAGAATAATCCTTTTGTGTAACACTAGATTTCATGCACATTATGTCCATGATTGCCATTTTTCACAAGTGTGGAATTTATTTTCAAGCAGGTCTATAGTGATATTTTTGGGTTTTGTTGTTTCGAAGAAGCATATTTTTGTGTGGGATTCTACTTCCAAGAATAGGGATGGCAAGGCATGGGAAGAGTACCATGGGGATGATTGTGGTTTTTATGAATTGTTTAGGAAATGTGTTGATGGTGTCCAAGAGGAGTTTTTGGTGCATGATGGTTTTCTTGTTGGGTTTTAGTTCCAAATTAGTTTCATAAACGAGGAAAATATGGCAAATAGAAGACTTTAATTTTTGAAATAACATAAACATTTTATACCCACCAATGATCTTCTTGCAAGTTATAGAAAGATTAAAACACCAATCATAGAAAGGATGAAGAAATAACAATCTTTGTTGTTCTTTAGGTCCTATTGGGAGGCTTGCAAGTTGATGGAGAATGTGGAACCTTTGAGAAACCAACAAGTTACCAACTTGATTTAAGATGCTAGTCTTGTAAAACTCATATAACTCTTAAGCTTGAAGTTTATAACCAAAGTATGAACTTCAAGAGAGTATAAATGCAAGTAATATTCAAGTGTTCTTAACAAAACAAGAGAGAATGAGGGAGAGCATAGGAATTTCGAAATTTGCATGTAAAGTAGGACACTTAACATGAAAGCCTCTAAGCTAGTTAACATGAAGACTTAATCTATGTGACAACCTAAACTTTATTCCGTCATTGTAACCCATTTCCGCTAATAAAATAATTTTTATTATTATTTTCGTTAACATTTGGGTTGGGCAAATAAATTAATATTTTTATTTTATTTCATAAGTGTTGAAACGAAATAAAAACACATGTAACACCCTCGAATTTATTTGAGAAAAAATTTAGTTTACGACTAAGCCGGGTTACGACTATTTAATCGGGTAAACTTTTAAACTTCGTTTAATGTCGGTATCGAGTAGATTCCTACCTGGCCACAAACTCAAACCCTATATAAGGGTTGAGTGGTCATCAAATTGAACTTTTACCACTCTAGTCACTCTCCCT
The DNA here is from genome assembly GCF_051521515.1 of Lactuca serriola. Lineage (NCBI taxonomy): Eukaryota > Viridiplantae > Streptophyta > Magnoliopsida > Asterales > Asteraceae > Lactuca > Lactuca serriola. Next base: position 121,649,575 of record NC_136416.1, read on the forward strand.
CTCTCTCTACTCTCTCTCTTCAAGGCCCGATTCCTCCAAAAAACCGCAAGTTTTCATCCCCCAACTGTAAGTTCTCTTACCCTAGATTGTTCTAAAGCTCAATTTCATGCCAATATAGCATTAAAATCATCCAAGAATGTCATGAACAAGGAGTTTACGGCCCAAGAACCTTCTTAGGCCGTAAACCCCTAAAAAGGTGCCAAAATGCCCCCAAATCCCTTCCTTAGGCTTAGAGACTAGCTTAGAACTTAACCTTGAATTGTTTTGGACCTTAAACATCAAGTTTCGAGGCTTGAAGGAGGGTTTATGGACCAAGAACATTCTTAGGCCGTAAACTCCCTCAAATGATGCAAAATGAGCCCTAAACCCCTTATTTAGCCTTGGACCTTCACCTAGAAACTTGTACGAGTGAGCTTAGGACCACAAAAACAAAGGAAAAGAGGTGTCCAAGGGTTTACGGCCGTAAACCATAGTGTTCACGACCGTAAACTCCCAAGGAGTTGTCCAAGGACCGAAAACTCCAAGGGAGTACCTCTTTTAGACCCCAATCACTTCTCAAGCCATGGATTTAACCTTAGAACCCTTGCTAGTGATGTAAAAGACGCTAAAGCACTCAAATATACTCCTCCCATGAGTTTACGGTCGTAAACTCATGAGGGAATTGACCCCTCAACCGCAAACTCACCTAAGGTGGGTAATTAAGGAGTAAACTCCATAGTGAGGCCTTACACTCCTTCCTTTCAACCCAATAGCGTCCTAGCACTTGACCAAAGCGTTTTCTTCGCATTAGGATGTCTATACGTGTTAAATTAGTGTTTTAATCACTAATTATATGTAAACATATGTCTTCATATGTTACTAGGGTCATAAAGTGGGTTCAAGTCTTCACTTGACACCAAACACTCAACCGAGACTACCATCCGATCCACTCGCTGCAGGTGAGTTCATACCCTTTATTTAAACTTTCGAATGTTTTTAAATGTTTTTATGAGGGGGGAATACAAGTTAAATACAACAAGTTATAGTATCAATCACATGTGATTTATAACTTGCAATCAAAAAGGATTTTCTATACTTTTAGCTACTTGTCAACAAAACTGTTTTAAATCATTATCAAACACTTTTTCTATGTTAAATTGTTGTTAAACTATTTTCAGACTGTTTTTTTAAACTTATTTCTTTTAAACTATATCTACACCAATATATTTATATAAGTAAGACTTGAAGGACTTAGGACTGATAGCTCGCCTTACTTCCTGTTCTTGTTTGATTGTGGTCTTAGGGTATACTGTTATCTGTCCGACTGTCGTTGAATTCTTAGTTATATATCATATATATTTGTGTTAGATATGAAAGTCTTCATTTAATTCAATACCTTTGTAAATCAAAGGCATGCAATCCCACACTCTAATTAACTATAATAGGTATAGTTAAGACTACTGCCCATTACCCCTATCACTATGATGCTCACTATAATTACTACTATTACGAGTTAATACATGTTAAAGAGAACACTCTATACACTATACTAAAAAGTTCATTATACTATAATACAAGAGAAAACACTAATCCAGAATATGACACACTATTCCTCTATACGACACTCTACTGTTCGAACACCGCGTAACCAGAGCTTCCCGGAAGGAAAGCAACCACTACATGTATAGATCTATAATGGACGGACACTATTACATCCCGACTGCTAACTACGGTCCGATCCGACTAGGCCCAGGGGTGACAAAACATCGCTACACTATGTATGAACGGGAAGGTCATCGGAAACTCTATTATCACTCAGTTTGGTTACACAAGAGATCACATTCATACCCAAATTAACACATTAAGAATTAAAGGCTAAAGTAACCTCCCGAAGTGAATATATATATATATATATATATATATATATATATTACTAACTGAAGTTTGCAACACTACTATACCCAGCCGGCAGTAAAACTGTTGAAATAAGATTTTATCTTTCCTCATCTACTTTACATGAATGAAATCTATAAACTTATTTTTATAATTGAGAGTTTTAAGGGAAAAACTAGTACACACTCAGAGGATCAAACTTACAAATATTCAAATTTGGGTAATATAGGATTTTCTAGGGATTTTACTATTTTCAAACATTAATCACAGCTTTTATATTACATGATTGTAAATACTTTTATACAAGCAACAACACTAAATTCTTATGAACTCACCAGCTTTATGCTGATACTCGTTTTCAAAATAACTTGTATTCTCAGGTCAAAAATAGACATGTAATGACGCAGCTTTTGAGAAGATGGAGCATATACAAGACTCATCTTTTATTTTGTTTATACTTTTGGTGTCTATCAAACTGTACAGAACACACTTATATTTACAACTACTATATTAATGCAATGGTTGTTGTCGTTTGTTTTTACTATTATGCAATTGTTATGATACTGTATATGACGTCCTCCACCCCAGAACGTATTCCGCCGTTCTCGGTTTTGGGGTGTGACAGATTGGTATCAGAGCATTTTTTATAGTGAATCAAGTATATCAACCCATAAAATATATACGAACTATAAACACTTCGGGACTAAAACACTCTCACCAAGAAATATATAATTTTAAATATTAAAATATTTAACTAAGTATACATACATATATATATATATATATATATATATATATATATATATATACATCCATAAATATAAAGGTTCAGTATCATACTAGAACAGAACAAAAGTATTAAGATTGTTGAGCAGCACAATTAGGCTTAGAGACATATAGTCACATCTGGGTGGATGTAGCCTGATCAACTACATTTTCCTAGGAGTGACTAGCATGTGCCTAAGAGTGATTGTAGCATTGCAACAAGTCTAAAAACTTACCAACACTACCATAAGAACGTTAGAACAAGAATACTATAGGAGTATTCTGCATTTTATTAACTACATATGTGATAACTAAAGAGGGTCGTTACTAGTAGGGCAATAGTTGCTAAGTGGATACACCACGGTTACATGTGACTAGGGCACTATAGACTTAGAATATGTGACTTTTGCTTCATTTCCTGTTCTTGTTTAATTGTGGACTTAGAGTTAGGGTCGCTTATTCGAAGGTCTATCCTGCTTCGGTTACATGAAATTGGTATGCACTATGCAAGTATTGGGTCGGCTAGTAACGATCATCTTATAAGTATCTTAGGTTAGTACGTCTATTAACCTTTCTTTCCCCATTCTCGCATAGATAGAATGGCTGGCTTCCACCTTCCCGACGATCCGTATTATCCGAACCAAGGCAATGGAGGATAGCTCGATGAGGAGCCAGATGATGATCACCCGATCCCTTTGGATGATCACCATGCTGAAGGCTTTTCGGATAGCTCTGAATCCGAACCAGAAGTCAACAACCTGCCCCCAGTAGCTCCAAACCTTAATCCCCGTCCGGCATTTCAAGGTCCCACCCCTATGTGGGCAATAACCTTGAATTGATGGAGTGATGAGCAGGGTCAGCCTTTACCTTTCAACGGAGACCGAAGCTCCTACAACATAAGCGAGGGAGGTGCAGCGGACCGAGTCTCGCCCATCATGGTCCGTAGGATTGCCAGGAAGACCGAGCAAGGTCAAGAAGCCATTGGCAGAGTTGTGGAGGTTGATGCCAACTCTAACCTCAACACTGTCGGCATCCGCCAACTGGAAGAAGCTATGGATAGGACTAGGAGGACCAATGAGGCTCTGCAGCAGCAACTAGCTGCATCCCGAGCCGAAGTCAGGGAACTCCGGGCGCGTCAGAGAGCACAGGAACGACATCTTCATGAAGTTGTGCGCCAACTGGCTGATCTGGGGGTTCACCCAATGGATACCCATCGCTAGTAGAAGATGTCCACATATCTTCCTCTTTTGTTTAAGGAATAGCCTTTTCTTTTCTATGCTCGGTAGAGCACTTGTCTGTAAACATTCCTAACTTTGAAAGTACTTTACCTAGACTCCTGGGCTTCCAACATTTTCCCTTATGATTTGATGTAAGACCTACTGTAGGGTCACTTTTCCCGAACTCATATTACATCATTAATACCAGTAATATTGGCAGTTACCTACTCTGTTACTACGACTCTATCTGATAGTTGGACTATGTCGATTTAGTCCATGAAATGCTCTCATCATATATGCAATTGATTCTTACTACTGTCATCATCTCTATAAACTTTCAGTAAAAGATGCCTCCCCACAAGCACCCGAACAGAGGCAGACCTGCAACTCAAACTCCGACTCCACCACCTCCTCCTCTACAGTTCGATCCTGTGATGTTTCAAACAGCTGTAACTACAGATGTAACAGCCGCTATGGCTCAAATGAATTCCGGTGATGCCAGTGGAGCTGGAATGGGCGTCAACTCCAGACATGGTGAAATTCCCTCACGTGCGCAAGGGTGTACTTATAAGGATTTCATGAACTACAAAACGACATTCTTCAATGGGACTGGAGGGATCCTTGCTTTGTCCCAATGGATCGAAAGAACTGAAGCTGTCTTCGAAATGTGCTCATGCCCCGAAGAAAGCAAAATAAAGTTCGTTGCTGCCACTTTCACCGAAAGGGCCTTGACATGGTGGAATGGCCATGTCAAATCACTCTCCTTGGTAACAGCCAACGCCATGGGCTGGGACACACTGAAGGACCTATTGATGAGGAAGTACTGCCCTAGGGGTGAAGTTCAGAAACTCGAAGAAGAACTTTGGAACCTCAAGATGAAGGGGACCGACATAATAGCTTATACTGCCAGATTCTGCGACCTGGTAGCTATGTGTCCTAACATGATCCCTACTGAAAGCAAGAAGATAAAACGATACATCTGGGGTTTAGTTCCCCCGTATCGAGGGAGCGTGTTAGCATCATGCCCTACGACCTTTGACAACGCCAAAGAATTGGCCCAAAGGTTGATGGATCTTGAAACTCCCTCCACCCCATCAAAAACCACGACAATTACCACTGCACCACCCAAATCAGCCGACAACAAGAGGAAGTGTTGGGATCAGAAGAAGGGTAAGAAAACTCAATCCTCTTCCAAAAACCAACAGATGGTGGCCGTCCATGCTGCCACCACTCCTTCTACCCCTGTGCCATCCAAATCATATGCTGGAAACCTACCCAAGTGCCCCAAATGCCCCTTCCATCATAACGGCCCCTGCCGTGAATTGCACTGCACTAACTGCGACCGGAAGGGCCATACCGTCCGGTTTTGCAGATCCCAACCCAAACCTATCTCTCAAGTCCCCAGCTCGGGAGTGAGCCAGGCCTGCTATGGCTACGGCGAGGTAGGTCATTTCAAGAAAAACTGTCTGAAGGCGGGGAATGCGGGAGGAATAGGAAGACTACTCGCTATTGGCCATAATGAAGCAGTAGCGGACCCCACAGTAGTCAAGGGTACGTTCCTTCTCGACAACTCTTATGCTTGTATCTTATTTGATAGTGGAGCAGAAAGAAGTTTCATAAACCAAAACTTTAAACACTTACTTAAGCAATCCCCACAACCACTAAAAGAAACATTCGTCGTAGAAATGGCTAACGGAAAGAAAGAGAGCTCTAACGAAATCTACATAGGTTGCACCCTCACGCTAGATGATCATTCATTCCCAATCGACCTCATACTAGTATCGATCAAGAGTTTCGATGTCATTGTGGGCATGGACTGGTTGAGTCTCCATCGTGGTCATATGTTGTGCTTCGACAAAGCAATCCGTCTAAATCTACCAAATCACGAGACCCTGTTAATCTACAGAGACAAACCCAGTACAAGCTTTCGCATCATCTCAAGTATTCAAGCCCAGAAGTACTTGCGTAAGGAATATCGCGCATTCCTTGCACACGTTGTCGACACGAGCCAGAAAATGAAAGATCTAAAAGACTTCCCTGTCGTATGCAACTTCCTCGACGTCTTTCCTGAGGAGCTACCAGGTTTACCTCCCAAACGTCAGGTTGTGTTCAGAATCGACCTAATCCCAGGAGCTACCCCCATAGCTAAATCACCCTATCGTCTAGCGCCTGCCAAGATGCAAGAACTATCCGGTCAACTTAATGAGCTGCTCAGCAAGGACTTTATAAGACCAAGCTTCTCACCCTGGGGAGCACCGGTCTTGTTCGTAAAGAAGAAGGACGGATCATTCTATATGTGCATCGATTACAGAGAACTCAACAAGCTGACGGTCAAGAATCGCTACCCTCTCCCCGTATAGACGACCTATTCGACCAACTGCAAGGGGCTAGTTACTTCTCCAAGATTGATCTTAGGTCCGGATATCATCAGTTACGAGTGCTTGAGGAAGATGTCCCGAAAACAGCCTTCCGAACTCGTTACGAACACTATGAGTTCATAGTAATGTCGTTCGGACTGACCAACGCGCCCGCAGTATTCATGGATTTAATGAATAGGGTGTGCCGTCGTTACTTGGATCAGTTCGTTATCGTCTTCATTGATGACATACTCATCTACTCTCGAAGTAAGGAGGAGCATGGTGATCACCTGCGAAAAGTCCTAGAAACCCTACCATCAGAGAAGCTATATGTGAAGTTCTTGAAGTGCGGATTCTTGATTCGAAGAGTCGAATTCTTAGGACACATGGTTAGCGAAGAGGGAATCCACGTGGACCCATCCAAGATCAAAGCTATTGAAAACTGGTCAGTACCGAAGATGCCTACATAAATTTGTCAATTTCTAGGCCACGCTGGCTACTACCGCATATTCATTCAGAACTTCTATCGGATTGCGAAACCCCTTACCACATTGACTCAGAAAGGCGTGACATTTGACTGGGGAAAGAAGCAGGATAAGGCATTCCAAACCCTGAAACGAGCCCTATGCACTGCACCGATACTATCCCTCCCCGAAGGGACAAAAGATTTCGTGGTATACTGTGATGCATCAAATCAGGGGCTTGGTTGTGTTCTGGAGACACTACCTGTACGGCACGAAGAGCACGATATACACCGACCACAAGAGTCTACAACACATATTCAACCAGAAGGATCTCAATATGAGACAACGACGGTGGGTCGAGCTACTCAATGATTACGAATGTGAAATTTGTTATCATCCGGGTAAAGCCAATGTAGTAGCAGACGCCCTAAGCCGAAAAGAACATTCCGGATGAAGAGTCAAGTCATTAACAATGACTATCCATTCGCATCTTTCCGCACAGATTAAGGAAGCTCAGATCGAAGCGTTGAAGCCTGAAAATGTGTCGGGAGAATCCCTACGAGGAATGGATAAGAACTTGGAAGTCAGGGGTGACGGAGCCTTATATCTCAGGGACCGAATCTGGACAACGCGACACGGTGGCTTCAGAGACTTGGTCATGAAGGAAGCCCACAACACTCGATACTCGGTTCACCCAGGATCAGATAAGATGTACCTGGACCTCAAGAAGTCATATTGGTGGCCTAACATGAAGGCAGAGATTGCTACCTTCATGAGCAAATGCCTTACTTGCGCCAAGGTCAAGGTCGAATACCAGAAGCCATCAGGTCTACTACAGCAACCGGAGATACCCGAATGGAAGTGGGAGCAGATCACTATGGACTTCATAACTAAGCTACCTAAGACAGCGGGTGGGCTTGATACCATATGGGTTATCGTCGACAGATTGACCAAGTCCGCACACTTCCTGCCCATCAAAGAAACAGACAAGATGGAGAAACTCACAAGAACATACATTAAGGAGATCGTACAGTTGCATGGTGTCCCTATATTTATCATCTTCGATAGAGATAGTAGATTTACTTCGAGATTTTGGCAATCACTACAAAACGCATTAGGAACGAGGTTGGAAATGAGTACAACCTACCATCCGCAGACCGACGGACAAAGTGAGAGGACTATCCAAACCCTGGAAGATATGCTGCGAGCCTGTTTTATCGACTTTGGTAAGGCATGGGATACCCACTTATCCCTTGTCAAGTTTTCCTACAAAAACAGTTATCACACGAGCATCAAGGCAGCTCTATTCAAAGCCCTCTACGGCCGGAAGTGCAGATCCCCTCTGTGCTGGGCTGAGGTGGGTGACACTTAGTTAGCTAAAGGACGCATTCCTGACAGCGCTCTCACAGGTCCGGAGATCATTCGAGAAACGACCGAGAAGATCATACAGATACGGGAGCGACTAAAAGCCGCTAGAGATCGACAGAAAAGCTACGCAGACAAACGAAGAAAACCTTTGGAATTCCAGGTGGGAGACCGAGTCCTTTTGAAAGTCTCTCCCTGGAAGGGCATGATACGCTTTGGAAAGTGTGGAAAGCTGAATCCAAGATACATAGGGCCTTTCAAGATTCTCGCTAGAATTGGCCCCATAGCTTAAAAACTTAACCTACCCCACGAACTTAGTAACATACATCCTACCTTCTACGTCTCGAACTTGAAAAAGTGCCAATCCGACGAGACCCTCGTAATCCCACTAGACGAGATCGAGATCAACGAGAGCCTCAACTTCGTGGAAGAACCTGTGGAAATTATGGATTGGGAGGTCAAACAAACGAAACTAAGCCGCATCCCAATTGTGAAGGTTCGTTGGAACGCTAAACGAGGACCAGAGTTCACTTGGGAACGCGAGGGCCAAATGAAACTCAAATACCCTCATCTCTTTTCTTAGTTGTATTGTAATAACTTAGCTACTTAAATTCTAAATTTCGGGACGAAATTTCCTCTAACGGGGGGATGATGTGACAACTTGAAATTTATTCCGTCATTGTAACTCATTTCTGCTAATAAAATAATTTTTATTATTATTTTCGTTAACATTTAGGTTGGGCAAATAAATTATTGTTTTTATTTTATTTCATAAGTGTTGAAACGAAATAAAAACACATGTAACACCCTCGAATTTATTTGAGAAAAAATTTATTTTACGACTAAGCCGGGTTACGACTATTTAATCGGGTAAAATTTTAAACTTCGGTTAACGTCGGTATCGAGTAGATTCCCACCTGGCCACAAACTCAAACCCTATATAAGGGTTGAGTGGTCATCAACTTGAACTTTTACCACTCTAGTCACTCTCTCTCTACTCTCTCTCTCTCTTCAAGGCCCGATTCTTCCAAAATTCCGCAAGTTTTCATCCCAAACTGTAAGTTCTCTTACCCTAGATTGTTCTAAAGCTCATTTCATGTCAATATAGCATTAAAATTATCCAAGAATGTCAAGAACAAGGAGTTTACGGCCCAAGAACCTTCTTAGGCCGTAAACCCCTAAAAGGGTGCCAAAATGCCCCCAAATCCCTTCCTTAGGCTTAGAGACTAGCTTAGAACTTAACCTTGAAGTGTTTTGGACCATAAACATCAAGTTTGGAGGCTTAAAGGAGTTTTTACGTCCCAAGAACATTCTTAGGCCGTAAACTCCCTCAAATGATGCAAAATGAGCCCTAAACCCCTTATTTAGCCTTGGACCTTGACCTAGAAACTTGTACGAGTGAGCTTAGGACCACAAAAACGAAGGAAAAGAGGTGTCCAAGGGTTTACGGCCGTAAACCATAGTTTTCACGACCGTAAACCCCCAAGGAGTGGTCCAAGGACCGCAAACTCCAAGGGAGTACCTCTTTTAGACCCCAATCACTTCTCAAGCCACGGATTTAACCTTAGAACCCTTCCTAGTGATGTAAGAGACCCTTAAGCACTCAAATACACTCCTCCCATGAGTTTACGGCCGTAAACTCATGGGGGAATTGACCCCTCAACCGCAAACTCACCTAAGGTGGGTAATTAAGGAGTAAACTCCATAGTGAGGTCTTACACTCCTTCCTTTCAACCCAATAGCGTAATAGCACTTGACCAAAGCGTTTTCTTCGCATTAGGATGTCTATACGTGTTAAATTAGTGTTTTAATCACTAATTATATGTAAACATATGTCTTCATATGTTACTAGGGTCATAAAGTGGGTTCAAGTCTTCACTTGACACCAAACACTCAACCGAGACTACCATCCGATCCACTCGCTGCAGGTGAGTTCATACCCTTTATTTAAACTTTCGAATGTTTTTAAATGTTTTTATGAGGGGGGAATACAAGTTAAATACAACAAGTTATAGTATCAATCACATGTGATTTATAACTTGCAATCAAAAAGGATTTTCTATACTTTTAGCTACTTGTCAACAAAACTGTTTTAAATCATTATCAAACACTTTTTCTATGTTAAATTGTTGTTAAACTATTTTCAGACTGTTTTTTTAAACTTATTTCTTTTAAACTATATCTACACCAATATATTTATATAAGTAAGACTTGAAGGACTTAGGACTGATAGCTCGCCTTACTTCCTGTTCTTGTTTGATTGTGGTCTTAGGGTATACTGTTATCTGTCCGACTGTCGTTGAATTCTTAGTTATATATCATATATATTTGTGTTAGATATGAAAGTCTTCATTTAATTCAATACCTTTGTAAATCAAAGGCATGCAATCCCACACTCTAATTAACTATAATAGGTATAGTTAAGACTACTGCCCATTACCCCTATCACTATGATGCTCACTATAATTACTACTATTACGAGTTAATACATGTTAAGGAGAACACTCTATACACTATACTAAAAATTTCATTATACTATAATACAAGAGAAAACACTAATCCGGAATATGACACACTATTCCTCTATACGACACTCTACTGTGCGAACACCGCGTAACCAGAGCTTCCCGAAAGGAAAGCAACCACTACATGTATAGATCTATACTGGACGGACACTATTACATCCCGACTGCTAACTATGGTCCGAGCCGACTAGGCGCAGGGGTGACAAAACATCGCTACACTACGTATGACCGGGAAGGTCATCGGACACTCTATTATCACTCAGTTTGGTTACATGAGAGATCACATTCATACCCGAATTAACACACTATGAATTAAAGGCTAAACTAACTTCCCGAAGTGAATATATATATATATATATATATATATATATACATACATACATACATACATATATATATATATATATATATATATATATATATTACTAACTGAAGTTTGCAACACTACTATACCCAGCCGGCAGTAAAACTGCTGAAATAAGATATTATGTTTCCTCGTCTACTTTACATGAATGAAATCTATAACCTTATTTTTATAATTGAGAGTTTCAAGGGAAAAACTTTTACACACTCAGAGGATCAAACTTACAAATATTCAAATCTGGGAAATATAGGATTTTCTAGGGATTTTACTATTTTCAAACATTAATCACAGCTTTTATATTACATGATTGTAAATACTTTTATACAAGCAACGACACTAAATTCTTATGAACTCACCAGCTTTATGTTGATACTCATTTTCAAAATAACTTGTATTCTCATGTCAAAAATAGCCAGGTACTGACGCAAATTTTGAGAAGATGGAGCATATACAAGACTCATCTTTTATTTTGTTTATACTTTTGGTGTCTATCAAACTGTACAAAACACGCTTATATTTACAATTACTATATTAATTCAATGGTTGTTGTCACTTGTTTTTACTATTATGCAATTGTTATGATACCGTATATGACGTCCTCCACCCCAGAACGTATTCTGTCGTTCTCGGTTTTGGGGTGTGACAATCTAAATGTCCTTAACCATTAATCCCTTTAGACAATCTTGTCCCCTATGCTTTCTCCCATACCTCTTACTTTTGAATAAATTAACATGAAACTCATACTCTTGTCTTTTGACTCTTATTCTATATAAATAATAAAATGAAGAAGACAAAAGCTTTATATTTTATACACCAAGTTTATAAAATATAAACTTTAACTATTTGGTAAAAGACAAAAGAATTTATCTAGTCCAAAATGTTGTGCATGACTTATTAATTCATACCATATGAATTATATACTATGTTACTTGGTAATGAAAATTAAAATTTCCTAGAAATAAATAATTTCCAATTTAATTCTAAGAGTTTATTGAATATTTATTAAAATCAATTTCTAATAAATAATCAGTTATATCAAGTTGTTGTTAGTGTGACTCATTAGTATCATATGTTAATTAGCAATATCAATTTAATATGATTCTTGAGCATATTGGATCTTTCAATCTACCACTTGTACAATATTCATATTAGACTGATATAGACAGTGGTGAATGTCTAGCAACATTTCACTGCCCCCATCAACATATGACTTTATGCCATTCTATCAATGCCCAATTCCCAGAAGTTGAAGGCTACAATTGGTGTATAAGGTAAGTTTATCAGTTATCCCTTTGCTACAGACATCTTGTTAAACATCAGATACGGATCGCGATCAATCTCACTAGTTGTTCAACTTTTGGTAAGGCACCTTAGATTTCTAACTCTTAACACATAAGAGGAACAAATCCCATCTTGACTACATAAGCCTCTTGCATAGTTCACACCATACTTGAAAATGGATTTTATAACTGCCCGGGTAAGGAATGACATTTAACCATATCAAAGCATAGTACTCCCTACACTTAAGTCCCACTATGTATCTCAAGTGTTAAGGATACAAAGATAATACCTTTTAATCAAGTATCATTCATGATAGCGATCCATGAGATTACCTTGATGCAGGTAAGTTCAATACTAGTTCTCTGACAAGTACCTATGAAACTTGGTTACAACCATTTGCCTACTTTCATCCAGTGAGATTCAACCAATCAAATTCATATTAGTCTTACTTTATAATTTCTCCCACAATTATAACCGATTATGAACTTTTAGAATAATAGCACTATTCATGGATTAAACATGTTAATATAGAACACAACAAGTATTAATGTGATGACTATATCCCAATATATCATAACATTATCTAATAGTTTTTGTTATAATGTTCCTATCAAAATACTAAATCCAAATAAAAAACTCATTTCTAGAATAATAAAGTCTTGTAGCTGAAGTATGACCATTCATACTTAGCTCAAAAGAATGACTTTGTTAATGGATTTAACAAAATTTAATTTGCGTGAATTCTATGAATACTATCATCTCCATACTTAACTTTACTCTAAATATAGTTAAATATCTTGGAGAATATGATTGGTGTTCTTTCGTCACATAAAGTCTCTTAACTTGATTAATTATACTCTCGAAGTCAAAATGATTTCTATGTGATCCTTGAATGGTAGAAATCAACATAGTTTTCAATGATCTCATTCATCCAATCATTATTGAATTCAACTTCTAAAGTAGTGTATTCTTATTTTGTAGTAGATTGTGTCATTATGTTTTGCTTGGACCTCATTCCAACAAGACTTACCCTTCATACCATAATAAAGTCAAAAATCCAATTATAATTCATAATTATATATATATATATATATATATATATATATATATATATATATATATATATTGTTTAGAAATTAACATCTTATGTAGCTCTTTCCATAAAGATCCTTTCTAAACTGATTGTCTCATATACATTCTCTTAGTTATTCTAAAGTTCTCTTAAAATTCTCTCTTAGTCATCCAGTGACTTAACCATGTATTCAATTAGTATCCTATGACATGCTTACAACATGTCAAATACCATGTCCTATGCATAATATGGTGTGAATGATGAATTCATTTGCCAAGCAAATGTAATATAAATCATTTCATCTAGTTCAGACCTATGAGTTATGTACTTTTGAGGCTACTTCAAAATGGTGTCATATGACAATGCCAAGAATTCTCAAAAAGAATATTATGTGTTGATCCCTTTCAATATATTTCCAATATATGTATAAGGACATGAAACTTTTTACGTTCATTTACCTATCCTTTATAGATTTTACATTCCAAGAATGTATCATCTCCTTCCTAAGTCTTTCATTTTAGAAACACTTTCCGAGTCAAGGTGAAAACGACATTCCTTAGTCAGAATGTGATTTCAAATGATTAAGTATGTCTAATTCATAAAAGAATAGGAATTTCACTATGCCCCCACTAGTTCCTAGTAAACACTCATGTTCTATTCAGTTTTATATAAAAACATGCCTTATGGTTTTATATAAAATGATGATTATAACATTTAGATATTTTCTTCATATCCACAAGTGGATCTCAAGCTCTACACATTTTATTAGGATAATATAGATTAAGAAAACCTCTAGGCTAATATATATATATATATATATATATATATATATATATATATATATATACATATATCTTCTAGTAGATGTCTATTAACAAAATCGGGCTTTCTTGAAATCTATTTACTATAACTCATAATAAAAATATGAATTTATAGTAAATAATATCCTTATTGATCTAATCATAACTACTTGTGAAAAAGGTTTGATCACAGTCAATGTCATGAATATGACGAGGACCATAGTTAATGACATGAGTATGAGAAAATTCTTTTACTACAGTTCTTGCTTTAAATGTGTATGATTATCCATGCAAAGTATTCTTTTTAGAAGAATAACTTACTCCTTCTAGCCTTGCTATAGAGAGAATGTTCAATCAAGACCACACTTGATTATCATACATGGATTACATCTCATGTTCATGACTCTAGGTCATTTATCAGATTTGAGATCTGACATAGCATCTTGGTATTTGATGGATTTTCCAGAAACCATCAATAAAAGATCATCAATGAAAGATTCCATATTTCCCAAGTCATAGATGATTTCTACCATTAATACGAACAATTTGTGTTTGTGAATAACTATTATTCAAGTTTAACAATCCTTGTTAAAACTAGTGCCAACTATTACTACATAAGGTTATGGTTCTTGAGCTGCTTCAAGTTCCATGTACCTCCCACTTGCTTTGTTATTAGAAGCTTGCTTTCTATTAACTTAGATTTCACAAGAATAAAAGAACTTATTCCTGATGGGTTTGCATATAACAATCTAAGCTACATTTAGAGTATTATACAAATATGTATTTAGTAGATTTTGGGTTTAGAAGCTTTAGTCCAACATCGACCTCAAATCCACAAAACATTAAGTAAGATGAGGATGGATCCCTTCCATATTAAATATTATAAAGTGTTTAATCTAATTATTAGTTGTTATTTGTATTCAAGATACAATTAATAGTGATTGAAGTATTATCCCTAAAAATATTAAAGGTGGATATTTCTACTGATTAGAAAGTTAATCGTACAAAGCAAGATTTAATTCAGCCTTTATTATTGTTAAGGCCTTAGATGGTTCTTACCGGTTAGCATCTCAAATTTTGAAACCTTCAACAAAGTTTTCACAATTATGCTTTACCACATAAAATATAATTAAACCTACTATAGTTATTAATAAAGTTGATTTGGTATCTTGTGTTTAATCTCAGACATTCATTAGAAAGGACATCATACACCAAAGTGTATAGTTCTTTAATTATTTTCTCTACACTTTAGTGAAAATATCATTAGGAATCATTTACATATAAATAAGGTTCACATATATCAAATAAACTACATTATTTGCCTTCAAATATCCTTTTCTTGAAGTTGGAATATGTGATTGCCATTTATATAATGAAGATAACAATGTCAAAGACGAGCTTGATTTAAAACAAGTTTAAGTCAAAAGTGTTTGCATATGGAACTTCATTTTATTTATAAAATGTTGATATTAACTTTACAATTCTATTAAGAGATATAGTCTCATAAATAGAAGTTAATCATTGCAGAATATGAATATTATCGTTATGACAAACGGTTAAGTAAATGATCAAACATTTGAATAAAATAACTAAGACATAAATTTAGACATGCTAAATTAAAACATACATTGTTCCAAAACAAATATTGTTTTACATTACAAGTACTTTATGTTTTAAGCATAAATAATAAACCAAACTCCGAGAATGTAGTTCCAACTTGGTTGTACTCAGCTGGTTACTCTTCAATAAATATATGCAAGCCATTTACAAATATTATATTAACATTTAAGTACCAAGTACAAAAGTGTTATATGAAAAGTATGAGTTCTATCTGGTAGATACTAGAAGTACTAGTCTCTTCCAACCTTTCTTTCCAAATAAGAGGAGTAATCCTCTTCTAGTGTCCAATTTCTTCACAAAAGAAACCAGATCCATCTATGTGGGCTTTAGTAGATTTCTTGGGCTTAAAGGTGTTCAGTCCATAAACCATGGGCCTCCTAGATCACACAAGGTGATTCTTTTAGCCTTGCATTATTCCAATGTTTAAACTAGCTTTAAATAAAATATCACAATATTTATTGGAATATTGCTTGACTTGTTATATCATCAAATATATGTTTAAATTATCCAAGACTTCCTAGAAGTCATGAATAACTATTACTAGCTTGATGTTAGAAGCATCTTTAGCATCATAGTGATACCTTTACTAGGTATCATGTTTAGGTTTATTGCTCAAAGCAAATAGTTTAGGACTAGGACCTTTAAGTGTATACAATTTCATATCTCTCATGAGACTGTCTCTTAAGACATGAACCCATTCATTGAAGTTATATCTATTGAATGTTATTGATTCATTAAGTCATTAAATAAAATGACAATTCATGTTAATGAGAATGGATTATTTAACTACAAAATTTTAACAAAATTCATTTAGTATTTTCAATATTTAATCTTCAATAATTAACACCCTTTTAGTTTCCAAAACATTATTTATCAAAGTCTAGGATCCAAGTTGCAAAACAAATAAATGGTTAGGTATCCTTTATCCCATCCATTTGAATTCAACCCGGTAAATATCGATTATCAATTATATCTTGCTATATAATTCCTAGATTTATGGGATCTCTAATAACAAATTTAATTAGACATGTTTGATCCCATATATGCCTTATAACTCTCTTGCTTAGGTATCAATTATCACAAAAGATTTCCGATCAAATCATCCAAATTGAAAAACTTGTGTAATCGTCCTATAACTTGGTAATAAAAATCGCAAAGATACCCCGGCCATTAAAAGATAACACTAAGCAGTTAGGTATCCTTTATCCCACTAATGCATACAAGAGATGTGCGAGTGTTCTACAAAAGGATTGCATAGATTTGAGGTTTGTAAAAATGGTATTTATATGTTTTATAATTCTAGTTTAAAAACATATGATATCATGTTTATTACATGCATATAATAAACCATGGTATCCACTTTCAAAAGAAAATTACTTTTTAAAGGTTCTATATAAAAAGCTAGTTTTATACTTTGATGCAATTCAATTTTAATAATCGGTATTAAGTTTGAGTGCATTTGAACCTTTTATATCTTTAATAAAACTTCATTTTATTAATTATATATTTGGAGTTTGTATAAATAACAAAAATCACCATTTTAAAACTTATAATGGAGTATTTCAAAATTTGTCGTTATTAACGATTTTATAAAACCGACTTTTATTTTTAAAATAATAACTTGCTACATCTTATGTCCAATTTTGAAAATCCAAACTCCATGTAACGTTTATTTTGTCCAAAATTATTTTAGCATGTGAAAAACTTAATTTATCAACCACACTGAATAATTGCATAAATTAAACAACACAAACATATATAAAAAGATATATGCATAAACATAATCGACTAATAACATATTTTGTGTGAGACAAAAAATGTCAAGTCCATTCCTAAAGAGACATTTAAAGGGACCAAAAATCTTCTTGTAATGTTGTTGTAGAAGTCCCACTTGAGTGAACACCCATTGCTTGCAAAAGATTTGAGGAGCTTCTTTAAGGAAAAATCTGCTATGTTTATGACACTTTTCAGAAAGTGTCATTTTTCTGTTTAGCACATGTGTAGCATTCATGACACTTTTCAGAAAGTGTCATCTTTCTGCCCAGCACATGATGAACTCAAAAATTGCCTTTTTGTCTTCAAAAAATGGCTTCAACTTCATTTCTTGTGACACCTTTGTACAAATAAATTATTTCTAAAAACTAATCTATTACTTTACAAAAATAAACAAGAAAAGCTAATCTATTTAATTATTACATACCGTATAAATAAATAAATTATTACAACCATTTTTATAATAAAAATAACAAACACAACAACACAACAATCATAATGGTCATTGGTTAGTTTATGTGCATAATATACATCAACATACATACAAACCAACCTTTGCTTTACTAAGACAACTTTAAATGACAAAAGATGCATGTAACTTTTGTCACATAAAATAACAAATATAAATTTGTCATAGAAAATGTGTACAAACTTATTTTTATAGAAAAACAAATTATCCATATTTTCCAAAAACTAAGATTTCCAAAAATCAAAAAATCTAACCAAACTTGCAAGGTGTCTCTGATACCAATTGTTGGGTTTTAGTTCAATATTACTTTCATAAATTAGAAAAATATGGCAAACGGAAGACTTTAATTTTTGAAATAACATAAACATTTTATACCCACCAAGGATCTTCTTGCAAGTTATAGAAAGATTAAAACACCAATCATAGAAAGGATGAAGAAATAACAACCTTTGTTGTTCTTTGGGTTCTCTTGGGAGGCTTGCAAGTTGATTGAGAATGTGGAACCTTTGAGAAACCAACAAGTTACCAACTTGATTTAAGATGCTAGTCTTGTAAAACTCATATAACTCTTAAGCTTGAAGTTTATAACCAAAGTATGAACTTCAAGAGAGTATAAATTAATATTCAAGTGTTCTTAACAAAACAAGAGAAAATGAGGGAGAGCATAGGAATTTCGAAATCTGCATGTAAACAAGGACACTCAATATGAAAGCCTCTAAGCTAATAACATGAAGACTTAATCTAAAGGTCCTTAACCATTAATCCCTTTAGACAAACTTGTCCCTTATGCTTTCTCCCATACCTATTACTTTTGAATAAATTAACATGAAAGTCATACTCTTGTCTTTTGACTCTTATTTTATAAAAATAATAATAGGAAGAAGATAAAAGCTTTATATTTTATAAACCGAATGTATAAAATATTAACTTTAACTTTTTGGTAAAAGACAAAAGAATTTATCTAGTCCAAAATTTTGTGCATGATTTATTAATTCATACCATATGAATTATATGTAATGTTACTTGCTAATGAAAATTATTATTTCCTAGAAATA
This sequence comes from Lactuca serriola, assembly GCF_051521515.1. Taxonomy (NCBI): domain Eukaryota; kingdom Viridiplantae; phylum Streptophyta; class Magnoliopsida; order Asterales; family Asteraceae; genus Lactuca; species Lactuca serriola. Next base: position 121,668,574 of record NC_136416.1, read on the forward strand.
AATAATTTCCAATTTAATTATAAGAGTTTATTGAATATTTATTAAAATTAAATTTTAATAAAATAATCAATTATATCAAGTTGTTGTTAGTGTGACCCATTAGTATTATATGTTAATTAGCAGTATCACTTTAATGTGATTCTAGCATACTAGATCTTTCATTTCTTAGCCATGGAAACAAACTTTGTGTTCCAAAACAAGTCGTTCGGAAGTTATTGAGGCAAGAAACACATGCTAGTGGTTTAGCTCACAACTTTGGTATAACGAAGCCTTTGGAAATCTTGAAAGAGAATTTCTTTTGGTTCAAGATATTTTTGAAGATGGTGCGTTTGAATAGAGTTCCCAAGGCGATTGTTTTAGTTCATGATTCTAAATTCTTAAAGTATATTTGGAATGCTTTATGGAGAAAAAAAAGGGGGGCGCGGGACTAAATTATGGTTATCACTTTGTTGAGAAGGCTAGTGGACAAACCACAAACAAATTGAGATGTGCAGTTGGTTCATGCTGAATGTGCTTTCAAGATCAAATTTCCCAGAAATTATAAAGGCCTTCTAGAATTGAGGTCAATTCCTTTTGAAGAGGGAGGGTCTGATGCGAAACTGTCACACCCCGAAACCGATGGCGGAAACGTTCCGGGGCGGAGGTGACGTCATGCATAACATCACAACCAATGAATAACAGCAGGCATAGTAAACACAACCATACATTGAATACATATGTGAAAAAGGTTTACATTGTTTAATACATATTTTTGTTCTTATCAAAGGTAAAATAGAAATTCACGACACTAACGCTTCGACTTCTCCGAACTCCTGGAAGTACCTGTCAACTAATTTCCTGAGAATACAAGCAGTTTTGAAAGTCAGCATAAAGCTGGTGAGTTCATAAGCATTTAGTTTTGGTAGAAAAAGTTTTCTTTGAATCCTTTTGAAAAGTGTTCTTCAAGAAAATCCTATATTTTCTTATGAAAAGTGCGTTTGAAAACCCATTCATTTCATGACTTCTAGGTTCGTACAGAACGTGTACAGTCCAATGTGTCGTGAAATGAATATGAATATCCGTTGATTGAAAAACAATCTGTTTTGAATAGCCGGTTTATCCCGGGAAAATCCTATATTTTCCCTAAAGGTGGTTGGTTGATTATCCGTTTTAAACTGAGGTTTGCAAGTATCTACCATACTCGTGTATATATATTTAAAAGCAGTTTTCTTTTAAAGACCCTGCTTACACCCAACGATATATTAGTCTTAAAAGCTAATTAAAAGAAACCGTGATGAACTAAGTCCTGAAGGTATTATTAATACCCTCCAGTAATCTAATGATTGTTACTTTGAGGTTAGTTCATTTGATTCATTATTACAAAGTAAATTCCTGTTATCTAGGTTGTGAGTTTCGTAACCATAACTGACTGGACATGACCCGCAACGGCCAATATCCTAAATGACTTTGTCACCTGCAGACCTGCTGGTCCAACTGTAGCTAGCAATGAGGTGCGGGATTGTCAGTCTCGTATAGATCTATACACAACAGTCATGCTCTCCCTACAAGAGATTCTGGTCACGAGGGCTAGTCCTCCACTCTGTTTAATGTGGTGAGTGTTACCAAGGACGTGTCTCAAACATAGCCTAACAAATTTACACGTAATAACACCGAAAATCCTATTTATGATTTGCATGAATCCTTTATAAAATAACACATTTTACTATATGCTTCATAAGTTCCTTGTTCTAGTTTTAAATAAACTGTTTCTACGAGTTGATTTCTTAATCGTTTGGTAAAGCTGTTTTTCGTGTCAAAAGCATGTTGAAATATGGTTATCTTAAACAAAATAATATATTTTGAGCACAAGTTAACGAAATCCTATTATCAAATAATTACGTATATGTATCTAAATTAGCGATTTCGATAAATAAGGTGTCGGAAACACTTGAATTTGGTTGAGGAATGTTACCGAGACTTGCTTGAATCGAAGGAATGAGTTGACAACCTTAAAACACGGATTTACAGATTCTGAAGGTGAGTTTACGGCCTTAGAACACGAGTTTACGATTTCTGCAGTTTGTCGAGTTTACGGCCGTAAACTCAAGAACTGAGTTTACGGTCTTTGAAGGCTGGACCGTAAACTCGGAATATGGGGTTTGGATGCTGATTTCGATGAGCTAAGTGATTCCAAACGTTCCAAAAGACTCCAAACGTGGTTTTCTCGATGCTCTCCGAAGTTTGAAGGCGTTTTGAGTGTTTTACGGTCGAGGTCTAGAGAGAGAGAGGGGGAGAGAGAGTTTTTGGCCAGAAATATTCTAATGAAGGTGGAGGCATCGTATTTATAGGGGTGAGGTGAGGGGTCCACTTTCCACTGACCGTAAACAAGTTTACGGTCGTAAACTAGTTTACGGTCGTAATCCCATTTAGACCGAAAATGTAGTTTTCTTGAGATATTCGGGTTTCCGCGCGATTTTTTGTTCCGACTCGTAAATAGTTTAATTAAATATAACTGGATTATTTTATTAAACCGAAATTTTGACGGAATGAGTTCGGAACTTTATTAACGGAAATCGCATGACAGAAACAGACAAAGTTTCGGGTTGTCACAGAAACTGGGATGTGGATGTGAAAGTCACTTCAGGTTTGATCTGTATATGGAAGGCGATCCAGTTTTCTCTACTAAATGCGATCCATTTTGGACTATTGAGAGTTGCGAACTGAGTTTCAGTGTTGATGGTTGCGATTCACTACGGCGGGATGCGATCGATTGCCAACCGATCACAATCGTTTTCACTTAATTGCAATGTCATTCGTTGCGAATAATAGTTGAATGTGAACGCATGGTGGCTGGAATGTGAACGTAGGATTGAGTGTGAACGGAAGCTTGGATATGAAGGGTATGATTGGATGCGAAAAGAAGCTTGGTTGCGAGAGGTTTCGTTGTGATAGGTAGTCGGGTGAGTTAGGATGCAAATGTGAGGTCGGAAGTCCAAAAGTCGCCTTAGGAAAGGGTCACACCTCGAAAGCTGAACAACCATGGTTCAAGTCATTTTTTTTTTTTAAATAAATCTTTAATGTTTTTAATAAAGTCATTGATTGGCATAGTTGTCTTAAGGTAGTCATTTGTAAGTCATTGATTGAATATATAAAACTTTGAACTTATGTTCTTTCGAATTGTTGCCTACGATTCAAATCCGATCTTGGTTGGGACGTGCCTTTTGATTTTGATCTTGAACTCAAAACCAATAAGTTTTGGTTTGTTTTTAGTGAAGATTCAAACTATATGTCTAGTTTGAACTTCAAATCTATCATTTTTATTGTTTGTTCTTGTTGTGTGATTCAAGAGTTATTTTATTCCGTTGCAGGAGTCATGTTTGAGGTTCAAATACCCATCAAGTAGCAATGGTATTTTGAGAACAAATATATATTAGTATTTGTATAATATATATTAAGAAAAAAATCATTAACTAAACTCTAAATATAACTAAAATGTAACCTTCGTTGAGGAAAATTACTTAGCTAAAGGTACAATTAGTAAGGCACAATGTACAACTATATTAAACAAAACGTTAAATTCAATTAGAAGTACATAGTATATACAAAATAACAAATTCTTACACCCTTTCAAGTAATTATTTTTCTTTTTTGAGTGTCACATGAATTCATAAAGGGTGTTTAACATTTGACAATTTTGTAACCGATCCGATAAACGGGAACGACCGTCCAAGTTCAGACGAAAGGACAACCATGGCGTCTGCTACTTCCGGCACCACATTAAATGCTTTACTGTTGCCTTGCTCAACAGTGGGGAGGTTAGGGCGTACATTAGCAACGACATCTGGGAGGAAGTCCTTCTCCCTTTTATCTCTCTCCCCGGAGCTGGTGTATCGCTGTGGGCGGCGATGGAAGAATGTGACCGCAGCAAGAAAACTTATTGTTCGTGCCGCGAGAACCGAATCTAAGGGCGTTTCTCTTGGTTCCAGAGCTCCTAATTTTGAGGTATTATCTTGTAATTTCTTAATCCACTCATACGAGTATTAGATGCCTTAATCATCAAAATTTCATGCTCGATTTTGGTAAACTTTTTTCCATTTACTTGATAAACTTGTTCAGCTGGAGGAGCCGCTCACAGGGAATATGTGGACATTAGAGGACTTCGAATCTTATCCGGCATTACTGGTAAACGCAGCTTTTACGAGGAATTCGTTTTTCGGAATGTTATAATTTATAAATCGCAATTTCTATGATGCAAAACAATTTCATGGATGATTAGGATTAGAATGGATACGTAGAAACTTTATGATAACTGGAGATTATTTGTTTACTGTGGTTGGTAATTTGGTATGCTTTACCCAAAAAGATAAGAACAAGGAAGATCTCTCAAAAGACGTAAATAGCCTTGTCAATTTTTTCATCCACAATAGTCGTACAAGCTTGTTTATTTCAGTCCAAAGTTATGTGAGCAAATGGGTTAACTTTTATGTGGGTGGCTTTTGTCTTATAAAGTGGTGATTTATATATTTGATTATTAGTTGAAAACTTTAAAATAAATGATGTGTTTGGCAGGTTATGTTCATTTGCAATCATTGTCCATTTGTTAAGCACTTGAAAAAGGACATTGCGAAGCTTACAGACTTCTATACAAAGGTGGGCTGCTAGCTTATCTATTTTCTTGTCACTTGTGATTAATCATTGTTTTCTGCTATGCTACAGAAAGGACTCGGAGTAGTTGCAATATCATCAAACTCCGAAATTACTCATCCACAGGTTCGATTCAACTTAAAAGTATTTCTAATAATGTTATGTTACTTCTTAATATCAAATTATCAATACTAAGAAAAATACAGAAGTCACCTAACTATTTTATCTAGTGATTAATTTTTATATTCTTTTACCATTTAAAAGAACCATTTTCCGAGTTACCCGATTTTGGAAAATGTTAAAATACAAAAGAGTACAATTTCACTATTTTATGATTTCTATGAATCTATACCATTGATTTGAAAATTTTGTAGGATGGACCAATTTTCATGGCAGAGGATGCGAGACTTTTTAATTATTCATTCCCATACCTTTATGATCGTGTAAGCTTCTCTCAGCCTCTATGCACTCCAACTCCACGTTTTGAATACATTTCTTTTCAAAAACAAAATATGATTCTTTAAAAGTCTATTTATTGGACAGGATAGGATTAGACAAGCTTTTTACTTCTATTTTTGATAATCAGGATCTTGAGGACATTCACGTTTTTTTCTGAACAAGTCCCTGTCCCACCTTTTTGGACGGGACAAAAAGTTGTATTTTTGTCTCATTGACAACGGTGTGAGTCCCATATACACCAACCATAGTACGACTTGTATTTTGTCCTGTTTGGTCTAGTCAGGTCATGTCATGTCTAACAGATCAAACAATATATTTTTATATAATCTTGGCAGACACAAGATGTTGCAAGAGACTATGGCGCTGTTTGCACCCCGGAGTTTTACTTATTTAAAAAGGTACATCTCCCTCAGCACTTTTATATCCATACTTATCTATTCTTTAATTATAGTTAATGAATTTTTGATTTATAAAAAATAAAATATTAAACATAACAAAAATTTATTAAACTAAAATGAGATTATAATAAAAAGTATCTTCTTTATAGAAAATAAAACTGTAGGTTGATTAACATTTTAAATGTGTCATTTCATTACAGGATGGCCGTCGACCCTTTGAACTAGTATATCATGGTCAGTTTGATGACTCCCGGCCAAGCAACAATGTTCCTGTCACAGGGAGGTTTGTTCTACTTCTCCTTACATCTCAATAAAACAAAAATTACATATTTTTTTTGTTCATACAAAAAGACATGAATGCCCTTTTCATTGTCATCATCGAAGATGGTGTTACTGATGTTTTTAATTAAAATAAATAATACTGTGTGCTAGGGACTTGAGCTTGGCAATTGACCGTGTTCTTAGTGGTCAACCGATACCACCAAATCAGAAACCGAGGTACCTTATTCTTTTGATTTTTCTTTTAAGCTGGTAAATTATAAAAATTTAATATTTGTAGTCTAACAAAAGTATTTGTGTTTTCTTTATTTGTTGAAAGTGTTGGATGTAGCATAAAGTGGCATCCTGCGGGAAAAGTATAAATGGAAATGCGGTTCATGCTTCCTCATCGACTTATTATTTATAAGGTGTACGGTTTCAAATTTTGTTATGTAACTAGATGTGTATTCAGATGTTCAAAACATATGTATATGTTATTACGTACTTAATGGTATAGACCTCCACACCCATCTTCTTGCTGTTTTCGAATGAAGGATATTTTGGGAACAAAAGCAAAGATAGATCGAAAAAAATGTCATTGATGGGCATACTTTTTAGAGAAAGGTGTTTTCAATCATATTTGATCAAAATCTTCGTTAAGAACAGCTTATAGTCTTGGTTACAACATATTTAGCATGAACTCGGGTTAAATGGTTCATGTGGCAATATTATAACTATAGATGTGAGTTGTGTCAATAGTAAGGTGGTGAGATTTCTGGTTCAAATTTGGATGTCACATTCTTTTCTCTATGGATTATTTATGTACTTATTTATCTCTTCTATGTTTGTTGCGGGACAACACAAAAGGCGTTTACACTTTTTTACTTCTTTCAGGAGCTTTGAAAAGCTATACCTACCCCGGTTCCAAGTCGGTGGTGGATGAAAGGTGTAGGTTTAGGAGTATGATTAAATGAGTATGTAAGTTAACCGTTCTAAAAAGACCTTATTTCACTTATTTTTCTCTTCTTGGTCGAATAATCAACTTCTCTATGTTTTTCGTGCATTGGGCTTAAGAGTAGGAGCCTAAGAATGATCTTAACGTGTCAAAAGTTGCAATTTAGAAAAAAATTGTCTAGTAATACTAATCATCAAAACTAATAATAGAAAGAATTGTTTGTCATATGTTCGATATAACAAATGTCACATAAAAGATAATGGCCGAGAATGGTCATGATGTTGAACAATCTTGTAGTTGTCATTAGACTTGCAACATTAGCGTCTCAGAACGGTTTGGTTTATTTTTAGATCTTCTTCGGAGTGATCTCGCAATGGTCCAAACTTGGTTTTCTTTCAGATTGCTGGTGGACTGCCAACTATTTGGAACGACGATATTTTATTAAGAAAAACTAGCAAGGAGCTAGGAAAACACAAATACAACTACATATTAGAAGAAGCTAAAGCGGGTTATTCAACTAATTAATCCACGAAAAGCTAGCATTTTTACATCTATTGGAGATCCAAAATAAAGATCTACTAACAATCCCATCAAAAATAAGTGAAGTCCTAGAATCATGATGTTGGGTACATGTTTTTATGGATTTGATGATGTAAAAGATATACATTATAGTTATAGTTTTACTGCTCATTGTAGACAGTCAATCTTGTCTAAACAAGTGTAAATAATACAACTTAGACTAACTGATATGTCAAAGTTTGGTTATTTGGTTATTCTAAAGATATGTTGATGTTTCTAAAGACTGATATTAAAGATATATGTTATTACTCTACCAAAAACTGAAGTTCTGCCTTAGCTAATTAGATCTAGAACATTTCTAAAGCCTCCTTGAAGTTTTGGTACTCCTAAAGAGTATCCTATGATGACCAAAAGACACTGAAGGCATTATAAGCACCAAAGGTACTGAAAGTATTAACAACACGAAGAACATCATTCAGTGAACACTTGATCTGTTGGTACGGATGACTGATTAGTGTGTCCATACGTTGAAGTTATTACATTGATGAAACACTGATGATATGATATGCTAATGACCTGATACATTGATGGTTATACACCATCTGCTGAAGCTGAAGCTAATCAACCGATGACTCCCTGACGCTGATGCCTGACCACCGTATATCGTGTTGGTGCTGATGTCTGAATTTGGAGCAAATCATAATTACTTGGTGAAGAAGTATTCTAAAGATCTAATCTGATCTGTTCCTTAAATACCAGATATGCTTTTATCTTAGAAGATTTAATCCCATCAAATCAACGTTTGATTTAAACATAAGATCTAGAGAATTTGTTGAATTCTTTCTCCTAGGTTTAGACTAGTATTTATACTACCCTCTCTCGACAGTTGAGAGTTGATGATTTTTATTGAATTTTGGGTGACAGTTTCTATAAAGAGATATGAGAGTTCTTGGTGAGTTCTTCGAGAGGATTCAAAATATTTGTTATTTCTGAATCATTGTATTTATTCTCTTAGTGAGAACATTCTTAGTGAAAAACCCGACAAATAAATTTAGTTTTTATTTGCTAAATACATGTGTTATTATTCTGCGTTTCTATTAGATTCATCCACAAATGTTAGGGTTTGTGACATTTAATTGATATCAGAGCAAATTAGAACATTCATTCTAAATATCTGTTGAAGATTCAGAAGTTAAAACATTTTTCAGATGCTCCAAAATCAGAAGGAGAAGAATAAGAAGAAATCTTATACAATCATCCAGATATGAATAATATTTCAGAAACAGAGAGGAGAGAGTATGGTATGTTGAAATGTATGCTATTATTGGATCAGGTACGTATGGTCCTTGTAATGTCTCTCAGATGAGAGAACATTTTTTAAGTGGAAAGATCAACAATGATACAAAAGTTTTTGATGAAAAAGAAAAAAAAGTATGATAAATAAAAGTGTGATTGATGTAAGTCCTTTATCATGTGTTTCCTGAATTGATGTATGATTTAAAGACACCATCTATCTGTTTTCTTCATGAGTGGACTGGATCTAAAAGACAAAGTCGTCAATCAGAAACAAGAATGTATAGAAAAGTTGAAGAAGAATTTGGTTGAAAGGGAGACATAGATATCAGATCTGATGGAGAAGATTAAAGAAAAAGATATGAAGAAGAAAAATGTTTCATCTATAATTCTTCAAAATACCATATTCCACAAAACATATACAATGCATAAATATAATGACCTTTATCATAAAGATGGTCCGCCACTTGGCCTTCAACATAAGGTTGGTATGCACTTTTCACCTTCAGCATAAATCTAGTCTGCTATTTTGGCCTTTAGAATAATGCTAGTCCGCCTGAGTATATTGGCCTTCAGCCTGAGGCTAGGTCGCCCTTAACTCCCCACATAATATATCAACACATATATAACCGACAACAATCCAAAACTATAGGCAAATAGCAGAACTAGCCTAATTGCATACTACAAGGCAACTATATCCTAACATGCAGATGATACAAGCTGGAGTATACAATATAGTGACAAAACACACCTGTATAATTACTCAGACAATTTATAGCTATCTGGCTGATCCTACTAACGATCCAACTGGCAAGTAACATGCTTAACAAGTATTAACCTATAACATTATAACTTATTAATCTCTATGGAAATCTGGTCATGAAAGATAGATCATTCACTAATCACAATGAATATCGAGAGTTTTATCAAATAAGGAGTTGGGAGGCAGGACCATTTCAACATATAACCTTTCTGAAATCCAACAACCAAGCTAACATGATCACTCTAGACACCTTTCCTATAAGTTAATTAATCATTATTATGAATGGAATCACTGATAAATCTTATTTATACATTCATAACAACGACTATAAATATAAACATAAGTTATACTTAAAGTGTAGTAAGTGTAGTCAAACTTACAGAGAATTTCTAGAAAAAACTAAGAAGATTACAGGTAGGGCTTCGATATCGAGCACTTTTATTTGCCCGACCCTCTGCCTTAGAGTTTCACCAAAGGGGAGTACTTCAGACTCCCAAAATATACTCCAAAAGTCGGACCAGAAAGAGATATGTGAGAGAATTTGGTGTAGGAAAAGGATGGGACAAATTAGGGTATTTATAGGTTGATTTTTGGGGCGGTGCGCTGCTCCCTAAGGTGTCATTGCTCTATTCATCACCTGCCACGTGTGTAACACCCGCAGATTCGGGCTAGTCAATTTAGGTAAAATAAGTGTTAAAAATGACTTTTTGATAGAAGATTATTTAGGATAAGTAACCTTAACCAAAGTTATAGTATATGTCACAAGAATTGCGTACATATAACAAACGCTGAAATCCGACTTATAACGAAGAAGTTATGACCCGTGGAAGTTTCGCGATTAAACCGACACGACTCTACATATCGTAAAAAGTAAACTTTTGATAAAAGTACTTTTTAGCCTTAGTGATCTAAACGAAAGTCATAGTATTCGTTAAACCTAGAGCGTGCATATAAAGAACGTCCAAATCCAACTTTAGTAGAGGAAGTTATGATTTTTCTAAGTTTCAGCGTAGTAGTGTACAACTCAGAAATCGAATGTTGGATCGATCGATTTTTAACCAAAACAATCTAAACGAGAATTGAAGATCTTGTTAATTGGAGTTCAATTATATAAAGACAGTCGAAAACGGACGTCGGAGGACAAAATTATGAATTTTTAACATATTTTAACCATCTAAGCCAATATGAATTTAAAAATAAATTCAAAATTAGCCAACAGAGTCTAAACGAAAGTTGTAGATCTCATCAATAGATACGCTTGGATATAAAGAACGTAAAACACGAAGCTCATATGCAAAAGTTATGGATTTTACAAGATAATTAATTTTCATATTAACATGAGGGCGATAGGTGTCACGATGTGGCATACTCCTTCCTCCCCAAGGCTTGTGATCTGATGGTGACACGTGGACTCCAGTACACCCATCGTATGTTGAGTATGCCCATCATACTGGACCACTTGCAGCCTATAAATAAAACACAAATTTTACTCTTTGCTTCACTCCTCTTCATCCAATCTCTTCCAAAACCCTCCCAAGGTCCTTAGGCCTTGTTCTAGTAGTCCCTAATGGTTAGTAGAGAAACTTCAGAGCTCCAGAAATCCTCGAGAAATAGAGCATTCGGTTTAGAAGTTTTGCTTGTGCAAATTCCGGTTTCTCGCTAAACCACCTGTAAGTTGAGTTATGCTTACCGTGCTTTAAGTATAACTTATGTTTAAGTTCATTATCATTATTACGAACCTATAAACAAGATTTATCAATGATTCCAAATAATTATACCGATTTATCTACTTTTGGGGATGATAACATGGGCAGATTTAGCGAGGTGTTTAAAGTTGGCTTTCCAAACAGTATACTTTGTATGCCAAATAGACCCTACCTCCGATATGATCTTACCTGGTTGTCCCTTATCAAGCTATAGATCAGTATACTTTGAATTAATGATGAGTCTAGACTAATAATTAGTAGCAAGAAATATTAGACTAAGACTTAGCAATAATGATACTAGGTTACTGTTGGCTTAATGTCTAAGTCCATAAATATAATTGGTAATACTTGACCCGACCCGGCATGATCCATTTGGGTTGCATGACATCATGCATTTGGATAGACTATAATGAGAGAAATAACACTTAAGGTTTGCTAATATATTATAAGTTCTAATATATTAATAAGATTATTTAATTAGTATTGATGAAGAATTAATGTAGGATTAATTAAGTGATCAAAAGAAGACTAATTAAATGTAACACCCAAAAATTTACGCCAAATTTAAACTTTTCATACTAACAAAAGAGTCAAATAGTAATTGTTTTTACAAAACATTTCCAATTCGTTTATCATCAAAGTGTCCCAAAATAGATCATGAGGATGAGGAGCGGTACGGTCACGCATTTGCCTCCCCTCGCTCTCCTGAAGTACCTGAAACAATAAACTGAAAACTGTAAGCCCGAGGGCTTAGTGAGCTACCCCCCAAATACCAACACCATAAGGACAGAAACCACAACCATAACGATCAATCAAACAACATACATACTGGGCCATCAGCCGGACTGGTCCGCCCTACTGGTCCTACAGTCTATCTGAATCTATCCCGAGTCTTCGGCATGACTGGTCCGCCGCGTGGGCCTATAGTCTCCCCGGGCCGCTCAGAGGGTGTGTTGGCCTTCAACACAAAGTAGGACCGCCTCAACCCAACCAACAAGCAACTAACCATGTACGCATACTATCATATACTGGCATATACACGTAGCAAACATATCTATCTCATTGACCATCAATCATAGAGTTTCACTCGTAACTAGAGTATCGACCTAACCGGTCACTAACATACCAATCCTTATGGATAATAAAAGCATAACATACTATCTATCCTAATTCCGATCTAGCAGATCAGAATCATATGTAGCATACCATAACAACCGATCTAACCGATCTCTAGTATAAAAACCATCCTAAACAGGATGAATTCTAACAAAGCAATAACGTAACACCCATTTTAAACCAGGAGGAAATCTAGCATGGCAATAACAAAGCAACCATCCTAAACCAGGATGTAAATCATAGAGGGCCGGCCTTGGTGCCGTAGACCCTATCGATATAGTGAGGATAACTCACCTCACAGACGTCGATTGAAATTTAAACCCCCACTATCGGATCACTTGACACCGGCACCACCACCTATAACCATGGCATAATATACTCATAAATTCTTACTCTTATGAAAAACCCCATAACCTCATAGTAATTCCTGATCAAGGTCAGTGTCCTCAGTCAAGGTCAACAGTCCATGTTGACCTCAACTCGCCGAGTGCACTCGGCCACTCGCCGAGTCCGTGGAGCACATTCCAACTCGCCGAGTCATCGGAGTGACTCGTTGAGTCCCTTCGAATCCCGATCAATCCTTAAGGGCCACCCGTCGAGTTTCCTCCTTGTAACTCGGCGGGTACACACGCATGCCTATCCAAGGGAAAAGCCATCTGACTCGCCGAGTTGTTCTTCAACTCGTCGAGTTTTATGGTGATCTTCATCGGACTCACCGACTTGTTCATCCAACTCACCGAGTTCAATGACCATATTCATGTGACTCGCCAAGTCCATCCAGTTCTCTTTCCATACAAACTTGTTTTGAGCCATGCAGTGGCTCCAAATCACAGATCAAAGCTTCTAGAGCATACTTACCACGTAAAGTTGCAAACTTTACGTGCATGCATGGTTATAAAGGCTCCAAATGTATATTTTAAGTTCTTAATGGAGCTTCTAGTCCAAGAGGGACTCCAACCACAACCAATACAACAACCTTATGACTCTAGCATCCAAGGAGGGTCCAGATTTGAAGTTACAACTTCAGATCTAGCCCATAGCTCAACATCCCAACTTGAAAGTCCATAAAAAGCCCTAGAATCAACCAAAGGGAAGAAAAGGAAGTAAGAATGGTACTTTGATACCTTCAAACGATGCTAGCTGAGGCAAAACCCGCTTCCCACTGCTTTATTGCTTCAATTTCCTTTGCACTCTTAGCTTCCTTCCTCCAAGATCCTCTTTTCCAAGCTTCAAACCCACACCAAGGCACACACACACGAATTAGGGTTTCAAGGGTTCTCAAAGACTATAAGGAGTCCCGGGATTTAGGGTTTCATCTGCCAGCTCCTACTCGCCGAGTCCCTATAGTGGACTCGCCGAGTAGGTTACTAGCCACACGTTCTCACCCCGCTGCTACTCGACGAGTAGGTCGACCAAATCGTCGAGTAGGTCGACCGACTCGTCGAGTAGAGCTTTATCCATAAATTCTTAATTAATTAATACCTAAGGATCGGGCCATTACATTAACTATATGGGTTGATAGTGTAAATCATCCATACTTGTATAGTGGGCTAATGCTTCATGGGTTGTCAAGTTAGGCTAAAAACAATAAGATGCTCCATGGATGCTCCATGGTATATTTGAACCCATGGATCCAAGGTAATGGAAAGCCATGACAATTAAGGTTTACCCTAATTGTCACTAACTATATAATGTTGATAAAATTGGCACTACATTATATGTGAAAGCGCTAGACGATTTTCATGAAGTGTGGATTTCTTTCTAATCTATTCCAAGTGTATTTGGTGTTGTGTGAACCATTTGAGGTGTCACACTTGGGGCACTAGGCATTCAAGCTTCATGAAGACATTCTACATCAAAGAGGTATGTAATTTTAACTTGATATATTCATATGAATCAATGTTATTATGCTAGTTAGGATGAATACCTTGGAAAGTTCATATTTGCATGTATAATAGAGAAAACATAGATCCAAGGTATTTAGGGTTGCATGTATACTTAGGAGTGTTAGAATGCTCAAAATCCAATAGTAGTATCAGAGCCTAGGCTTGTTTTTAATTATACTTGATGCAAATTGCTGAAAAATGCTGAAAAAATCGATTTTCTGGCTTTCTGGGCACTGGACTCGCCAAGTCCACTGATGAACTCGCCGAGTCCATGAAGAAAATCATCCTACTCGTCGAGTAGGTTGATACACTCGACGAGTAGGAGCCCCAGACAACATATTTTTGAGTTTTTTTTGGCTAGAAATGGACTAGGAACATTACCATAAGCTGTTTTTGGACTAAACATGTTTTTGATGTGGTAATGTTCATGCTAATCCAATTTCAAAGATAATTGTCAATAGATTCATGTTTTGTATTAGTTTAAAAGTTATGCTAATTACATGAAAAAGTTTTATGTGAATTATCTTTGTTCATATGAGTTGCTTAGATTAATAGATAATTTAATTGATTATGTGTTTTCAATCCATTTTAGTCTAAGAGTTGATTTGTCACACCCCAAAACCGGAACGACAGAAACGTTCTGGGGTGGATGACGTCATGTCAAGTATCACAACACATGCATTATAGTAATCAAAGTACAACAAAACATTGCATTAATAGTAATAATTTTACACGGTTACTTTACAATACTTCAAAGTATACAAACAAATATAATAAGTACAACAGGGTACTAAGCCGTCTTCATCAATAGATCCGGGGGTGTACCTGTCTAATGCTAACCTGAGAATACAAGTTATTTGAAAAGAGAGTATCAGCATTTTTAAAAATGCTGGTGAGTTCATAAGTATTTAGTGACATTTATCCAAATAACTTTGTAAAGTAGTAGTTTAAGTGTTTACTGTGTATTAGAGTTCTTTCCAGAAAATCCTATATTTTCTTTAATAAAGCAGCCTTCTACCAAGACTGGTCAGTGTTATGTGGCAAAAAGTGGTTTTCCCTTAATTGCTATCATTATCAAAATACTAAATTTGTTTTTTAAAGAAAGCAAGAGACAACAGGGAAATAACATGGGCCTCAGCAGTGAGGACTGCTGACTAAGGCAAAGGAATCATAGACTCCAGGAGAGTATCGAACTAATGACACACCTGGTTCAGTCTAACAAGTAGAGACTCAGACCCCAGAAGGTACCAAATGAAAGGTACAGCTAGTAAGGTCTAAAACAGTGAAAAAAAAACAGACCCCAGACAGTATCAAATGAAAGATACGTCTTGTAAGGTCAAAACAGAGAAAACAGACCCCAAACAGTATCAAATGAAAGATATGTCTTGTAAAGTCAAAACAGTGTGACTCTGAAAATGAATTACCAGCATACAGTGTAAATTGCCGGCGAAATACCGTTATCTTAAGGCCAATGAATTATAAGGTAACCCGGGATACTCGTAACCATACTGACTAGAGTACCAGACTCCCTACAAGCGTCTAAAATATGACATTTGTCACCCGTTGGCTTGGTAGGCCGGGACTGTAGCTAGCAGTCTGGGTGCGGGGTTGTCAATCCCGTATAGATCTATACACACAATGTCCGCTCTCCTTACAGGAGATTCTGGTTACCAACTAGACGACGGAGAAGGCCGTGTCCTGAAGATGCATCCCAAATAGTGGGTAGAGACTTCCAAATAGTGGGTAGTGTGTAAGTGCTGAACTAGAGGTAGAGACTTCCAAATAGTGGGTAGTGTGTTTCTAATATAAGTGTAGACTAGAGGTAGAGACTCTTAACTGAAATGACTAGAGAATTCCTTTATGTCCATACTCATATACATAATATATAACTAATGAATCAAACGACCTTCGGACGGCCATCCGATCCCACCAGACCACATTTCAACGAAGAAAAGGAAATAGGGCGGACGAGCCTTCCTAAGCCTTTCAATCATTACTTATATGTACCTATATAAGCACATACATACATCTAACTACGACTGAGTGTGTATCAAGTAGAAGTGATTCTTGTGAAGTAGGAGTGTCTAACAAGTGAAGTAGGAGCGGTCGCAAGTGAAGTAGGAGTGTCGAACAAGTATAAGCGTATCACGAAGTAGAGACGACAATAAGTGAAGTAAGAGCATCTATCAGGTATAAGCGACTACAAGTATAAGTGAAATAGAGACGATAACAGGTGTAAGTGTATCAGGAAGTGAAAGCGTTATCAAGTAGGAGTTTACAATAAGTGAAAGTGAAGCAGCGGTAACTAACAAGTATAAGTATTCGAAGTGAAAGCGAAATTTGATGAAAACCTTGGAAAACCTTTATACTTAGGAAAATCACATTTTGGTATTCTTTGGTAAAATAAGTTTGAAAACCTGTAGAAATCTTTGGAAACTTTATAAATCAATTTTAAAATGATTTTAGATACAACAGTATAAGTAAGAGCTTTGAAACAATTGAAAACCTTTTTGAAAACCATTATAGTATCCTACTCAGTAAAATAGTGTATAGTGTGGTAAAATCTTGTGCATGCAGGTTATCAATCACATACGATTGACATGATAACTGGCATGTTTAACTTGTATTCCCCCCTTATAAAACGTATAAAAACATTTACAAGGTTCATTCAGGGGTATGAACTCACCTGGTGTAAATAGGTCCGACGAAGGTGCCGTTTGGGCGTTCGGTGTCACGTAAGGACTCGAACACACACAATGACCTATTTAACATATGATAACATATGTTCACATACAATTAGTATATTTAATACTAATTAAACAAGTATACGCGCTCAAAGGAGCGGAAAACACTTTGGTTATGTGTTTGGGGTGTCCCGGGTAGCGTCTAAAGGTGTGTATGGCTTAGGAATGGAGCTTACTCTCCGAGAGTAAACTCCCAACACCATGTTTACGGCCCAGGGACTACTCACCATGAGTTTACGGCCGTAAACTCATGGTGAGGGGTTCTAGTGTGTTTCAAAGCTTAATCTTGTTAGTGGGATTTTTCTAAGTCCAATTCCAAAAAGGCATGAGTGGGTTTAAGGCTCCTAAGGGCTTCTTAATGGAGTTTACGGCCCATAGACAACTCCTAAGGGAGTTTACGGCCGTAAACTCTCATTCCTTGAGTTTATTGAAGTTTCAAGCCCCTAATACCTTGCTAGTAATTTATAATGAAGTGTGAGGCCATTTGGGGGAATTAAAACTATCATTTCGGCATGTTTAGGGGTGTTTACGGCCTTGACACATGTCTGGGCCATAAACTCCCTTTACCCCTTCATTTTGATGTGTTTAAATGGTTTAAACCCGAAATGATAAGCCCCTAATTTATGTATTAAGTCCTAGGGTGTTTTAGGAGTGTTTTTGGGGCACTTTTGCAAGGTTTAGAGGTGTTTACGGCCTAAGCATGTGCTTGGGCCATAAACTCTCTTTTATGCCTCATTTTGATTGTTTTAAATGAACAAACACTCCTAGGCTAATTCCTCTATTTATTTCCAAGCTTTAAGGGACAAGTTTGGGTCCTTTTGGCCTCAAATAAGGTGTTTACGGCCTAAGGAGGATCTTAGGCCGTGAACTCCTTTTCAACAGCTTAAATGGTCGAATTTTAAGCTATAATCACAAGTCATAATGTTTAGAACAAGCTAGGGTAAGCGGACTTACGATTTGGAAGCGTTTGGTTGCGGATTCGGGTTGAAAACGAGTCTAGAGAGAGTATAGAGAGAGAGGGTAAAAAGTCTCCAAATGGAGTTTACTCCCCTTTATATATGAGTGGGAGTTGGAGCTCAGTGGAATTCTACCAAATACTGCCGTTAAACGGGGCTTTTGGTAGCGCCCGATTTAGTGGTCGTAATAATAAAAACTAACTTTTCCAATTAAATGGAAATATGTATTATGTGTTTTTATTTCCTTTTATCATGACTTAACGACATATTAAATGTAAACAAATGGAATGTTTATTAAATTGACGACCTCTAATTAACAGAACTTTTATAAACTGGAATATTCCGTTAACGGTAACGGGGAAATGTAACGGAACAACTTGGGTTGTCACATGATTCTAAAATGTGTTTGTGTAACTTGTCCTCAAGTTACATGAAAGGTCACATTCAAGTTTCTTAAAACTCAGAAAAGATGGCAAAGGTTACAAAACGAAGAGTCTTGTTCTCATTAAATGGTTTTATGACTCCATAACTTGTCCTCAAGTTATGGAGGTTCAAGATTCACTTCATTAAGTAATAAAATGTGTAACCTTAATTAATTCCATAAGTTACAAAATAAAGAAAAGTTACATTCTTTTATTAGTTTAAAGTTTTCCATAACTTGTCCTCAAGTTATGGAACTTGAAGAGTTTTTTTAATTAAAACTACTTTAAACACATAAGTTATGGAAGTAATTAGTTTTGAATAGTTTCAAAACTTGCCCTCAAGTTTTGGAATTTGAAAAGTTTTCACTTATGAATACTTTAATTCCAAGTTAGCCCTTAGAATTTTAAAAGTTAAAATTCAACCCTTATACTTTATAATATTATAAGTTAATAATATTTATATATATGTATAAGAGTAAAGTCAGTCTTACCGTTAGTAGGCCTCATTCACGAAGCCGGTCTATAAGGGGGGTATAAGGTTACTAGCTATAAAATGGCAGTTTAATGGGTTTCCACTCTCACCCACCGCTTCCTTGACTGGTAGAGGGTCGTTAGCCGAACGGGTAGGACAAAGACTAGAATTCTCCCTTCATTAAAAGTATTAATGATAAATACTAAGTATCTAAACTCTTATAAATACCCAATCTTATTTAATTAGGAAAATGTGAATAAGGTGCTAATCCATGATATTACACTTTGCACTTTTTTTAAGTCGGTTAGTGGAGCGTGTGTGGTTAACCGGCACACTAACTCGTATTTAACAAGGTAGGCAAAGGCTAACTTAATGTTTATCATAGTAATAATTGAGCGTGTGTGGTTAACCGGCACATCGATTGAGGGGTAAACACTTAAGAGTACCAAGTAATTTGAATGGTTACTTCACACCTTGTTTTGTGATCATCGGCATCCCAGTCACAAAACCTGAAGGGCACACTCGAGATTGAAACATGCCATTGAAAAGTTCAATGAATCTCAAAAGAATCTAGGAGTTTCAAAACCAATTAAAACCTAATAATACATTTCGTTTATCTTGGTGGAAATTGGTGAATCGTCATTCACCTACCTTCAAATATTTTATAGCTTGGATTACGACATCCTTCTTCCAAGTTATAAAAGTATTGTGTTGGATCCTAGCCTTAATATTTCATATTGGGTGTTATATTAAGGACTTTAGATCAACTATCTTGAATATCTCCCAAAAGATGTCTAGTTCAGACATCTATGATCCTCCTAAATCTCTTGGAACTTTACTTCTTTCACCTCCTCCAATTATTCTCCCTAACCCACAAGTTCTTGAAAAGTTTAAGGTCACTCAAGCCCTATTGGCAAGCAAAAGTCTATGTGCGATCACAAATTGAAGATGTAGTCACATATTGACAAGCCGGGAGAGTTGGGTGTCAAAGTCTTGAGAAAGTTGGTGGCTCATCTACTTTCTAAGTCACATAGTGAGTTCCTTTGGGACACCTATGAAACAGACTATGACAAGAACCTTAATGATCTTATCTATTTGCTAAGATCATCTTCCTAAAACTTTATGGACATTGACAATGATGACATTGGATATCCAGTAAAGCTCTCTCTTCCTAATGGAAAGGGATCGGCCATAGTCAACTCAGTTAACCAAATGGTAAAGAGAGAGGCTAAGTCTGAGATAGTCCCATTATCAAGGGTCCATAGGTATCTATTGCCAAAGGAAGGGGCATTGATTGCGAAGCTGCCAGATATACCTAAGGATGTTAAAGTCAATAAGTTTGACTCTACTTAAGGTAAAGTCCACTATCTAACTCTGCTAAGTTTCTATTATGAGATTCTTTATACACGATGTGACTGGATCACATGTTGATGTTTTAAGAATCAAAGAAAAAGTGAAGAAAATTAAAGAAAGAATATGTTGAATCTGATCGCGTAGATGGATTTCTATCGCATAGTTTGAAGATTGGATTCTTGAGCTACTTCTTAGGAGTTATGATATATTGCTTAGGAATAGATAACAACAAAGTTTTCATGTGCTTTTGCACTGTAAGGATAGTTTTTCCACAAAGTTTTTAAAATAAAAGGAAAAAATTTGATTTGATTTATTTTAAAATATCCTTACAATTGCATTTGTGAAAATTTTTGTTGCTTATAAAGATTCCATTAAGAGCAAGAGTGGAAATATGAATTTGATTCTCTCATTTGTGGTAATGTCTAAATTTACCAAATAAGGAAATATTCTCGTCACCCAAGGTTTCAATTGGACCGAGACTTGGAATCATGCAAGTTGTATAGCATGATGGATGAGAACTTTCGAGAATTGGAAAATTTAAGACTAACTACTTGTTCAGATGGATGCGTGAGTCAAGTAAAGGACTAAGGGATCGAGTACACATTCTTATGCACTAGTTAAGTCCACCACAAAAGATCGATAAGACTATTCGTCATAATTTACCATAACTCAGTAAATATGGTTAGACTTACAAGCTTAGTATAATTCTAAGACATTGGAAAAGGTTCCAATGTATGACAGAGGGAATATGAAGAATCAACTTAGGCAGAAAGATAAAAGTTTCTCAAATATGAAAAGATGGGAGAGTACTTTAGTATCATGTTTTAAGACAATCTTAATGATTTTGAGACCTTATCAGAATTCATCCTCTAAGTGCATTCTGATAGTTAAGAAGAGGAGTTATGAATTATTGAAGTGGTTAAATCAAGAAGATGATTCATACTTTTTTCCAAAAACAATTCTTAGAGTTATACTCTAAAATTGTAACTTGAGTAACATGTCTTAAAGAAGGTTCAAAACACTTTTCAAATGTAAGAGTAAAAGTTTTCTACTCTTGTACATTTGAAATTGGTAAGTTGTGATGTTTTGGATAAAAAAAAGACCAAATGAGGCCAATTGTGTGAAGTGTTTGTCTTGATTAGAATCCACATTATCTCTTGAATATCTGACAAAAAAGTCTTATATGTCAAGAGGACAGTGGGAGTCTTAAAGGTCTTGAAAGTCTCAAGAACTAATCAAGAATAAAACCTGAAGTTCTTCACTAATACACGACTTGAGGTTTATAACGTATCGTGTTGACATATTCTGTGCCCATTCCAATTAAAGTTGACTTTGCATATGAGTTCGTAGATGTAACAACCCGAAGTTGTCCATCGCCGAAATCCGTTCCGCGCGTAAAAATCCGCCTTTATCGATTCGTTCCGTTTTCGTTTTTTTGGCTAAGATATATACACTATAAGTTTATTTTAATCTCGTAAGTGTTCAAATCCATTTAAAACTCATAAAATGGCCCAAAATCATTAACTTGAAATTTCTAAATTCTATCCCGTCGGGTAACGACAACTTAATCGGGTGCGACCAAAAGCCCCGTTTAATGCCGGTACCGGGTAGAATTTCATCGTGTCCAAGTTTTAGGACCTATTTAAACGTGTTTAAACATTCATTTGAATCTTTTGCTTCCTCTCTCTACTCTCTCTCTCTCTCTAACCTCTCTCCTAAATCCAAGTTTAAGGGTCCAAATCTCAAGTTTAAGGCTTCTAATCACCAAGGTACCTTCCCTAGCTTGTTGTGTATCATGTTTAGCCTTCAAATTCGAGTTTAATCTATGGAATAGGACCACATTCATGAGTTCACGGCCTAGGGATGTTCCAGGGCCGTAAACTCATGAATGTGGTCCTATTCCATAGATTAAACTCGAATTTGAAGGCTAAACATGATACACAACAAGCTAGGGAAGGTACCTTGGTGATTAGAAGCCTTAAACTTGAGATTTGGACCCTTAAACTTGGATTTAGGAGAGAGGTTAGAGAGAGAGTAGAGAGAGGAAGCAAAAGATTCAAATGAATGTTTAAACACGTTTAAATAGGTCCTAAAACTTGGACACGATGAAATTCTACCCGATACCGGCATTAAACGGGGCTTTTGGTCGCACCCGATTAAGTTGTCGTTACCCGACGGGATAGAATTTAGAAATTTCAAGTTAATGATTTTGGGCCATTTTTATGAGTTTTAAATGGATTTGAACACTTACGAGATTAAAATAAACTTATAGTTTATATATCTTAGCCCAAAAAACGAAAACGGAACGAATCGATAAAGGCGGATTTTTACGCGCGGAACGGATTTCGGCGATGGACAACTTCGGGTTGTTACATTATCCCCCAGTTAGAGGGAATTTCGTCCCGAAATTCAAAGGTTACGATACAGCTCATGAAATGAAAAGAGAAGCGGGTGGATCAGCTGCTCCGGGTTTTTACGCTCCCAAGTGGCATCGGGTCTCCGCTTGATGATCCAGCGAACCCTTAATATCGGGACGTGTCTTGGTTTCGTTGGGTAGATACTTCTTAAGGACATAGACGTGAAGTATCAGATAGGTGTTACTAAGTTCCAAGGGTAACCGAGTTTGAAGGTTACGGAATCGTTCCTACAAGTTTCGCGAAGGGTCTAATGTTACTAAGTTACATGTTTCTATAGGTATTTTATGGTGCCGACTAATTCCCTATCGCCTTAGTTGTTGGAAAGGTTCACCGGTATGACTGCTTTGCTTAGCTATATAACCCGGGAAAATGGTTTGTTGTCGAGAATCATGAGAGTCGGGTCAGAAGAAAGATTCAGGCGGACGACCCTTTCGAAAACAAGAATAACAGCATGAATGAGATTCAGTCATTACATGCCAATGATTGCATCAAAGCTTTTCACGAAAAGTTTACCATTAGATCGAATGGAAAGGAATAATCATCCGAATTGAGGATAAGATTTAAGGGTATGACATTAACTTTCTCTTTCTCACTGGTTGCTCATCTCGACGGTGCACGTTTCGATTACTAACGAAGGATTTAGTTTAGAAAGATATTTTGAATGAATGGTTAGCAAATTCTTTCAGCATTAGAATCAAAAAGGATCACAGGTGCAAGATTTATCGAGAGGAAGTATACCTGTGGCAACGGTGGAATCGGCGGCTGTCCTTTTTTGTCCCATAGTTAGGACTCTCCCGGTGTTGCCAGACATTACTGTCTTTGGACAGTTTCGCTTATAGTGCCCGACCTCTCCAAAGCTGTAGCAGGTTTGACCGATACCAGCTCCGGAAGCTTGACTAGTTGATGGGGTTGGGGTTTTGCAGGTTCGTGCGAGGTGACCTTCCTGGCCACAAATTCTACAGAACTTTGCACGACAAGGGCCAGGGATGCGATGGTGGTAGTTACATCGGTCACACCATGGGAGGATACCAGCATATCCGGTGACAGGTACTTGGGATGTGGAATTGACAACAGAATCAGCAGCAGGAATAGTGGCAGCGTGGACTGCCACTATTTGCTGTTTCTTCGAGGGTTCTGGGGAAGACTGACTCTTCTTCTTCTTTTTCCAAAACTTTCTTTTCTCGCCACTCTTTTCTGTTGGCTCGGGAATGGTGTCTGCTTCTTCTTGGTCATCATTATGATCGATCAAAGTTTGTGCCAGACATTTGGCGCTGTCATAGGTATCTGGCTTTGCTGCTATAACATTCCCTTTTGTTGGCTGGGTTAATCCCCAGATGAACCTTTCTACCTTTTTGCTCTCC
The DNA here is from genome assembly GCF_051521515.1 of Lactuca serriola. NCBI lineage: Eukaryota > Viridiplantae > Streptophyta > Magnoliopsida > Asterales > Asteraceae > Lactuca > Lactuca serriola. The sequence continues at coordinate 121,692,275 of NC_136416.1, forward strand.
GGGGTAACCATTCCCGGACAGAGAAGTGCCAAGTCGTCAAACCTTGAAGTGTAAGCGGCGATATCGGAACCTTTCATCTTCAGGTTCCATAGCTCATGTTCCAGCTTCTGGATTTCACCCTGAGGGCAATACTCCGCACGTAGTAGTTCCTTCATAACTTCACATCCCATAGCATTGGCTACAGGTAAAGTCAGGGATTTGACTCGGCCATTCCACCAACTCAAAGCCTTATCGGTGAGCGTACAGGTGGCAAATTTTACCTTGTCGGATTCCGAACAGGCACAAATCTCGAAGATAGATTCGATTTTCTCTAACCACCGAGTTAGAGCAATGACACCCCCTATGCCATCGAAGAATGTCGGTTTTGCGTTCATGAAGTCTTTATAGGAACACTCCTTCCGGTGTCCCTGATTACCTTCTTGGTTTTGGTTTTGGGAACCACCTCCTGAACCATTGGGGTTTAGTTGAGGTAGGAGAGCTGATATGGTGGCAGAAATAGTTTCCTGAAGTGTTTCTAGATCGATTTGAAGAGGAGGTGGTGGTGGCGGAGGGTTGTTGGTGTTCTTTGAGCTGGGTCTTTTCCTCGGAGGCGTCTTGATCTAAAAAGATCAGGAAAGAGAGGATCATAAGTCCTCTGAATTGAATCAAGAGATATGGATCAGGGGATATCTCATCGAGACAGATATAACATTATATTAAGCGATAAAGCAGGAAAGAGTGATCAAGGCAGAAATTTTTTTATCGCTAGAGGAATGATCAAGGAACAACACGTATACGAGGATTTCTACAAAGGATCGGCTCGAGAAATACTCCCATAGTATTTCATGGTTCGCTGCAGCGACGACTCGTTGTTTGGGATATTAGGTAAGTTTTAGGTATGCTGCGTACCACAGTCACTCCCAAGCACATGTTGGCCCTGTCTCGAATGAATATAGTTGGACAGGCTATATTGATCCTAGACACGACTACATAATTGCCCAGGTTTAACCGCAGTGTACAACACCCATTTTCTTATATTTTGTTCTACTTGTAGTTACGGATTTCGATGGTCGGTATACTTGTATGCTTTAGAAAATACTTATATTCGTAGAGTATACTTTTAGTTCAGAGCACTTAGCCCCTTTAATGTTTATAGTCTTATACCATGTAAGATTTTGGTATACCAGTTCACTATAAACAAGGTCTCTGATACCAATCTGTCACACCCCGAAAACCAAAGGCGGAAACATTTCCGGGGTTGACTCCACGTTGAGTATCAAATCCAATGCACATAGTAAAGCAGTAATCACAAAACATTACATTACATAATATTATTTACATCTGTTTGAAAGTAAAGTTGTACAAGGGTTTTACATATGTAATATAAACAAAGGTAAAGACGAGTCTTCGGAACGCTCCATCTTCTCCAGAAGGTGGCGGTGTACCTGTCTAATGCTGACCTGAGAATACATGCGGTTTGAAAATCAGCATAAAGCTGGTGAGTTCATAAGCGGTTTAGTTTTGAAAAGATCGAGTTTCCTTTGTTACAATTTCAAAAACGGTTGGTTATGTCATTCCAGGAAAATCCCATATTTTCCTTATAGTTTTAGTTATTCGTTTGTTACTTTATCCGTTTATGAGTTGATGTGCTACCCAGGAAAATCCCATATTTTCCTATGTGTTGAGTTTCCTATTTGTATCTAAGTTTGTTACTGGTTGTTATGTTATCCCAGGAAAATCCCATATTTTCCTATGTGTTGAGTTGCCTATTTGTATCTAAGTTCGTTACTGGTTGGTTCTTAGGATTGATTTCGAAGTACTAGTAATTACCATGTGTATAGTATTAGTTAAGTATTCTAAACCCTTAGATATTCTACATTCGAATGACTATTATCTACTAACTTAGTTGTATTTTCGAATATTTGGAATCACATAGAAGCGTACATTACAATATTTTTGAAGTTCTGTTGAGTTCCAAAAGAGTACATTAGTTGTATAATCGAAGCTCTGTCGACATTTTGAGGCGGATATATTCGAAACTCAGAAGTGGTCCAGAGGCGTATTTTCGTATTTAATTCGAAACTCTGGTGACACTCAAGGGGTACACTAGCTGTATATTCGAAGTCTTGGCGTCATCCAAAGGCGTTAATTCGCATTCGTATTCCTATTTCTATTCGTATTCGTACTATGCTATTTGTTATATTCATATTCGTATTCATTCTATCCTATTAGTTGTATTCGTATTCGTTCTATCCTATTAGTTATATTCGTATTCGCATTCGTATTCGTATTTCTATTTGTATTCGTACTATGCTATTTGTTAGATTCGTATTTGTATTCGTTCTATCCTATTAGTTATATTCGTATTCGTTCTATCCTATTAGTTATATTCGTATTCGCATTCGTATTCGTACTAACCTAATAGTTATATTCGTATTCGTTCTATCCTATTAGTTATATTCGTATTCGCATTCGTATTCGTACTAACCTAATAGTTATATTCGTATTCGTTTATTATTAATCTTAGTTATGATTAGTATGATTTCTTAATCAAAGAGAATATAATTATAACACTTTTAAAAGAAATCTATGTTTAGTCTAACTGTTTAACCTGCAATTCGAACCATTAGTTATCACAATTTTCATTATTAAAATCATACATGAAATAAAACATTTGAAATGAAAATACGTTTAAGTACAAGATTTCTTGTACTTTTGCTTGTATTCCCCCCTGAAAACATTGAAAACCATTTAAAAAGGGTAGGGGTATGAACTCACCGGTTGAGAAACGCGTCGGTTTGGATCCTAAACGTCAGTTTGGGGTTCGCGAATGCACAAGATTCCTATGGATTATCAAATCATACACATTTGTATCTAATTAGGACTTGATTAATTTATTTGTTAGGTATATACACTTCTAGTTGCGGAAACACCCCATTACAAGTGTTTGGAAGGACCCGAGTGACATTTGGGGACACATATAGCTAGGATATTGAGTTTACTCTTCAAGAGTAAACTCATACTAGAGTTTTCGGCCCTAATGACATATTCCCCATGAGTTTACGGCCGTAAACTCATGGTGGGGTACTTTTGGTTGCTAAATGGCTTCAAAACACTTGGGGAATAATGCTAGACTTGGATTTTAAGCTTTGGAATGAATTATAACACACATAGGGACCATTTATTGGAGTTTACGGCCGTAAACTCCCCCTCACACAAGATCCTTGATGTTTTGGTTCTAATTCAATCACATGTGATTCTAATGATTTTTCCTAAGCCTTATATGGATTTTTGAGGGACTTTTGGAAGGGATTTTGGAGTTTACGGCCCATGAACACCCTCATGGCCATGAACTCTTATGAAAGGGTGATTTTATATGTTTTAAGGTCCAATACTTGTTTGTAAACACTTCTAGAATTTATCTCAAGGCTTTAGGTGTGTTACAGTGGCATTTTAACACATTTAGAGGAGTTTACTCTCCAAGAACAATGAGTTTACGGCCCAAGCATGTTCTTGGGCAGTAAACTCAAGTTTACTCCTCTAAATTGATGTTCAAGGTGTTCCAAGGCCAAATCCATAATTCTAAAATTCGTATCTAAGCTTCAATAGTATTTTGGAAGGGTTTAAGGGCATAAAACCCCCCATTTATATGAGTTTACGGCCCAAGCATGTTCTTGGGCAGTAAACTCATGTTTACTCTTCAAAATCCATGTTAAAGGCATTCTAATCCAGTCCATTAAGCCATTAAGCCATATCTAAGCTCCAAAGGTCAATTGGAAGGGTTTTTGGGCTCCAAAACCCATTATATATATGAGTTCACGGCCTAGGGCTGTTCCAGGACTAATAGGATAGAACGAATACGAATATAACTAATAGGATAGAACGAATACGAATACGAATCTAACAAATAGCATAGTACGAATACGAATAGAAATACGAATACGAATGCGAATACGAATACAACTAATAGGATAGAACGAATACGAATATAACTAATAGGATAGAATGAATACGAATACGAATCTAACAAATAGCATAGTACGAATACGAATAGAAATAGGAATACGAATGCGAATTAACGCCTTTGGATGACGCCAAGACTTCGAATATACAGCTAGTGTACCCCTTGAGTGTCACCAGAGTTTCGAATTAAATACGAAAATACGCCTCTGGACCTCTTCTGAGTTTCGAATATATCCGCCTCAAAATGCCGACAGAGCTTCGATTATACAACTAATGTACTCTTTTGGAACTCAACAGAACTTCAAAAATACTGTAATGTACGCTTCTGTGTGATTCCAAATAATCGAAAATACAACTAAGTTAGTAGATAATAGTCATTTGAATGTAGAATATCTAAGGGTTTAGAATACTTAACTAATACTATACACATGGTAATTACTAGTACTTCGATATCAATCTTAAGAACCAACCAGTAACGAACTTAGATACAAATAGGCAACTCAACACATAGGAAAATATGGGATTTTCCTGGGATAACATAACAACCAGTAACGAACTTAGATACAAATAGGCAACTCAACACATAGGAAAATATGAGATTTTCCTGGGTAGCACATCAACTCATAAACGGATAAAGTAACAAACGAATAACTAAAACTATAAGGAAAATATGGGATTTTCCTGGAATGACATAACCAACCGTTTTTGAAATTGTAACAAAGGAAACTCGATCTTTTCAAAACTAAACCGCTTATGAACTCACCAGCTTTATGCTGATTTTCAAACTGCTTGTATTGTCAGGTCAACGTTAGACAGGTACACCGCCACCTTTTGGAGAAGACGGAGCATTCCGAAGACTCGTCTTTACCTTTGTTTATATTACATATGTAAAACCCTTGTACAACTTTACTTTCAAACAGATGTAAATAATATTATGTAATGTAATGTTTTGTGATTACTGCTTTACTATGTGCATTGGATTTGATACTCAACGTGGAGTCAACCCCGGAAATGTTTCCGCCTTTTGTTTTCGGGGTGTGACAGTAGAGTTCTCAATTGGTTGCACAACAACTTGGAAGCAATGGCAGGCCCTTGAGCTGCCAGATGGCAAGAAATTAAGATTGAGTTCAGTCCACATGAGTTTGAATTTGTCATTATCCTCGTCTTGTGACTGTGGTTTTGACAATTCACATGGATAAGAACACATACACTATTAATCTAAGTGTCATAAGGTTTCTCTCCGATTCATGAAAATAGTGGTGAGGAAAAACTTTCACTAAGTAGATTTTAGCTAGATAGCAATTGTGATATTTGCATTCTCAAAGTTGTTAGTGGAGTGTGTGTGGTTAACCGACACACTAACATGGACTTGTGAGAAGTGGAAAAGGTCTAAAAAATCGAGACTATGATTACAACATCCATTTTCATAGTTCATAAAATTGTTTAGACACACCTGTGAGCTATCTAAGATAAGGTGTATGATATTGATAAAGTTTTATCAAAGCAATCTAGTATCAAAAATTTGAACTTTGGTAAGAAAGTCAATAAAGTATTGATTTCTAGAAGTCCAGTTGATTTCTAAGTACATGTCAAAGCTAGTGGGATCATAAGTGCTATGTTAATAATCACCATGTTAGTGGGAGCATGATAATTATGATAAAGATTGCAAGTTAGCTATGTTAATTATAGAAAACAAAAAGTTTCAGTTGGGAAAAAGTTGCTTTGCTATAATTAAGGGAGAGGAAATTATACTTCATCTCAAATCTAAAAGCTTAGATTGAGGTTTTAATTGTATTTAGTCAAGAATATATATATGAATTTCATGTTGGAATGGCTCAACATAAGAAAATTCTATATATAGGTCCATTATTTGCGTTCTAAAATTCGATTATGATTACGACATCCCTTTTCATAATCTGAATTATGAGAACTTGGAAAATTGAAATGAAAATACTATAGCAAAAGAATAGTTTAGTCTTTATGTGAGACATCATGAATCATGTCCCATATGCTTCGGATATAGGATTGATTACATGTGTTATATTCATCCTTTCTAAAATTTTCCAAATGCCTGGGGCATTAAGAAGGGAAAAGGTCTAGAACTGGATATGACTAAAAGGATTAAATAATTGTTGAGGACAATCTAAGGTTTACCAAAGATTGGTTGCTCAAGGACAGTTGGAAGTATAGTGTTAATTGTTGGAAGGACCATATTGACATATTCTGAAAAAAGGCAACTCTTGTTCAGAAGTGATAGTCAAAAGGGGAATATGGAAATGATCCCATAGGTGAAAGCTGTTCAATAAATATGTGTAAGATTAGGAAACTTAATGCAAGAAGGATGTTTCCAAGGAGTCGATCTCCTTTGGAATGCTCTGTAATGTTTGTTGTCAAGTCTTTGTGACTTTGTGCATAATCATTACAAGAGGATCAATGCATATAAGTTTAGAATCTAACAGATTTCAATAAATGGCATGAATTTGGAATTCTTGCATTTGCAGTAAGGATTTGGGACTGCGAAATGAGAATCATTCGAGTTATGTTCAATTGGTTTATTTCGCAAAGTAAAGATCATAGACAAACATAGTATGCATACTTGGTGTGTGGCATGACTAGTGTTTAGAAAACATAGTGTACATGCTTGGAGCATGGGACAACTATTGTTTTAATTCAAGAATAAAGTTGATAGCTGAAACGGTATGCAATGAATAATGTATAATCATATGGTGATAAACAAAAGGTGTTTTATTCATATTCATAAGTCCTGAGACCATATTGGATTCAATTATTCTTGTGTTTCATTTTGCATGTTTTGACTTCTAGAATAACTAGGTCGTTCTTCCTAATTGACTAAGTTATTCAAACCATCCACAGTCGGTCATATGTTGGAAGTAGATATGAATCAAGACTCTCATGGGTTGGCTAGTAGAGGTCTAAGTTGTTGGACAAAGTTGTGCTACAACACTCATGAGTGCTCATAAATTCTGAGTATTGGATTCAACCCACACTCATTGGAATCACTTCATGGATTTTATTACGAGTGATCATGAGACGATAATATCTTATATTCTTCAAACCTAGAGATATGAGTTGTTACTATGAGTTGGTTATACATTGATTGCACGAAAACGCATTGGTAACTCGATGTTATAAAACGTGCCTTTGTGTATGATTCAACAAGTAGTAGAACAAGCCATATGAGTCGAAGTTTATCCATTCCTTTTAACTTTGGGATAAAAGTGATATTTGTGGGCCCCTCGATGATTTGGTGATGAAAAATGTAAGTGCTCGGTCGGGCTTGGACTGATTTGATTTGTTCAATTAGTCAGTCGTCAGAAATCAGAACTCGGAAAACAACAAATGGACAAAGAGAATGAATATAATCCATGTCTCAGTCCATATGATATCTAGAATGGAGGAATATATGATCCCTTATCTAATGGACAAGTCATTGACAAAGGTCAGAGATCATCGGCAAGGTCAGAGTTCGACAGAAGCTTTTAAGAGCTACGATTGCCAGTCGGTTCTTGAATTCATACTTGCAATAATAGTTTTAGACTTATCCAAGTGGGAGACTGTTGGATTAATGTCTAAGTCCATAACTATAATTGGTAAGACTTGACCCGACCCGGCGTGGTCCATTTGGGTTGCATGGCATCATGCATTTGGATAGACTATAATGAGAGAAATAACAAGGTTTGCTAATATATTATTAGTTCTAATATATTAATAAGATGATTTAATTAGTATTGATCAAGAATTAATCTAGGATTAATTAAGTGATCAAAAGAAGACTAATTAAATATATGGGTTGATTTTGTAAATCATCCATACTTGTATAGTGGGCTAATGCTTCATGGATTGTCAAGTTGGGCTAAAAACAATAAGATGCTCCATGGTATATTTGAACCCATGGATCCAAGGAAATGGAAAGCCATGACAATTAGGGTTTACCCTAATTGTCACTAACTATATAAGCATCTTATTGTTGACAAAATCGGCACTAAATTATATGTGAAAGGGCTAGCCGATTTTCATGAAGTGTGGATTTCTCTCTAATCTATTCCAAGTGTATTTGGTGTTGTGTGAACCGAACCATTTGAGGTGTCACACTTGGGGCACTAGGCACTCAGGCTTCATGAAGACATTCTACATCAAAGAGGTATGTAATTCTAGCTTGATATATTCATATGAATCAATGTTATTATGCTAGTTTGGATGAATACCTTGGAAAGTTCATATTTACATGTATAATAGGGAAAAACATAGATCCAAGGTATTTAGGGTTGTATGTATACTTAGGAGTGTTAGAATGCTCAAAATACAACAGTTACGTCAAAGGAAAAGACAATTGCTAGAAGCAAAGCATTGTCTGAATTTCGAATCATCACTTCAAGATGTGAATGCATATTTACTTTCATCTTACACACACACACACACACATATATATATATATATATATATATATATTTATATATGAAGTATCTAGATATATTTACATGCTTATGTGCTTATTATCTATGCTAAGAATACTATGTGTTAGATGAGATATTATGAGATGATGTTTAACTGATTAAATCATGTAAGTATTATACACTTATAAATATATATACGGTAGTAATAGGTGATGGTATATAGGAGACGATAGATAGGTGATGATAAATAGGATATGACTAGGAGATGCCCTGACCTTGACTTGTGATGTTGCGATGTAGTCATCTACTGGAGTATAGATATCGATCACTGACTAATCTAAACAAGTCATTTGGAAACACCAGCAAGCTCGTAACCTGTAGGAGATGAATTACGATTTCGGGCAATGTAGTAACTACATATTCATACGATGATACTCTAATCCTTACTAGACACTTATTGGGGGAGTAATCCCCAAAAAGTATTTTCTATATGATATAGGCGATGATCCTTAGTAAAAGTCCATAGCAACAAACATATAAAGAAATGTGATGTAGGAGATGATAGGTAAATGCGATGTAGGAGATTACCCTTAGGATAAATCCTTAGGGAAGAATAAATAAAGGAAAATTTGGATGAGTAATCGGGTTAATTGTTTGACATGAAATACGTGAATATAAAAAATTAACTATATTATTATGGGTTGAAAACCCTATGTATCTCACTAGGTTTCCCAACCTGACCCACTCAATTTAATTGTATCACGGGTATTGATGAGAATATACATTACACTGAGAGATTAAAGGAGATGTAGATCATTAGTATAAATTAATGTAAGATCTGTTTATGCTTACGTTTTGTATCAATTATGACTTCCCAAGTTTTGAAAAATATCAGTATCAAACGTTTCTTCGGAAATTTTTAATGTTAATATTATCTTACATTGAAATAATATTTTTGGGACGAATTCTGCAAAAACAGAAATACTCTATTTTAAAATAAGCATAAATTAATTTTTGAATATGACCGTGAATTTGGGGATGTCACAGTTGGTATCAGAGCATTAGTTAAAGAAAACTAGAAATTTATAGGATTTCTAGACTTAAACTTAGAATGTTAAGCGATGATTGTGAGATGAGTGTCTGCTATATTTAGGAAGTATGCCTAAATAAACACAAGCATTGTCTTATTTAAGGAAGATGCCTAACTTGCTTTTATGTAGTAAATGAATTATGTATAGCTATAAAATGCCTTATATGCCTTATGATTCTATTATTTGATCGGATCTATGGTCTATTGCCGACCAGATTTGGAAGCTTTATGTGTTCAGATTCTGAACGTTTAATTACGATATTAGAACTAGCATATAAATTTTTAGAGTGTTAAGGAGATTTATATGTCTATCGTAAATAAAGCTTTCCTATCTTAATTTTCATCACTGTACATTGAATATATGCTTTGGTGTATAAATCCAAATGGTGAGAACCCAAAGTGGATTAGGAAACGCAAATGGTAACCAACAACCTGAGCGATATGTGGTTGAGCTTGCACCAGTCGTTTCCCTTGCACCCGAACCTATCATGTTGACAATGATACATGCGATATTGGATCGTTTGATAGAAGATACAAGGCGTCTAATTCAACAAAATAGTGATCAACCTATTGTGCCTGTTGTGTAGCCTGAACTGAATGAAGAACTATCAAAGGAGGGAAATTACAGTTGAACTGTGAGTCAAGCTGAACCCTAAGTGGTAAGGAGGAACGATCCGGACAGATGGATTGATAAGGATGGACATAAGTATAAAAAACTATTAGGTGCCAAGCCACCAAGTCTTTCTGGAAGCCCAAAGCCAGTAGACATTAGAGATTGGATGTCCAAGATGGAGATGGTATTTGAAAGCTGCAACTGCAGCAACAAGCAAAAAACTGTCTTTGTAGTCAGACAACTGAAGACCGAAGTTTTAAGTAGGTGGAAGTTGTTGGCAGGTACAATGCCACAGGGAGAAGACATGAGAATGTCTTCGGAAACATTCCTGGAGCAGTTGAAAAAGCAGTACTGCTCGGATGTGGATCTTATAGATCTAAACAACGACTTTCAAAACCTGAAGAAAGGGAAAATGAGAGTTGATGATTATGCCACCGCATTCACCGAGAAGATGAAGCTATTCCTCTACTTGGTGCCTATTAAACTCTCGAAGATAAAGAGGATTGCTAACGGGTTGCCGACAGACTTTGGCTCACCGGAGGAAATGGCAACTACTTTATAGACAACCGTCAGAGCAGCAAAGAATATGGAGACGCAACCTTGGGAGAAGGATATGGATAGAACGGAGACTGAAGAGAAAAGGAAGATGGAGCGATCTCTAAGATTTGATAATAAGGGGAGATTCACGAAGTCTGAACCGGAAAACAAGAAGTCTGGGGGTAGCATCGAAGCCAAGTGGTGTGAGAAGTGCAAGAAGCTTCGGAAGATGTGATGGAGAAGTGACCTATTATAAGTGTGGGAGGACCGGTCACTATTCCAGAGATTGTACATTCAATAAAAAGAATTGTTACGAATGTAGAGATGGCGGGCATATTTCGAATAACTGTCGAAAGAAAAACGAAGCAGCAAGGAAAAATGTGTCGCCAAAGACAAAGGCAAGAGCTTTCCAGATGATCCTTGATGAAGCAGGTGACGATGTAAGGCATCAAGAGTATATATATATATATATATATATATATATATATATATATATATATATATATATATATATATGAAGATCGAGATATAAAGTAGCCATAGATAGTAGCATGTGGTGTAGCCTAATATAAGACGCATAATGTAGGGTGAACTTGAATATCTATGTGATTGTTTCAAGAAATAATATAAACCTTAGTTATGTTATCCGATGTGTTAAATGACTATGTGAAATTCTTGTATGGTGCCTTAGAAAACTATGTGGCAATTCTTGGGATGAGTATGAGTAGGTGTGAAAGGTAGTAGAGGCCTATACTACCGGAAGCACATGACTCACACTTGGATCAGGGAAAGTCACAAGGTTACTAAGGCATTGGTAGTTGAGTTTCTTTTGTGTGCTTCCATCGTTACCATCGTTTCAGTAATGACTACGATGATGACTGTTATTCCAACCCTAGTGGTCATATCAAATCGAGTCCGGCTAAGATAAGTTTGTTACATGGTTCAGAGAACCAAGTTCGATGTAGCATCTGCCTTCAGCCAAAAGATTGAAATAATGACTACGAGGATGACTGTTATTCCAACCCTAGTGGTCATATCAAATCGAGTCCAGCTAAGATAAGTTTGTTACATGGTTCAAAAAACCATGTTCGATGTAGCATCTGCTTTAAGCCAAAAGATTGAAGTAAAAGATAATCAAAGCAATCAATAGAAGTATCACGATCGTCGTTAAAGTAAGAAGCTTGTAGCTAGAAATGCAACACGCTAGAATGTGATTATATCACATTAGGAAGGTATCTTCCATTATGGAATCTGACTCAAAAAGACCCGAGTCCAAGTGTTGCATCATACGATGAGAGGTCACTAGATGCAAGACCCATCGGTATGTTACGGCAGTGGAAGTATGGACCTTAATTTAGGTTAAGTCTATTATAGAAAGAGCAGGAGTCTCCTATGGAGAACGAATTTAGAAGTAAGAGAAGGTGAAACACTGTTACTGGTCAAGAAGTCCAAGAATTAGAAACTCAAATTAAAGGATGTGAGAGTTACGATTACCACCTAGGATGGAAAAGTAACGTGTAGAGTCATTATACTAGCCTTGTTTTGCTGATCATTCTTGGACGTAATCCTCCTAAGGGTGAGATAGTTGTAACACCCGTAGATTCAGGCTAGTCAATTTAGAGATAATAAACGTTAAAAATGAGATTTTGAATAGAAGATTATTTAGGATAAATAATCTAAACCAAATTTATAGTATATCTCAAAAGGATTTCGTACATATAAAGAACGTTGAAATCCGACTTATAGCAAAGAAATTATGACCTGTTGAAGTTTCGCGATTAAACCGACACGACTCTATGTATCATAAAAAGTAAATTTTTGATAAAATACTTTTTAGGCTTAGTGATCTAAATGAAAGTCATAGTATTCGTTAAACCGAGAGCATGTATATAGAGAACATCCAAATCTGACTTCAGTAGAGGAAGTTATGATTTATCTATGATTCAATGTAACAATATACAACTCATAAATCGAATTTTAGATCGATTGATTTTTAGCCGAAACAGTCTAAATGAGAATTTAAGAATTCATTAATAGGATTTCAATTATATAAAGACAGTTAAAAACAGACGTTAGATGACAAAGTTATGAAATTAGGGTTTGGGATCCTACCATGTACGCCCAGCGAATGGTATGTATGCCCAGCGTACGTGCCCCACACCCAATATTTACAAAAATGCCACTATGGGCCATTTTGCAACACTTCCCATACACAAGGGCTAAAATGCAATGATCTTCATACTCAGGTTTAAAATTTGGAAATATCTCAACATCATGATGTTACAATTCTCCCCCACTTGAACTAGACTTCGTCCTTAAAGTCAGCTGCTGTGAAAAAATCTGGGTAATGCTCCCGCAACTCAGACACAGGTTCCCGTCTCCACTCGGGTCCCTTCCGATGCTGCCACTGAACCTTGACCAAGGACACTACAGTGTTTCATAGTACCTTCGTTTTCCGATCTAAAATTGCCACTGGACTCTCAACATAACTCAGGCGATCATCTACCTGAATATCATCCAAATGAACAATTGCTGAATCATCAGTCACACACTTCCGAAGCTGAGAATTATGGAAGGTGTTGGGAATTTGACCAAGCTTCCCATGCAATTTCAACCAATAAGCTACTCTACCAACTCTAGAAATCATTCAAAACAACCCAATATACTGGGGCCCCAACTTTCCCCTCTTCCTAAAACGTATTACACCCTTCCACTGTGATACTTTCAGTCGTACCATATCGTTGGCCTGAAAATCCAACTCTAATCGGCTTGAAACCTTGTGAGCCTAGCACCCCAAGTGTGATGCCTCAAATGCTTCACACAACACCAAATGCTTTTGGAATGGCTTTTGAGAGAATACTCACACTTGAAAAATCGGCCTAGCCCTCACTTCTCTTTGTGTAGCCCATTTTGGTGGAGGAGATGATCCTTATATAGTGTGACACATCTAGGGTTACACCATGTAAACCCTAATGTGTCATGGCTCTTCATTTCCATGACCCATGGGTTTGTAACTCCCATGGAGCATCTTATGGGTTTAACCCAACTTGATAATCCATGGAGCCTTTTAGCCCACTTTACAAGTTATGGATGATTTACATAATCAACCCATATATTTAATTAGTTATCTTTTGATCACTTAATTAATTCCAAATTAATTCTTGATCAATACTAATTAAATAATACTATTAATATATTGGAACTTATAATATATTAATAAACCACAAGTGTTATTTCTCTCATTTAGTCTATCCAAATGCATGGTGCCATGCAACCCAAATGGACCATGCCAGGTCGGGTCAAGTACATACTAGAAATAGTTATGGACTTAGACACCTTATCCAACAGTCTCCCACTTGGATAAATCTAATAACTATAACTGCAAGTATGACTTCAGGAACCGATCAGCAATCGTAGCTCTTTCAAGGTCTCTCGGAACTGAGAAGATGATGATACGCCATTTAAGATAAGTGATCATATAATCCTCTGTTCTAGATATCAGCCGGACAAATACATGGAACAATGTCTTTCTTATTGTCTAGTAATTTGTTTCCCGATTTCCGATTTGTTTGAAAAAGAACTTAATTGAACACATCAACTTAGTTCTGACCGGGCCCGGTACATAGGTCAAAACAAAATCATCGAGGGACCCATATATCAGCTTCTAATCCAATAAGGAACAGATAAACTTCGACTCATATGTTTGCTCTACTACTTATTGAATTATACACAAAAGCATGTCTTATAACATTGAGTTACCAATGCATTTTCGTACAATCAATGCATAACCAACTCATAGGTAACAAATTATATCTCTAGGTTTGAAGACTTATATGATGTTACCGTCTCACGATCACTTGAGATAAATTCCATGAAGTGATTCCAGTGAGCGTGGGTTGTGTCCAATGCTCAGAACTTATGAGCACTCATGAGTGTTGTAGCCATGTCCAACAACTTAGACCTCTACAACCAATCATGACAGTCTTGATTCATACCTACTTCCGACATATGATCGACTGTGGAGGTTCGAATAATATGATATATCAAACATGATTATTCCGGAAGTCAAAACATGCAAAAGAAATATAGTAAACGAGTGACAAGAGATAGCAACACTTTACTCATAAATAAACACACCTTTTATTCATCATCTAATGTCAATTACACTTTACAAATTTCGAAAATTATCTAACTACTAAAACTAATATCATCCTTTAGGCCTATGCTCCGAGCATGCTGGAGATGCTTAACCCGAGTCAGTCCCTTCGTGGGGGATCTGCTGGATTCTCATCCGATGATACCCTCTTCGCCACAAGGACTCCTTCTTCTATTCGATGTTTGATGAAATGGTATTTTTTGTTGATGTTTCTGGATCTCCCGTGATCCCTTGGTTCCTTGGCTAAGGAAACTGCACATTCACTATCACAGAAAATTTCCATTGGCTCCTTAATAGCTGGTACAACTCCAAGGTCTCCAATGAAGTTCTTCAGCCATATCGCATCCTTTGTTGCCTCGCTAGCTGCTATATACTCTGATTCTCAAGTTGAATCAGCCACTGTTTCTTGCTTGGAACTCTTCCAAGAAATTTCTCCCGCTTTTAAGATAAAGACCCAGCCTGACTGAGAGCAGAAATTATCCCTATCAGTCTGAAATCTAGCATCACTATACCCTACAACTCTCAAGTCATCACTCCCATCGAGGGTAGGGACCCAGTCCTTAGTCCTCTACAGGTACTTGAGGATATTCTTTACCACAGTCCATTGTGCCTTGCCAGGGTTCCCCTGATACCTGCTAACCATGCTCAAAGCAAAGGCTACATCAGGTCGAGTACACGTCATTGCATACATGATCGATCCTACAGCCGAAGCATAAGGTATTCGACTCATTTCTGCTATCTCAGCCTCAGTACTCGGGTTTTGTGTCTTACTCAATCTGGCGTTACTCTGGATGGGTAACTCTCTTTTCTTGGAGTCCTGCATGCTAAACCTCTTCAGCACCTTATTCAAGTAGGTACTCTAACTAAGTCCAATTTGTCATTTACTCCGGTCTCTCAAGATCCTTATCCCTAGAATATAGACAGCTTCTCCTAGGTCCTTCATAGAGAAACACTTCCCAAGCCAGGACTTAACATCCTGCAGAGTTGGGATGTCATTTCCTATGATTAGTATGTCATCCACATATAATACCAAAAAGCTAACTATACTCCCACTAGCCTTGACATATACACAAGATTCATCTTCACTCCTAGAAAATCCAAATTCTTTGACTTTCTCATCAAAGCAAAGATTCAATCTGTGAGGTGCTTGCTTTAATCCATAAATGGATTTCTCAAGCTTACACACCCTATTAGGGTACTCTGTATTGACAAAACCCTCTGGCTGACTCATGTAAACATCCTTAGCCAACTTTCCATTCAGGAAAGCGGTTCTGACATCCATTTGCCATATTTAATGCAGTTATGGCTAACAGAACCCTAATAGTCTTAATCTTGGCCACTGGAGAAAAGGTCACATCATAATCAACTCCCGGAGTTTGTGAGAAACCCTTTGCAACCAGTCGTGCCCTATAAGTGTGTACATTACCATCCATGTCAGTCTTCTTCTTGAAGATCCATTTGCACCCTACAATCTTATGACCTGGTACATTCTCAACCAAGTTCCAAACCTGATTGTCATACATAGACTGTATCTCGTTGTCCATTGCCTCTTTCCATTTGGCCGACTCGGGGCCTGCCATGGCTTCCGCGTAACTGTTAGGTTCATCCAGACCTATCAATGTCTCATCACTAATAAGTGTATCACCTTCCGTAGTAATATGGAATCCATAGTAATGCTCATGTGCATTCCTAACCCTTGTGGAACGCCTCAGAGGTACAGACTTCTCAATTGGCTCAACAGGAGTCTCCTCCTCAAGTTGAGTGCTAGGGTTTGAAGTTCCTTCACCACTTGACTCTTGAATTTTTTCAAGGTCAACTTGCATCCCACTGTTTCCTTGGCTTATGAACTCTCTCTCTCAAAAGACATCCCTCTTAGCTATAAAGACCACATTTTCACTAGGTCTGTAGAAGAGGTAACCAAAGGATTTATGTGGGTAGCCGATGAAAATACACCTCTCACTTTGAGGTTCGAGCTTATCATGAGTCTCGCATCTCACGAAAGCCTCGCAACCCCAAATCTTGATGTGGTCTAGTTTGGGTAATTTACCAGTCCACATCTCATGTGGAGTTTTGGCAACTTTCTTTGTAGGGACCAGATTAAGGATATGGGCGGAAGTCTCTAAGGCATACCCCCAAAATGAGATTGGTAGCGAAGCTCGACTCATCAAGGAACGAACCATATCCAACAAGTTTCGATTACGCCTCTCAGCCACACCATTCAACTGTGGTGTCCTGGGAGGTGTCAATTGTGAGGCAATCCCACATTCCCTAAGATAGTCGAGGAACTCTGAACTAAGATACTCACCACCTCGATCGGATCGAAGCATCTTAATGTTCATACCCAATTGATTCTCGACTTCCTGTTTAAATTCTTTAAACCTTTCAAAAGTCTCTGACTTATGCTTGATTAAGTAGACATATCCATATCTACTGTAATCATTAGTAAAAGTCAAATAATAACGATTAGCATCCCTTGTGGCATGTTTGAAGGTTCCATACACATCTGTGTGTACAAGATCCAACAAACCTTCACCCCTCTCACAAGAACCTGTGAAGGGTGACTTTGTCATTTTTCCAAGTAAGTATGATTCGCAACTATCATTTGACTTTAGGTCAAATGACTCCAAGAGTTTATCCGTTTGGAGTTGGCCTATGCGTTTCTTGCTTATATGTCCAAGACGACAGTGCCATAATGATGCTTTGTCCAAGTTATTATCATTAACATAATCAAAACACAATACATTATTTCCTAAGTTATCAACCATAGATATAGTTTCATACACACCATCACAAGGTAATGCTTTAAAATAAAGAACATTATTTAAGAAAGCATTAATCGAACCAACTTCATTATCAAATGAAAAGGTAAAGCCTTGTTTATACAATGCATGAAAGGAAATAATGTTTCTTGCCGTTTCTGGCGAATAACAACATTTATTCAAATCTAAATTAAACTCACTACTTAGCGATAAAGTATAAACTCCAATCTTGGTGATATGTAGAGCTTTCCTATTCCCCATGATTAAGTTTATTCTTCCTTGCTTCACATTCTCACTTCTTCTTAGTCCCTGCAAATCGGAACAAATATGAATACCACAACCGGTATCAAGGACCCAAGAATTAGAATGAGGTGAGTTATTAGATAAGATAGTGTAAATACCTACGTGGTTGGGTTTAACTTTCCCATCCTTCACATCTTGATGGTACTTTGGGCAGTTCCACTTCCAATGTGACTTTTCATGGCAATAGAAGTATTCAGCCTCTTTTAGGTTAGAAGAAGGAGTGACGAAACCTTTCTTGGTTCCATTTGAAGAAGAGCCATCAAGGGTCCTAGCCTTGGTAACCTTCAAAGAGCTCTTCCTCTTCTTCCCTAGACTTTTCCCGATTGCCAAAAACGAGGCGGAGTTTGGAGTAGGAGTGTTAACAACCGGCTTCCCTTTAAGATATGTTTATGCGGTCTTGAGAAGTCTCTGAAGTTTGCTAAATTTGACCTCTTCCTTATTCATGTGATGTGTCATGCGGAATTGATCATAGCACGATGGTAACGAGTGCAAAATGATATATATTGCAAGCTCCTCAGGGAAGTTCACATTAAGCTTCAGTAACTGATCCACATACCTTTGCATTTTCTGCATGTGGCTCGTGACGGATTGCCCGTCCTTCATCATGGATGTTATCATGGAGCAGATGATTTGATACCTCACTTGTCATGCACTTTGATGGTATCTTTCCATCAGATCTTGGTGCATTTCAAAAGGGTAGAAGTCCTCATAGGACTTTTGGAGTTCTGTTGGCATCGTGGCCAACATGATGCATGCCACTTTGGTAGCATCCCTTTCATGTGCCCGAGAGTCAGCGATCTCCTGGGGAGTTGCAATGGTCTCATCAATCTTCTTAAGCTCCTTATCGAGGACATATTATTTTTCCTCGTAGCGGGTAATCATCCTGATGTTTCTGATCCATTAATTGAAGTTGGATCCATCAAAAGTGACTTTCCCACATAAGTTCATAAGGGTAAAGGAGCCATTAGGATTAAAGCCAGAAGCAGCATTTTTTTAAGACATCTGAAAGAAAAGAACAAGAAAAGTTTAGATATTAAGAGAGTGCTTAATAAAACACCCAAATGTAATATTAAGGCTAGGATCCAATCACAATATATTATAACTTAGAAGAGGTATGCCATAATCCAAGCTATAACATATTTGAAAGGTAGGTGAATGATGATTCACCAATTTCCACCATGAAAAAATGAAATATAAATATTAGGTTTTTAATTGGTTCTTAGAAATTCCTGGATTCTTTTGAGATTCAATGAACTTTTCAGAGGCATGTTTAAATCTCGAGTGTGCCCTCCAAGTTTTATGACTGGGATACCGAGGATCACAAAACAAGGTGTGAAGTAACCATGCAAATCAGTTGGTACCCTTAAAGTTTATCACTCAATCGATGTGCCGGTAAACCACACACGCTCCACCGATACTATGATAAACCTTAAGTCACCCTTTACCTACCTTGTTAAGTCCATGTTAGTGTGCCGGTTAACCACACACGCTCCACCAATAACTTAAACAAAGTGTAAAGTGTAATTTCATGGATTAGAACCTTATTCACATTTTTCCTAAAGTAACTAAGATTGGGAATTTAATAAAAAACATTTAGTTACTTTATAATATTCATCATACTTTTAATGAGAATTTATAAGTCCTTGTGCTACCCGTTCGGCTAACGACCCTCCACC
Organism: Lactuca serriola; assembly: GCF_051521515.1. Classification (NCBI taxonomy): domain Eukaryota; kingdom Viridiplantae; phylum Streptophyta; class Magnoliopsida; order Asterales; family Asteraceae; genus Lactuca; species Lactuca serriola. The sequence continues at coordinate 121,711,766 of NC_136416.1, forward strand.
GATCAAGGAAGCGGTGGGTGAGAGTGGATACCCATTAATTTGCCATTTTATAGGCAACAATCTTATACCCCCCTTATAGACCGGCTTCGTGAATGAGGCGTACTAGCGGTAAGACGACTTGATCTTATACATATATATTATTAACTTATAATATTATAAAGTATAAGGGTTGATTTTTAACTTTTAAAAACCTAAGGGTTAGAACTAAAGTTTATTAAGTGACTTTACATGTTCCAAAACTTGAGGGCAAGTTTTGTAACTTTACAAAACCTTTCATATTCATAACTTATGAGTTATTAAAAATGAAGACTCTTCATTTTATAACTTATGTGTTCTTTTAATGGCTTTTAACACAAAGAGACTTTTGGTTATCCATAACTTGAGGACAAGTTATGGACTCCATTAAAACACATAAAGATCACGAATTAATCATATAAACAAGTAACTCCTATGATCTATCAAGAACTTAGAAGAACATAAATATTCATATCAATATTTCAAGAACATATGAACACATATAATCATGAAAAATTGATATTAGCCATTGCAAATGGATTAGAACAACCATTACACCATCTAAAACAAGTTTTAGAATACCAAAACAGTTTAGGGTAATGTTTCTAGACCATTTACAGCAGCCAAGCTCCAAAAACTGCTCACTGGATGACAAACTCGTCAAGTTCATCTGGGAACTCGTCGAGTTCATGCTATAACACACAAACTCGGTGAGTTTTTAGCCAGAACTCGTCGAGTTTTCTTGTCTGGACAGTTTTTGGCTTTTGAAAAACGAGTTTGCATCAAGTATTTAACAAACAAGCCTAGGCTCTGATACCACTCATGGATTTTGAGCATTCTAACACTTCATAAGTGTACATGAAACCCTAATAACCTTGGATCTATTTTTGTCTAAATACATGCAAAATTTGGTTTACAAGGTTCATAATCCTATCTAGCTTACATGGGGAACTTTAATCCTAAAAGGATGCCTAGAATTACATACCTTGTAGTTGATTTTGATTCCTTGAAACCTTGTGAGCCTAGCACCCCAAGTGTGATGCCTCAAATGCTTCACACAACACTAAATGCTTTTGGAATGGCTTTTGAGAGAATACTCACACTTGAAAAATTGTCCTAGCCCTCACTTCTCTTTGTGTAGCCCATTTTGGTGGAGGAGATGATCCTTATATAGTGTAACACATCTAGGGTTACACCATGTAAACACTAATGTGTCATGGATCTTCATTTCCATGACCCATGGGTTTGTAACTCCCATGGAGCATCTATGGAGCATCTTATGGGTTTAACCCAACTTGATAATCCATGGAGCCTCTTAGCCCAATATACAAGTTATGGATGATCTACATAATCAACCCATATATTAAATTAGTTATCTTTTGATCACTTAATTAATTCCAAATTAATTCTTGATCAATACTAATTAAATAATACTATTAATATATTAGAACTTATAATATATTAATAAACCACAAGTGTTATTTCTCTCATTTAGTGTATCCAAATGCATGGTGCCATGCAACCCAAATGAACCATGTCGGGTCGGGTCAAGTACATACCAGAAATAGTTATGGACTTAGACACCTTATCCAACAAGAACACCACCAAAACATGTAGAAAGAATACTCAAAATACACTGATAGTGAATTCCAACCAATTACCGAATTAAGAGGTTGTACCAACACCTCAATTACACCCTTGACCTCCTGACATGTCATTATCAACCCCTGTCCATATGAACATGTTAAGTCTAATTTAGTGTCGTGTCAAATAGTTGATTTCAGATTTATGTTTTATTCTGATTCCAAAATGGGGCCTGTCCATGTTCGAAATTGCTATGTTATTTTGTCTATATATAACATGCATGTAACATCTAGGGTTACAACTTTTGAAGCAATTACAGAATAGTTCTGCCTCCAAGAATTGTTCTATTGTCGTGATTAATACATTTGACTCCTTTGCAATCATTGTCGTTCCTTGTCGTTAATTCATCTCATAATATAGAATCTATCGATCTTCTATTGTTTCTCACAATTAGTATCAGAGCAGGAGATAGTGTAAACCAATCACTATTCTTATGTCGAGTAAAGGGTTTTTCATTAGGGTTTTACAGCTTTCTCAAATTTGTTCTTTTTATCTCAATCGTTTCAATCGATTGTAGATCTCATATCTAAATCTCTTGTTTTCCCTTGAACTTGATTCAAGTTTACACATCTGATTCTATATTTTGTTTCTTTGATTTATCGTTAAAATGCCTACGATGATCTTCACTCTCTCTCATTCAATCTCCCAAGTAGCATTGGTTCAACAACAAGGATTCCTATTCATTTTCAAGAAGACTATGAGGTCTAGGCTCTTCACTTTGAAGATTACATGATGGTAATTGAAGAACATGGATCTAGTATATGGAATGCAATGACGGTTGAAACATACAAGTATTCTAGTACTAAGAAGGAAGTCAAAACCCAGGCTGACTATGATGCAATCATTGTAGAACACAACATTCCAAATGATGGCAATGACAAGCTGATGTGTAATCTAATGGCAATGAGAATCATTCGATTTGCTCTTCCTCCTGACGCATTCCATCTCAACGTTTTTATAAATATCCATTTATAAACATCTTCTGTTATCTTTCAAATATTTATTACTCAAACTCCAAGTGAATTTATCTTATGTTAAAATGTTGTTTGACATGTTAAACTCATTTTTATACACAAAACATAACATACAATAACATAAAAATAAATATCACATCTATGCATTTTAATGTGTATAAACCTAGTCACATCTAGTAATTATTTTTGTGAGCCGTCACAAAAGTTATTAAGCCTTTCCGAAAGGACATAAGGGACACTTAAAAAGGTCTTCAAGCTCCCACTTCCCAAGTCAACTCTTGCTTGCAAAAGAACTTCAAATCTTCATGTTGTAAAAGTTGTTGCACTTAAATCATTAAGACTATAATTAAGCCTAAAACCAAAAGTAGAAGTTTATGTTTAGGATTGTGGTCACAAATGGTTAAATCATCTTCAAGGATGTTATTTCTTCATTTTGTTACATTTAAAAAGAAATACAAATAGTCTAACTAATTTATTACAACAAATCAACAAATTAAAAAAAATACATATTTATCTATTGCATCTTATGAAGAAATGAATATCAACCAAACACAACATAAATGACCAAATGACTTGTTTATACACAACAAAATATCAAATATTATAACACACAACTCTTTGCTTTTTCTAAGGCAACTTTTATATAACCAAAAAAACATGAAAAATGGTTATATATAAAAATAAACAATTTTAACCAAGAAGTTGTCAAAAAAAACAAATATAGATTTTTCTTAACCCAAAGAAATCCATGCTTGTTTTCCAAAAACCAAAGATTATTAAACATAAAAAATTATCCTAACATATAAAGATGGCTCTAATACCACTGATGGGTTTTAATACAACATATAAGTTTGTTTTTCATAAAAATTGCAAAGGAAGTCTTATAAAAATAATAAGTTTATTTTTAGTTTATAACAAAACCAAACCATCAAGGATCTAATTATAGAGGTTAGAATGAAACGAAACAGCAATATAGTGTATTAGAATGAAAACCTTTGAAGCCTTTGAACCTACTTGGTTTTGGGATGTTTATGAAGATAACAAAAACTGAAAAATAGTATTTCTCTATGTGTATCCACCATCAAGAGTATGGCATTTGGAATGCTAGTTCATTCTTGTAATCTTGAGTGTCTTAAGTCTTGAAGTAGTAAACTCAAACAAGCACTAAATGAGACAACTCAAGGGAGCATCTAATTCACCAAACTAGCTTCTAAAGAGAGAAAGGTGTAGGAAGAGAAGAATTTTTGTCCATAGTAGAGAAAGACAAGAAAAACAATTCAAAAACTCATGCAAAAGCCTTTATTTTATACTCCCATGCAAGACAAACCCTGTATATTATAATAACACAAAGTATTGGTAGCCTTTCAAAAGCATAGGGGATATAAGAAGAAAGTTGATAAACAATCTATCTTCTTTTTATAATAATTTAGGCCATGCCTTCAAAGAAGACAAAATTGTCTAACTAGTAAAGTAGAAAGATTGTTTAAATTTTATAAACTCCAAGTTTATAAAATATAAACTTTGTCTTTAGGTAAAAGGAAAAAGGATTCAAGTACTCCAAAACTTTGTACATGACTTATTAAATTATATCATATGATATAATATCTAATTATACTCTCCTTTAATTATTATTTTCACAAAACAATAATTCTTCTCTACTTAAATACAATAACTAATATTTATTAATAATCATCTTAATAATAAATATACAAGATGTGTCAACTTGATAAATGTGTGAACCTATGAGATCATATATTATTAGCAATATCACTTAATAATGATTGTTGGGCATATAGGTTCAACACTCTCAATCTCTATAAATAGGAGGGAGGGGGGAGATCTCACACCTCACTCCTCATACCTCTCTCCCAATATCTCTCTCTCTCTCTCTCATCTTTCTCTCTCTCTCTCTCTCTCTCACACACACACACACTCTCTCCCTTTTCCTCTAACTATCCGACCAAGAACCACCATCGACTACCGGTTTTGCGCTGTCCTCCAACATACCTTCATTCCAGCAGTTCTGGTAGCCCAAAACAACCATGAAATCCACCGCTAGCCACCCCATCTCCTTTGGCTGTCACCGTTAACCACCACCAACAACACTCAAATTCAAACCAAATTAACTCCCATACACCTCTCTACTAGTGTCAGTTCGACACTCCTCAATCCACCAACAAAAACCACTTTTCCGACCATCTTTTTGTCCAAAGGAAATTTTTTTGGGAATTTTCGGCAAGTCTCTAAGCAGTTTTTCGGCGAATCCGAATAGCTTTTCCGACTACCTTTTTCCCATTATACAACCCTCAAGTATTGTTTTGTTTATGAAGTGTGCCGTTCATGAAATCTTGAGTCGTGGTTCGATCTCGGTTTCCAATCCGAACAGCTTCTAGCGAATCCGATTAGTTTTTCTAACTTGCTTTTGCCCAAATCTATAATTGGCAAGTGTCATTTTATGAAAAAGAATTGTTGTTTGAGAAATCCAAAGTTGATGTCCCAATTTGGTTTCCAAAACAAACACACCAACGGTTCAACATACGCTACAAAAGTGAGTTCACTGTTCCATTTTAAACTCTTTAAATATTTTCTGGGGAAAATACGTGCATAATACTCACTCTTAATTTATATAAACATAATAATTATAAGTTCGTTTTACATATGATTTGTTATATAATGGTTTGATAAAACAATGAGTTATTTTTAACTATCACATAATTTTTTGAAACCTTATATATATATATATATATATATATATATATATATATATATATATATATATATGATGTCAAAATAAACATTTAATATTATCGTTATTATAATTATAAATGATAAATTTTGGTTTATAAATTTATAATTGTAATCATTAAAGAGTTGTTTTTATCTTTATATACCATGATATAAATACATCTATTGAGTTTCGTTCATGTATTGGTATTGTTGGTTTTACGATGGTTAAAACCTGGTTTTGCTCCATTTTAGCCATAATTCTGCCCGATTTTTGTTAGAACATGATGAATGGTTAAGTATTTTTTCTAGTTCCTTAAGGTTTTAGAAGCACATGTTCAATAAAGTCTACATGAAATATTTCTTCATCAACTAAGAATAAAAACTTAGTAAAGTGCTCTGTCTATAATCGTTAATCTCGTGTGCATGAGGAAGTTATGTATGAATCTATAGAGTTTGACAACTCCGCCTGTGGTTTCCAGGTACAACCTTTACCTTACTGGTCAAAACGGGCGATAACTATTTGCTTTTTTTCCTAACGTTGATGAAGCATCTGGAGGATTGTGTTAGGGTGCAAAGTCATTCTTGGATGTCAAGTGTTCTTACCCTTTTGTTTGTGTGTAATGAGTTGTCTTTCCTAGAAATAGGAAGTGAGCGACACTCATTTTATGTAAGAACTTGTGAGAGATTAGTCTTGTGAGAGTATTTTTACATGACCCACTTTGTAATACTTTCTAGACTAATGAGAGCTTAAAACAAGATTATTTACATCCTTGTGTTCTTCGTGTTCATGATTCTTGTATGATTCATTAAATCATTTCATATTCCACATTCGTCATCATAGATTAGGATCACTATAATTGGTATCAGAGCGGGTATTCTTAAATCTCTCAAGATGTAAAGTCCTAAAACGGATCTTTACCAATGATCAAGCAATCACACAATCATATAGAATAAGAATCGGAGTAGAAGCAGAACTGAAACAAGCTTGCACGCACTTATATTACTTAAAACGTCTGGTACAACTTGTTCTCTATAGTCGTGAACTCTTGTGGCATTAACAACCAATAATGACGTAAACATCCCCTATATATAGTGGACTGGGTCGTACACTGGGTTTACAGCCGTAAACAGGCCTACGGCCATAAACTCACTACATGGTCGTAAACACACTAACAACCTACCAAAACAAGATAAAGACTCAAAAAAACTTATTAAAATAAAATCCTAGACCAAACCACTAACTGGATCCTTCAATCTCCCCCTTGGTTTGGTGCTAGCTTGAGCTCAATCTTTATCGACCACCAACACATCTGACTTCCCCATTGCTCGTTTCCACATCCGTTTGTTAATGATCTCCACAACCATAGTTGTATACTCTTTGGCAGCTGGCTCAAAGATGTATTCTGCAACTTTAATCTGATGATGGCTCAGCTAATGTATATCCCACATTCCAAACTGAAGCAGGTCTCTTTTGTCATATGTCACACCCCAAAACCGAGAACGGCGGAAACGTTCTGGGGCGGATGACGTCATGTAAAGTATCACAACACAGTAAAAGTAAACAAGCAAACAACATCATCCATTGCATTAAATATATAATTTTAATACAAGCGTGTTCTTAACAGTTATAGACACCAAAAATGATGTGAATCAAAATAATAAGATGAGTCTTGGATGCACTCCATCTTCTCAAAAGCTGGCCTCGGTACCTGTCTACTGATGACCTGAGAATAAAAGTTATTTTGAAAGAGTTTATCAGCATTAAGTTGGTGAGTTCATAAGTATTTTAGTGTCAGTGTTTGTATCAAAACGTTTGAACATCGTTTTAAACATAAGTTTGTAAGCATTGGTGATAAAAGTATGTAAATGTTTGTACATGGTTGTAAAAGTTTGAATCTCTTAGAAAAACCTATATTTTCTATTTAATAGTAGCCTTCTACCAAGGCGTAACTGTTTTGTACATTCGTTTATCGTAAAAGTGTGTAATTTTCCCAAGTGTAACAATCATTAACCAAATATAGTTTGTACATTTATGTTTAAGTGAAAGGATCACTAAATGTATATAAAGGATAAATCATTGTAGTACTGTAGTGTTGTATTATAGGAACTACTGCTGTACTAACTACCTTAAACTGGATTTATATTAAGGTATCATGTGATTAATTGCACCATACTATTGACTGGTAACAACGACATACGAATGGTCGTAAAACAGAATGACGTTTGGCACCCGCAGACCTGCAGGTCCGGCTGTAGCTAGCAACAAGGTGTAGGGTAGTCAATCCAGTATAGATCTATACGCAAACTCACGCTCTCCCTCCAAGAGAATTATGGCTACAACTCGGGCCATGACATTTAAGGCATGCTCCGATACAGTGCATCACAATTGTTAACGTATTCATGTATATGTAATGTAATGTTATTTGTTCTAGTATGTTTGTATATGTTCTCTTCCTAGTATAGTTGTATATGTTCTTCTTCTAGTATAGTTGTATATGTTCTTTTCTAGTATAGTTGTATATGTTCTCATAGTAGTAAGTATTGACTCATGAATGAACTGACTCATTGATTTAGAAATTGTAGTAGTATGATCCTGTGTTACCCCGATGGTAACTTACTAATGATGTAACTAATACGCATGAATATGGAAGTAGTTTTATGTCTATATATGTACACTTGATATATAATTAATATTGAAACGACCTTCGGACGGCTACCCGAAATCCCACCAGACCACATCCAAATCGAGGAAAAGGAAATAGGTCGGATGGCCTTCCTAAGCCCTTTAAACATTGCTTATATATCTATGTATATATGGGCATGCAATTTATAAGAAGTATAACAAAGTTTAAATAAAAGTATTTGATAAGTAAAAGAGTTTGTAAAGCAGTTTGAAGTAAAACAGTTTGAACAGTAATAAAATCAATGGTTTTATAGTGATTAATCACATGTGATTGATGTAATAACTATAAGTATTTAACTTGTATTCCCCCCATAAAAACATTTAAAACATTTAAAAGTATTTCAAAGGTTAATTAAAGGGGTATGAACTCACTTGTGGTGAGTGGATTGGATGGAGTGTCGGATACTATTTTAGGTGACAAACGGAGACTTGTACACATGCACGAGCCTAGTTATCATATAATGAACATATATATATATATATATATATATATATATATATATATATATATATATATATATATATCTAATTAGCCAAATAATAACTAATAGATTCAGTTGGGACACTCTTGAACATCTAAACACCTTGTATAGGTGTTATAAGTCTTAAGGGTTGCATCTAAGATGTTGTGGGACAAGGCTAAAGGGGTTTAAAGTTCCCAAGGACCTTATATTTGTGTTTACTCTTCAATAAACTCCACACAATGAGTTTATGGTCGTAAAACCTTGAGTTTACGGCCGTAAGCTCTCAAACATGTTGACATTATTTGTTTTGAAGTGTTACTTGATTTCTAGAATAAGTTCTACTTGGTGGTTTAATCCTTTGGGTAGTTTAGGGCATTAATACACTCCTTTTAGGAGTTTTCGGCCCAAATACCATTTCCTTTGGATTTTACTACCGTAAACTCTCATGGGATGGGTGTTTTTATGCTTTCAAGTCCCAGGCACATGTAGGATAGTTTCTAGGCATTTGTTTTAAGGCTAATGAAGGCCCTAGGCACACTTGGGTGCCCTTGATTAATGTTCATGGCCCAAGCACATTAATAGGGCCGTAAACTCACTTTGGGAGGTGTCTTTGATGTTTTTAAGTCCACAAATTAGCTAGATTAAATAGAGGTTAAAGTCCAATGCTTTAGGAGTGATTAAAACACTCTTTGGCCCTTGATTTTGGAGTTCACGGTCCAAGAATTTCTTGGGCTGTGAACACCTAGATCTTGGTGTTTTTGATTGTTTTCTAGTCTTAAATACATTTATAAATAAGCCTAAGTTCGCTACTTATCATGGGGAAAAGACTAGGTAGCATTTAAGCCTCATATTGGAGTTTACTCTCCAAGAATGTTCTTGGGCGGTAAACTCCCGAATCTCACAGATTTGCTATGTAATCTAAGTTATTAAGCACATAATAAGCATTATAAGACAACTAGAGTAGCGTACTCACGATTTGGGATGAAAACTCGAAGATCTGTGAGAGAGAAAATGGCTTTTCTCTAGTTGGAAATGCAAATAATGAATGAATTTGGTTCAGAATTCTATTTATAATCCATAGATATTTTTGGCAGAAAACATTTTTATTCTCGAAGTGATTTCTAATATAACAGAGTGTTGGAATAATAGTGTTGCACAAAACCCTAGTGCATCCACTCTCCTGATATTTCCTGAAGTGTAAACCCTGAAGTACTCAAACTTATACGGAAAAGTATGAAAATTAACTGTGACTGGTATAACTTCTATTGAAGTGATATTGTTTGTACAGAATGGAAATTTCGGGTTGTCACATCATACCCCCGTTAGAAGGAATTTCGTCCCGAAATTAGAATTTAAGCAAATAAGAAGTTACAAATAACTAAGTGAAAAGATGAGGGTATTTCAGTTTCATCTGGTCCTCGTGTTCCCAAGTGAATTCCGGTCCTCGCTTGGCGTTCCAACGAACCTTCACGATCGGGATACGACTTTGCTTCGTCTGCTTGACCTCACGGTCCATGATCTCTACCAGTTCTTCCATGAAGTTGAGGCTCTCGTTGATCTCGATCTCGTCGAGTGGGATTACAAGAGTCTCATTGGACAGATACTTTTTCAAGTTAGATACGTGGAATGTAGAATGTACGTTACGGAGTTCGTCGGGTAGGTTGAGTTTGTAAGCTACGGGGCCGATTCTTGCGAGAATCTCGAAGGGTCCTATATACCTTGGATTAAGCTTCCCACGCTTACTGAAGCGTATCAAGCCCTTCCAGGGTGAGACTTTCTGAAGGACTCGGTCTCCCACCTGGAATTCCAAAGGTTTCCTTCGCTTATCATCATAGCTCTTCTGTCGGTCTCTAGAGGCTTTCAATCGTTCAAGGATCTGAACGATTTTCTCCGTCGTTTCCCGAATGATCTCCGGACCGGTGAGAGTACTGTCAGAAGCTTGCCCCTAGCTAATTGGGTATCACCCACCTCAGCCCAGCACATAGGGGATCTGCACTTTCGGTCGTAGAGCGCTTCAAATGGAGCAGCCTTGATGCTCGTGTGATAACTGTTATTATAAGAAAACTCGAAAAGGGGTAAGTGAGTATCCCATGCCTTTCCAAAGTCGATCATACAGGCTCTCAACATATCTTCCAGTGTTTGGATGGTCCTCTCACTTTGTCCGTCGGTCTGTGGATGGTAGGCTGTGCTCATGTCCAGCCTTGTTCCCAGGGAGTGTTGTAGCGATTGCCAGAATCTTGAGGTGAACCTACTATCTCTATCGGAGATAATGGATATAGGTACACCATGCAGTCGTATGATCTCCCTAATGTATGTTCTCGTAAGCTTCTCCATCTTGTCAGTTCCTTTGATAGGCAGGAAGTGTGCAGACTTGGTCAATCTATCGAGGATGACCCATATGGTATCAAGTCCACCCGTTGTCTTGGGTAGCTTGGTTATGAAATCCATAGTGATCCGCTCCAACTTCCATTCTGGAATCTCTGGTTGTTGTAGTAAGCCGGAGGGCTTCTGGTATTCGACCTTGACCTTTGCGCAAGTAAGGCATTTACTTACGAAGGTAGCAATCTCTGCTTTCATATTAGGCCACCAGTATAGCTTTTTAAGATCTAGATACATCTTATCTGAACCTGGGTGGACGGAATACCGAGTGTTGTGTGCGTCGGTCATGACCAAGTCTCGGAAACCACCGCGTTTCGGTGTCCAGATCCGGTTCATGAAATATAAGGCTCCGCCACCCTTGGCTTCTAGGTTTTTATCCATTCCTCTAAGGGATTCACTCGTCACGTTTTCAGGTTGCATAGCTTCAAGCTGGGCCGTCTGAATTTGCTTAGACAAGTGCGAATGGATAGTCATTGTCAATGACTTGACTCTTCGACCAGAATATTCTTTCTGACTTAGGGCGTCTGCCACTACGTTCGCTTTACTCGGATGATAACGAATTTCGCATTTATAGTCACTGAGTAGCTCGACCCACCGTCGTTGTCTCATGTTGAGCTCTTTCTGATCGAATATGTGTTGTAAACTCTTGTGGTCAGTAAAGATAGTGCTTGTCGTTCCGTACAAGTAATGTCTCCAGATCTTCAGAGCAAGCACAACTGCCCCTAGTTCAAGATCATGGGTCATGTAGTTAACTTTGTGCGTTTTTAGCTGTCTCGAGGCGTAGGCGATGACCTTACCTCGCTGCATTAGAACACACCCGAGCCCTTGATTCGATGCATCGCAATAGACTACGAATTCTTCTGTCCCTTCGGGGAGAGATAGTATTGGTGCGGTGCACAAGGCTCGCTTGAGCATTTGGAATGCTCTTTCTTGTTTCTCTTCCCAGTCAAAGGCCACGCCTTTCTGGGTCAGGGTTGTAAGAGGTTTCGCTATTCGGGAGAAGTTCTGTATGAACCTGCGGTAGTAGCCAACGAGGCCTAGAAATTGACGAATTTATGTAGGCATCTTCGGTGCTGACCAGTTCTCAATGGCCTTAATTTTGGATGGGTCCACGTGGATTCCCTCTTCGCTTACCACGTGTCCTAAGAATTCGACTCTTCGGATCCAAAATTCGCATTTAGAGAACTTCGCATAGAGCTTCTCCGTTCGTAAAGTCCTTAGAACTTGTCGCAGGTGATCGCCATGCTCTTCCTTACTTCAGGAGTAGATCAGGATGTCGTCAATGAAAATGATGACGAACTGATCCAAGAAAGGTCGGCATACTCTATTCATCAGATCCATGAAAACTGCGGGCGCATTGGTCAATCCGAATGGCATCACCACGAGCTCGTAGTGTCCGTAACGAGTTCGGAAGGCTGTCTTCGTAACATCCTCCTCTAGCACTCGTAACTGGTGATATCCGGATCTCAGATCAATTTTGGAGAAGTAACTCGCCCCTTGCAGTTGGTCAAATAGATCGTCTATGCGAGGCAGTGGGTATCGATTCTTGACCGTCAGTTTGTTGAGTTCCCTGTAGTCGATACACAAACGGAATGATCCGTCTTTCTTCTTAACAAACAAGACCGGTGCTCCCCAAGGTGAGAAGCTTGGTCTTATGAAGCCCTTGCTGAGTAGCTCGTTAAGTTGACCAGATAGTTCCTGCATCTCTGCTGGTGCTAAACGGTAGGGCGACTTGGCTACTGGGGTAGCTCCTGGGACTAAGTCGATTCTGAACTCGACTTGTCGCTGCGGAGGTAATCCTGGTAGCTCTTCTGGGAAAATGTCGGGTAAGTCGCTCACTACTGGAATGTTCTTTAGTTCTTTCGTTTCGAAGCTCGTATCGACGACGTGAGCAAGAAATGCGTGGTATTCTTTACGCAGATATTTCTGTGCTTGAATACTTGATATAATACGGAGACTCGCACCAGGTTTGTCGCCGTAGACGATAAGAGTTTCGTTAGACGGCAGGTTTAGACGGACTGCTTTCTCGAAGCACATGATGTCGGCGCGATGAAGACTCAACCAATCCATGCCGATGATAACATTGAAGCTTTTAATCAAGACCGGCATAAGGTCGATTGGGAATGACTGGTTATCTAGAGTTAGGGTATAGCCTAAGTATATGCTATTTGTGTTTTCTATTTTTCCATTAGCCATTTCTACTGTGAATTGTTCTTTAAGTGCGTGTAGTTGTTGTTTAAGCATGCAAGCAAATTTATGGTTCACGAAGCTTCGCTCTGCTCCACTATCGAACTAAATGCATGCATAGGAGTTATCGAGGAGGAACGTACCAGTTACCACCGTCGGGTCAGCAACTGCTTCCCCATGGCCTATTTCCAGTACCATCCCTGCTCCGCCAGCATTCTTCGCTTTGGGGCAGTCCCTCTTGTAGTGGTCTGCTTCACCACATCCATAGCATGTCGGGCTCGCGCCAGAGCCGGGGACTTGGGCGATCGGCTGTGCCGGAGATTTACATAAACGGACTGTGTGTCCTTTCCTGTTGCAGTTAGAGCACTGCATTTCACACCAGGCGCCGTTGTGGTGGTAGTTGCATTTGTTGCATTTGCGCAAACTTCCGGCATATTGTCCCACCGGAGCAGTAGCAGCAGCAGTAGGGGTTATCGCGACATGCACTGCCATAATTTGCTGCTTTTTGGTAGCTCGCTGCTTCTTCTTCTTTTTGCCCCAGAGCTTCCGCTTAGTGTCAGCGGGTTTTGAGGGTTCTGAGACGGCTAGAGTTGTTTTTGTTGCAGGGGTTTTGACTCCATGGTCGATGAGTCGCTGTGCCAATCGCTTGGCACTGTCGAAGGTAGCGGGGTTTGATGACAGGACATTCCCCTGATACGGAGGCACCATCGCCCATATGTACCTCTCGATCTTTTTCCCCTCGGTGGGAACTATATTGGGGCAGAGGGCCACCAGTTCGCTGAACCTGGCGGTATAGGAGACTACGTCGGAGCCCTTCATGGTTAGGCTCCACAGCTCCTGCTCCAATTTCTGGATTTCGCCCCTCGGGCAGTATTCCTCAATCATGAGGTCCTTCATGGTTTCCCAACCCATGTCATTCGCCACCACGAGAGTTAGTGCCTTAACATGGCCGTTCCACCACGTCATGGCCTTTCCTTCAAAGGTGCATGCGGCATATTTGACTTTGCTCGTAGCAGGGCATGAACAAATTTCGAAGACCGATTCAGTCTTCTCGAACCATTGCGAGAGGGCAATGACTCTGTTGGTCCCATGAAAGGACTTTGGCTTGTAGTTGGTGAAATCCTTGTAGGAGCACTCTCTCGAGTGCACAGGGGTTTCAATCGGAATTGATTCAACAGGGGTTCCACCTCTGCTGGCATCAGAAGAGTGATACTGAGCCATGGCAGTTGCCACTGTTGCGGCTACGACAATATTCAGGGCTACAATATCGATGACCAGAGGAGGAGGAAGTGGAGGTGCAGGGTTATTCTTGGTAGATTTGCAAGGAGGCATCTTTCAGCTATAAGTTTAGAAAGATGAACAAAATGGTAAGAATCAATTGTAGGTAGGGTGAGAGTAACACATGGACTAATCAACTGAGCTATTCCAGCTACGATATCTATGCGAGAAAAGAGGTATAAGAATGTAGTATATAAGTAGCTTGTAGTAGCACAAAATACTCCTATAGTATTTTAAGTTGAGGGTCTACTGATCATCTTGTGGTATTGTTGGTAAGTTTTTAGACTTGCTAACATATCACAACCATTCTAGGGCATATGCTAATCACTCCTAGGACCAGCATAGTTGATCAGGCTATGCCATTCCGAGGACTGACCATACATCCCCGAGCTTACCTGTGATATTTAACAGTCGTAATACTTTTGTTCTTGTCATTGTGAAACTGATTTTAGTATGAATGCAGACTAGTATACTTAATTAAATATTTTAATATTTAAAGTACAGACTCTTGGTCAGAGTGTTTTAATCCCAAATGGGTTTATAGTTAGTATATCTTTTATGGGTTGATATACTTAATTCACTATAAACAATGCTCTGATACTAATCTGTCACACCCCAAAACCGAGAATGGCGGAAATGTTCTGGGGCGGATGACGTCATGTAAAGTATCACAACACAGTAAAAGTAAACAAGCAAACAACATCATCCATTGCATTAAATATATAATTTTAAGACAAGCGTGTTCTTAACAGTTATAGACACCAAAAATAATGTGAATTAAAATAATAAGATGAGTCTTGGATGCGCTCCATCTTCTTAAAAGCTGGCCTCGGTACCTGTCTACTGATGACCTAAGAATACAAGTTATTTTGAAAGAGTTTATCAGCATTAAGCTGGTGAGTTCATAAGTATTTTAGTGTCAGTGTTTGTATCAAAACGTTTGAACATCGTTTTAAACATAAGTTTGTAAGCATTGGTGATAAAAGTATGTAAATGTTTGTACATGGTTGTAAAAGTTTGAATCTCTTAGAAAAACCTATATTTTCTATTTAATAGTAGCCTTCTACCAAGGCGTAACTGTTTTGTACGTTCGTTTATCGTAAAAGTGTGTAATTTTCCCAAGTGTAACTATCATTAACCAAATATAGTTTGTACATTTATGTTTAAGTGAAATGATCACTAAATTTATATAAAGGATAAATTATTGTAGTACTGTAGTGTTGTATTATAGGAACTACTGCTGTACTAACTACCTTAAACCGGATTTATATTAATGTATCATGTGATTAATTGCATCATACTATTGACTGGTAACAACGACATACGAATGGTCGTAAAACGGAATGACGTTTGGCACCCGCAGACCTGCAGGTCTGGCTGTAGCTAGCAACAAGGTGTAGGATAGTCAATCCAGTATAGATCTATACGCAAACTCACGCTCTCCCTCCAAGATAATTCTGGCTACAACTCGGGCCATGACATTTAAGGCATGCTTCGATACAGTGGATCACAACTGTTAACATATTCATGTATATGTAATGTAATGTTACTTGTTCTAGTATCGTTGTATATGTTCTCTTCCTAGTATAGTTGTATATGTTCTTCTTCTAGTATAGTTGTATATGTTCTTTTCTAGTATAGTTGTATATGTTCTCATAGTAGTAAGTATTGACTCATGAATGAACTGACTCATTGATCTAGAAATTGTAGTAGTATGATCCTGTGTTACCCTGATGGTAACTTACTAATGATGTAACTAATACGCATGAATATGGAAGTAGTTTTATGTCTATATATGTACACTTGATATATAATTAATATTGAAACGACCTTCGGATGGCTACCCGAAATCCCACCAGACCACATCCAAATCGATGAAAAGGAAATAGGGTGGATGGCCTTCCTAAGCCCTTTAAACATTGCTTATATATTTATACATATATGGGCATGCAATTTATAAGAAGTATAACAAATTTTAAATAAAAGTATTTGATTTGTAAAGCAGTTTGAAGTAAAATAGTTTGATATACAGTTTGAACAGTAATAAAATCATTGGTTTTATAGTTATTAATCACATGTGATTGATGTAATAACTATAAGTATTTAACTTGTATTCCCCCCATAAAAGCATTTAAAACATTTAAAAGTATTTCAAAGGTTAATTAAAGGGGTATGAACTCACTTGTGGTGAGTGGATTGGATGGAGTGTCGGATACTGTTTTAGGTGGCAAATGGAGACTTGTACACACGTACGAGCCTAGTTATCATATAATGAACATATATATATATATATATATATATATATATATATATATATATATATATAATTAGCCAAATAATAACTAATAGATTAAGTTGGGACACTCTTGAACATGTAAGCACCTTGTATAGGTGTTATAAGTCTTAAGGGTTGCATCTAAGTTGTTGTGGGACAAGGCTAAAGGCGTTTAAAGTTCCCAAGGACCTTATATTTGTGTTTACTCTTCAATAAACTCCACACAAGGAGTTTACGGTCATAAACCCTTGAGTTTACGGCCATAAGCTCTCAAACATGTTGACATTATTTGTTTTGAAGTGTTACTTGATTTCTAGAATAAGTTCTACTTGGTGGTTTAATCCTTTGGGTGGTTTAAGGCATTAATACACTCCTTTTAGGAGTTTTCGGCCCAAAGACCATTTCCTTTGGAGTTTACTACCGTAAACTCTCATGGGATGGGTGTTTTTATGTTTTCAAGTCCCAAGCACATGTAGGATAGTTTCTAGGCATTTGTTTTAAGGCTAATGAAGGCCCTAGGCACACTTTGGTGCCCTTGATTGATGTTCACGGCCCAAGCACATTAATAGGGACGTAAAATCACTTTGGGAGGTGTATTTGATGTTTTAAAGTCCACAAATTAGCTAGGATTAAATTGACGTTAAAGTCCAAGGCTTTAGGAGTGATTAAAACACTCTTTGGCCCTTGATTTTTGAGTTCACGGTCGAAGAATTTCTTGGGCCGAGAACACCTAGATCTTGGTGTTTTTATTTGTTTTCTAGTCTTAAATACCTTTATAAATAAGCCTAAGTTCACTACTTATCATGGGGAAAAGACTAGGTAGCATTTAAGCCTCATATTGGAGTTTACTCTCCAAGAACGTTCTTGGGCGGTAAACTCCCGAATCTCATAGATTTGCTATGTAATCTAAGTTATTAAGCACATAATAAGCATTATAAGACAACTAGAGAAGTGTACTCATGATTTGGGATGAAAACCCAAAGATCCGTGAGAGAGAAAATGGCTTTTCTCTAGTTGGAAATGCGAATAATGAATGAATTTGGTTCAGAATTCTATTTATAGTCCAGATATATTTTTGGTAGAAAATATTTTTATTCTCGAAATGATTTCTAATATAACAGTGTGTTGGAATAACAGTGTTGCACAAAACCCTAGTGCATCCACTCTCCTGATATTTCCTGAAGTGTAAACCCTGAAGTACTCAAACTTATACGGAAAAGTCTGAAAATTAACTGTGACTGATATAACTTCTATTGAAGTGATATTGTTTATACAGAATGGAAATTTCGGGTTGTCACATCATATAAGCGGATGCATCCCTTTTCAAGTTTGATGACAGTAGATGCAGTAGTTTCATCAAACACCCAGTACTGCATGGTCCGTAGAGATCCATCTGGATGATTCTGAAGAATAGGAATCTGCTTTACTTGATCGGTAGCAGGCCACATCACACATCAAAGAGGTTGATTGGTTTTGGGATCAATTACACGTGGGTATATCTTAATGATTGACTCTGCAGTCTTCATTGAGGGAAAACCCTTGAGTACTTGATCCTCCAAAAATTTCTTGAACTGTGTAGCCCTGAGATTTTGAGATGGATTTGCAAAAGGAGCCTTTGATAACTCTAAAAGATCAACCCTGGTCCAGGAGTGAAAATCATGAGCATCTTTATACAACTCAGTGTTGCCACTCTTCCGTCTCACGATCCACATGTTTAGAGTGTGGTGAAATCCCCATGAAATGATCCCTGACCTATCACCATATACATTTTTAAAGCGATTCTCCCCAAGATCTGTAATTGTGATATTAGGTTGATCCCCAGGAGCATTTTGATCCGAGCTCCTTTTAAATAAAGGTTGACCCTTCTCAGCTGCTTTAGCCAATTTTGCACGTTTATGGGCCACAACACTTGGAGCTTGAGCTGGCTCCTCCTCAAATCTATCAACAACTTGAGATGTTTGAGAAGATGTTACAATGGGGTGAGCTTGGATGTGCATATTGACCCTAGACTCATCAGCGGATGTCTTGAACTTGTCACCAAATTCCTCTTCTAGATTTTTCTTCAAGTCAAAGTAACTTGAAGTGAGAAGATTAAAGTGCTCTTGGAGGTCAGAAATCTGCTTAATTTTCAAAGTTTTTTCCTTTTCAAGATCAGAAACTTGAATCTTCAGCTGTACATTTTCGCTCAAAAGCTCATTAACTTGGATATTGAGCTCAGTGTTCTTTTGATCAAGCACATTTACTCTCTTCTGAAGCTCATCAATGGCTGGATTATCTTCCCCTGAATGACCTTCTCTAAAAGAAACTCCTTTAGCTCTAGGAGAAGGCATTGAGCTTTGTTCCTGAGCTAGATGCAAGGCGATCCGTACAGAGGCAGCATCATGATTTGTCCTGGGAGGAGAAAATCCTACATGAGTAAAAGATCCACCAGCCTCAAAGGTGGTGCTAGGGCCTTCACTGAAAGGTTCTGTTGAGACAATTGCAGGAGTGGTTGTTGGTGTAATTGGGAGGCCTTGAGATAAACCAGAATCCAGAAATCCTTGCCTAGGATCACGTCTTCTTCTTTTTGAAGGAGGTTCTGAGGTCTGGATTGTTGCATCATCACTCTGAAGTGGTTCTGTGGTAGGTGAAACAATATCAAGGGGAGGAATCCCTGATACTGTCACCATGGGAGTTGTCATATCAACCACTTGTTTGGTAGTAAGAGGCGTTGACTCGAGAACGTCATCGGAGTCCCTTATCTGCGCCGTTGGATCAACAACATCATTGATATTGTCAAGTAGCGTGTTGAGATTGACATTTGACAAAAAAATCTTCATTACTTCCAAAGTTTGTCGGGATTTCATCCTTATTGAAACCCGAAAGATCAAGGTCTTCATATAGATTAGTCTCAGTCAAACTCTTTGAAGACCCCTCATTCTAGTCATTTTGAACTTGAGCTGATGTTAGATCATGTTCCTCTGCTACAGAGACATTTGGAGCAGCTGTCTCTTCTCTTTCTTCTTGATTTGACACAGTGATCACATCCTCTTCTGAAATCACCTTTTCTGAGGAAGTAGGCTCAGAGGATACTTTATCAGAGGATCCATGAGGCTCGAATGCCTCATTTAGCTCAGCAAATCTTCCGAACTTCACAAGCGGATACAACCCTTGGAAAAAGACCTTTCCCTTACGATTTTGCTTGATAATCCCAATAGTTTGAGGACCTAATGACTTCATATCTAAGGTTTCTCCCTACTTGACCATCTCAGGAAATTGACTGTTGATGAACAGTTGAATGAACCTGGGATACATCAAGACAGTATCCCGAGTTATGGCATTGATGTTGACCACGAACTCGTCCAGGATAAACCTCGAGAAGTTGAAGTCTATCCCTACAGCAAGAGAAATGATGGCTCCAGTGTTTCTTAGTGAGATCTCATCCACACCAGACCTCCTGCCAGAAATGCAGTTCATGAGCACATAAGCCAGGAATCTCTAGTATGGTGGCAGAAGCTTCTTCACAGTGGGAGGAGAGTTTCCTTCGTACCCCATCTTCTTGAGAATCTTCTGTGCATATTCAGTCCCGATCTTAGTGGGAAAACCAGGTAGATCATTAATCAGCAATGTTTCTCTAACGAATTGCTGAGTGATCACAATCTTCTATCCTTTGACAATTGCATCAATAGTAACTGCACCATTGTCATCTCTCTTCATCTTAGCAGTCTGCCAAAATTTCCTTATAATATTCTGATATACCACGGTATTCATAGTGATAGCAGAAGCTAGGCAACATTCTCTTAGCCCATGGATCATCGACCTGAAGTCTCCATGTGCAAATGGGGGATCTGCTGGTACAGTGGCCAAGTTGTGCATGTCTGCAAATCTTAAGTTAGCCATTTGATCTGCACTAAAACGAACCAAGTGAGAAAACAAATATATTAAAACAACTAAAGTTTCATGGTTCTCTTATTTAATTAACTTAATTTGGCCCCAAAATTAATTTTGACTAAAAGGAGTTTACGGTCAATTTTGGGTTTACGGCCGTAAACTCATGGCCGCAAACGGAGTTTACGACCGTAAACTCCTGGCCATAAGCTTCGGCCGTAAACGCCAATAGATCCTTTTTTTTGTTGGATTTTAGCCCTAAAATCCGTCAATTTGATGAACAAAATACATTCCCATGGTCGGTTATGATGTACCTTTGAGATTAACCGAGCAATTTCACAAAATGAGAGAATTTTTTTTGAGAGGAGAGAGGATGGAGAGAGTTTGCGGCCGGAAATAGAGAAATGAAGAGTGAAAAGGATTTCCAGCTGTAAAGCCCCTTTAAATACCCTTGACAATTTTACCTGTTGTCCACACAGTGTAAGGCACAGTCCAAATCCCGAATATTTTCAAAAATAAAACTTTTGAGGATTTAAATAAACTAAAAATAAAATAAAATAATTTCGAAAATTGAAAATTTTAAAATTTTGACAATTAAAAAAATAAAATTAAATTAAAAATAAAATAAGACTGAATTTAGCTTAAAGTAATTTTGTGACACTGGGATCAAAGTTGTTTGACAACCTTAGTCCACTTGTCAGTACCTCTACCTTCATGTCCATGTCTGATCGATCGCCGGTATTGTGGTCCACTTAAACACGAAGAATTTGTGATGAGTCAGGACAGACTAATAATGACAAGACATTTTGATCCTATATTCTTAAATAAATTTCCTAGGGACCATTTATCTGACGACGACCAGGGATATTGTTGTCCACCTAAATTGAGCAGCGAGATCTACATACAATCTGTTAGTGTTTAGTTTTAATTGTACTAGAACATGTTTTCCGCTTCCTGATAGGCTCCAGTAATCAAGGACTTCCAGAATACTCCTTACATCGGGTGAGCAGACAATTATTAGGAGAAAATATAGATTTAGAATGCATATGCTATACACCCAGGTCAGATCTCTTCCAATCATGCAGAGGGTGAAACATATGACTAACTAAAGTTTTAGAGGGATTGAGAAAAAGAATGATGCATATACTGTGTACTAGGTCGGATTGTAAGTCACGCAAAAGAGACAGTATGTGGCTAACAGATAGAAAGAATTTCATAGAAAGAAGATGTAGAGAGATAGAGTTGTATATGTTACAGTCCAGGTCGGATCTTTCAATCACGCAGAGGAGGCAACATATGACTAATAGACAAACTGAAAGAAAATAACCTTCTACAGACCTAACTTATCATAATTCCCCAGTCACCCCATCAATACCGGAATTAAGGACAAAATCCTCACATCGAGAAAAAGTTGATCCACAGTTCTAGATACGGGTTCTTTTAATGTGACCAGTAGATTCCCATGTATATCTCCCTGCTTAACCTATCCGAGCGTCGTATTGTCAGGCTAAATAGATCTAACTAGTTCAAGATTTGTCAAGACCTTGAATTCCTTAAGTTCAACTCTTCCTAGTCAAGCCCATTTAGAATCTTTCGTGCCTACCAGCGCATCGAACACAGAGTGTAGACAATTTAATTTTGGTACTTTACGTAGATTCAGATTGCCTGTTATCACTTGATAATATCACTTCCCAACACAACACCTACAAGCAAAACTATTAGAAACATATTTTTGATTTTCTGATTTTTTAATGTTTTTGGATGTTTGAATTTTTGAATTTTTTTTTGTTTTGGTTTTTGTTTATTTCTCCCCCTAAATTTGTGCATGGGTGAGAATAAAATCACTAAAATGCGCAAATTTAAACTAATCTAACCAAAAATAAAAGAAAAGATAAGAAGTAAAAGATAAAAATAAATAAAAATAAAAATTAATCCTCAAAACAAATCATTTTCAAAAATACCACTAGCACATCGAATCGAGCTTTGTTAAAAAGCTTGGTGAACAGATCCGCCACATTATTAGTAGTGGGAACTTGTTCCAGCCGGACGAGCGAACGTTCATAACAATCTCTGATAAAATGAATTTTGATATCAATGTGCTTCGTTTTGCAATGTTGGATAGGATTTTTAGCAATTTGAATCGTAGCCTCATTATCACAGTAGATAGGGGTTTCTAGATAATTCAAACCGTAATCCAACAGCTGATGTTGGATCCAAATAACTTGAGAGCAACAAGCAGATGTCGCAATGTATTTCACTTCTGCTATTGAGGTTGAGACGGTGTGTTGCTTCTTGCACTGCCACGACACCAGCCTATCTCCAAGGTCAATATTGACACCCTCCCGAAGTAGATTTGCTGTCAAGCTCACAGGCTCCATAATTACTGTCAGCAAAAGCATATAAATTAAATTCAAAATTTTTCGGATACCAAAAACCCAATTTTGGGTTGGCTTTGATATACCGAAAAATTCTTTTGACAACAATAAGATGTGCAAATTTAGGATTAGCCTGATAACGTGCGCATTGACAAACTGCAAACATGATGTATGGACGGCTTGTAGTAAGATACATCAACAATCCAATCATCGATATGTAGTGTGTCTGATCTACGGATTCGCCATCAGTATCTGGAGTCAGCAGGGGTCTTTCGGCCATCGTCGTCGCTGCAGGTTTTGCGTCTTGAAACTCGAACTTCTCAAGAATATCCTCCACATACTTAGCTTGATGTAGTAGAATTCCGGTTGAACTTTGTTTGACTTGAAGCCCTGGAAACATGGGCATCTCACCTAATGAACTCAACTCAAACCTCTTTTTCATCATTCCTTCAAACTCTTTGCATAGCTGTGGACTGGTAGACCCAAAGATAATGTCATCAACATAGATCTGGACTAGAATCAGATCATTACCAACATGCTTGATGAATAAAGTTTGATCGATAGTGCTACAAGAGTATCCATGCTCGAGCAAGTGCTTTGCAAGGGTCGCATACCACGCTCGAGGAGCTTAATGTAACCCATACAATGCCTTGTCTAACTTGTAGACATGATTAGGGAACTTCGAGTTAACGAACCTAGGGGGCTGATCAATGTAGATTTCTTCCTTCACCTTGCCATACAAGAAGGTTGTCTTGACGTCCATTTGGTAAACCGTGAAGTTCATGTAGGAAGCATATGCAAGAAAGATACGAATAGCCTCCAAGTGAGCTACTAGAGCATAAACCTCAGTATAATCAAGACCCTCGACTTGTCGAAACCCGCAAACCACCAATCTTGCTTTATTTCACACTATAACTCCAGAATCATCCTGCTGGTTTCGATAGATCCAACGTGTGTCAAGAGACTTTTTTCCCTTTAATAAATCAACCAATTTCCAAACCCCGTGCTTTTCGAATTGATTTAGCTCTTCATGCATAACATCTACCCAGCTAGGCTCATTCAGAGCCATTTCAACATTCTTGGGCTCTATTTGAGAGATGGAGCAAGAATAGAGACATGTATTGACATTTCCACTCTGACTTCTGGTTTTAACTCCATCCCCCAGCTCACCAATGATGTGTCGATCGGATGATCGCGTTGAATCTTGAGGGTATCTCCTGGATGATATCATTAAGTGAGACGGGAAGATTGTGAATATTGACACCTCCATCATTTGCTGATTATTCCATATTAGATGAATCTGCTACAAACTCAATAGCAATGTCTTCAGGAAAGAGTAGTTCCATAAAGGTTGAAGTGACATCGGAAGCATCTCTAGACATGAACTCTCTTTCAACAGGAGTAAGAGGTGTAGCATCAGCATCAGGAGTATCATTCTGAACTAGAGATTTTGGACTATCAGGTAGTACAGATGACTCCCCCTCAGGTGAAGCAGAGGACTCCCCCTCAGATGGTGAAGAGGATACCATTGGAGGTCTGTAGACAACTTCTTCGTCTTCGTCTTCAGAAACAATCTTCGAACCAGAGGAAGACCCAGATGAACTATCCGAAGACACATTTATAGACTTGAAGAGCGATGTGTAATCAAATAACCAATCCGGACCCACTCGTGCATCCGTTTCATTCTCCTCCAACCAGCGCACATCATAGGATTCCATAATCTGCTTCATCTTCTTATTGTATACCCTATATGCGGTGCGTGCAACATACCCTACAAAGTAACAATCATCGGCTTTGACATTAAACTTTGGGTTGGAATCTAGGTGAAGAAGGGTGCAAGGGCAGCCAAATACATGGAAATGACTGACTGATGGCTTGTGACCATATAGAATCTCATACGGTGTCTTCATCTTAGATTTGTTGATCAACACATGATTCTGAACGTAGCAAGCAGTGTTAATAGCCTTGACCCAAAAGAAAATGGGTAACTTGGAGTCACACAACATCGTCCTTGCAGCGTCTTTTAAAGTTATGTGTCTCCTTTCAGCAACGCCATTTTGTTGAGGTGTGTGAGCGGAGCTGTATTGACGCATAATCCACTTTTCTACACAAAAATAATCTAGAATAGAATTCTTGAACTCTATTTTGTTGTCGGTACGAAGCGCCTTCACCCGATTGTTGGTTTGGTTCTCAATCAACACTATGAACTTATTTATCAGATCCGCAACCCCAACTTTGTTGGATAAGAAGAAAACCCATGTAAAACGAGAGAAGTCATCAATCACAACCAGACAGTACGAACTTCTGTTGATGCTTAGGGGGTTGACCCGACCAAATAAGTCCATATGTAATAACTGGAGCACCTGACTGATCGAGTTAACCTGTTTTGGCAGGTGTGGTTTTCTATGATGTTTACCCTGGGCACATGACACACACTTCTCAAAAGTTATAAAATCTTTGACATGTAAACCACGAACCATCTCATTTTTCGGAAGATGATTTAGGTTTTTTGCGTTAGCATGACCGAGTCTTCGGTGCCATAGCATTGCGTTTTGTTTTGAGACCTTCGAAAAGAGGCAAGTGACTTGCTCGGGAATGTTGTTGTTCGTATCAATAATGTAAGAATTTCCATCCCTCTTAGATTTGACTAGAATCCACTTTTCCGGGATGACAATGCTTGGCTTGAGAATCATACACTCCTTGTCGGTGAAATGTGTAGAATAAACTTTGTCGCACCCCATTTGTAACGGTTCCCCTCTGAGTGATCTTTCCACCTTCTCCGCCCGCAAAGGAAACATATCCCCCATTAAAAGATTGAAAGTTGTTCAGTTGGGAGATGTCTCCTGTCATATGTCGGGAGCAGCCCCTGTCGACGTACCAAGGTCTGAAGACATTCGTCCGCAACTGTCCCTACAAAATGGGCGGGATCATTCAGATTTGGGAACCCAGGTGATTACATTCCCGGGTTAGCCCTTCACTTTCTCAGATTTATCATTATTTACAATCTTTTCAGAGGATGTTGATGATGGATTGGAATTTATTTTGGGCATCCATTGGTAATTAGGTTTCCTAACAGTCACCGATGGTTTTGAAATAGGTTTCTTATCAGTTTGCATTGAGCACTTGGGTTTTCTACCAGAAGTGGTTGAAGACCAGAGCTGGTCCTTGACGAAACCGATCTTGGCGGAGCCTTGTTCGGTTTTGGCAAACTGTTTGGGACTTTGTTATGAAAAGCCTTTTTATTCTTTTGAAAGACTGTCCTTTTTCTACTACGATCATCCTTCAAATAATCATTCCAAGAATGAGCTCTAGAGGACTTTCTAGTTAAAGACCTTCCTCTAAATTCGTTCTCTCCTCTTTATGACGTATAATGTACAAACATTCTATTTGGACAATTCCTAGCTATATGACCACCAATACCACAATTAAAACAAATCTGTTTGTTATTATTAAAACCTATACTGCCTTTTTCAGATTTATTTTCCATACCGACACCCTTAATTTTCTCACATGAACATGAACAAGAAGCAGTTTGTGAGATAAGTGGGGGTGTATCAGATGGAGTGACTTGTGGAAATGGTGAGTTTTTATTAATATCATGACAAACATAAGAATTATCAAACATCTCATCAAACACTTCAAAACAACTTAAACCAATATCGGCTGGTGCAGAAAAATCACAAAAACATTGTCACTTTTAACATCAGAACTAATAAAGTCTTTATTTGAAACTAAAACTTCAATTTCAGACTCAGTTTTATTATCAGAAACTGTGACATCCCCAAAATCACGGCCAGAAAAGACCGGTTTGTTTATGCTTTGTTTAAAAATCAGAGTTACATTTTAAATGAAAGTGTTGCGCAATTTGTCCCAAAACAAAAATATGATAAAGATTTATCAAAAGCATTTCCATAGAAATGTATTTCATTAAAAGACTCGGGATGTTATGTTCGTACAGATCAGAAGCATAAACAGTACAATATAAGCCTTACTACATTATTTCATATCTACAGGCCTATATCCGTAATCCCTCGTCCAAAACATCACACCTGTGCTCATGCGCCACTACCTGTAATACATAAAACTGAGTGGGTCAGGCTTGGGAGCCTGGTGAGCACATAGGGTTTTCAGCCCACAATAAATAAGTTTATTAATTTCATCGATCAACAATAACCCGATTACCCGTTCCTGTTATCCTCACTTTACGTCCCTAAACACCTATCATAAGGGACCTAGCCTAAGGATCATCATCGGGACGGACACTACTGCTAAGGGGATTCCTCAGCAATAAATGTCCTAAAGGAAACCATGTGGGGGATGGAGTACACCGGTGAACATATCGTTCACAAACACCTACAGGTTGCGAGCCTGCTAGTGTTCCACTGTACTGTCTAGAAGAGTCCGTGGTCGTCATCCATACTCCGCTAGATGACAGAATCAACAACATCAACATCGAGGCCTCTCATCATTTTATCACACATCACCTATTGCATCTACCCATGTTTTACCCCAACATTTTCGTAGATATAAAATACATATACAGTTTAAATCATTGAAAACATGTATAACAACGTTCATCTAGCATAGATAGCAAGTATTCAGATAATATGCACACATAGCACGTAATTTATATAAAATACTTCATATCTATGTGTAAGTTGAAAGTAACTATGCACTCACTTGTTAAGGTGATGATTCCAAAATCGGGCAGCGCTTGCTTCTAACGATTCTATTTTCCTTCGACGAAACCTAACATTATTATCGCTAAATTTTAGTCTAATATTTACCGTGACCAACTATTAGTCTTAGTATTATTATTATTATATAAGCGTTAAACAATATTTTCCAACCACTATGTACAGACAGGGGCCAGACATAAAACACCGGAGGGCAGGACCATTTTGGCATATAGCACTTCTGAAATCAAACAACCCTATGCGGCCCTTTAAACCAGATTCCCCGTACCGCAAGTAGTTAAAAAAAATATTATAACCACACTTATATAAGTTATAATAATAGCTCAAATATTTATTATAAGTTCATAATAACAATACTAATTTTAAATATTAGCTATATTAAAATAAGGTAAGCATAACTTACTTACAAGGGGGTTTTAGCTAGGAGTCGGGCTCTGCAGGGGCAGAACTTCGTCGCTGAATCTTTCTAAGAAAGATTCGTGCAGCGCTTCAGTGCTCACCTTACTATACTAAGCTACAGAAAGAGAAGTCGAATCACGAAGGACCGAAATGCTCGGGGGATAAGGAGAGAAAGACTCTTGAATCAAGAGAATGGTGCAAGAAATATGAGAGCCCAAGGCTCTTATTTATACTAATTGAATTTTCAAAAACTACCCTCCATAATTACTTAATGACCTTTTAGTTATCTAAACAACTAAACACCCCTCTATAATACTATTATAAATGGATTTAATGATATTTGTACTAAACTAATGTCGAAAGAACTCAACATTAGTCTTATAATGACCGCATCGTCGATACCTTTCTAATGATATATACATATGTATATATATATGTGTACGTATACATGATTTATACTTTATTTTAATACGTAAATATGCTATTATAATTTGTAACTCGTTCATACGAACTCCGTTTTTGACGTTCTTTATATCCACGCGTAGGTGAAGACGTACTCTACAACTTTTGTTTAGACTCCGCTGGCTAATTTTGACTTTATTTTTAAAGTTATATTTTTAACAAGCCGGGACAGGATTGGTCTGTTTAAAATCTCATAACTTCTTCATATGAAGTCAGATTTGGGCGTTCTTTTTATCGATGTTCTTAGTTTAACATATTCTACGACTTTCGTTTAGATCACTAAGGCTAAATCTCGCTCTATCGTAAATTCACTATTCACGCTTCCCGGTATCGTGCCGGTTCTGTCGTGAAACTTCGACGGGTCATAACTTCTTCGTTATAACTCGGATTTCAGCGTTCCTTATATGCACGGAAACCTTGATACATATTCTACAACTTTATGTAGAGATATCGGGATTATCTCACACTTTAATTTTGACGCTCATTTTTATTCTTTATTAATTATACATTTATAATTAAATAATAAACACATATAATTCACATAATACTCAAATATTTCATCTTTATTACTTCAAAAAGAGTTACAAGAGTTGACCTAGACTATTACATTGAAAAAAATGCTTAGCCCTGAAACCCGGGCGTTACAGAAACAGATCCTTCAACTTCGTGCTTTGACTGATTTAAGGATTGATCTGCATGGGAAGTAGAAACGTTAGTACTTTCAACATTAATAACTCCTCCTGAAACAAAACATGTTGGTTTTCCATAAACCATGAAAGATTCATTGGCAATCTCCTCATCAGAGACAAGGTGATATTGATAATTGTGATTGAAAGGAGGAGGCACTTTATCGTATCCTAAACCCTTTTTCTGGTTTTGTTTAAACTACAGGCAATGGTCAATCATGTTGGCAACTACCTCACTTGATACATCATACTTTTTAAAATCAAAGTTTGCAGTATCAAATTTATTTTTTATTGTATCAAGCTCAACAATTAACTCAACATTCTATCTCTTGATATAATCATAGTTTTCACATTTATTACTGTACTCTTCCTGAAGTCTCCTAAAGTCCTTTATTTTTGTCTCTAATTGGGCCTTTAGAGGTTTTTGTCCTTTTCTAAGTTGGTAACCCTCATATCTAAGGCCCTCTACTTCTCTACGTAAAGATTCTATTTCGTTACGAAGAATTTTAACGTAATCGATACAAGCTTGAGAGCTAGAAGGCAAACTTGCCTCATTTTTCTTCAGTTCAGAAGTAGAAGATACCATCAACGCAAACTGAAGCTCCATCATCTTTTCTTCAGCTGCAACACTCTCCACGGAGGCTTCATCCTTTACTTGGGCCAGGTGAGCATTTTCAGGTTTTGAAATGTTCAAGGCCTGAATATGGTCCTCCCAGTCAAATGACTGAGCAACCATAGCCTTCTTGCTGTTGACTTGAGCACCTCCCTGATTGTTTCCCACTACAACCATTGTCATGTCATTGTTTAATCTTCTATCCAGCTTCGGGCACTCACAAGCAAAATGACCCGGCTCGTGACAGTTGAAACAACGCAACTTCCCTTTGTTAAACCCTACCTTTTTATCAGCTTTCATGCCCCAATTGTTCTTCCCAGTCTTCTTGTCAAACTACTTAGCCCTGAATACTACCATAGCTATCTGCCATATGATGTCCATTTCTTCCACATCTTCTGGATGAATCTGATCCAGATCAGCAAATGACAACTGAGGTGGAAGCTCTCCAGCAATAAGAGCATTATAGCAGTTCACAAGTCCTATGGCAAAGGCAATATTGTCATCACATTCCTTTGTGTTTGAGGAAGAGGCCATAGCCGGTACATTAGAGGAGGGAGCAGCTTGAGGAGTGACATGCAGCTGGTTTTGCGAGTGAGACATGGATGACGTAGCAGTAATTGTTTGGATCTGAGGCTGTTGAATAGCAAATGCTTGACTTGAGGAAGGAATGACTGATGAAAGAGCATTGTTAGAGGAAATCCCGAGGTTTACAGTCGAATAGGAATTCAAATGATTTATCTCCCACTGTTTATCATCAATATCACATGCCTTGATGATAGCCATTGTTTCAGTAAGAGTGAGACAATTTAAATCCTTGGTCTTCTTAATGACAACTACATTCATATCCCATGACTTTGGAAGAGCATTCAATAGCTTTTTGTTTATCTCTTACTTGGTCAAAAAGATCCCATAAATGTTCATCTCAGTGGTGAGAGTTGAATCGCTGCAGCTATGCCTCCAGGGTTTCTCCGGGAATATAGTTGAACATATTAAACCTTTCACACAACATATCCTGGTGGCTTTCCTTCATGTATTCGTTACCTTCATATACCTCAATCAAAGCTTCCCACAAATCTTAGGCTGAAGTATACTCTCTGAAAACTTGAGTTATATCAGGAGATAAAGCCATGGTCAGAGTGGCCAAAGCCCTTTCCTGTTCTTCCACATTCTCAAAATCTTCATCTGTATAGTTTTCAACTGCTTTGTCAACTACTTGCCCAACAACATTGGTGGTAATTCTGATAGGATTCTTGATGATGCTTCTCCAAATCTTCAAGTCCTTCATTTTAATATACTTTTCAATCCAGTATTTCCATTCAGGAAAACCATCTGCAGACAGTAGTCTTGGAATGCGTGTAGTTGTGCCCTTGAGTTTACGGTCGGGTGTTTATGGTTGGGGAGTTTACGGTCGGGCAGTTTACGGTTAATTCTGATAGGATTCTTGATGATGCTTCTCCAAATCTTGAAGTCCTTCATTTTAATATACTTTTCAATCCAGTATTTCCATTCAGGAAAACCATCTGCAGACAGCAGTCTTGGAATGCGTGTAGTTGTGCCCATGAGTTTACGGTCGGGTGTTTTTGGTTGGGGTGGTTACGGTCGGGCAGTTTACGGTCAAGAAGATGCACTGATTATGGTCCAAGAACACAGTGTAAAGCTATTAAATGTTCTTGAGTTTACGGCCGTAAACAGGGTTTACGGTCGTAGTGTTTTGGTAGTAAACTCCTTGAAATCTTAGTAAACGCAAGTTTAATGCAGATTTAACCCGTTTAGCAATGAAAACACCAAACCTTAATCTCGAACAGTGAGGAATATGAGTTTAAATGACTGAAAACTTGATTCAATGATGATTTGACACTGGTCTTGCTCTGATACCAATTTTAAGGTCCTGAAACAGATCTTCACCAATGATCAAGCAATCACACAATCAAATAGAATAAGAATCGGAGTAGAAGCAGAATTGAAACAAGCTTGCACACGCTTATATTACTTACAACATCTGGTACAACTTATTCTCTACAGTCGTGAACTCTTGTGACAGCAAGAACAAATAATGACCTAAACAACCCCTATATATAGTGGACAGGCGAAATATCCCAAGTCGGAAGCAAGATGTGACAACGTTAATTTCCGGTCAAGTCAAAGGCAACTAAAGTCAACAAGTCAAACCGATCGACTCAACAAACGCTCGTGTACTAGGGCTTACGTTATGTAGTTACTAAACAACTCGCTATTCTAAGGAGAGATCATAAATCGAAAGTTCGTACATCTAGATTTCCTTAACCTAAAACTATGGAAAGTAACGAACCAAACCGATAAAACATTGTTGCATACTCATTGGGAGTGTGTAAGATCCTTAAACATGACATAATGGGGCTTACGGACCTTGCGTTGCGAAGCCGGACACTCACAATTGTCACACATGAAACCTCTCTCCATCGTTTTCACTCTATCTCTTTGTATGAGAAACCTCTCCAAGAATGAGAAATCTCTCCCAAATCTCTCATTGTATGAGAAATCTCTCCAAGAATATGGAATCTCACCCAAATATCTCTCCATATGTGAAATCTCTCCCAAATCTCTCTTTGTATGAGAAACCTCTCCAAGAATGTGAAATCTCTCCCAAATCTCTCTTTGTATGAGAAATCTCTCCAAGAATGTGGAATCTCTCCCAAATCTCTATCCATATGTGAAACCTCTCCCAAATCTCTATTTGTATGAGAAATCTCTCCAAGAATGTGGAATCTCTCCCAAATCTCTCTCCATATGTGAAATCTCTCCAAAATCTCTCTTTGTATGAGAAATCTCTCCAAGATTGTAAATCTCTCCAAAATCTCTCTCCGGATCTCTCTCAAACTTTTTATGCGCTTTTGGGGCATTCCGACACTCGACTTGGTGAAAAACCACTCGAAAATGGAAGATTCATTGGAAATAAGCCTCTTAGGGCCGAAGCCTCTCTATAGGGGCCATACCCTTCTAGTATCGAGGTCAAAGGGGGAGGACCAGAGTCCCCATGAGTAGCCATCCGAAGCCACAGCCAAGGAGACCGTAGTCAACGGGCCGCAGCAAGCCGACCGCAGTCAGCGAGCCGCAGCAAGCCGACCGCAACCAGCGAGCCGCAGCGCCGAATCCGGAACCAAGGCCCCCCTACAGCGAGCTTCTCTTCGGACCGCAGTCCCTTCCCTTCAGATTCACTTCAGCGACCAAGCCCTCCCTCCGGTTCTAAAGCTGCTGAGACCGAGGCCCCTTCCTGACTTCGGATTCCACCATTTTTCACCCGGTTTTCGATCATTTCTTCGTTTTAAGTCCGTTTTTAATTATTTTAAGGCGGGATTTTCTCCAGAAATCATGTTTTAACATATAAGACCCTAAATATTCATAATTTAATCATTTTTTTAGGAAAATATTTATTTAAGAATAAAATCTAGTGGGTGAATATTTAAGGTGGAGTGTTGACTTATCTTTGATTTATGACACAAGCAACCATCACACCCACTCCAACACTAACCAACACACCTCCCCACCATCCCTAGTCACTTCATAGTCCTCTGCCACTCAATTTTCAGCCTCTCCCATGTTTTAGAGCTGGAACAACTCTCTCTCTCTCTCTCTCTCTCTCTCTCCTCATTCTCACTCACTTATCTCATTTCTACCAAAGATCAAACCCACTTTTCTCTCAAATTCTCTCCCTCAAATTCGAGATTCAAGGGCTGATCATCAAGTTTTCTCTCATT
This sequence comes from Lactuca serriola, assembly GCF_051521515.1. Classification (NCBI taxonomy): domain Eukaryota; kingdom Viridiplantae; phylum Streptophyta; class Magnoliopsida; order Asterales; family Asteraceae; genus Lactuca; species Lactuca serriola. The sequence continues at coordinate 121,745,225 of NC_136416.1, forward strand.
TGTGGTAAGATTTATCACCTTTCTCCTGATTAATACATTTCCTTGCACTCAAATCACTGATTCTTACACAAATTTCCATCATAAATTGTTCTAGATTCTTGAATCTTCAAGCAATCTTCAAGTGTTCTTGAGTTGAACACTTCTCATCTCCAACACTCATCTTCTGAAATCATATAAGGTGAGTTCATACCCCCTACATTTTCATGTTTTCTCAAGTTTTTAGGGGGGGGGGGGGGAATACAAGTTAAAACACCAAGAACATAACTAAATTTTTCTAACAGCTTTCATCAGAAAAGTTATGCTCCATTCACGGATTGTTTTGGACAACTTAAACATTTTTGTTTTCAAAACTGTTTTAGGTGTAAGTATTTCCAGTTCTTCGCTTTAAAATTACTACTTGCACATCTCCATACGAGTTTTCTACAATTTATGGTGATTTTTACAAAACTGCCTATCATTTCAAACACCAATCCGGACCAGTCTGTGATTATGGACTTTTTCAACCAAGTTTGAGTCCATTAAAAATCATGATAAAAATTATGAGTAAACTAGCCACATTTTGGGAACTCTTAGAATTTACGGATTTAGTTTTCGACTTTGTATTATGTTGAGCAAAGTGTATGACAATAAGTTTTAAATATTGAATGTGTTTCCTTGTTAGTTTATCATCATAAACTGAAACCTAGTCATTCATGATAAGAATATTCATTTATTTAGAAACGTATATTAAGCTATAAAAAGCATAGCTTATGAATTGATAACACAAATGCGTTTTCATAAAAGAGTTCTTATACATTACAAACGTTTTGGATAAACTATAATAGGTATGGTTTATGTTTCCATTAACACAAAAAACACATTTCGGAAGGTTTTATTCCCACAAAAAAAGGTTTCACACTCACGCACACCACACGTAAACTTTTTAACCTAAATTGTGAGACAATCTCTTCCCGTACGTCCGAGTGCGGGATCTAAATTCATGTTAGTTATAATCAGATTCTGCTGGAGGGAGAACGTGATAGTTGTGTATAGATCTATATTGGGTTTGGCACCCCACACCTGAGCTGCATGCAACAGCTAGACCGGCAGGTCTGTGGTAACAAGTGTCATTTTAGTTTCGCGATGCCTAAGAAACGTCGTGGCAGGTTCATTCAGTCATTAGTATGGTTATAGCGGCTCACATAGGGATTTAACAACATAAAGTTTACGGGGATTTTCATAAATCAAAAGGGGTTTTATGTCGATTTAAAATCACTTTTTATATCAATAATTACAGATATTATGGTATATTTCCAGTCTTGGTATTTAAGACTACACATCATTCATTACGGGATTTTTCTCAAATCAGAAAGGGTTTTACGCCAATTTAAAACCACATTTATATCTTTAAGTATGACAAATACTTGTTCATTTTCGGTCCTGGTATTTAGCACCACATAACTTTTATAAGGAAAATATTGTATTTTTCTTGGTAACATACATCTCTTTACAAGATCGATTTTCAAACTCTTACTTTCAAAAGCTTATGAACTCACCAACCTTTGTGTTGACACTTTTCAAAACTACTTATTCTCAGGAATTCAGTGTAACAGGAAATCAACAGTGTTTTGTGGATGGGACGATAAATCGTTAAACAGTTCATTTTGTATCATAATGTAATTGATTTGAATCATGTAAACATATACTTTGGTGTAACTGTTTCAATTATATTTATGATGGTTGTATTTACTTTGAGCACTATTATACACGTTGTTGTGATACTATACATGAAGTCCTCCACCCCCGGACGTTTCTGCCATCCTTGGTTTGGGGGTGTGACAAATTGGTATCAGAGCATTGTTTATAGTGAACTAAGTATATCGAACCACATAAGATATACAAACTATAAATGCATTAGGACTAAAGTCTCTGATTTAAAGTTTTTTTTTTAAAAAAAAACAATTATACTTTTAGAAATAAATAATTTCTTATCAAAGGTATACATGCATGCATACATGCTAAGGTCAGCATCATTCTAGAACAAAACAAAAGTAATGATTGTTGGATATCACAGGTAAGCTCGGGGATGTATCGTTAGTCTTGGGAGTGGCATAGCCTGATCAGCTATGCTGGTCCAAGGAGTGATTAGCACATGCCCAAGAATGGTTGTGATATTGCAACAAGTCTAAAAACTTACCAACACTACCGCAATGAGAACATTAGAACCAAACATAAAATTTAAAATACTATAGGAGTATTTTGTAATATCATAACTTATATGAAAACTAAATACATCCTTAATAATAGGTCTATAGTCACTAAGTGGATACTCTAAGGTTATATATAACTTAGAAATCATAGACTTAGAATTTGTGGTCATTGCCTTACTTCCTTTTCCTTGTTTGGATGTGGACCTAGGGTAGGATCACTTATTCGAAGGTCTATCATATCTTGTTATATGTAATTAGTATGCACTATGTCATTATAGAAGTAACTAATAAGGATCACCCCTATAAGTAATTAATTATAGAGTTAGACGCCTAGTAATTATCTCTTCCACTCTTATTCTCGCACGTACAACATAGTAAGATCATACTTACCGGACGACCCCTACTTTCCCAATCCGAACCCGAGGAATGGTGAATGGTTATGAGGAGAATCAGAAGCGTAACCGGAGGTAATCAATCCTCCATGCATAGCAAGGGTTTCCGTGAACCGTTTCGACTACATCGAACCTGTGCCCCGTTGGGAACCATGATCGAGGGTTGAATGTCGACAGCAATGACAGCAACCACCATGTGGAGATCAACGAGGGTACTATGACCTCAACCACGGGGGACCGACTGACAGAGCCCTCCTGACGAAAACCCGGCGGATCGCGAACATCGAGGATTAAAACAGGTAGACTACAACCCGAGTTCGGAAACTACGCGCTACTACAGACCCTACTGTCCCACGTACCCGAGACTCGGAAGGAGACTACTATTTCGGAGACCAACTCTCTATTTAGGACCTTATCGCCACTCGGGAAGAGGCAAGAGAGTAACGGGATAGACACACGGCATTCAAAGAGAGGAGGATTGCAACCAAGCATCGATTGACAGAGCTACAAGGTGCATCGACTTTGCCTCAAGCATCGCAAGGGACGGATCATCGTAGGTAGAGTTCACACCGCTCATGAGACCTTGTAAATTAGGTTCGTGAGTATGCGTTGGTGCTACTCTATTCTAGGCGTAAGCATGACACTGTGATTTAAGCGGTCATACTAAACGAGAGATCTAGTTGCTATCAAAACTTTTCCCTACAACAGTTTGGAGTAAACCTACATCTAGGTCAAAATTTTCGCTGAAACCATAATTACTAGAGTCATATTAACAAGATGGGCTTAGGATATACCTAACCGACTCGAAGGTCTATTTAGCCTTAATTATATAACTAAGCATACATCAATTGGTCATAATAAGGACCAAGCTTGGGTCAAGTTACAAGGTTTCACTTGGATACTGAACTACTAAAAATTCATGGGTTTACCATATAAAGACTCTCGTTATGAACTGTTTTCAGAACACCCTTAACAACCGAAATACGTGATAAATTGAACTAAGATCGATAAACTTAGTTAGAAAACTCGCGACGTATAGCCATTCTAAAGACTCGTTACCGTCTCTCCCCTTAACCCTTATGATTGAGGGGATGCTTTCTTCGTAGACCTATAAGGTGCGATCTTTCCAGCACTAATACACTGGATCCCATCAAAACCCCTCAGCTAAGTGTGTTTGGACAAAACATGATCCTAATATGAGTAAAGCTTAACGCTCGCACGAAACCTACTTATACCCACTGCCATAAATCCGTCTCAGGAACGTTAGCAGAAACACTAGGAATAGTACAGTAATGTGCAAGAATTTATATATGTGAATATAAATCGTAAGGATGCACTTGAGATAATTATTTCCACTCACGAAGTCGTTTTTCATCGTGAAACATAGCTATGTCTTCACCAAGAGGCAACCAACCAACTAGCAAGGTGCCAACCCTGCAAATAGACTCTGCTACTTTTCAGGCTGCAGTCACGGCAGCCGTAACAACCGTCATGGTGCAATTCAATGCTAACAACGCCAGCAGAGATGTAAGCGGTACCGACAATACAGATTGTGGTAACAATCAGGAACACCAACGGGTGTCCGCCAACGAAAATACCTCAGGCCACAAACCTACGAACAAGAAGCGGAAGTTTTGGAACAAAAGGGAGCACAACCAATCTCAAAGATCTAGTAAAGGACAACAACCCATGGCCACCCCTACAATTACGACAGCGGTCACAACACATGCCTCGACACTAGCCACAGGGTTTGCCACCCAAACGCCGGCCAGACCATATAAGGGATAACTCCCAAAGTGTAACCAATGTGGTTACCATCACACAGGAGCTTGCCGAATTTTACATTGTAACAACTACATCAGGAAAGGACATACCGTCCGTTTCTGTAAGGCCCCGACCCAGCATCTCCCTTCAATCACCGGCACCAAGGTAGGCCCAGTATGCTACTTATGCAGTGAAACGGGACACTTCAAGAGAGAGTGTCCAACCAAGAAGAATGACGGAGGAGCAGGAGGAGTGTGATGAACACACCAGCAGAAGCAGCAGGGAACCATATTAGGACTTTTGTAATGTTTCCAACGACAAAAACGTTTAAGTACCATATGTTTGTAATGAATTTGGTATGCTTGCTAAATTCACCATCTTTCTAAAAGTAGTTAAAATACTCTCTCATTGAAATCAAACCAAAGACATTCATATATGACCTTAGGATCATTACCTGTAAGATGTGATGACTTTGTACATACATCGGGGTTAATTATAATCAAAATATTGAAGTCTTGAAACAAATAATTCCATCCTGGCTCTTAGTCCATGTCTAGTAGTAGGAATTGAGTGGGGCCACCCACTCGACGATTTCACCAACATCAAATTACATACGACGTTCATATACCGCTCGATTGTAGGGAGACCTGTCCGGGATCATGATATCAAGTATCATTACTAGTTATCGAAACACATGTTATCTAAAGAGATACTGTTGTCACCATTCAATTTCGATTGGTATAGTCCTCATCTTCCCAGTTTAACGACTACGAAAGGACCCTTCACCTAACCCATCGAATGTCGAAACCTTCGTCTCTCATAAACATCCAGCACGAACCTCCGGGTCATCTCTCGATGTGAAACCCCCAAAACACGCACCAGAGGAGTGTTATACCTCCCGAAACCTTATCACAAGTATTTCCAAGAGACCTTTCGGGAATGTCATGCATACAATAGACAAGGTTCAAGCACAGAATCTTGGGACGGATACGGTTAGTCTACCACTACTACGTGTATACGCGAGGATAATGTATAATTAAGATTCTACGGGCATTGGATGTGTGATTCCGCCCTATTTCCTGTTCCATGTCTGGTTGTGGACTTGGGGCAGATTCACCCATCCAACTGTCTTGCAAATCTTAAGCACATACGACCTATATGTGCAAGTTAATGATAGATGGACCAGGTACGAGTCCTGCCATGAGCTTCAGGCCAAGGTTGCCCAGGAGGACGAGTGAATATCCTACCATCCGAAAACATCTAGTTGCAAAAACCAAACCCACATGCTTCCTACCGAGCTACAAGAACTGTCAGGACAAACCTATCGAACTAATCAACAATGGAATTAAAGAACCAAGCCCCTCACCATGGAGAGCTCCGATATTTTTCTTCAAATAGAAAGGCAAATTGCTCGTAGATCCATCGACCTCTAAGGCCCCAACAATATCTCCAGTAGAAACCTTTACTATCTACCTCGCATAGACGAATAGGCCGACCAACCGCAAGGAACGAGGTACCCTTCAGGAATTTGACCAAGATCCGAATATCACCAGTCGCGAGTATTGAAGAAGGATGTCCGAGGACAATCCTCCAAATTCGATGCAAATGCTGCAAGTCCATAGTGATACCCCTCGGATAGGACCAACCCGCTCGCAGCCTTCAGGAACTTAATGAATAGGGTACGCCATTCTTACTAGGATCAGTTCATCATTGTCCTTCAAAATGACTTCCTTATCTATCCTAGTAGTAAGAAGAGAACCAAAAAAAACAGCTACAACATACCGTGGGAACAATTTGATCAGAGAAGCCTTACCTGAAGTTCTATAGATACGAGTTTTGGAATTGAAGAGTCCAATTCCTAAGACACACTATTATTGATGTGGAAATTCTTGAGGACCCTTTAAATTAATCAAAACCGTTGAGAAACTCTGACCCGGAAGGGAGCAACCTTTTTTTGGGAAGAGAAGCAAGAGAGGGAAACCTTTAGAACTCTAGAGTAAGAGACCAAATTCCTCTGGAATCCTCACTCTGGGAAGGCTTAGTACGCTTCGGGAAGCGTGGAAAGCTAAGACCCAGGATAATTAGGCCCTTCGAGATTCTTTTCAGAATATGCCCTATAACTCGCTACTTCAATCTACTCCCGCGAGCTTGATAAAGTACATTCTACCGGACACGTCTCGAACTTGTAGAAGTATCTATCCGACGAGACTCTTGTAATCCCCATTGACAAGATCGGTTTTCACAAGACCCTCACCTTCGTGGAAGAACCGTAGTGACCATGGACCGAAAGGTCAAGCAGACGAAGCAACACAGCTTCCTATTAGTGAAGGTTCACTGGAATACTAACCAAGGACCTGGATTCACTTAGGAGCTCGAGAATCAGTCGATTAGGAAGTATCCCCACTTCTTGGCTTGATTATTCATGCCTACTCCTTGCCTAAATTCAAATTTTGGGATGAAATTCCCTCTAACGGGGGGATGATGTGACAACCGTCAATTTCCGGTCAAGTCAAAGTCAACTAAAGTCAACAAGTCAAACCGATCGACTCAACTAACCCTCGTGTACTAGGGCTTACGTTATGTAATTACTAAACAACTCGCTATTCTAAGGAGAGATCATAAATCGAAAGTTCGTACATCTAGATTTCCTTAACCTAAAACTGTGGAAAGTAACGAACCAAACCAATAAAACATTGTTGCATACTCATTGGGAGTGTGTAAAATCCTTAAACATGACATAATGGGGCTTACGGACCTTGCGTTGCGAAGCCGGACACTCACAATTGTCACACATGAAACCTCTCTCCATCGTTTTCACTCTATCCCTTTATATGAGAAACCTCTCCAAGAATGTGAAATCTCTCCCAATTCTCTCTTTGTATGAGAAATCTCTCCAAGAATGTAGAATCTCTCCCAAATCTCTCTCCATATGTGAAATCTCTCCTAAATCTCTCTTTGTATGAGAAACCTCTCCAAGAATCTGAAATCTCTCCCAAATCTCTCTTTGTATGAGAAATCTCTCCAAGAATGTGGAATCTCTCCCAAACCTCTCTCCATATGTGAAATCTCTCCCAAATCTCTCATTGTATGAGAAATCTCTCCAAGAATGTGGAATCTCTCCTAAATTTCTCTCCATATGTTAAATCTCTCCCAAATCTCTCTTTGTATGAGAAATCTCTCCAAGATTGTAAAATCTCTCCAAAATCTCTCTTTGAATCTCTCTCAAACTTTTTATGCACTTTTGGGGCATTCCGACACTCTACTTGGTGAAAAACCACTCGAAAAGGGAAAATTCATTGGAAATAAGCCTCTTAGGGTCGAAGCCTCTCTATAGGGGCCATACCCTTCTAGAACCGAGGTCAAAGGGGGAGGACCGGAGTCCCCATGAGTAGCCATCTGAAGCCACAGGCAAGGAGACCGTAGTCAGCGAGCCGCAGCAAGCCGACCGCAGTCAGCGAGCCGCAGCAAGCCGACCGCAGCCAGCGAGCCGCAGCGCCGAATCCAGAACCAAGGCCCCCCGCAGCGAGCTTCTCTTCGGACCGCAGTCCCTTCCCTTCGGATTCACTTCAGCGACCAAGCCATCCCTCCGGTTCTAAAGCTACTGAGACCGAGACCCCCCTCCTGACATCGGATTTCACCATTTTTCACCCGGTTTTCGATCATTTCTCCGTTTTAAGCCCGTTTTTAACTATTTTAACGCGGGATTTTCTCCAGAAATCATATTTTAACATATAAGACCCCAAATATTCATAATTTAATCATTTTTTTATGAAAATATTTATTTAAGAATAAAATCTAGTGAGTGAATATTTAAAGTGGAGTGTTGACTTATCTTTGATTTATGACACAAGCAACCACCACACCCACTCAAAGACTAACCCACACACCTCCCCACCATCCCTAGTCACTTCATAGTCCTCTCCCACTCAATTTTCAGCCTCTCCCACATTTTAGAGCTGGAACAACTCTCTCACACACTCTCTCTCTCTCTCTCCTCATTCTCACTCACTTCTCTCATTTCTACCAAAGATCAACCCCACTTTTTTCTCAAATTCTCTCCCTCAAATTCAAGATTCAAGGGCTGATCATCAAGTTTTCTCTCATTTTTGGTAAGATTTATCACCTTTCTCATGATTAATACATTTCCTTGTACTTATATCATTGATTCTTACACAAATTTCCATCATAAATTGTGCTAGATTCTTAGATCTTCAAGTAATCTTCAAGTGTTCTTGAGTTGAACACTTCTCATCTCCAACACTCATCTTCTGAAATCACATAAATTGAGTTCATACCCCCTACATTTTCATGTTTTCTCAAGTTTTTAGGGGGGGGGGGGTGGGGGGAATACAAGTTAAAACACCAAGAACATAACTAAATTTTTCTAACAGCTTTCATCAGAAAAGTTAGGCTCCATTCACGGACTGTTTTGGACAACTTAAACATTTTTGTTTTCAAAAATGTTTTAGTTGTAAGTAGTTCCATTTCTTAGATTTAAAATGACTACTTGCACATCTCCATACGATTTTTCTACAATTTATGGTGATTTTTACAAAACTTCCTATCATATTAAACATCAATCCGGACCAGTCTGTGATTATGGACTTTTTCACCCAAGTTTGAGGCCATTAAAAATCATGATAAAAATTATGAGTAAACTAGACACATTTTGGGAACTCTTAGAATTTACGGATTTAGTTTTCGACTTCGTATGCTTTTTCTACGACTTTTCTAAAACAGCGTAGAAAGGTTAATAATTAGTTAACAGCTTATAACTTTAATAACAGTTTGTATTATGTTGAGAAAAGTGTATAACAATAAGTTTTTAATATTGAATGTGTTTCCTTGTTAGTTTATCATCATAAACTGAAACCTAGTCATTCATGATAAGAATATTCATTTATTTAGAAACGTATATTAAGCTATAAAAAGCATAGCTTATGAATTGATAACACAAATGTGTTTTCATAAAAGAGTTCTTATACATTACAAACGTTTTGGATAAACTATAATAGGTATGGTTTATGTTTCCATTAACACAAAAAACACATTTCGGAAGGTTTTATTCCCACAAAAAAAGGTTTCACACTCACGCACACCACACGTAAACTTTTTAACCTAAATTGTGAGACAATCTCTTTCCGTACGTCCGTGTGTGGGATCTAAATTCCTGGTAGTTATAATCAGAGTCTCCTTGAGGGAGAACGTGATAGTTGTGTATAGATCTATATTGGGTTTGACACCCCACACCTGAACTGCGTGCAATAGCTAGACCGGCAGGTCTGTGGTGACAAGTGTCATTTTAGTTTCGCGACGCCTGAGAAACGTCGTGGCAGGTTCATTCAGTCATTAGTGTGGTTATACTAGCTCACATAGGGATTTAACAACATAAAGTTTACGGGTATTTTCAAAATCAAAAGGGGTTTTATGTCGATTTAAAACCACTTTTTATATCAATAATTACAGATATTATGGTATATTTTTCAGTCTTGGTATTTAAGACTACACATCATTCATTACGGGATTTTTCTCAAATCAGAAAGGGTTTTACGCCAATTTAAAACCACATTTATATCTTTAAGTATGACAAATACTTGTTCATTTTCGGTCCTGGTATTTAGCACCACATAACTTTTATAAGGAAAATATTGTATTTTTCTTGGTAACATACATCTCTTTACAAGATCGATTTTCAAACTCTTACTGTCAAAAGCTTATGAACTCACCAACCTTTGTGTTGACACTTTTCAAAACTACTTATTCTCAAGAATTCATTGTAACAGGAAATCAACAGTGTTTTGTGGATGGGACGATAAATCGTTAAACAGTTCATTTTGTATCATAATGTAATTGATTTGAATCATGTAAACATATACTTTGGTGTAACTTTTTCAATTATATTTATGAGGGTTGTATTTACTTTGAGCACTATTATACACGTTGTTGTGATACTATACATGAAGTCCTCCACCCCCGGACGTTTCCGCCATCCTTGGTTTGGGGGTGTGACACAAGAGTTCCAGGGAGTAAAGTGTAAATTAATTCAGCGACTCGACGAGTAGGTCCTCTTACTCGCCGAGTCTGAGCGGGATTTTGTTACGGGTTAAGTGGCCAACTCGCTAAGTCAACAGATGGACTCGACGAGTTCGTTCTGAAATGAGAAAACCCTAATCCCGGAAGTTGTGCCCTATATAAAGCACATTATAGCCACCCTCAGCCTCTTTACAGCCCATTTGAGTTCCAAAAACCCTAATTAATGTGTGTGAGCCTCCATTGTTAAAGTTTGAGTTTGGAAGAAGAATTTAAGAGGAGAAAGTTAGAAGATCAAGAGTCTAGCATCGGGAGATCATTATAGATCCGAAATCTACTCCTTCTTGGGCACATTTATGAGGTAACAAGCCGTTACCTTGAGTTTTCTCCTTCTAGATCCATTCTTCCTTGTTGTTTTGGGAATTTTAGCTTGATTGGAATCCGTTTCGGGTTTAAAGGCTAGATCTGAAGTTGCAACTTCAGATCTAGGTTAATATTGAGCTATAAAAGCTTAAAGCATTAGCCATAGGGTTTGATTTAGAGTATCTTTGTCCTAAAAACCTCCTTATAGCTTGATTGGAGCTTGTTGAGTCTTGCATGCACGTAAAGTTGGAAAATTTACGTGTGAATCTGGCCCTAGGAGTCCATATCTATGTATTGGAAGCAATGAAATGGCCTGAAATCGTCTGAATGAAGATGTCACGTTTGGACTCGGCGATTTGGAAGAACAACTCGGCGAGTCTGTTGATGATTGCCTTGGACTCAGCGAGTCTGTTCTTGGACTCGGTGAGTTTGGCCGTGGAACCCTAACCTTTTTCTGGTTAAGCATCGAATCGGTGAGTTGAGGGACGACTCGGTGAGTTAAGTAGGATGTGACTCTGAGATTATTGGACCCGACGAGTCTTGGGGCGACTCGGCGAGTTGAGTCGTATTATGGGAGTTTCTGAGGATACGAACTCGACGAGTCAACGGGTTGACTCGTCGAGTAGGGTCAACTAGGAAGGTTGACTTTGACTGAGGACTTTGACTTTGACCAAGGGTTGACCAGCTTGACTTCCAAGGGTATTTTGGTAATTATTGGTAATTATTGGATTTGGTTAATTGGTAGAGTTCAGTTGTGGAGTTCGTGTCGATGGTCGGAGTAGCGTGATCTTATCTCTTCAGTCAGCTATAGCAGGTGAGTTATCCTCACTATATCACCAGGGTCTAAGGCACCAAGGTCGACCCTTTATTGGATGGGAATCCGGGTAGTTCTTTGTTGTGTTATTGCTTTGCTATGTCTGTATCCTGGTAGTTAGGATGGTATATGTTTGAGACCTGGTTAACGTTAGTATCCTGGTATATAGGATGATGTTATGTTAGTGACCGGTTAGGTCGGTATCCTGGTTAGGATGTTGCTATGTTATGTGATCTGCTAGATCGGTTGATTAGTTGTGAATTGTTATATGATTATATGTTTATGTGCACATAGTTGTGGGACTAGGGTTGGGTTGCGGCGGGTCCTGCTTTTTGCTGTAGGCCAACATACCCAGGTCGAACCGGTTAGACAGAAGGCCCGACAAGCGGTCCGGATAGGCTGAAGGCCCCAAGAGGGCGGACCAGACGTGTCGAGGCTCGGAGAGTGGACCAGACAGACTGAAGGCCTGATACGGGTGGACCGGCCATACTGCAGACTCAGAGAGAGAGTGGACCGGGTGGACTGAAGGCCTGGTGTAGGCGGACCAGTCACACTGTAGACTCGATATGCATGATTGTTCCGTTTATGATATGATATGTGTATGGTATTGTGGTTGGTATTTTGGGGGTAACTCACTAAGCTTCCAGGCTTACAGTTCAATGTTTTGTTTCTGGCAGTTCAAGAGATCATGCCAAGGCGAAGGCGTGATCGTACCGCTCCTCATGTTTTATGATTTATGTGATATGGTTCTAGGGAATACTCTGATGTTAAAACTATTTTGAAAACGAATGTACAAACTTAATGGTTTTTCAATGAATTAAAATGTTTTAATTTGGCTCGAATTTTATGGGTGTTACAAGTTGGTATCAGAGCCTTGGTTTGAGTGAATTGGAGGAACATTCGTGTGAATCCAGTCTCAAATCAAGGAGAGTTTTCAAAGTGAAATTAAAATGGTTTTCAAAAAATGAGTATAGGAGGATGCGGAGGTACGATCATCCAGAGCCAGTAAGTAGACCCCAAAATACCATACAAGTTAATTGATTATGTCATATGTTAGAACAGTATGCTAGTACTAGGCTAGGGATCTTCAGGTATTTGCATGATAGAATTGCCTGATTATATGATGCCTGCTAGCCTAGGGTTTCCTTGTATGAAATTGACATCATTACTGTAGTTATTTAGTGTATGCATCACGACCATATATAATTAAGATCTCATAGCCTGAGAATGTTTGATTTGTCCTTATGTTCTGTTCTTGTTTGATTGGGAGCTTAGGGTAGGATTGGATATTCAAAAGTCTATGGGGTCCAATGTTATGTATGGCTAGCATACACTAGTGTTGCAGGGTTGGTGGAAATTTCATGGATGGGTGGGTTGCGTGAGACCAGTAGGTCGGTTATGGGATTGTGGTGCTCCTCTAGGAGTGGGGATCGAGTGTTTGTTATGTATATGCTATTGATATGGTGTTATGGTAATACTTGATAAAATACGGGTAGGTGTGGAAGGTAGTATGGGCCCGTACTACTGAAAGCACAGGACCCATACGCGTATCAAGGAAGTCACAACCCCTAGGGTTTTGTTGGGAGCTAGCTCTCGAGATTATTATAAGGAATGCCTAATATTCTTGTGGTGTATTTTCAGTATGGCGATTATGAGACGTCTCGGGGTAGGATCCGGTTCGGGATCGGGATCAGGAGAGGGTGGTCAGGATGGACCAGGACTACCCGAGGTCATTGCTCAGATGTGTACGGACGAGTTGGATGCCAGGATTTGTGAGATCCTGCATGATGAGGTTGTTGTTATATTCTGAGCTGAGATGTCGGAGATGTTTGGGTCGATCAAGACCGCCATGGTTGAGTACTTTGATGAGCGTTGTGCAGCTCTGACTGAGGCGGCTGTCGCGGCAGCTACAACGGCTGTAACAGCGGCAGGGGGAGGAGCCGGTCGAGGGTTTCAGTATCGGGACTTCAAAAATACGAAGCCCCTTACTTTTGATGGAGTTCAGAATCCAATCATTGCTATGAGATGGTTGTCAGACGTGGAGGGTTGTTTCTTCATGTGTTCATTCCCTACGGATCAGAGGGTGAGGTGTGATCTTAACCTTTTGAGGCTCAGGGTGAAGGATTGGTGGAGGTTGACTATGAGATCTTATTCGGATGCGCAGCGGGCTGCAGTTACTTGGGATCAATTCCGGGAGATGTTCAGCACTCGTTATGTTCCATGGGTTGAGAGAGAGAGAGAGAGAGAGGTTGGATCAGGAGTTCCTATGGTTGAAGCAGGATTCAGATTCGGTGACAGAGATCACCAGGATGTTCACTGAGAGGGCAATGTTTTGCCAGAGTTTGCTTCGGATCAGGCTCAGATGTCCCGATATCTGAGTATGCTCAAGAGGGACATCTGGCAGTTTCTATCCACGCAGAGGTGTGATACCTTGTTAGAGCTATAAGAGGCCGTCAGGCAGCGTGATTTAGAGATGGATTTGCAGTTACCAGAGCGGAGGCTGGCCCCGGTGCAGTCACAACTGGTGCCGAAACGGTTGAATACTGTTGACCCTAGGATTGGAGGTCAGATCAGTCACACTTGTGAGAAGTGTGGGAAGCATCATGCCGGAGTTTGTAGGCCCGGTGGTGCGTGTCGCAAGTGTGGGAAAGAGGGGCATTATGTGAGGGATTGTTGACAGTCGGTCGCGACTCAGGATATGTGGATTTGTTATCATTGTTATCAAGTTGGACACTTGAGGGTCAACTGTCCACAGCTTGTTTCCAGATCGGTGCAGGTTCCAGCACCGTCTTCTATGAGGATTACTGGCGGGGGTCAGGGTGGAGAGGAGCCTCCGAGGGCTCAGGGGCACGCTTTTTAGCTCACAACAGAGGAGGTCAGGGCAGAGCCGAATGCGGTTGCGGGTATGTTTTCGTTTCGTTGTTGTCTGGTTATCTGCTTATTTATGTAGTGTTGTATTTTATTCGCCGTTCTGCGTGTTTCATGGTTTGGTTGGGAGTGTTAGTAACTAGAAGTTGTAAGCAGTTAGCATCCAAGGGATTGATGGTCAGAATTTGGTTGTATGGTCTTGTTGTCGGGCATAGCAATTGCGATTTGAGAAGTGTTCAGCAGAGAGTCGAAATCCCTTAGAGTTTGTGTTGTGTGATGCCGGGAAGTGATTTTGGTGGAGGTTGCTAGTTTCAGAGGAAATCAGTTCATAGATAAGAGGAGTATGTTGAGTAGGGATGATTGATTTATGCCGGTTTAGTCATCGATGGTTGGTAGTCAGTGCTCTAAGTGGGGAGAATTGGAAAATTCTCAGGAGGATCGACAAGCATTAGAGGTTGATTAGCTGTTTGGGATTCAACAGTGTTTCAGTTAGCCAAGAGTGTGGGCTGGTATGAGTAAGTGACAGGCAAATGGGGCGGGGTACAGACCAAGGTTTTCGGAAAAGGTGATTGGTTTTTGTGAGGCCTAGGATTAGGCCGAGATCTGAGTAGATGGAATAGAGTTAGAGTTCGGAACCCCTAGCGGGCTAAAACAGTATGTACGAGAGAGATTCCTAGGAAGGATAGTTCAGGATGATGTAGGATAGTTTGAGCGGTCTGGGGAGACTGTCACAACTAGAAATTTTGTGTCTTGTAATCACTACACTCAAGTAAAATGTAGAATCCAAAAACTTAAAAGCATGTATGATACTTACTCTATGACAACAGAATTTCAATCAAATACACCATACAAGTGCTACAAATAGTCAATAAGCAATTGGAAACCCTAGAGGTTCTTGTTAAGTCCACTTTGGACTAGGACTTCCTTATTGGACCCATTAGGCCAATAAGCCTCCAATTTGACTATCATGAGATTAGAACCTTTAAATGGGCTCTAATTGGACCCACATTTATTTATTTCAACATTTAGGGCCATATTGGCCCAAGAATGAAATAAATTAAATATTATGAATCATAATTAACTCAAACTAGCCCAACAAAGTGTAAAAATCATATTATATTTTTGTTTGGGCCAAAAATGATCCAAACTAACTATAATATAGGCTTAGGGGCATTAAAGCCCAATGATCTCCTTCCCTTCCAAATTCTCGGCCCAAAGCCCAAATCCAAGAAGAAAGGAGTTGACCTAATCCTTGCCACCTCACTTATATCCCACATATCTCCATGCATGGACCAACATGCATCTAGGATTGTCAACTCACCTCTCTCTCGTCTCTTCTTCTTGACTTTGGCCGAAAGCACCCACACACACACACACTTCATCACTTTTCACACATCAAACACTCTCAAAAACACCTTCACCTCTCTTCACTAAATTTCCGAAGATTCAAGGGCATTTCAAGGAGATTTTTCACAAGATTCACCATCCAAGGTAAGGTTATACTTAAATCTATGATCTAAGTTCCTTGATCTATCAAAAATCTCTTCCTAATCCATGCAAAAATCATGATCTTGCATCCTAGAAACACCTCAAGGCCAAGACCTTCATCCAGGTGTGCTAGGGGCCGAAAATCACCTCATTTTCTTACATCTTTTCTCCAAAACCGAAACCACACCCAAAGGTGAGCTTCATACCCCCTATTTTTCGGTTTTTACAAGGTTTTTGGGGGGGGGGGGGGAATACAAGCAAATGTGTAGATCTATGAGTATATGTATGCTTTGTATGATTTCTATGCTTATATATATGTTTATATGTGATTATGGTGTTGAAACTAGTCAAAAAGCCCTTAAAATCGAGATTTGCATTAGGATGTATGAAACAAGTGTTAAACATATTATTACACACAAATCATTTCTAGAGAAATAACCAACTTGGTTAACATGAACTCATTGGGCTAAAAATCCCATTTTTGGACTCAAAATGCTAAAAATAGGAAGTTAAAGGGCCCAAAGTGTCAAAATACAAATTCTGATGGATGAAATGAGTCAAAACAGTTTCATTAAGGTATTTTCTGGAAATGTTCTCTTTAGAAGGATTAAAATGTAAATTTTTAAGCATAATGGGCCAAAAATGAATTTTTCGGCCCAATAAAGCCCAATATGCGAGATTTTCAAATTAGAGGGGCTGAAACTGTGATTTTCTGTAAAACAGGGGACTACTAGTGCTCCAAGTCGATTTCAAGGGTTAGAAATGCTTTTCATATTTAAAAGGGACCAAAAATACAAAAAATTTCTATTTTGGGCCAAAAGTGTAAAAACTGCGAAATTGAGGGTTCTAGCCGAGAAAATTTTCATTTGGTGGACTAAAACTGTTTTCCAAATAATCTTTGAGCTGAAAAATAACTTTTCTATAAGTTTTGATACTAAAGTGTCAAGAAAATGGTTTGAGGACTAAAATAGAATTTTATTTTATACAAAGGGTTAAATGTGTAAATTATCCAAAAGAAAGGGGCTGAAATAAAGACACATCCTAATGTTTTAAATAATAAATCCGTCATGAAGAAATATTAGCATCTCGACTATCGGCAAATTATAATACACCTTCAACACCAAAACTCATTATCAAACGAATTGATTCGGTCTCGAATCAATAATGAATCCGAAATTACTAACACGACGAAACTTCAATACACACACGGAAAATTCGGGAAGTCAATACACACGTGAGAATACACCAGACGTCGATACACCGTCTTTGGGCCCAAAAGTTTCAAATCATGTTTGTTGGGCCTAGCTAGCCCAATGGCGTGATCTTTAGGCCCTAAGGAAACTCGCTTACATGTAGTTGGGTCTTATATGATCTAATTTCGTGTAAAAGGACTTTTACAGGCTTTGTGTTGTTGGACCCCAAGGGCCTTCTAGTGCTGCTAGTAATGTCAAGAATACACCAAATGCGAGTCGGACTAAGGGTCCTTCGCATTCACAATGGCCTTGAACGACGTAGGGAAATACTGGGGTTTCGCACCCTCTTCTTTTCCCCTCGGTTGTGGGGCTACATGAGTCCGGGTGGTTGGGTTAAGTGAATAGTGCAAACGACGCCTAAGGGATCGTTTGTACGGTTGTCAACTGGTCGTTTTCATTAATGTACGTTTACAACAATTCACAATCCAAAACTAATCCAACGTCTCCGGAGCTCAACGAATACACCTGTCGTAACGAAGAAACAAAACATAAATTATTTAATGCAAAGTATTAGGAAAACGTCGGGTTTTCCTAGGGTTTTCAATTAATACACCTACGAATTAAATACCGAGTTTTACAAATCGTACTCTTACATTTATAGAAACAAACAAGCATACTTACGGATCTTCACACTTTTCATACTAAGTTCTTTTCAGAAAATATCGGATTTTCTGGTGATTTTCAAAACAATACAAACCACTATATTTCAAACATTACTTATGAACTCACCAACATTTCATATGTTGACGTTTTTTTCAAAATACTTGTATTTTCAGGTAACAGGTAAACCGAAGGGAAAAATGTACTCAGTGATGTCTTGTTGTTTGTTTAACTAGTATTGAACAATCTACTTTTGAGAATGTAATGTTTTGAAACTATGTACTGAATGTAAACGCAACCAGTTGTAATATTCCAATGCTTGGTAATGTATGTTGTTATGTTTCATGTATATTTATTGTGATGGTATTCAATTGAGTCACAATAGCCCTCGGACGTTTCCGTCGTCTGGTTCAGGGGTGTGACAGGTTGGTATCAGAGCATTGTTTATAGTGAACGAGCATATCGAACCATACATTGATATGCAACTATAAACCAAAAGAGGGACTAACATAACTCTGAACAAAACAAGTAAAATACAACAATAAAACACCTTTGCTTGCATTAGGGATAAGGAACATAACGTCGAACTAAACAAAATAATGCTAGTATCTCGGTTAATTCAGGACTGTTCTTAGTGGTACCAAGGAATGGATGTAGCCTGATCAACTACATTCTCTCCAAAGTATAACTAACACACGTTCTGATGAGATCGGGATAGCTAGGGAACCTAAAACTATACCCCTTATCACCAAAAAGAGAACGCCTGCTTATTCTGTACAATAGTTGTAGCATCCTAGGAATAATGTTAGCATGTTTACATACTCACACAGACAACATGGCTGGCTTTCATCACCCCGGAGATCCCTATTTCCCTAATCAGGGGAATAGTGGATGGTTAGAGGAAGAGCCTGAGGAAGACCCCGAGGAAGAATCGGACGCAGAACCGGAAGCGGGAGTCGAGGGCGAGCCTGCCGAACCCGAAGAAGACAAAGAGAACTTCGAAGAGGAACCCGATGACAGCGAAGGGGGTGATTCGGACGCAGAGTCCGAAGTCATCAACCCCCCTTACCCGATCAGGGTGCCTGCTTACCGTGTGGGCCCCACTGGTCCTACCCCTCCTTGGGGTATTGATCTTTGGAGATGGAGCAGACAGCAGGGACAACGACCCCCGTTCGGCATGTCGCGCGAGTTCTTTGACCTGAGGGACGGAGGACCGGCCGACCGAGCCCTACCGGTCATGGTGAGACGATTAAGGAACACCGGCGATCTTGCTCAGGGCACTGCTGATCAAGTACGCCAGCTGTGGACTAGGGTCGAGCGTGCGGAACAGGAGACACGTGACGTTCTTCAGGAATTTCACATGAGGCAGGTAAGGTGGGAGCATCCACATCCTCAGCACCACCACCACCGGACGCGGATCGTCGCGGTTAGGGATAGACTTATCTTAGTAGGTCATTGGGAACTATGCTATGTACCCCGACTCTATGTTTAAGTGACTACACTACTCATAGAGCCGTTATGTTGTCAAACTAGTGTCACTCATGTATGCTCTTACGAGCAAATTTTTCATATATCAAATGCGGATAATATTAGTAAACTTTTACGTGCCTTGTTATGATATTACAAATTGCTATGTGTTGAGAAATCTATGATTGTATGTTGAATGATAGGAATGTTTTAGTACGTACATTACACCTAGTCAGTAGGGTCACAACCTTCCAGAAACCCCAAACACTCAACATCTTTCCATTTCATGACAGAAAGATGCCTCGCCGACCTACTCGCGGAAACCCTGGACCAACCCCACCCAAACTTGACTCCACTGCATTCCAGGCAGCCGTGTCTGCTGCGGTCACCGCAGCTATGGCACAACTCCATCAGGGGAATAACGGAGGAGGAAACGGGCAAGGGGCAGGGAGTTCGAACAACGGAATGAATCAAGGACCTACTAAAACATGTACCTACAAGGACTTTACAAATGCCAAACCACAAACTTTTAACGACACTGGAGGAGTGATCACTCTGAAGTGATGGATCGAGAAGGTGGAATCGGTATTCGAGATATGTGATTGTCCTGAGTAGATGAAAGTGAAGTTCGCGGCCTGCACCTTTGTCGATCAAGCGCTCACCTGGTGGAACGGACATGTGGAAGCCATGACACTCCCTGTAGCCAACTCCATGCCGTGGGCGGAGATGAAAGAAATGTTGATGGCTGAATACTACCCACGAGGGGAGATTCAGAAAATGGAGCAAGAGCTGTGGAACCTCGCTGTGCAGAATGCGAATATCGATGCCTACATATCGAGATTTAGTGAATTGTCTCTGTTGTGCCCGGGTATGATCACCTCAGAAAGAAAGAAGATTGAGCGATTCATCTGGGGACTAACACCACCAATTCAAGGAATGTGATAGCTGCAAACCCCGAAACATTTGACAGTGCAAAAAGATTGGCAAAGAAGTTGTATGACCATAACAACAAGAAGGGTGAGAAGCCGGCGGAGGCTGAAGGAAAGAAGGAAGGTGATGGCAAGAAGAGGAAGAACAATAAGAGGAAGGGGCGTCAGGGCCCTGAGACCTCTAAAAAGCAGCAGACAGTGGTAGTTAACGCTGTCACCGCACCGGTTCCAGCCACACCACATGCTCCAGCCTCAGCTGCTTCAAATGCTCCCAGACCTTATTCCGGTAATCTTCCCAAGTGCAACAAATGCGGTTTCCATCACAATGGCGAATGCAAGGAGTTACAGTGCACCAGTTGTAACCGAAGGGGACACACGGCGAAGTACTGCAGGACTTACCCTCCCCAGAACCAACAACAGGGAAACAGCAACCACAACAACAATCGCAACAACAACAACGTCACCACCGGCGGCAACAATGCAGGGCCTAGCCACACCTGCTAGGGGTGTGGGAGGACTGGGCATTTCCGTCGAGACTGCCCTAACAACAACAATCCAGGAAACGGAGGAACAGGAAGGATGCTGACTATGGGTCAGGGAGAGGCGATTCAGGACCCCGCTGTTGTTACCGGTACGTTTCCCCTAAACCACACTTATGCATGCATCCTATTTGACACCGGAGCGGAGCGAAGTTTCATAAGCAATAAGTTTAAACATCTATTAAAACTACAGCCCCAGAAGCTAAATGAAACCTTTACGGTGGAAATGGCCAATATGAAAACCGAATCCACCGGGGAAATCTACATCGGATGTACCCTAACCCTCAATCAACACGTCTTTCGAATAGGCTTGATGCCTGTATCAGTTAGGAGTTTCGATGTGATTATTGGCATGGACTGGTTAAGCCCCCACCATGCTGAAATTATGTGTCACGAGAAGGCCATTCGCCTTCGCCTTCCCAATCACGAAACCCTAGTAATTTACGGAGACAAACCTAGCATGAACCTTCGCCTCATCTCGTGCATCAAGGCACAAAACATCTACGAAAGAACAACTTGGCGTTCCTGGCTCACATAGCGGACAAAATCAAGGAAGAGGTTAACGTTCAAGACATTCTCGTAGCATGTGAGTTCCCAGACGTGTTTCCTGAAGATCTTCCAGGAGTACCCCCGGAGAGACAAGTGGAATTTTGAATCGACCTCGTTCCAGGAGCAACTCCTCTCGCTAAATCACCCTATCGGTTAGCTCCTGCTGAGATGCAGGAATTATCCAGCCAACTCAGCAAACTCTTGGACAAGGGATTCATCCGCCCTAGTTACTCGCCATGGGGAGCTCCAGTCCTCTTTGTCAAAAAGAAGGACGGATCTTTTAGGATGTGCATCGATTACAGAGAGTTAAATAAACTCACTGTTAAAAATTGCTACCCACTCCCACGAATCGATGATCTATTTGACCAGCTCCAAGGAGCTAGTTATTTTTCTAAGATAGATCTACGGTCCGGATACCACCAACTCAAATTCCGGGAGGAGGATATTCCAAAAACCGCTTTCCGAACTCGCTACGGACATTATGAATTTGTCGTAATGCCCTTCGGTCTAACAAATGCCCCTGCCGCATTTATGGACCTAATGAACCGAATCTGTCGACCATTCCTCGACAACTTTGTCATCGTCTTCATTGACGATATTCTCTTCTATTCCCGAAGCGAAGAAGAGCATGGCCAACATCTCCGACAAATCCTAGAAACTTTGCGATCGGAAAAGCTATACACAAAACTTTCCAAGTGTGAGTTCTGGCTCCAGAGTGTGAACTTCCTAGGTCATGTAGTTAGCCAAGATGGAATTCATGTGGATCCCTCAAAAGTCAAAGCTGTTGAAGGATGGGCATTCCCGACAACACCTACGGAAATCCGTCAGTTCTTGGGTCTAGCAGGCTACTATAGGAGATTCATTCAAAACTTCTCTGAGATCGCCAAGCCACTTACCTCGCTTACACAAAAGGGCGTACCATTCAAATGGACGGACAAACGAGAAGCCGCATTCCGAACCCTGAAACAAGCTCTCTGTAGCGCCTCGGTACTATCACTACCGGAGGGAACAGAAGATTTCGTGGTCTACTGTGACGCATCAAATCAGGGCTTAGGTTGCGTTCTCATGCAGCGTGGAAGGGTGATAGCTTACGCATCTCGCCAACTAAAGACGCACGAAGTAAATTATACGACCCATGACCTGGAATTGGGAGCCGTGGTCTTCGCTCTGAAAATTTGGAGGCACTACCTGTATGGTATGAAGTGCACCATCTTCACGGACCACAAAAGTCTCCAGCACATCTTGAACCAGAAGGAGTTGAACATGAGGCAACGAAGATGGGTTGAATTACTAAACGATTACGAGTGTGAGATCAAGTACCACCCAGGCAAGGCCAACGTGGTAGCTGACGCATTAAGTCGGAAGGAGTACTCTAATCGTCGTACGAAAACTCTCTCAATAACCATTCAATCTCACCTAGTCACTCAAATTGCGGTAGCCCAGTCGGAGGCCATGAAAGCGGAAAACAGGGCAAGCGAAGCACTGCGCGGGATGGAGAAGAACCTAGAGGCAAAGGAGAATGGAGTATACTACTTCATGAACCGTATTTGGGTCCCTAAAACCGTAGGATATAGGGAGGTAGTTATGAAGGAAGCCCACAAGACGCGATACTCCATTCATCCTCGTTCAGACAAGATGTATTTGGATATTAAACAACACTATTGGTGGCCTAACATGAAGGCGGAAATTACTACCTATGTTAGTAAGTGCCTTACGTGTGCCAAGGTAAAGGTGGAATACCAGAAGCCCTCAGGGTTATTACAGCAACCGGTAATTCCTGAGTGGAAATGGGAGGGGATTTCTATGGACTTCGTGACCAAGCTACCCAAAACGTCGGATGGACTAGACACCATATGGGTAATAATCGACCGACTGACGAAATCTGCCCATTTCCTGCCAATCAAAGAATCCTACAAAATAGAGAGATTGACGCGTTTATACGTTCGAGAAATCGTGAGACTCCATGGAGTGCCAAAATCAATTATCTCGGATAGGGACAGTAGGTTCACTTCACATTTTTGGCATTCACTCCATAAGGCAATGGGAACTCATCTCGACATGAGCACCGCTTATCATCCGCAAACGGATGGTCAAAGCGAACGAACCATCCAAACGCTCGAAGACATGCTCCGCGCATGCGTGATAGACTTTGGGAAGTCTTGGGATACCCACTTACCTTTAATCGAATTCTCGTATAACAATAGTTATCATTCGAGCATCAAGGTGGCTCCTTTCGAAGCACTGTACGGGCGTAAGTGTAGATCACTGTTATGTTGGGCTCAGGTGAGTGATACCCAACTAGCGAAAACACATACGTCGGACAAAGCACTAACGGGACCGGAGATCATTCGCGAAACCACGGAAAAGATCGTCCAAATCAGGGCTCGATTACAAGCATCGTGTGACCGACAAAAGAGCTACGCCGATAAACGGAGAAAGCCCTTAGAGTTTCAGGTTGGTGATCGAGTACTGTTGAAAGTCTCACAACTAGAAATTTTGTGTCTTGTAATCACTACACTCAAGTAAAATTTAGAATCCAAAAACTTAAAAGCATGTATGATACTTACTCTATGACAACAGAATTTCAATCAAATACACCATACAAGTGCTACAAATAGTCAATAAGCAATTGGAAACGCTAGAGGTTCTTGTTAAGTCCACTTTGGACTAGGACTTCCTTATTGGACCCATTAGGCCAATAAGCCTCCAATTTGACTATCATGAGATTAGAACCTTTAAATGGGCTCTAATTGGACCCACATTTATTTATTTCAACATTTAGGGCCATATTGGGCCTAGAATGAAATAAATTAAATATTATGAATCATAATTAACTCAAACTAGCCCAACAAAGTGTAAAAATCATATTATATTTTTGTTTGGGCCAAAAATGATCCAAACTAACTATAATATAGGCTTAGGGGCATTAAAGCCCAATGATCTCCTTCCCTTCCAAATTCTCGGCCCAAAGCCCAAATCCAAGAAGAAAGGAGTTGACCTAATCCTTGCCACCTCACTTATATCCCACATATCTCCATGCATGGACCAACATGCATCTAGGATTGTCAACTCACCTCTCTCTCGTCTCTTCTTCTTGACTTCGGCCGAAAGCACCCACACACACACACACTTCATCACTTTTCACACATCAAACACTCTCAAAAACACCTTCACCTCTCTTCACTAAATTTCCGAAGATTCAAGGGCATTTCAAGGAGATTTTTCACAAGAATCACCATCCAAGGTAAGGTTATACTTAAATCTATGATCTAAGTTCCTTGATCTATCAAAAATCTCTTCCTAATCCATGCAAAAATCATGATCTTGCATCCTAGAAACACCTCAAGGCCAAGACCTTCATCCAGGTGTGCTAGGGGCCGAAAATCACCTCATTTTCTTACATCTTTTCTCCAAAACCGAAACCACACCCAAAGGTGAGCTTCATACCCCCTATTTTTCGGTTTTTACAAGGTTTGTGGGGGGGGGGGGAATACAAGCAAATGTGTAGATCTATGAGTATATGTATGCTTTGTATGATTTCTATGCTTATATACATGTTTATATGTGATTATGGTGTTGAAACTAGTCAAAAATCCCTTAAAATCGAGATTTGCATTAGGATGTATGAAACAAGTGTTAAACATATTATTACACACAAATCATTTCTAGAGAAATAACCAACTTGGTTAACATGAACTCATTGGGCTAAAAATTCCATTTTTGGACTCAAAATGCTAAAAATAGGAAGTTAAAGGGCCCAAAGTGTCAAAATACAAATTCTGATGGATGAAATGAGTCAAAACAGTTTCATTAAGGTATTTTCTGGAAATGTTCTCTTTAGAAGGATTAAAATGTAAATTTTGAAGCATAATGGGCCAAAAATGAATTTTTCGGCCCAATAAAGCCCAATATGCGAGATTTTCAAATTAGAGGGGCTGAAATTGTGATTTTCTATAAAACAGGGGACTACTAGTGCTCCAAGTCCATTTCAAGGGTTAGAAATGCTTTTCATATTTAAAAGGGACCAAAAATACAAAAATTTTCTATTTTGGGCCAAAAGTGTAAAAACTGCGAAATTGAGGGTTCTAGCCGAGAAAATTTTCATTTGGTGGACTAAAACTGTTTTCCAAATAATCTTTGAGCTGAAAAATAACTTTTCTATAAGTTTTGATACTAAAGTGTCAAGAAAATGGTTTGAGGACTAAAATAGAAATTTATTTTATACAAAGGGTTAAATGTGTAAATTATCCAAAAGAAAGGGGCTGAAATAAAGACACATCCTAATGTTTTAAATAATAAATCGGTCATGAGGAAATGTTAGCATCTCGACTATTGGCAAATTATAATACACCTTCAACACCAAAACTCGTTATCAAACGAATTGATTCGGTCTCGAATCAATAATGAATCCGAAATTACTAACACGACGAAACTTCAATACACACGCGGAAAATTCGGGAAGTCAATACACACGTGAGAATACACCAGACGTTGATACACCGTCTTTGGGCCCAAAAGTTTCAAATCATGTTTGTTGGGCCTAGCTAGCCCAATGACGTGATCTTTAGGCCCGAAGGAAACTCGCTTACATGTAGTTGGGTCTTATATGATCTAATTTCGTGTAAAAGGACTTTTACAAGCGTTGTGCTGTTGGACCCCAAGGGCCTTCTGGTGCTGCTAGTAAAGTCAAGAATACACCAAATGCGAGTCGGACTAAGGGTCCTTCGCATTCACAATGGCCTTGAACGACGTAGGGAAATACCGGGGTTTCGCACCCTCTTCTTTTCCCCTCGGTTGTGGGGCTACATGAGTCCGGGTGGTTGGGTTAAGTGAATAGTGCAAACGACGCCTAAGGGATCGTTTGTACGGTTGTCAACTGGTCGTTTTCATTAATGTACGTTTACAACAATTCACAATCCAAAACTAATCCAACGTCTCCGGAGCTCAACGAATACACCTGTCGTAACAAAGAAACAAAACATAAATTATTTAATGCAAAGTATTAGGAAAACGTCGGGTTTTCCTAGGGTTTTCAATTAATACACCTACGAATTAAATACCGAGTTTTACAAATCGTACTCTTACATTTATAGAAACAAACAAGCATACTTACGGATCTTCACACTTTTCATACTAAGTTCTTTTCAGAAAATATCGGATTTTCTGGTGATTTTCAAAACAATACAAACCACTATATTTCAAACATTACTTATGAACTCACCAACATTTCATATGTTGACGTTTTTTTCAAAATACTTGTATTTTCAGGTAACAGGTAAACCGAAGGGAAAAATGTACTCAGTGATGTCTTGTTGTTTGTTTAACTAGTATTGAACAATCTACTTTTGAGAATGTAATGTTTTGAAACTATGTACTGAATGTAAACGCAACCAGTTGTAATATTCCAATGCTTGGTATTGTATGATGTTATGTTTCATGTATATTCACTGTGATGGTATTCAATTGAGTCACAATAGCCCTCGAACGTTTTCGTGGTCTGGTTCGGGGGTGTGACAGAGACTAAAGGCCGGTGGGCGTACCAGTCAGGCCAAAGGCGTGGAGAACGGTCCAGACAGGCTGAAGGCCTTGGAGGGCGGTCCAGACATGCTGAAGGTTCTGAGAGTGGTCCAGATTGGCTGAAGGCCTGGTAAGGCATTTCGGTCATGCTGAAGACTTTGTATGTGTTGATAGCTCTATATGAGGAGATGGCTTGAGTATGTTGTGATGCAATAGCAACCAGTAGGTCTGGCCCCGTGTATTGATTATGTTAGTAAAAGGTGGTGTATGGAATTCGATAGCCATTGTGATCAGATTCAGAGTATATGTGATGCATGGAATAGCAGTTACTCTACAAGGGATAGTGTAGAGTGGGGTGTGAGCACCATGGCACTTGTTGTTGTGGCAAGGTCGTCGAGAAGGTTTCCTTGGATAAGGAAAGGGAAGCGTATGTAGCTCCGAGAAGGAGTGTTGGTTCACTGTAGTGGGAGCAGCAGTGTGGATGGATGATTGAATGTATTCCAATTATGATTATTGAGCATTGTGTTTGTACCAGTGGTATGGAAGCACATCCAGGTTGGGTGTCTGTTGAGGTCGCGGAAGGATTTCCGGTGGTGTAGAACCAGAGGACTTCGGAAGGGATGCAAGGATGGAGTCTTGTATTTTTAGTAGGGTTGTGATTAGGAGGTTATCTATGTTGTGGTATTTCATCTGGGGGATGTCTGGAGGTATCGTCAGTGTGTAGGGTGTTTCCAGCCCGAGGATCTTAGATCAGGTTCAATATGTGTATATGTTTGTAGATGGGAGCTCATAGGAGTTGTTCAGGAGCTGTAGGATTTATCATCCTATTAGCATGGAAAGAAAGAGTCGTTTCAAGAAGAAATTCGGATGAGTTCCCAGCAGTGCAATTCAATAGAAGTAGTGCCGGTTTGGGCAAGGGGTGACGAATTAGTACCGGGTCAGGACCGGTGGTTTGTAATGATATCTAGTTTCACACGAGGCGAATGAGTGGGCAATTTCGGAAATAAGAATGTATCCTCTGGGTGATCCTGAGTTGATAAGTGTTGTTATCAGTAGGAGAAAGTCGGTAGCCGGTTTGGAGCAATTGTCAGAACTCTACATAGAAAGAGTTGGATTCTATGAGATTTGATGGTAGTGTTTGGAGGAATCTGAGTCAGTTGAGATCCGAAGTTGCATTGTGGGATTATTATTTTGGAATTTTGTGCTGCAGCAGGCTTCGAGGACGAAGCCTAATTTAAGTGGGGGAGAATTGTAACTTCCCAAGTCAGAAGCAAGAGTTCCAGGGAGTAAAGTGTAAATTAAGTCAGGGACTCGACGAGTAGGTCCTCTTACTCGCCGATTCTGAGCGGGATTTTGTTACGGGTTAAGTGGCCAACTCGCCGAGTCTACAGATGGACTCGACGAGTTCGTGCTGAAGGGAGAAAACCCTAAACCCGGAAGTTGTGCCCTATATAAAGCACATTATAGCCACCCTCAGCCTCTTTATGCCCATTTGAGTTCCAGAAACCCTAATTAGTGTATGTGAGCCTCCATTGTTAAAGTTTGAGCTTAGAAGAAGAATTTAAGAGGAGAAAGTTAGAAGATCAAGAGGCTAGCATCGGGAGATCATTGTAGATCCGAAATCTACTACTTCTTGGGCATATATGGTAACAAGTCGTTACCTTGAGTTTTCTCCTTCTAGATTCATTCTTGGTTGTTGTTTTGGGAATTTTAGCTTGATTGGAATCCATTTCGGGTTTAGAGGTTAGATTTGAAGTTGCAACTTCAGATCTAGGTTAATAGTGAGCTATGAAAGCTTAAAGCATTTGCCATGGGGTTTGATTTAGAGTATCTTTGTCCCAAAAACCTCCTTATAGCTTGATTGGAGCTTGTTGAGCCTTGCATGCATGTAAAGTTGGAAACTTTACGTGTGAATCTGGGCCTAGGAGTCTTGATCTATGTATTGGAAGCAATGAAATGGCCTGAAATCGTCTGAATGAAGATGTCACGTTTGGACTCGGCGAGTTGAAAGAACAACTTGGCGAGTCTGTTGAGGATTGCCTTGGACTCGGCGAGTCTGTTCTTGGACTCGGCGAGTCTAGTCGTGGAACCCTAACCTTTTTCTGGTTAAGCCTTGAATCGGTGAGTCAAGGGACGACTCGGTGAGTTAAGCAGGATGGGACTCTGAGATTGTTGGACCCGACGAGTCTTGGGGCGACTCGGTGAGTTGAGTCGTATTATAGGAGTTTCTGAGCATAGGAACTCGACAAGTCAACGGGTTGACTCGGCGAGTAGGGTCAACCAGGAAGGTTGACTTTGATTGACGACTTTGACTTTGATTAAGGGTTGACCAGTTTGACTTCCAAGGGTATTTTGGTAATTATTGGTAGTTATTGGATTTGGCTAATTGGTAGTGTTCAACGGTGGAGTTCGTTTTGGTGGTCGGAGCAGCGTGATCTTATCTCTTCAGTCGGCTATAGCAAGTGAGTTATCCTCACTATATCGACAAGGTCTAAGGCACCAATTCCGGCCCTTTATCGGATGGGAATCCGGGTAGTTGTTTGTTATGTTATTGATTTGCTATGTCTGCATCCTGGTTGTTAGGATGGTATATGTTAGAGACCTGGTTAAGGTCAGTATCCTGGTATATAGGATGATGCTATGTTATTGACCGGTTAGGTCGGTATCCTGGTTAGGATGTTGTTATGTTATGTGATCTGCTAGATTGGTTGATTAGTTGTGAATTGCTATATTATTATATACTTATGTGCACATGGTTGTTTGACTGGGGTTGGGTTGAGGCGGGTCCTGCTTTGTGTCGTAGGCCAACATACCCAGGGCGGACCAGTTAGACCGAAGGCCCGGCGAACGGTGCGGATAGGCTGAACGCTCCAAGAGGGCAGACCAGACGTGTCGAGGCTCGGAGAGTGGACCATACAGACTGAAGGCCCGATGGGGGCGGACCAATCATACTGTAGACTCGGAGAGAGAGTGGACCGGGTGGACTGAAGGCTTGGTGTAGGCGGACCAGTCACACTTTAGACTCGATATGCACGATTGTTCTGTTTATGATATGATATGATATTTCTATGGTATTGTGGTTGGTATTTTGGGGGTAACCCACTAAGCTTTTGGGCTTACAGTTCAATGTTTTGTTTCAGGCAGTTCAGGAGATCGTGGCAAGGCGAAGGTGTGATCGTACCGCTCCTCATTTTTTATGATTTATGTGATATGGTTCTGGGGAATACTCTGATGTTAAAACTATTTTGAAAACGAATGTATGAACTTAGTGGTTTTTGAATGAATTAAAATGTTTTAATTTGGCTCGAATTTTATGGGTGTTACAACTGGGCCGAACACTAGGTTTACGACCATAAACTCACTACATGGCCATAAACACACTAACAATCTACCAAAAAGATGATAAAGACTCAAAAGAACTTATTACAATAAAAGCCTAGACCAAACCACTAACTGGACCCTTCACAAGAATTGATCCATGTTGACCGTTTTGATTTGTTGATTCTTTATTGCTTTTTGATCTTCGTGTTTTAAAGAGTTTTTGGATTCTAGAAATCGAATTATTCCTATAGAACAAAACCCTAAACCCGTCTTGGTGCCCTCTCCATAGATAACCAGTTCTCCCCCACTTGGATTTCAAACTGCCACATGTCAGCCCTCACAATTAATCATAGCACCAAAACGGATTACTCAATATATTCCTACAATCATGTAGACATCCCTCATGGGGATAGGGATCAAATCGATCAGATAACGCAACCTAAAAGTCATCGGGACGCAACCCTCATATACCAATGATGTAGAAACTCCGTGTTCGTTGGCGATAGAGACTCGCAACAGACACTCTAACTCCCTAATGGGCATATCAAACTCTCTACTGAATGATCGAGATACAAAAGAATGACTCGCACCCGAGTCAAACAACACTAGAGCAAGCAAAGAGTTCACTAGGAACGTTCCTAACAGAGGTACAAACATAAGCCTAACACAAAACATAATCAACAGTATAAAGGATAGAATCATACCAGTCACAACATTTGGACATCCTCTAGCCTCCTTGGCGGTAAGCTGGAAAGCATGCCCTCGAGCCCTCTGGGGCTCCGCGCTGCCCTAACTCCCATTAGTGATCCTCAAAGTAGCATGCGCTGGTCTGGCAACAAGCAAAGGACATTGGGCCATCATATGGCCCACCTGATCATAATGGTAACAAAGTCTGATGCCAGAAGCTGGAGTCTGCTGCCGACAATCCCTCGCAATGTGGCTCTACTTGCCATATTTGCGGCAACCCGAAGAATATCGGCAAGCCCCATCATGCACCTTGCCACACTTCCCACAAGTGCGTACCCTCTGATTCCCCGACCTAAAATCAACGACCCTGAACCGCTTCGACATAGGCTGCAACTGATGGGTTTTGAGCATTCTAACACTTCCTAAGTGTACATGCAACCCTAATAACCTTGGATCTATGTTTGTCTAATTATCATGCAAAGTTGAATTCCAAGGTTATATTCCTATCTAGCATACATGGGGAACAATTTCTAACTTGAATGAAAGATAGAATAACTTACCTTGTTGTTGCTTATGTTCCTTGAAACCTTGTGAGCCTAGCACCCCAAGTGTGATGCCTCAAATGCTTCACACAACACCAAATGCTCTTGGAAAGACTTTTGAGAGAATACACACTTCTTGAAATCGGCCAAGCCCTCTTGTTTCTTATGTGTAACCGATTTTGATGGAGAATGGGACTCTTATATAGTGTTGACACATCTAGGGTTACACCATGTAAACCCTAATGTGTCATGACTCTTCATTTCCATGATCCATGGGTTTGTAACTCCCATGGAGCATCCATGGAGCATCCTATGGGTAGAACCCAACTTGATAATCCATGGAGCCTCTTAGCCCACTATACAAGATATGAATGATTTACATAATCAAACCATATATTTAATTAGTTATCTTTTGATCACTTAATTAATTCCAAATTAATTCTTTGATCAAACTAATCAAATAATATTATTAATATATTAGAACTTATAATATATTAATAATCTCCAAGTGTTATTCCTCTCATTTAGTCTATCCAATTCCATGGTGCCATGCAACCCAAATGGACCATGTCGGGTTGGGTCAAGTACTAACCAGAAATAGTTATGGACTTAGACACCTTATCCAATAGTCTCCCACTTGGATAAGTCTAATAACTATAACTCCAGTACTTCAGGAACCGACCGGCAATCGTAGCTCTTTCAAGGTCTCTCGGAACTGAGAAGATGTTGATACGCCATTTAAGATAAGTGATCATATAATCCTCTGTTCTAGATATCAGCCGGACAAATACATGGAACAATGTCTTACGTATTGTCCAGCAGTTTGTTTCCCGATTTCCGATTTGTTTGACAAAGAACTTAATTGAACACATCAACTTAGTTCTGACCGGGCCCAGTACATAGGTCAAAACAAAATCATCGAGGGGCCCAGATATCAGTTCTAATCCAAGAAGGAATAGATAAACTTCGACTCATATGTTTGTTCTACCACTCATTGAGTTATACACAAAAGCACGTTTTAAAACATCGAGTTACCAATGTGTTTTCGTACAATCAATGCATAACCAACTTGTAAGTAACAAATCATATCTCTAGGTTTGAAGACTTATATGATATTACCGTCTCACGATCACTCAAGATAGAATTCCATGAAGTGAGTCCAGTGAGCGTGGGTTGAGTCCAATGCTCAGAACTTATGAGCACTCATGATTGTTGTAGCCTTGTCCAACACCTTATACCTCTGCAACCAATCATGACAGTCTTGATTCATACCTACTTCCGACATATGACCGACTGTGGAGGTTTGAATAATATGTTATACCAAACAAAATTATTCTGGAAGTCGAAACATGCAAAAGAAATATAGTAAACGATCGACAAGAGATAGCAACACTTATAAATAAAACACCTTTTATTCATCATCTAATGTCAATTACACTTTACAAATTTTTGGGTTATCTAACTACTAAATATAATATCATCCTTCAGCCCTATGCTCCAAGCATGCTGGAGATGCTTAACCCGAGTCAATCCCTTCGTGAGGGGATCTGTTGGGTTCTCATCCGATGATACCCTCTTTGCCATGAGGAGTCCTTCTTCTATTCGATGTCTGATAAAATGGTATTTTCTGTCGATGTGCCTGGATCTCCCGTGATCCCTTGGTTCCTTGGCTAAGGCAACAGCACTTTCAGTATCACAGAAAATTTCCATTGGCTCTTTTATAGCTGGTACAACTCCAAGGTCTCCAATGAAGTTCTTCAGCCATATCGCCTCCTTTTCCGCCTCGCTAGCTACAATATACTCTGATTCACAAGTTGAATCAGCCACTGTCTCTTGCTTGGAACGCTTCCAAGAAATTGCTCCTCCATTTAGGGTAAAGACCCAGCCCGACTGAGAGCGGAAATTATCCCTATCAGTCTGGAAGCTAGCATCACCATACCCTACAACGCTCAAGTCATCACTCCCACCGAGGGTAAGGACCCACTCCTTAGTCCTCTGTAGGTACTTGAGGATATTCTTTACCGCAGTCCAGTGTGCCTTGCCAGGGTTCGCCTGATACCTACTAACCATGCTCAGGGCAAAGGCTACATCAGGTCGAGTACACGTCATAGCATACATGATCGATCCTACTACCGAAGCATAAGGTATTCGACTCATTTCTGCTATCTCAGCCTCAGTACTAAGGCTTTGTGTCTTACTCAATCTGGTGTTACTCTGGATGGGTAACTCTCCTTTCTTGGAGTCCTGCATGCTGAATCTCTTCAGCACCTTATCCAAGTAGGTACTCTGACTAAGTCCAATTAGTCTTTTAATCCGATCTCTTAAGATCCTTATCCCTAGAATATAGGCAGCTTCTCCTAGGTCCTTCATAGAGAAACACTTCCCAAGCCAGGACTTAACTTCCTGCAGAGTTGGGATGTCATTTCCTATGAGTAGTATGTTATCCATATACAATGCCAAAAAGCTAACTATACTCCCACTAGCCTTGACATACATGCAAGACTCATCTTCCCTCCTAGAAAAGCCAAATTCCTTGACCTTTTCATCAAAGAAAAGATTCCATCTGCGAGGTGCTTGCTTCAATCCATAAATGGATTTCTCAAGCTTACACACTCTATTAGGGTACTCGTTGCTGACAAAACCCTCTGGCTGACTCATGTAAACATCTTCAACCAACTTTCCATTAAGGAAAGCGGTTTTGACATCCATTTGCCATATTTCATAGCCATGAAATGCAGCTATGGCCAACAGAACCCGAATAGACTTAATCTTGGCTACTGGAGAAAAGGTCTCATCATAGTCCACTCCAGGAATTTGAGAGAAGCCCTTTGCAACCAGTCTAGCCTTATAAGTGTGTACTTTACCATCCATGTCGGTCTTCTTCTTGAAGACCCATTTGCACCCTACTATCTTACGACCTGGTACATTCTCAACCAAGTTCCAAACTTGATTGTCATACATGGACTGTATTTCGCTGTCCATTGCCTCTTTCCACTTGGCTGACTCAGGGCCTGCCATGGCTTCCGCGTAACTGCTAGGTTCATCCAGAACTATCAGTGTCTCATCACTGATAAGTGTATCACCTTCTGCAGTAATGTGGAATCCATAGTAATGCTCAGGAGCATTCCTAATCCTTGTGGATCGCCTCAGAGGTACAGACTTGTCAATTGGCTCAACAGGAGTTTCCTCCTCAAGTTGAGTGCTAGGGTTTGAAGTTTCTTCACCGCTTGACTCTTGAATTTCTTCAAGATCAACTTGCCTCCCACTGTTTCCTTGGCTTATGAACTCTTTCTTTCTAAAGAAAGCCCTCCTAGCTACAAAGACCACATTTTCACTAGGTCTGTAGAAGAGGTAACCAAAGGATTGTTGTGGGTAGCCGATGAAAATACACCTCTCGCTTCGGGGTTCGAGCTTATCATGAGTCTCGCGTCTCACGAAAGCCTCGCAACCCCAAATCTTTATGTAGTCTAGTTTAGGCACTTTACCAGTCCACATCTCGTGAGGAGTTTTGGCAAATTTCTTTGTAGGGACTAGATTAAGGATATGGGCGGAAGTATCTAAGGCATACCCCCAGAATGAGATTGGTAGCGAAGCTCGACTCATCATGGAACAAACCATATCCAACAAGGTTTGATTATGCCTCTCAGCCACACCATTCAACTGTGGTGTCCTGGGAGGTGTCAATTGTGAGACTATCCCACATTCCCTTAGATAGTCAAGGAACTCTGAACTAAGATACTCACCACCACGATCGGATCGAAGCATCTTAATGTTCCTGCCCAATTGATTCTCGACTTCCTGTTTAAATTCCTTAAACCTTTCGAAAGTCTCTGACTTATGCTTGATCAAGTAGACATATCCATATCTACTGTAATCATTAGTAAAAGTCAAATAATAACGATTAGCATCCCTTGTGGCATGTTTGAATGGTCCACACACATCCGTGTGTACAAGGTCCAACAAACCTTCACCCCTCTCACACAAGCTTGTGAAGGGTGACTTTGTCATTTTTCCAAGTAAGCATGATTCGCAACTATCATTTGACTTTAGGTCAAATGAATCCAAGACTCCATCCTTTTGGAGTTGGCCTATGCGTTTCTTGCTTATATATCCAAGACGACAATGCCATAACGATGCTTTATCCAAGTTATTATTATTAACAGAATCAATACACAATACATTATTTCCTAAGTTATCAACCACAGATACTGTTTCATACACGCCATCACAAGGTAATGCTTTAAAATAAAGAACATTATTAAAGAAAGCATTAATCGAACCAACTTCATTATCAAACGAAAAGGTGAAACCTTGTTTATACAATGCATGAAAGGAAATAATATTTCTTGCCATTTCTGGCGAATAGCAACACTTATTCAAATCTAAACTAAACCCACTACTTAGCGATAAAGTATAAACTCCAATCTTGGTGACAGGTAAAGCTTTCCTATTCCCCATGATTAAGTTTATTCTTCCTTGCTCCACATTCTCACTTCTTCTTAGTCCCTGCAAGTCACAACAAATATGAATACCACAACCGGTATCAAGGACCCAAGATTTAGAATGGGGTGAGTTATTAGAAATGATAGTGTAAATACCTGCATCGTTGGGTTTAACTTTCCCATCCTTCACATCTTGCTGGTATTTTGGGCAGTTCCGCTTCCAATGCGATTTTTCATGGCAATAGAAGCATTCAGCCTCTTTTGGGTCAGAAGAAGGAGTGACGAAACCTTTCTTGGTTCCACTTGAAGAAGAGCCATCAAGGGTCCTAGCCTTCGTACCCTTAGAAGAGCTCTTTCTCTTCTTCCCTCGACTTTTCCCGATTGCCAAAACCGGAGTAGATTTTGGAGTAGGAGTGTTAACAACCGACTTCCCCTTAAGACCTGTTTCTGCGGTCTTGAGAAGTCCCTGAAGTTTGCTGAGTGTGACCTCTTCCTTATTCATGTTATATATCATGCAGAATTGATCATAGCACGATGGTAAGGAGTGCAAAATGATATCTATTGCAAGCTCCTCAGGGAAGTTCACATTAAGCTTCAGCAATCGATCCACATACCTTTGCATTTTCTGCATGTGGCTCGTGACGGATTCCCCGTCCTTCATCATGGTTGTTATCATGGAGCAAATGATTTCATACCTCTCTTGTCGTGCACTTTGATGGTATCTTTCCATCAGATCCTGGTGTATTTCATAAGGGTAGAAATCCTAATAAGACTTTTGGAGTTCTGCTTTCATCGTGGCCGTCATGATGCATGCCACTTTCGTAGCATCCCTTTCATGTGCCTGAAAGTCAGCGATCTCCTGAGGAGTTGCAGTGGTCTCATCAATCTCCTTAAGCTCCTTGTCAAGGACATATTCTTTGTCCTCGTAGCGGGTAATCATCCTGATGTTTCTGATCCACTCATTGAAGTTGGATCCATCAAAAGTGACTTTCCCACACAAGTTCATAAGGGTAAAGGAGCCATTAGGGTTAGAGCCAGAAGCAGCATTGTTTGAAGACATCTGAAGGAAAAGGACAAGATTAGTTTAGATATTAATAGAGTCCTTAATAAAACACCCAAATGTAATATTAAGGCTAGGACCCAATCACAATATATTATAACTTAGAAGAGGTATGCCATAATCCAAGCTATAACATATTTGAAAGGTAGGTGAATGACGATTCACCAATTTCCACCACGAAAACCGAAATATTAAATATTAGGTTTTTGATTGGTTCTTAGAAATTCCTAGATTCTTTGAGATTCAATGAACTTTTCAAAGGCATGTTTCAATCTCGAGTGTGCCCTCCAAGTTTTGTGACTGGGATACCGAGGATCACAAAACGAGGTGTGAAGTAACCATGAAAATCACTTGGTACCCTTAAAGTTTATCACTCAATCGATGTGCCAGTAAACCACACACGCTCCACCGATACTATAATAAGCCTTAAGTCACCCTTTACCTACCTTGTTAAGTCCAAGTTAGTGTGCCGGTTAACCACACACGCTCCACCAACGACTTAAACAAAGTGTAATGTGTAATTTCATGGATTAGCACCTTATTCACATTTTTCCTAAAATAACTAAGATTGGGAATTTAATAAAACATTTAGTTACTTTATAACATTCATCATACTTTTAATGAGAATTTATAAGTCCTTGTCTTACCCGTTCAGCTAACGACCCTCCACCGGTCAAGCAAACGGTGGGTGAGAGTGGACACCCATTAAGTTGCCATTTTATAGGCAACAACCTTATACCCACCTTATAGACCGGCTTCGTGAATGAGGCGTACTAGCGGTAAGACGACTTTGTTCTTATACATACATATATATATATATATATATATATATATATATATATATATATATATATATATATAATTATTAAATCATAATAATATAAGTATAAGGGTTGAATTTTAACTTTTAAAATTCTAAGGGTTGGAACTAAAGTTATTAACATGACTTTACTTGTTCCAAAACTTGAGGGCAAGTTTTGTAAACTTTCAAAACTTTTCATTTCTTGTAACTTATGAGTTTATTAGAGTAATAAAATGAAGACTCTTCATTTTTCTAACTCATGTGTTCTTTTAATGGTTTTTAACTCAAGTGACTTTTGGTTTTTCCATAACTTGAGGACAAGTTATGGACTCAATTAAAACACATTATGATCAAGAATTAAACTACCACATAGGTTACAAATAATTCCTATGATCATCTAAACATCATAAGATCAAGAACATGAACATGAGCACTTTCATGAATCAAAACTACACTTAAAACTTTGTAATTTTGATAACTAGTTGTTGTAAATGGAATAGCAAAGACATTACACCATCTAAAACAAGTTTTCAAGTACCAACACAGTTTAGGGTAATGTTTCTAGTCCATTTCCAACAACTAAAGTCGAAAATCTGCACTCTGTGGCTCCTACTCGCCGAGTGCATGAACCTACTCGGCGAGTAGATTGAAGATACAAGTGAACTCGGCGAGTCTCTCCATGGACTCGGCGAGTTCATCAGGCAGACAGCAAGTTTTTCGACTTTTTTCAACTTTTAAGCACAAATAACAAACAAACAAGCCTAGGCTCTGATACCACTGATGGGTTTTGAGCATTCTAACACTTCCTAAGTGTACATGCAACCCTAATAACCTTGGATCTATGTTTGTCTAATTATCATGCAAAGTTGAATTCCAAGGTTATATTCCTATCTAGCATACATGGGGAACAATTTCTAACTTGAATGAAAGATAGAATAACTTACCTTGTTGTTGCTTATGTTCCTTGAAACCTTGTGAGCCTAGCACCCCAAGTGTGATGCCTCAAATGCTTCACACAACACCAAATGCTCTTGGAAAGACTTTTGAGAGAATACACACTTCTTGAAATCGGCCTAGCCCTCTTGTTTCTTATGTGTAACCGATTTTGGTGGAGAATGGGACTCTTATATAGTGTTGACACATCTAGGGTTACACCATGTAAACCCTAATGTGTCAAGACTCTTCATTTCCATGATCCATGGGTTTGTAACTCCCATGGATCATCCATGGAGCATCCTATGGGTAGAACCCAACTTGATAATCCATGGAGCCTCTTAGCCCACTATACAAGATATGAATGATTTACATAATCAACCCATATATTTAATTAGTTATCTTTTGATCACTTAATTAATTCCAAATTAATTCTTTAATCAAACTAATCAAATAATATTATTAATATATTAGAACTTATAATATATTAATAATCTCCAAGTGTTATTCCTCTCATTTAGTCTATCCAATTGCATGGTGCCATGCAACCCAAATGGATCATGCCGGGTCGGGTCAAGTACTAACCAGAAATAGTTATGGACTTAGACACCTTATCCAACAGCAACTGCATCGGGGCCGGTCTTGACTTCCTCGTCTGCAAATCAATCTCAATCTCACGCCGCGTAGTCGCCTCCTGCATCTCTAACAATGTACTATAGCGCTGAGTAGAATCAAACTGTCGGCTCTCCGTCTTGAGCATACTCATGTAACGGGTCATTTGAGCCTGCTCAGATGCAGCAAACTCAGGGAAGAACATAGTCCTCTCCGTGAACATCTTGGTGATCTCCATCACTATCTCAAAACCCTACCTCAAGTCTAGATACACCTAGGCCAACCTCTATCGCTCCACCAACAGCACATATCAGGAGTGGAACATCTCAGAAAACTGCTCCCAAATCACATCAGCTCTATGCTCAGCAGAATAGGAACTGGTAGTGAGCATCCACCAATCCTTTGCTCCGGTCCTCATAAGGTTCAGAGCACACCTGACCTTCTGGTCAGCAGGGCACAAACAAGTGAAGAAACATCCCTCCACATCAGATGGCCACCTCATGGCGATGATCGGGTCCTGCACCCTATCGAAAGTAAGGGGCTTCATATTGTCGAAGTCCCGATACTGAAAATCTCAACCCGATCCAACCCATGTAGCCGCAACGGCTGCAGTGGCTCCAGCAACATCAGTCTTAGACAACGCAACATAGCGCTCCTCAAAGTACTCAAACATGGTGGTCTTGATAGAACCAGACATCTCTGGCAACTGAGCTCGGAACCGAGCAAAAACCTCCTCCTGTAGGATCTCCCTGATCCTGTAATCCAACTCAGCTGACTCACCCTGACGGTCCGCTCCTGATCCCAATTTGGATCCTGCCTCAACTCAAAGCGTAGTCACCATACTGAAAAAATAAACTAAAAGGATATCAGATAACACACATATCATAATGGGGAACCAACTCCCAACAAAGCCCTAGGGGTTGTGACTTCTCTTTTACGCATACGAGTCTTGTGATTTCAAAAGTATGGGCCCATACTACCTTCCACACCTACCCGTATTTATCTCGGAGAGTCATCACAACACCCTAACAATACTTAATATGCTCAATCCTCACACCCTAGAGGAATGCTATATATATCTCAAAACTGGTTGGCTGACCCCACACAACTCATCCATGACACTTCCACCAAACCTGCGACACTCGTGTATGCTAGCCATTCATAATGTTGGACCCTATAGTCATTCGAATATCTAATCCTACCCTAAGCCCTTCTTCAAACACGAACATGAAATAAGGCCAAACCAAACATTCTCAGGCTATAAGATCTTAGTTATGTATAACCATGATGGATACACTAAGCAACTACAATAATAATGTCAATTCCATTAAAGAAGAACCCTAGGCTATCAGGAATCA